>NC_141100.1:15255514-15961764 GCF_041138505.1 Cibotium barometz
CATTCATGGATAGTGTCTTGAAACCCTATTTAGGAAAATTTGTTGTGGTTTTCCTAGATGATATCCTGGTCTCTACAGTCGTACCAAGAAAGAGCATCTTGAACACTTACAACGAGTATTTGAGTTGCTCAGGAAGCATTCACTTTATGCAAATAGAGTAAATGTGAGTTCTTCATAAAAGAAATTCAATCCTTAGGCCACGTAATCTCGAAAGATGGCATTTGTATGGATCTAGCAGTTGAAGCCATATTGAAATAGCCACATCCCACAAACTTAGAAGAATTATAAAATTTTCTTGGTTTTTCTGGATTCTATAGAAAGTTTGTCCGAAATTATGCTAAGATAGCTGTTTCGATGTGACAGATCAGCTTACAGAAAAGGGAAAGACCTTCGTTTGTGGGGGATTCCCAGCAAAGAAGTTTTTAAAAACTTAAGGTAGCTATAGCTATATCTCCCATTATTTAAGTTGTTGATCCGAATCAACCCTTTATGGTAGAGACGGATGCGAGTAATGAAGGAGCAATCCTCTTGCAAGGGGGGAAAACTATTGCATTTGAAAGTAAAAAGTTGGACCGAGCTCAACAAAATTATTCAGCTTATGAAAGGGAGTTATATGCTATTGGTCATGCTTTAAAGAAGTGGAGGCATTATTTATATAGTGCCAAATTTGAGATAGTCTTTGATCATGAGAGTATCAAATGGCTATCTAGTCAAAAGGAGTTAAAAGGACACAAAGGCTATCTAGTCAAAAGGAGTTAAAAGGACACAAAGCTTGATGGGCAAAGTTGCTCCAGAGGTTTGACTTTCAACTAAGATAGAAAAGCACATTACAATTTGGTAGCTGATTCATTGAGTCACATGCCCATGGTTAACGAGTTATGTTTTACTCAAATAAAGAGTGTTTTTTGGGGAAGTGCAGTGATGATCCGCATTATGCCCACGTGTGGAGTGTCATAGAGAAGAGGGATCCCTTGACTACAAATAAAGATATCCCCGTTCAAGAGGTAGACACTTCCACCAACGGTGACTCTCGAGAGATGTCTCAAGGAGACATGTCACTTACGAGTAATGAAAGAAATCATTAGAAGAATTTTTCCATCGATAATGATTTACTTTACAAAGGTAGAGTATGTATACCTTTAGACTCAGACATTAGGTGCTGAATTTTATATGAATGTCATGATAGTCCGAGTGCTAGTCATCCTGGAATACGGAAGATATATGCACTAGTTAAGAGACAATTTTATTGGTCTAGCTTAAGTAAGGACGTCCAAGAATATGTCTTAAATTGCCAAAAGTTCTAGGTCAATAAAGTAAAACGCCTAAAGGTAGTTGGTTTACTAAGTCCACTATAGATCCCAAATGGCAAGTGGGAGAGTATCTCAATGGACTTTATAGTTGGATTACCTTAAAAAAATATAAAACGCCTAAAGGTAGTTGGTTTACTAAGTCCACTATAGATCCCAAATGGCAAGTGGGAGAGTATCTCAATGGACTTTATAGTTGGATTACCTAAAAAAAACAGAGGCCACGATTCGATTCAGGTGGTCGTAAGATAGGTTAACTAAAATGTGTCGGTTTATTCCAAAAGGTGATAAAGTGTTTTTAAAGGTTCCCGCACATTCCGAATCTTTGAAAATGGGGAGAAGTCCAAATCTATCTCCAAGGTATTATGGTCCATTTACAATACTTTAAAAAGTAGGTAGTGTTGCTTGTAAGTTAGCTTTACTAGAAAGTTCTAAAGTTCATCCAGTTTTTTATGACTGAAAAAGAAGTTAGGTGATGACGATAATCTTGTCAGACAAGAGGTCCTAGTAGAACTTATCGAACCCCCCATCCTTGAAAAGATGCAGGGGGGAAGAGAGCTTGAGCTCTTGCAAGCACACACACACACTCACAAAACCCTAATAGAGAACACACAAGGTGAGAGGCTGAAAATCTTCTTCTTCTCTACTCAACACTCAACACACCATATACAAGAATAAGAGTACACATGAAAGGTACTCAACCAATACATACACGGGTTCTCTATAATGTGAACCCGACTAAATGAGCTGGCGCTATAACTATGCCAGTCTCTAGAATGGCTGTCACATAGCCTGTCATCCCACTGGCCGCATATCTCCCATGATCTCACCAACCATGCCAGTGGTGTAAGTGTGGGGCCTACAGTGGTGGCCACCGCCTCACTAGACGAGCTCGATATCTCAACACTCCCCCTCGAGCTCAACTCCATCTCATGTACACCAAGCGAAGCCCTGAATCTGCGGAGCTTCTCTGTACCCAATGCTTTGGTGAAGATGTCAGCTACCTGATCCTCTATGCTGACATAAACAAGATCAAGGTCTCCTGCCAAGACCTTCTCTCTGACGAAGTGGTAGTGGACCTCTATGTGCTTCGTACGAGCATGAAAGACTGGGTTCCTGGCCAACTGTATACTGCTAATGTTGTCACAGAAAATGACAACTTGTCTATCCACTGATAGACCCAAATCTGCAAGTAGCTTTCTCAACTAAGCTACCTCACATGCTGCCATAGCAGCTCCTCTGTACTCGGCCTCTGTACTCGATAGTGCAACCGTAGGCTGCTTCTTGCTGCTCCAAGTCACAGCAGCACTCCCCAAAGAAAACATGAATCCACTAGTAGATCTTCTATCTGAGATACTACCAGCCCAATCAGCATCTGTGTACCCATGTACACATATCTCTGTCCCAGTCTCATAGAATAGTCCACAATGCAAAGTAGACTTCACATACCTCAGTATGCATCTCACTGCATCCAAATGCGGTTTCCGTGGAACCTGCATAAACTGACTCAAACCAACAGCATAGCTCAAATCTGGTCTGGTGATCGTCATGTAGATCAAACTTCCTACTATGCTCCTGTACATAGTAGGATCCTCCAAGATCTCTCCTGAATCTGCACTCAACTTGCCATTCTGATCCAATGGCACAGAGATAGGCTTACAGCCTGTCATACCATACTTGGACAACATGTCCAAGCCATACTGTCTCTGCAATAATCCAATACCATGTGGTGACCTAATCACCTCAATGCCCAAGAAATATCTGAGCTCCCCCAGATCCTTCATCTCGAACTTCTGTCTAAGCAAGATCTTTACATCAAAGATCTCTGCATCATGGTCCCCCGTAATGATCAAGTCATCTACATAGATGACAACAAGCACAACCCCTCTATCACCATGTCTCACATACAATGAGAAATCTGCATTGGCTACATGAAAGCCAATAGTGACAAGATATTCAGAAATCTTGTCAGACCATGCTCTTGGTGCTTGCTTTAAGCCATACAAGGCTTTCTTCAACCTCTGCAAACATGCTCGGGGTGACTCACATCCTCATAACCAGGTGGCTGCAACATATACACCTCTTCTTGCAAATCCCCATGCAAGAATGCATTCTTTACATCCATCTGATGTAAAGACCATTGCTTTGACGCAGCCACTGCTATCACAACTCTCACCGTTGCCATCTTGGCAACTGGGCTGAAAGTTTCCTCATAATCAATCCCATATGTCTGCGCATATCCTTTGGCTACCAATCTAGCCTTGTACCTGCTTATACTTCCATCACTGTTATATTTAACTTTGTACACCCACTTGCATCCACCAATGGCTTTCTTGCCTTCAGGCAATTGCACTAAATCCCAAGTTTCATTTCCATATAGTGCATCCATCTCCTCATCCATAGCTTTCTCCCAACACACATTTCCAACAGCCTCATCAATGCATGTGGGCTCAACAACCTGCACAACCTTTGCCATATATGCATAGTGATGTGCCACATAACCATCATAAGTAAACCTTTGCACAGGGTTCTTCACTCTCCCAGATCTTCGCAGCTTTTCATTCATAGCTTCCATAGCCTTCTTTACACAAGGTGTTCTCATAGCTGGGATCCCAAGCTCCTCATCAAGGCTCATATCTGAACCACTAGACTCTCCATCAACATGAGAATGCCCTGCAGAAATGTCAGGCATACCAAGGGGCTCAACCACTTTCTCTTTTCCTTTACGTGATGTAGTAATCACATTTGCACGACTGGTATTATGACGCAGCCTGCCACTCCATGGTCTATCAACAGACCCACTAGATGAGGACTCTCCTGGTCCACTCAAAGACTGTGATTGCTGACCTGCATTCTGTGCAACCACACTTCCACTCACATCAGCCCCAACAGCTTCTTTTTCAGCAGCATACCAGCTGCTCATCTCATCAAAGACAACATCCCTGCTTACCCTCAACTCACGTGTAGCAGGGTTATAACACCTGTATCCCTTTTGCTCAAGGGAATATCCAATAAACACACATTTTTCAGCTTTCGGATCCAGCTTAGTTCTCAGCTCATCTGGCACATGCACATATGCAATGCATCCAAAAACTTTCAGATGAGACAAATCTGGTTTTCTGCCAGTAAACCTCTCCTCTGGAGTTACATCATGTATGGCTGCAGTTGGAGTCTTGTTCATGATGTATACTACTGTAGAAACAGCCTCAGCCCAATAGCAATGCGGCATATTCTTCTCTTCCATCAATGCTCGCGCAATCTCAGCAATGTGCCTGTTTTTCTGCTCAGCAACTCCATTTTGCTGCGGAGTGTATCTGCATGTAAACTGTCTCCGAATACCATTCTTCTTCAAAAATTCAAAGAACTCATTGGAGAAGTACTCTCCCCCTCCATCTGACCTTAGGCACTTGACATATTTCCCTGTTTGCTTTTCAACCAAAACTCTGAAATTCTGAAAGTGAGTGAACACCTCACTCTTCTCTTTCATGAAATATACCCACACTTTCCTTGTGTGGTCATCAATGAAAGTCACATAATACCTGCAGCCTCCCATAGATATGGTCTTCGTAGGACCCCATACATCTGAATGCACAACATCTAGTGCATTTCTGCTAACATATCTATTACGTGGAAACACATGCTTTGTTTGCTTCCCAAATTGGCATGCTTCACATATTTTCTGCACACCTTCCACTTTAAAATTTTGGCAGCCCTGTCACAATTCCTTTTGTTTGCATAGACTTCAATCTCTGCACATTTACATGTCCAATTCTTTTATGCCATATGTCTGTGTCTGCAACAACTCCTGAACCGTTTGCAAACATCACAGCACTCATTTCAGGCATGTCTACATTCAATGTAAACATTCTGCCTACTCTGTTGCCTTTTGCAACCAACCTGCACTTGTCTTTAAAATCTTCAACATAACACCCATCAACAAGGTTAAACCGAACCTGCAAACCCTGCTCAATCATCTGGCCAACTGAAACCAGATTCTTTGTTATGTTCGGTACATGAAGTACATCTGCAAGGTACTTCACTTTGCCATCCTGCATAGACAATGGCACATCTCCAACATGGGCAATTGGATGAGCAGTGTCATCCCCTGTTTCCACAAAACCTGGTCTTTCCGGGTTTTTCATCTCCTTGAACCACTCCCCATGACTTGTCATGTGGTTCGAAGCGCCTGAATCCACATACCATACATTATCTTTTTGTGCTGCATTAACATTTTCAGACATGGCATTCACGACATGCTGCATAACAAACAACCTTTCATTATCCTCATTATTTCTACTTGAGGATGCATAGTTGTTTTGCTGCACTTTCCCATTTTGCATGTCAGCCTACTTCTTATAACATTCTGCCTGCACATGTCCAGGCTTACCATAATAATAGCATTCACGTGCATCATTATATTGCCTTTGCCAATTTCCACGGCCTCTTTGACTCCCCCTGCCTCTGAATTTGCCTCTTCCACCTGTGTGTTGTTGTTGTTGTTGTTGATTCTGGGACTGTTGTTGTTGCTGCTGCTGCTGGCTATAATTCTGATTACCTGTTCGGCCACCTCCTTGACCGCGTCCACGGCCTCCTCTACCTCGTCCTCTTCCTGAACTCGTGTAGAAGGCCTGTTGCTCTGAACTGTTTTTGCTTTGTGAAGGCTGTTGGTCTTCACCCAAGTTCTTCTCTTCGATAATCAGCATAGACACCAAATCTGTAAAGTTGGGAATGTTTTCCCGAGTCTGAATAGACGTCTTAAACGCCTTGTATTGTGGCCCGAGACCACGTAGACAGACTTCCACCTTGTCATCATCATCTACTGACACACCAATAGATGCAAGGGATTCCACAATACCCTTTATCTTCAACGCATAGTCATTCACAGACATGCTCTTTTTCTCCACAGTATGAAGTTCATTCTTCAACTGTATCTTACGTGCCTTGGTATTTGTTTCATAAAGCTTTACCAAGGTGTCCCTTGCCTCCTTGGGGGACTTGGCATCCTGAATGTGCCCAATCATGGTGTCCTGTATACTAATGGAAAGCCAATACATTACTTTCCTGGCTCCTTGGTTCCAGTCTTTAAACTCTTTCACATCTGCAGCAGTCGGATTTATATCCGGTATCTCCGGTGCCTCTTCATGCTCACCTTCTCCGGTAGGTGCCTCTTCATGCTCACCTTCTATGTAGCCTTTTCCCATCAGGAAATTCGTCAACCTGAACCTCCAAGCATGGAAGTTATTCTTATCCAGCTTCTCAGCCACAATCTGTGTTATGCCATCATTAGACATCTTGCCAAACACACAATTTTACCAGAAACTGCACTCTGGTTTTTCTGCACAAACAGCTGTATTTTCTGCACAGCGGTACTGTAGTACTCTCAAATGTCACAACCAGTGACTTCAATGTGCATACATACACCCAATGGCAACTTTAGACCTCTTTGCAGCACTCACAGTGTCTGCACAGTCAATCTGTCTTCCTGCAGTTCTTAAAACAGAGTTCTGCAGAGAATCGATGACTTACCCCGCAGTGCTCGAAATCGCCTGCTTTCTGAAAAACGGAGGTCCAGACGTGCCCGAAACGCGTTTTTGGCCCGAAAATTGTAGTCCGATAGAACTGTATAGTTGCCCTATAGCTTTACTCCCGCGAAGAAAGCTCCTCAATCAGGGACCGTTTGCCGGTGCCTCCCGTAGAGCTCCCGACAAGGGTGTAGTCACCAACACAATAGGGAAGAGTAGTTGAAGCTCTTACCCTCGTACCGCTTCATGTGGTTCTCTTGCTTGCAGCTCAGCCCTTAGCACGAACCAGGCTCTGATACCATGAAAAGATGCAGGGGGGAAGAGAGCTTGAGCTCTTGCAAGCACACACACACACTCACAAAACCCTAATAGAGAACACACAAGGTGAGAGGCTGAAAATCTTCTTCTTCTCTACTCAACACTCAACACACCATATACAAGAATAAGAGTACACACAATATGAAAGGTACTCAACCAACACATACACGGGTTCTCTATAATGTGAACCCGACTAAATGAGCTGGCGCTATAACTATGCCAGGCTCTAGAATGGCTGTCACACAGCCTGTCATCCCACTGGCCGCATATCTCCCATGATCTCACCAACCATGCCAGTGGTGTAAGTGTGGGGCCTATCCCCTAGGCGGGTCATCAGTGGCCACCGCCTCACTAGACGAGCTCGATATCTCAACAATCCTTACCACATGAACCAGAAAAAGTCATGGATTTCCAAGATAAAATAACTCGACACTGTGTATGATAGGAGTGTTTAGTCAAGTGGAAGGATAGACCGAAAGAAGGTTCTACCTAGGAAAAGGTAAGCACACTTAGAAAGAGGTTTTCGAATTTCATTTTTGAGGATGAAAACTCTTTGTAAGGGGGGAGTAATGTCATGACAATGGAATTAGTGGGTGCCTAAAGAGATCGACCGTCCGAGCAAGGCACGGGCGGGGTTTAGGGGAACCAAAAAGACCAGGTGCGGGACGACCCAAGAGTGGCCGAACACTAATGAGAGTTTTCGGGTACATGATGTGAAGAGTAATAAGCTAATAAAAGGGGTTGGGTACATGATGTGAAGAGTAATAAGCTAATAAAAGGGGTTGGGTCCAATCTTAGTGGGTCATGTATGTTTTTGGCTATGGTTGAGTGGAGAAGAAGGATCTCTCAGCAACTCTTACAAAAATCTTTTATCACATAGGTATTATCTTGCACTATAAGTTCCTAGTGTGGCTCTTCCCCCTCCTAAGCTTTGAATTCTTTTTTGGAGTGCCCTTGATGAAGTAGTTGTTGCACCACCTTGCTTGGAAAAGTTTGCAAACACTATGGTATTACCGTTACCATTGGGGTGTATGATACAAGTTTCACATGTTTATAAAACAAATGGTGCATTTTCACCATTTGCTACTAAAGAAATTTGTGTAGTAGAGAACCTTTTCAAACACTAATAGCTGTTGAAAAGTGTGGTGCCATAGAGCACATGTAGAGGTAGGGAGTGAGTAGGTGAGGATGAATCCATATGGCAAAAGTGGATTATCCCACATGCAAGGACCAAGCAAAGATGTACTCTACCAATATAAAAGGGGTAATTTTCAAGCAATGGAAGTACAAGCACTTGAACACATCTCAAGCCTCTTTATGAGTACAAGTCTTAATCTTGTAACCGAATTGTGTTTGAGTCTAATGCATACACTCATCATTATGAGTGCACTTAGGCACCATCCACCGTAGGTTTAAGTTAATCATATGTGATTAGTATGTGCTTAGTGTGTCATTAGGCTAATTAGATTCTTGTAGGAGGTACCATGAATCTTAACATGGTATCAGAGCCTCCCTCTCTCCTTAGAGCTTCTCTTAATCATTTCATTTAATTTATTTTAGCTCATTAGTATGTTTAAGCCACTAATCACAAGCTTATCTCTTCTTCCCTCGTTGTGGCTAGATTTTGAACTCTTTATTCTCCCAATTCCCTTCACCATTTCCCAAGCCACTTTATGAGTTTGTTCCTTAGGTTATTACTAAGCTACAACCTGGGGGAATCACACAAAATCGCCGTGAACAGGCTGAAAATCGTGAAAATGCGCCACTTGGTCTTTTGCTCTATTTCATCGTCCGTGTTCACAATTAGGGAAAGCTCTCTTAGGTGAAGTTTAGAAATGGTATGAGCTTCCCACAACTCAAGTTTGGTGCCATTTCATCCACTGTGTGAGTCACAACAAGCAAAAACACAGCCAGCTGCTTTAGGTCAAATCTAGGAAGTTTGGGTGCATTTGAGATAAAACCCTTACTTGCGTCACTTATTCTCATCAAGTAAAACTCCATGCAAAAAGCCCCAATTATTTTGCTATCCACAAGCTCAATTTGGGCCTCCACTTTCTTGACTACTTAATCACTCTGTGATTAAGACTTATCTAGGTGATTAATATAAAATTAGCTAAAATTGGGGATACGAGTGAGTAATTAGAGTTGCATTTAGTGTGTTTACAGATCAAAAGCACTAATTTTGCATTGGCGCTACCATCAAGAAGCTCTAGAAGCAAAAAAATAGAATTTGGAAGCACACACATTACTTGCATTTCATCCTGTTTAAAGCATCCATATTTGCCAAGTTATACGAGAATAGACACTGCCAGTTGAAGCATCATAATCTCATTCATAAGACCTTCTCATTATGGTAACATCAACAAGCATTACCTCACATGTAAAGAAGTTCAATGGGGAAAGGTTCCACACCTAGGCTACACAAATGAAGTACCTCCTAATGCAAAAGAAATTGTGGAAAGTCACTAAGGAAAATATGCCGAATGCACCAAGTGAAGGGTGGGTTGAAAAAGATGAGAAAGCATTGTCACTCATTGGTTTACATCTTCACATGCAAGGCTTATTCATCACATTGACTCTATGGAACATGCAAAAGATGCATGGGATACATTGAATCTGATGTTTGGAGCTAAGGCAAAGAACCAAGAAATTCACTTAAAGATTGAGTTCTATGGTCTAGAAATGAACTTTAATGAATCTTTGGCTCAGTTTATCTATAAAATAAAAAGCATTATGACCCAGTTAGATGGCATAGATGCTAGGATTGGAGATAAAGATGCAGTTGCAATAATCTTAAAAAGCATGCCAAAGGAATACAATACACTTGTCTCACAACCTTGAAGAATCTACCAAAGACAACATTTGATGGATGTGTCTTCTCTCTTTTGGAGAAGGAGAGATAATTAAAAGGAAGAAATCATGGAGTGAGTAGGTGAGGAGGAAGCCATATGGAAAAAGTGGATTATCCGACATGCAAGGACCAAGCAAAGATGTACTCTACCTATAAAAAATGGGTCATTTTCAAGCAATGGAAGTACAAGCACTTGCACACATCATGTCAAGCCTCTTTATGAGTACAAGTCTTAATCTTATAACCTAATTGTGCTTGAGTCTAATGCATACACTCATCATTATGAGTGCACTTAAGCACCATCCTAGGTTTAAGTTAATCATGTGTGATTAGTATGTGCTTAGTGTGTCACTAGGCTAATTATCTTCTTGTAGGAGGTACCATGAATCTTAACAATAGCTACGTTAATTACTTTCATAAACTATTACTAGTGTTTAAGTGAAATTTGTAGAGAAACCTGATAGGAATCATTCTCAACACTCATTGAAGAAGAAATGGTAATATTAAATGATACTATATTTTCCCCAATGATATCTATTCTCCAAAACAATTAAAAGAGGAGTTTTGCCTTCTTCCATTGATTTGAGGTTTAAAAAAATAATGTTGAGTTATCTCTAGGATGAAGTAAATTTTCTTGAACTATGATTGTCACCATGATGTCCTCTCCCTAATGCCAATTCCTTAATCCTTTGTGTACTCTTGCGAGAGGTACATAGAACTTGATGTTTATAAAACTAAACTTAAATATCACTTGGGGATTGCTAACAACATTTTGGTATTTTGCAAGGAGTCTAGATTGCATATTGCTCCTCACTTTTGAAACCTCTTATTCTTATCCTACTACGTGCTCATACACGCAAAATACTTCTTTAATATTTGACCAATACATCCACCATACCATGTCCATGATTGCAAGGAGTATGGATTGCATATTGCTCCCCACTTTTAAGATCTCTTAGCCTACTACATGCTTATACACTCAAACTGCTTCTTTAAGATTTGACTAATGCATCCACCATACCATGTCCATGATTAGAAACCCTCATGAATATGCATAGCCTTTGTTTGAAGAGTATCATGTAATGACTCTAGCATTGTGACCAATATGCATTGTGTGTCTAGGTTTACTCCAAGAGTCGAGTGGTTATCCCTAGGTTGTTGCCACTTTTTGGTGACTTGCTACAACTTTGTTATGTAACCTATACATCTTTGGCTAGCCAAAGGTAAGAATGGTGAAAAAGGACAACACATATTCTAAATCATTTTTGGGCCCCCAAGTTGTGGCTAGTTGTGGCTTAAGGCAAACTTTTAACCCATTTTTGGGCCCCCAAGTTGTTAGTTGTGGCTTAAGGCAAACTTTTAACCCATTTTTGGTATTAATAGCTATCACAACTAATATGCTACATCGAAGAGAAAACATGGACACACTTAAAGATGTATAATTAAGCTCTGAAGTAATTGTGTCCTTGGATGGGCACCCATAATAGTTAGACAACATACTTATGGAAAATCCAACTCTAAGAGTGTAAGGTTGTGAATGTACTTCATGCATGTACTATTTGATTAGCACATTGTATACATAATAGGCCACTTTTGAGTCTTGGGCACTTACTCCACAATAGTTTAAGTGTGTGTGAATAAAATTCTTGAAATACTTGAAACCTCTTTAACTTGTGACCAAATGTGTTGTGTACATTGCCAACACTACCCTCCCAACTCATATTGTCCATACCTAAGCTAGTATGTCATACTATAACTTGGGATGGGTGCCTATAATGGTCCAATGGAACACCTATGATTATTCCTGTGGTAGTAAGCTAGGATAGAATCCCCTATGAATGTACTACCAAAAGGATGTATGATCAAGCTATGAAGCAATGGTGTCCTTGGTGGATGGGCCCCATAAGGGTCGGATAGCATACTTATGGAAAATCCAACTCTAAGAGTGTAAGGCTATGAATGAACTTCATGCATGCATTATGGGATTAAGCACATCCTTGCTCATGGGTGGGGTCTTTGGAAATAAATATTAGCTATCAATTCTCCTTCTTGCTCATGGGTGAGGTATTTGGAAATAAACATTAGCTTAGGTTCTTCACCTAGGCTATCAAGATTTACTTCCTTGACCTCTATAGGGCCATTATATGAAGCATGTAGCTCTCTGCTCAAGACTTCTTAACATGCCACTCTATCCCCGATGTTGTACGACTTAAAGTACTTAGGCATTGGCTTCAAATATTCCTCTTGAGGCTCGATGAGCCCTTCGAGTTTTTCTTTCTTCTCTACTTCATCTTTGACTTTGTTGAGCTTGTGTCCTAGTAGCTTGGTAAAGCTTGGCATGCTCGGATCTTATGGGATTCTCATCACCTTTATAGACCATTATCTTTGCCTAAATGGTGATGTTGTTCTAGGTCAGCTTCCCACTCTCGCAGGTGTAGGTTTCATGTGAATCTACCATAGTGAAGCAAGTGAAGATCCATCTTGATGGGGAGAAGATACTTCTTTAGGCTTTCTAGGTAGTTTTCTCCACCTTCTTGGCTAGGTGGATGTGAAAAAATTCATAAATTGATCCTTTTTTATGAGTCCTTTGCTAGATACATCACTAGCTACTCCTGGTTTGAAGTTGTTGTTGGCTCCCAAAAGGGATGTTACATTGAGAATATTATTGGGTCATCAACAATGGGGCTTCTAGGCACATGACCAATCACAAGGATTGGTATTCCTTCCTAAAGCCTCTGAGAGATAGCATCATGATGGCAATGGGAAAACTGCCCAATAAAAGGTTTGGTACTATTTCACTTATGTCTAAAGAAGATTATAAAGAAGTTCTTTTAAATGTTCTTTGGGTGTGAGATCCCTGTCCCCACCATGCGACGGATTCGGGGTACTAGCAGCGGAAGTAGCACTTCATGCGCGGGGCAGGGACCCACACTCGGGGCCTCGTCCCACGGATATCCGGACAAGAGACTAATCCGTCGGTTTTTCCAAAAACGAACCCGGAAAAACTTCCCTTACCCGGAAAGCACGGGCGATTCCACCAGGATAACTTTTTACTCTAACGTAATCAAGATCATTACTGATCACGCTGATCCGACTGCACCTATAAAGATACTCGGTCAGATCAAGGAAGAAACTTGCACTTGGATCATGGAATCAACGCTTTTTTTCCCATCAAGAGGCACATCCGTTGATTCCTATCCATAGAACAATTACTATCCGGGATTTACTTCATCTATCGTAATAATAGAAATTAAATCTCAATTTACGGATCCATCAGTCCAGCCTAACCCCATCCATTCCTATGGGTTAGCCAACCTCCCAACCACTGTAGTGATGGGATCCAATTAGGAATTTGGTTAGGTTTTGTTCCGGGTACCAGGG
Organism: Cibotium barometz; assembly: GCF_041138505.1. Taxonomy (NCBI): domain Eukaryota; kingdom Viridiplantae; phylum Streptophyta; class Polypodiopsida; order Cyatheales; family Cibotiaceae; genus Cibotium; species Cibotium barometz. The sequence goes on from NC_141100.1 coordinate 15,268,894, forward strand.
AAAAGAGTTCCTAGGCCCCCTAGCCGGAAGTTCATGCAAACATAAAACTAGTCACACCACTTACACACCCAATATGAAATTGCCTTTTTCTCAGCATCAACTTTCAAACAATCCTTTAATGAAACCATTATGTCACTGATGACAATCCTCAAAATCTCTCGTTGAATCCATATTTCCAATCATTCATTCATCGGTGTACTTATGGCATCATTGGCAACCAGAACGCTCACCACCTGTTCACTCATGGGCCTTTTCAATAGTTCCTAGCTCATAGTACCTGACAATATTTTCACATATAAAAATCAAGATGGAATCCTCGTTGAAGATCAGCAAGATCAATCAACAGATCCATATAAGAGAGCCATGGACTCATCTGTTGAGGACCAGCAAGGTCAATCAACCAGATCCATGCCCGGTTTCAGAAAACAACTCTTACTCCTTGTTCCAATATCTTCCATGACGCACGTGTGGGTATCTTCGGTGACCCAGAGCCCGAGCATCGTATGGTCAGCACCCTCTAGGATCCTTCGCCAGCAGGTGACCTAACGCTTCACTCATAGGCTGCTTCCTTGGTCCCTCATCCACCATACCAGAAGCTCACCATTTAAATCGAACCGAGGCTGGTCAAGACCTCGGTCAAGACCTTGCTACGCGAGACGTCCTCCATTGACTCTCCGTCAGCAGTTGCAACTTTAACAGTTAGGTCTTCATGACCTTGATCCACAAGACGGTCAAAATGCTTCCCCAGCATTCTTGACATAAAATAGTCATTTACAAACAGTCACAAAATACAGTTTCTAAATCGAACTCTCGTCTTTCCACATTATCCCTCCTTAGTCCACATTACTTATTCCACATTCCATTCAATGTGTACTCATCCCTCCTTAGTCCACATTACTTATTCCACATTCCATTCAATGTGTACTCATTCTCATCCATTTCCTCATATCGACGACACATTAATTCACATACACATTCACATTCACATCCATACATCTACATCTACATGCATACATCCATTTTTACATCCTCATTTATACATCCACATCCCATATCCACATTCATACATACACATCCATATCCACATCCACATCCACATTCACATCCATACATCCACATTCACATCCATACATCCACATCTACATGCATACCTCCATTTTCACATCCTCATTTATACATCCACATCCCATATCCACATTCATACATACACATCTATATCCACATCCATACATCCACATCCACATCCACATCCACATTCACATACATCCACATCCACATTCCCATTCACATCTATACATCCTCATTCACATCTATGCATATACATCTTCATGCATTCATCCACATTCCCATTCACATCTATACATCCACATCTATATCCACATTCACATCTATGCATATACATCTTCATGCATTCATCCATTTTCACATTCATACATCCACACTCCCATCTCCACATCCACGCATCTACATACATACATCCATTTCCACATTCCCATTCATATAACCCCATATGCCTTTACATCTAATTTTTTACATCACATCCATTCTCGCCCTATCACATACACTTCTTACCTCATCCCATACACATCTTATCACATCTTAATTCATCTTATCACCTCCTAACTTATTTCATAAGCATCTTATCACCTCTTATCACATCTTATACACCTCTTATCACATCCTATCACATCTCATATCTATTTATAGAATACAAGAGAATTCTTATATTTAATATAAGATTTCTCTACATTTTTATTTATGCATAAATTCCATTTAAGGAGACTAACACTTTCGGATTAAAATCAATCTTTTATGCATCTTCCTATGCATAATTTCATTTTAAATGAAATGACACTTTTGAATTAAAATTCAATCTTTTATGCATCTTCTTATGCATAAATTCAATTTGGATCAGAATTGACATTTTTGAATTAAAAATCCATCTTTTATGCATCTTCCTATGCATAAATTCAATTTGGATGAGAATAACGCTTTTGAATTGAAATTTTATTCTTTTATGCATCTTCCTGTGCATAAATTCAATTTAGATGAGAATGACACTTTGAATTAAAAATCAAACTTTTACGCATCTTCTTATGCATAAATTCAATTTGGTAGGAATTACACTTTTAGAATAAAAGAATTTCTCTTATGCATCTAAGTTATGCATAAAATCCATTTATGATGAAAATCACACTTTTAGTATAAAAAGAATATATTTTATGCATACCTCTATGCATGAAATCCAATATGATAAAAGTAATACTTTTACAATAAAATAATCAACTTTTATGCATACCTCTATGCATGAAATTCAATTATGATAAAAGTCACAGTTTTATAATAAAATATTCAACTTTTATGCATACCTCTATGCATGAAATTCAATATAATAAAAGACACACTTTTATAATAAAATAATCAAATTTTATGCATACCTTTATGCATGAAATTCAATTATGATAAAAGTCACACTTTTATAATAAAATAATCAACTTTTATGCATACCTTTATGCATGAAATTCAATTATAATAAAAGTCACACTTTTATAATAAAATAATCAACTTTTATGCATACCTTTATGCATGAAATTCAAATATGATAAAAGTAACACTTTTGATATAAAAATTTATCCTTTATGCATACTTCTATGCATGAAAATAAAAATTGATAAAAGTAACACTTTTGATCTAAAAATTTATCCTTTATGCATACTTCTATGCATGAAAATAAAAATGATAAAAGTAACACTTTTGATATAAAAATTTATCCTTTATGCATACTTCTACGCATGAAAATAAAAATTGATAAAAGTAACACTTTTGATATAAAAATTTATCCTTTATGCATACTTCTACGCATGAAAATAAAAATGATAAAAGTAACACTTTTGATATAAAAATTTATCCTTTATGCATACTTCTATGCATGAAAATAAAAATTGATAAAAGTGACAATAGAAAAAAAACCATTAATTTGGTCTCAAGCATAGATTAATCTTGGATTAAGAAAAAGCTTTATGAAAAGCTTCATTTGGATTGAGAATGGGTCATGAGTATGACCATTTCTTGAGTGAGAGAGAGAAATTACATAAAAACCATTAGAATTAAGCATAAATGAAAATTTATATAATTCTTTACTATCATTAATCAATTAACTTCAATAGCATTCATCAATTTATGTAACTCTTCACTACTATTCATCAATTAACTTCAATAGCATTCAGAAACCATTCCAATTAAGCTTCTCAAGCTTGAGAGAGGTAGAAGAGAGAAACATTGAGAAATTATAGAAAAGATCAAAATTCACCATTTACCTTATAAATTGCTTGATTCTTTGTTCACGGTAGAGGCCCCCAACCAATCAATTGGTTTAGTACCAATCAATTGGTTTAGTATGTTGATGGAGCCACCAATGGAGATTGAAGAAAGAGGGAAGTGTCAAAAACTAGTGAATTGTTAATGAATTCACAGTTCTTGGCTTAGGTGGAGTAGAGTAACAATGCATTAAACATTGTTGAGTTTCAACAAAGGAGAAGGCCTCTATTTATAGGAAAAAGTGAGCTCCTAACCAAACAAACTGATTCTAGAATTTTCCAACTCAGTTTGGTCAATTTTTGACCATTTTTAGGTCAGTTGAGCTAACTTTTTGCAACTAGACTTGAATTAGGAGAGAGGAGAGATGAAATATCTCAATTTTTATGAGTTTAAAACTCATTCAAGCATGTGAAATATGCACCTCCTTTAATGGACTCCCCTTCCTTACATATGTGTCAAAATGGAATCATTATACCCAAAATATCTCATATTTTTAATATTGCTCATAGTTTTTTACTAATAAACCTTGTACATTTTCAACTCTTCATCTTATGTGAGCATTTACTCATTTTTGGATACCCAAAATATCTCATATTTTTAATATTGCTCATAGTTTCTTACTAATAAACCTTGTACATAGTCGACTCTTCATCTTATGTAAGCATTTACTCATTTTTGGGTATCTTCTTTTACAAATTGGATTTATCTCCTCCCTACACATGGATTGATGCTATTGGCCCATAGGAACCTTAATTGAACCATAATCCAAAAATTTCTGAAAATCTAAACCCTTAGGCTAAGGTCCTTTATACCCATTTCCAATAAATTCCAATTGCACATTGGAAAGTTCTTTTTGAATTTCTGTTTCAAGGGAATTCATTTTAATAATATGAGAAATTTTTCTATCTAAAAATATTCAAAATCTAAAATATTCTCTCTCTAGAATATTTTCTCTCTCTATGTCAAAATAGGCAGAGACAAGATCTTTTATATTTCTGAAGAGGGGATTGATTACAGGGGAAGATGCTGGACATCTTGAGAGGCTGGGGAGGAATCTTACATTGGGTATCAGATATGAAGAGAAACCTCGTTTCTGTCTCAGCCATCATAAACCATGACTTGCGGGTTTACTTCGATAAGAATGGTGCAGTCATTCTTGATGGGGATGATTGTAAAGGGCATTCGTAGAAACAACTTGTATGAGCTTTTGGCATTTGCGGTCCATACCAGCTTGGGTAGTAGAAAACTTTGGCATGAGAGATATGGGCATCTTAGTTTTGTAAACTCTTTTAAAGATGCAGAATAGGAGCCTAGTTGACTATTTGCAAACTAATTTTTGACAATATGGATATATGTGAAGCTTGCATGATGGGTAAGAAACATCAAAACCCTTTCCACTAATTTGTAACAATATGGATATATGTGAATCTTGCATAATGGGTAAGAAGAATCAAAACCCTTTCCACAATAGGTCAATTTTAGGGCCAAGGTTCCTCTTCAGCTTGTTCACATGCTGATCTCTATGGAAAGATAAGTACAATTACATGGACTACCCAATGTGGATATGCTTATCCACAAGCCTAGTTTGGCTGAAAGCTATATAGTGGACCACCTACTTTAAATGCTCTATCTTTTGACATATGAGCCTATGTAAATCCAATGAAAAAATTATAATAATTAACTACCCAATGTGGATCTGGTTTTCCACAAGCCTAGTTTGGATGAAAGCTATAGTGGACAACCTACTATAAATGCTATGTCTTCCCACATACAAACCTATGCAATTATCAAACCTACACTTTATCTTCCCACATATAAACCTATACAATTATCAAACCAAATACAAAATTTTAATAACTTTGATAAAAGCAAGCGATATAAATTTTTTAGAAGAAAATCATCGATTTAAAATTATTCTTATTTTGGGGGAGGACTTTAGTTAATCACCTCTTTAAGTGCAGTTCTTTTCTTTTTTCTTATGCACTTTTTGGTTTAGCAATGGGCTTGTTTCCTTCTACTAGGAGTATAATCCATGTAGGGGGGGGAGTGGAGCGGGGGAGCTTGAGTAACAAGTTGGATGCCTTGGCCATTGTGTGGTTAACCACCAATTATGGGGTTAGCCACCCATTGTGTGGTTGACATAGAGTAAGCCTGGCTAGCTATCAACGAAATCAATCCACCCGATTAATAGAAGAAAAAATCTACTTTAGTGAATTCCTATTTATGGCAGCTGATATTCTTACATGTTTGCTATTGTACTAGTTTGCATGCATTTGTAATAATGATATAGACCAACAACTTAATACAACCTTTCAAAGTGGCAGTTGAAAGGATTATAGTCTACAAAATTTCTTCTTTAAAAATGTGACTATTTAAAGGATGGTAGATTTTTAAGAAAATAGTCTCTTAGTACTTTTAAGGAGGCTACATTTAATTGCATTTTTAATGCTTCTGAGGCTCTATTTATTCATGTTTTTAAAAATATTTCAAACTTTAAGAGAATCTAGGAAACTATCACGTCCTTTTAATAGTAAGGCTAAGAATCACAACATCAACATTGATGTTTCAGAGAGACTGAAAGACATCAAAACTAACAAGATACAATAACTAGCTTATTCAATCCAAGCATAATTTAAGTACAATGTTTTAAATTATGCCACACTAAGAAAGAACCCTTTTGTTGCACTTTTCGCAATGAAAGTGTTTTTTCTAAACAGGGGAAGGAAACGTTTCCCTACGTTTGTAAGTTTAATAGGATACTTGTGTGACCTCTCCACCATATGCAATACATATGGTCTTTCTTTTATTTTTCCACACACATTAGAAAGAGGGCATATAATTTTTGTGTTGGTTGATAAGAGTTAATGTCATTTTTTGTAAGTTGATAGTAAGCTTGAACGTTTATCTTTTTCCCATGTAAGCACATTAGAAAGAGGGTGTATAAATTTTGTGTGTTTATAATAGTTGATGTCGATCGTCAGTCGATAATAATCTTGAACATATATATTCTTTCCACGTAAGCGTATCGATAAAATTCATACTAGTAGAGCATATAATCATTTCCTACCTGGACATCACTTTGCAAGCATCCATAAACCTTTAATCTTATTTCCATGTAAGCGTATCAATAGCATTCATATCATCAAAGCATATAATCATTTCCACGTAAGCATATCAATACCATTCATACCATCAAAGCATATAATCATTTCCTACATGGACATTTCTTTGCAAGCATCCACAAATTTTTGGGCAAGTGCATTCAATAAAATTTATCAAATTTGTGAATCAACTTAAGGGAATATAGCATGCACTGAACTCCAAACTGCATTACATAATACTATCGTATTTTTTAAAACTTACCTAAATGTTCAAAAGTACAAGACCAATGAATGCTAAGCATCCTCACAAGAGACTAGGGGCCTATGTGTGCTAAGCTAAGAGAGCATGCATTCAATCATGAAACCACATCAAGAGAATGTATTTGAATTTATGTCATTAACAGACCCAGTATATGGGCTACAATTATTGCTAAAATAGTTGTGTAACAACACAATGTGTGTATAACTCCTTTGACATGCACAAGTTTTCATCAATGCAACTACACACAACAACACTACCATTAGAAAGGATTTCCTCATTCAAAGTTGATAGCCTACCCCCCCTGCACGTCATTTCCTAATCTCACTCTCAAGCTTGCATCCTTCAAATTTTTATTTTGATTTGGATCATCGTCCAGTGCCATCTACCTAAATGAAGATGCAAAAACTCATCCCACCTATCTATGCATGCTTCCTAAAACATTGGGTGCCTATTTTTTTTAATTGAAATATGGGCATCTTCATTACACAAAATCTTGATTACACAAAATCTTGGAAAATAAAGTACCTTACATCACACTAGCTCTTTTTCAAAAAAAAACACTTGGTATTATTTAATTTTCCAAAATGGGCATCCTCTCACTATGAATGTAGGTGGGATGGATAGGTTTTTGAGGTGGACATTGATAGTTTTAAGGCTTTGAAACTTTAGTAGTGATCTAACTCACTACAGCTCTACTGCAAATTGAGGAGTGAAAGAGAGGTACGTGTGGTCTAGCCTTTACCTTTTACCCCAATCATCTCAATGCTCTACCTCCACTCCTCTGTATTGAACAAAAAATATGAGAATGTCTAGCCTTTACCTTTTACCTTGATCATCCCAACCTTTTGTCTCCACTCCTTTATCTTGATCTAAAGATATCATAGGGTCTAGCCTACCTTTTACCTCGATCATCCCAAACCTCTCTCCACTCCTTCGGTGTGTGAGTCCCTATTGGAGGCCTAGGCTTAGCTTCGTTACAAAAAAAGATAATGAGACCAATCACATCGTGTGACCTTTAACTTTTTGCATCTTCTTAGTTTAATGTGTTGTATGTTTCTTGAATGACTCTTTGGGAGTATGTGATGACATTTTAATGTGTTGCTTTTAGTACTTAAATGAATCTTTGTGGGAGTATGTGATGACATTTGCAACCAATAGTTAACAATTAAAAGTGGTGTGGTGCAACTTCTTTTTATGCTTCTATGATCATTTTCAAGATTAGAAAACTTTGATTTGTGTGGCCTTCTTTCTCACAATTTATATGGCCGCCTTTCTCATAAACATAATGTGTGATCTTTCTTACCCATTTCAACAAATGAGTTTTGGCTATTAGGGTAAAGGGCGCCACTAAGGTGGCGGATTCCAAAAACCCTCTAATTCTTGCCCCAATAGAAGAACACTTTATAATAATTTAGACATATTCCCATGGTGTCAAAATCTAATTTGTTGATAATGAGCATAATAATGCTCATTCCTATCTTTAATCTAACCTGTGTCTTTAATCGGGCTTAGAAAATTACATGAAATACTTATCAACCAACAAAATTTTTCTTATAGAGGGCTATCTTGTGATAGCTAAAGATGGAAAAAAAAAAGCATAAATCCACTAGGTTTCCGAAATTATTTTTGAGTAAAAGTTATGGTGCAATAGTATTGGCCCCTTTACCCTAGATGGACCACTTTTAGTGGAGTTCTTTCCCCAACATTTAATATGACTAAATAACTTCTTTGGGAGTAAAATTATTCCTTAGTGCTACTCTTTTGCATTGTCCACATCATTCTTGCTACAATATTCATTACAAGTGTGCCCCAATCTACTGCATTAATTCTTATTTTATTTGGACATTCCTATCCAATTACTATGCTCCATCTTCTTACTATGCTACAATATTATTTTATGACTTATCTTTCTTTGGCCTCCTCTTCTTCAAACTTTTAAATCAATATTATTGTATGACTTATCCTTCTTTGGCCACCTCCTCTTCAAAGTTTTGAATCAATCCTTTTGATGCCTTCCTCCTCCTCTTTTTCTTCATGATTGGTGGAAAGTAATGGTGCAATTTTTAACTTTTTATTAGGGTAGATGGAATTAATCTCTTTATCGTTTCTTTGGTGTCACATTGCCCCATCCAGTAATATTGATCAAAGGCATGTATGTAAGTGGCTAGATCATTGTGTTCTTTAAATACTTTGACCGACAAAACGTTCTTATTAGCATGAAAAGATGATACATTGTATGCGGATGGGTCAAAGGGATTTTGTCACTTTGTAATTTAGCCTCCTTGGTGTAAAGTAGACCCTTACCTTTTTGTTTCTTACTTTGTGGGTGGTGGGTTTGTCTCCCTAGACCAATCTTTAATGCCTTGGCGTGTATTTTTTGTTTCTTTATAGTGTCATTTTTGGATTTAGTCATTTCTCATTTTGCAATTTGGGTTGCTTCTATGGTTAAGCTACAAGAGCTTTTTCCATATTAAACCATGTACGTCAAGGGAGATTTTTAAATGGTTGAAACACCATCATGTAGGCATCATCTCGGCAATTAAGACCAACTTGTATCCAGAGCACAAAACAAGCACACATTAGCATAGAGAATACAAGAAAAGTAGTTGAGGGAGACTTTTGAATGGTTGAAACACTATCATCTAGGCAATTAAGACCAACTTGTATCTAGATCACATACACAAGCACACATTAGCATGGAGAATACAAGGAAAGTATTTAGACATGCTCACCAAACAATCCATAAGACCAATTACTCCAAACCCCAAGTGTTTAAGAATTACACAAGTGAATACACCTAAAAGTGAGGTCTCTAGATCATATACCCACTTATTGTTAGCTTAACACGCAATCATGTGCATGCTAAGTCACTTATGCAAGCCTTAGATCCTACTAATAACCTTGCTTTTATGGGATTATTGATTGACTCTTTTACAAAATGTGCACTCTTCTGCACATTGGCCTTAACTTCATCAAGCAACAAATGGTAACGGACTACCACAAGCCTCTTTAATCAATGCCTATAAAGTGCAACTTTTGCAATTGAACTAGTTATTGTCACTCCAAACATCAATGAAAAAGTTAAAAAAATTATGGACCCCAAGGCAAGGGCTCTATCATGGACAATTTTTTTGTAGATAGTGGGCAAGCATCAATGTTGTCAAAGGCAAGATACTACAAAAGAAAAAGGCAATCACCACCCTTCAACATCCAAATGCAAGTAGTCACATCGATTCAAATTCTATGTTCATGATATCACTTTTTTGTCTCCCTCAATAGTGTCTTTAAAATGTAGACCTATATGTCCTACCAAATGACCATGATTTAATGAGATGCATGATATTTAGAGAAAGAAAGAAAGATATATTAACATCTACAAAAGACTACAAGGGTCTATGAGAGTTACAATATTTTGGTAGTTACCCAACATGTCAATGACCACCTAAACCAAATTGGCAACACGTGAGGCCTAGATTAATGACTTTTTTAGACATTCTCCCATCCTAAAAAGATAATTGGTTGGACAATGGTCTAACCATACACACATGAGAGTTGCAATGTTTTGGTAGTTAGAAAAGTCCCACCCAAGATGTCAATGTCCACCTAAACCAAATTGGCAATAGGTGAGGCCTAGATTAATGACTTTTTAGGCATTCTAACCATATGCACACACTCTTTTTGGATGAGCTCATTGCAGCCCACCAAAGGACATTTAGTTTGTGTTTGTCAAAACATATCAAATAAAAAACAATTAACCTCCACGTAATGAAAGAGGCACAAAGAAAGTTTTTTACAAAGTAGTGATCATACCATTGAGCTTCACAAAACACATGTAAGACGGAGTCATGACAAAAAATATCAAGAATCACAAGCAACAATCCAAGCACTCACTACCTTGAAGATGCAGTCCATAGGAGATTTAGATTCAAAGTATCGACACAAAATGGCCTTGAATTTCCATTGTCAGGCAGGTGCAAGCAATAAACTGAATGAACAGAAGCAATAACACGGAAGGAACATGTAACAATAAAATTACTCCTCAATTTGAGAAAAAAAAAAGAAGCGATAAGAATTTAATCGCAGTTCTCAATTAAAAATCGAAGCATGGATTAAAAAAAGTGCTTCCTTGACTTCCAAATTTGGTTTTATGGTGTGCTTAAGTAAAAAAAATGTGACATGGTACTTGAGAAAGTGGCAAGATATGGCGTGTACTCAGGTAAAAATTAAGAGCCTGTTATTATTTATATAGAAATAAAGAAACCTTGGGCAAATCTTTTAAAATTTCAATGATTACAAATATTCCTTCTAAAACAGCCAATCACTTCTTAGAGGACCTTCACAATAGCAACTGAACTAAATATGTGTCCTATTTTTTTCCTTACAACATGTACTCATCTATGTTAGGTATAATGCCTGCAATCTAAGAAAAGATGTTCCCCTACATCATTTTCTCAAAAGGAAGAGGTGCCATTGCCCATCTGCCCAGCTAATCAATGATGCAATCAAAACACTAACTCATGATTATTTAGAAACTATCGCGCCCAACACTGACTCATGATTATCACTTTCAGCTCTTTATTGATCGTGGATAATCTAGTGCAAAAATTCCCCCACACCATGCAGATTCTTCAAGGCTTGAATAGTACAGTGGTTGATTCCTTACGACTTGAATAGTGCACGCTTAAATGAAGAGCAATTAGAGGGGCTTAAATTCAAAATAATTGGCAGACACTACAGATGGTATACCTTAATTTTAGCACTACTAATCTTCAGTTGCATAATTATTTTCACACCATCATTCAATCGCATATTTATTTTCGCATACCATTCCTAGTAGGAGTAACAATATGCACAACCAAACCACACCATTTGTGTATGAAGGTGGGCGCATGCAGACAATCCTTCCAATACAGTACTCTAAATGCTCGATAAGCACATTCCTATGTGCATATCGAGAAGAACCCATTAAATATCAAAAGACAACACAAGCAGCAGACACAGAATTATTTAAGGGCATATATATCACGGTCGTCGTAGGACTGGACGCACCAGGCAGGTTCCTCCTGCCTATTAACTAAATATGTCCTCTACAAAAAACAAAACAAAAACAGACTTCGCAAGGATTTCGAGATTGGCTGCTGCAATATCTGCTAACCAATACAAAATATGTGGAATTCGCCACCAACATCAGGGCCCATGCTGCATATACCATAGTGCTATTACTCAACCAACATGGTTTAATATCAATCATTCTCTTTAAAAAATGTTAAGAGTAACCTGTTTCCTTATGGAAAGGCACTTTAAACAAGGATTGCTGCTTAGCATAGGAATCTGAGAGTGCAAGTGCATTCAATCAAGCTTCTTGACTTCATTTGCTTTTCTTGGTCTTCGACTCCACCTTCTCTGTTTCACGTTTCATGTACAGGCATTCTATCTGTCTTCTTGCTTCGCATTGAGGAAAATTGCTGAGGTCGTAATAGTGTGGTGCAACATCAATAAGCCTGTTCAAAAAGTTTTACATAAGATTCTGAATACTGAAATAGCGCCATGCTGCTTAGCCCAAAAACATGCAGGAAAAATCCTGTCTGCTTACCACTCCCCTCGAACATCAGTCACCGTACGGATGAAATTTCTGGTAGTCAAGACAAACTCGTTATAGATCACCCACTCCGGCTTGTGGTCCAAGCAGGCAGAGGGATGCAGATGAACCATCTGCAAAACGACAATCCCCGCAATACGGTCAAAATTATATTTATTTGTAAACTTTGGTGCTGCTTAATGAGCCAGGCTGCAAGACTTATATAGCCCACGCATTAACTTACTATCCCATACGTGGGAGTGGGCATGTGTGAGTGCAGGGTGTGTATGCGGACGTGTGCTTTTTTTTTGGGGGGGGGGGGGGCAGAAAGAGGAGAATACCTGGTTGTCTTTTACTGTCAAATAATGCCCAGTTCTCTCAAGATGAGCCACTTGCATGAAGTAACCTGCTAGAATAGCCTTCCGAATGTTCACATAATAATCCCGGCTGTTGAAGTCTGTGCTGCACATCTTCAAGGTGTACCTGTTCACGATGCGCACAAGCTGGGACCTTACATTGTCAGCGGACTTCAGTGCCCTGACGTTGATAAAGTTATCATAGCACCACTGGGGATCTTCACCTGCATTTCCGTATCCTTGTGACAATTCAGAATTATTACGTATATGCAACCTTAAAAAGAAGCTTACTAAAAACACCACTTACTGTTTTGCTTGAAAGCATGGTACACATTCAGCAGCGTCAAGTGGTCCCCATCAATGTGCGCAAACCGAGCTTTCGCTTCATCTGCAGCTTTCTGTGCTTCTTTCGGGCGAAGGAAGCAATTGGGGACTATTGAAATAAAGCATTGTTATCACAGATGAGGCCCAACGAGGTCAGCAGACGCAGAGAGGCGAGATCACATCCGTGCATTGATACACTGAAGTTTTGAAGCTGTCTGCATCACAGCTATCCTTAAGAAACTAGATCACACCAATCAGACAGACTACAGTCCTGCGTTCGGAGATGTGAAATGCTCATTATGTATCCCTTTCTGAACACTCAATGTGGGACTCAGGCAAGCGTGAGACACACAGGAAGGCACTTAGACTACTGCAGACAGCTCCATGGGTGAAAATACATGGTGTAAGTGAAGGTGCGTGTGAGGAAAGGGGGGAAGGCTTACCTGACAGCATTGCGGTAATTGATAGGATCTCATTGGAGCAGTTGAACTCCGGGCTCACCACTAGCATCTTTGACATTTGCGGATCCAAGGGGAATTCACTCATAAGCTGTCCCAGCTTAGTCAAGTTCCCATCATCATCCAAAGCAGCCAAGTAATTTAACAGCTCAAGGGCGCGCATCAGAGTCTCTGGAGCCGGAGGATCCATGAAATCAAAGTGCACCAAATCGTCAATTCCCAGCTTCTTCAGAGTGAGCACCACATTTGACAAATTAGATCTCAAGATTTCTGGGTAAGTTTGGGGCTGTAAATCATTTTGAAAGCTCTTCTCCGTGTATAGTCTGAAACATTTCCCAGGTTGTGTCCGGCCAGCTCTTCCGGCCCTCTGATGTGCACTAGCCTTTGAGATCGGAGACACCAAAAGAGACTCAACCCGAATGCGAGGGTTGTAAACTTTCTGCTTGGCAAACCCTGGATCAATGACATACACTATCCCATCGATAGTGAGTGAAGTCTCTGCAATGTTGGTCGATACCACGATCTTGCGCCCTGGAGGTCCCCCCTCCTTGGTAGGAGAAGGTGCAGGCTCAAAAATCTTCTGCTGCATAGCAGGAGGTAGAGTAGAATACAATGGCACAACTTTCACAGGCCCAACCTGATCACCCATATTCTGAATCTCCTTGGATATCTTCCGACAGGCATCTTCTATCTCCTCCTCTCCTGTCAAGAAGACAAGAATGTCTCCAGGTGCTTCACAGATGTGTATTTGAACCACTGTTCGTATGGCCGCCTCAAGATAATCCTTTTCTGGTTCTTGAGTGTAAAATATCTCAACCGGATGCAATCTTCCAGGGACTTTCATCAGAGGAGCACCACTAAAATACGACTGGAACTTCTCTGCCTCCAGGGTGGCACTCATGACCACGAGTTTAATATCCGCCCTGTTCCTCAAAACTTCTTTAAGGAGGCCAAAAAGCACATCCGTTGCTAGTGTCCTCTCATGGGCCTCATCAAGAATTATCACGCGGTAGCGTTCAAGTAAAGGATCTGTCATTGCTTCCGTTAGGAGCATTCCATCAGTAAGATATCTGAAAACAAAGATAGATTAATCATTGAATAGATTATACAAATCCCCCATTGTGAAAGATGGCTGGACAACAACGAGCCATCACACAAAACCAGTATGGTACCAGAAAGTGCACTTACTTCAACACCGTTTTGGAACCACTGCAATCTTCAAAGCGGATGCTATATCCAACTTCTTCCCCGATTGTCACATCCATCTCATCTGCCACGCGTCGAGAGACCGACATGGCCGCCACCCTCCTGGGTTGGGTACAAGCTATTTGCTTCCTGTTGGATGTGTAGCCAGCCTCCACAACAAATTGCGGAATCTACAAAAGAGCAATAGGTTAACATAGACCTCAAACCCTACTGGCAAAGACCTTTAAAAACGATTAGGGTTATGGAACAAGTAGGGTTATGATGGAACGATTAGGGTTGAGGAAGTTGGGCATAAGAAACAATTCGGGTTGAGAGAAAATACCTGTGTAGTTTTGCCGCTTCCCGTTTCTCCCACAAGGATCATGGTCTGGTTCTTGGCCAAGATATCGAGGAACTCCTGGCGCTGCTGCCACACGGGCAGGGTCTTGCGCTTCTGCAGAATATCGTGGTAGCGCTGCGAGTAAAGGCGGCCGGTGTAGGGGTTGAGGTTGGCGATGCCGTTGGGCTTCATCTTGCCCGGTATGGCCGACTCGTCCACCACATCGAACAGGCTCAGCTTCCGCTTTCGCTCCGACCCCATCGAAACAGTGGTGAAAACCTTAGCAAGAACAAACCCTAATCCCTCTCTCTTAACTATATCAGAAACGCTAATTCTTTTTTATATCACTCTCTGTCAGAAACCCTAGACCTCTCTGTCAGAAGCCCTAATCCCTCTCTCAAAAACCCTAATTTCTCTCTCTGTTTCAAAGAACCCTCTGGCACTCTCTGTCAGAAACCCTTATAGGGTGGGCAGTTTCAAACATCGTCGGGCCCTAGGATAGGGGCATGCTCCAAGTCACACGAGTCCGGACACATTTCACATACACTTGATTGGACAAAAGAGGGCCCTTGCTTGAGGCAAAACCCTAACCCTAGAAATATGCATGCATGCAAAATCATGAAGCGTGATGAAGATGAAGATCTCCAAAGATAAAAGCAAGAACCCCTGCATGGCATTTAGTTTAACCACCCAAGCATTATATATACCAGTGACCCCGGATGTCCAGTGTGAACCTTACTGGGGCCACACACCATACTCACCTGTCTCTTGTGTCATCGTTGATACCCTCGTGCTATACATCACTGGGTCTTTGGCCTATTAACTATCACCCATTAACATTACCTATTCACACATCCTCGGCCTACAACCATCACCCACAAACATTACCCATTCACACAAGTGGGTCTTCTACCTACAATCATCACCTATGAACATTACCCATTCACTCTTAACCTCGTAAAAGCAATGACGTGTAATCATAAGCCACCATGGGATCTCACGCTTTGCCTATGTGTCCCGCACTTTGTTGCCAGAATGTCCTCGTTAGGGTCATAGCATTCTCTCCCCCTTCATCATCCTTAATGACAAACTCTTAAGGACTAGTGTCACAAAAACAATTAGAAATCCCAAAGAGTACAATATCACAATCGTCCTACTCATTGTTTCAAAATCATTCATAGTTGATCATCAGCTTGATCTGCTACATAGCAAATCGATTGTTCCATGTCTCCAAGGCTTTCTTTCAGCCTTTAAATTCCTTGTTTACATTCAACACTTAAAACAAGTTGGCGACACATGCATCGCATACTAGGTAGGGCCTTGAAAATTCAATAGCAGCTCATCACTTTCAAGGTGGATCTATCCTTCTACATCTAAATTCCTTGTTTCCATTCAACACTTAAAACAAGTTAGAGACAGTAGCTCATCACTTTCAAGGTGGATCTCTCCTTCTACATCTTTTTCCTAGTGATTTTGCTCAAAACTTACAAGTCCCTTTCAATTCATGCTCACACTGTAGAGGTATTCAATAATATTTTTCCTAGTGATTTTGTTGCAAACTTTTACAAGTCCCTTTCAATTCATGCTCTAGAGGTATTCAATAATCTTTTCCACGTTTGTTTCGCAGTTACTCACATTCTTTGACACCATGACAAATCTCTTCAAACATTACTTGAAGTTATCAAATACAAGTCTTGGAAACATTTTAGTTTCCCAAATTCACATTCACCTCTTCTCCACGGTAGGACTGAAGTGTGCATTGCCTTAATCAGTGATCTTGCTATTACCAAGATCAAACTCGTGGCCATTCTAGGTTCTTTCACATACCTCTAAAGTATATGTCCAACATCTTACTATTACCAAACCATTTGAGGTCCTTCTACATACCCCTAAAGTCTTATAGTTCCCCTTAACCTATAAATTCTTGATGACTTAAGATATATAATCTTACCAACTCAACATTCATGTCTCAGAGTACATCTTCTTGACCTCCAAAGTCTTGCCACCCCAAAGTCTTGCCAACTTTACCCATTCATGTCTCAAAGTACATAGATTATTATGACAAACACATCTCTTAGATCTCCACACGTTTTCCTGGCTTGATTTGGGCTTGGGGACTCAAATCCATTTGGCACCCTCATAGTAACTTTGTGCTTGAAGCAGCTTGAATTGGATCTTCCACAAGAGAACTTGTTGCCATATATAAGGGGTGAAGCTGAAAATTTCTATCAATGCATGGTGTGAGCGATGGTGGAGTGACTTGAGACAACCTTCAATAGCCACAATGATTTGGGCTCAACACTATACTCTAATGCTCTAGGTAACCTTCAATAGCAATGATTTGGGCTCAACACTACACTCTAGGTAACCTTCAATAGCCATAATGATTTGGGCTCAACACTACACTCTCATACTCCATATAAGACATGTTCCCTTCTATATAACAAAGTGTCCTAGTGGTGCACATACACATGGGGATGGGCCTAGGCACATGGGGTTAGAGTCCATTTACACATGTGGGGCACATGGGGCCCTAGGGATATAAATAGGAGATTACTATCATGTACTAGGATCTTTTACTCACTTTATGATCTTTTACTCACTTTATGATATTTGGTCATCTATTCTCCTTGGTCATAAAGGAGAATTACTATCATGTACTAAATAGGAGATTACTATCATGTACTATGATCTTTTACTCACTTTATGACATTTGGTTGTCTATTCTCCTTGGAACATGTGTTCTCTTGGATATGGTGCAAACTCCCATGAGTGCTCTAGGTATTGCTCCCTATGATGAGCTTCCTAACACACCAGACTTCCATAGTTACTTGCATTGGTATCAGAGCTCCCTGGTTGCTTGCATTGGTATCAAATCTCCTTCATTGCATTGGTATCAGATATGGTGCAAACTCCCATGAGTGCTCTAGGTATTGCTCCCTATGATGAGCTTCCTAACACACCAGACTTCCATAGTTACTTGCATTGGTATCAGAGCTCCCTGGTTGCTTGCATTGGTATCAAATCTCCTTCATTGCATTGGTATCAGAGCCCTTAGGTTTCCTCCATTGCATTGGTATCAGAGCTCCTCCATTGCACTGGTATCAGAGCTCCTTCATTGCATTGGTATAAGAGCTCCCTAGTTGCTTGCATTGGTATAAGAGCTCCCTAGTTGCTTGCATTGGTATCAAAGCTCCTTCATTACATTGGTATCAAAGCCCTTAGGTTTCCTCCATTGCATTGGTATAAGAGCTTCTCCATTGCATTGGTATCAGAGCTCCCTGGTTGCTTGCATTGGTATGAGAGCTCCTTCATTGCACCTTCAATAGCCACAGTGATTTGGGCTCAACACTGCACTCTAATGCTCCAGACAACCTTTAATAGCCATAGTGATTTGGGCTCAACACTACACTCTAATGCTCCATCTAAGACATCCTCCCTACTACAAACTCAGAGGCTAGTAAGTATGGTTTAGAGGCCAATGAGCTTGGCAGGCTTAACAAGCATGGCATAGTGGCTTAACAACGTGGATGTACAGAGACTTAGAGGTCTAGGGAACATGTGCCAAAAGAGCTTAACCACTCATGACTTTCACTTGCATCAATCTCTCAGAAAATCAACCCCTCGGACCTAAACAAGGATAAATTGAAGTACTAGAGCCTTTTATAACACATCATGCTAGGATAAAGCATATTGAGGTGTATTATCACTTTTTATGAGGGAAAAGGCTCTAGCAAGTGATGTGGATTTGGGGTATTATCAGTACAAAGGACAAAACAGTTCACATCTTCACAAAGGCATTAGGTAAAGAGAAGCTACGTAGGTTCATGAGCTTACTTGGAGTATAGGGTGGAGTTAAGCTCAAGGGAAACTGTTGAGATATTGACGAGCTCAACTATGGTGATCCTACATAATAACCCATTAATAGACATAGTTTCAAAAATGTTAATGTTGCACGGTTACTATGTAATTGTAATAGGAGTGTCACATTCTATAGAAGCAAGAAGCCCATGAACAGCTTATCACGTTATTTTCAAATATGATAAATGTCACTTGAAGAAGAAGAAAAATCTTGCTTAGGACCACAACAATGACAATAACTACCTTGCAAAGATGTCTTTTTAGAAAGAAATATATTTTTCAACCATGAATTTGAGGATTATGCTGCAACTATGTGAAGAAAATGTCTTATATAAGTGAGGATTATGCTACAACTATGTGAAGAAAATGTCTTATATAAGTGGGGATTATTGTTAATGAGTCTAAAAAATCTAAAGTTCCTTAAACATATAATCCTTATTTTTAACTTGCTTTTAAAATGGGACAATTGTGAGAACTATAAGACAATATTTGGGAAAACAAAGAATTGAAGGCCAAAATCATATAAAAGTGTGAGATGATGCAAACGTTATATTGAGGGTAGAGTTCATAAGGGTGGATGTCACTATTGGGGACCTTCCAAAGAATAAGCATTCTTTGCAAGGGATTAAAAAGGAGACACACTTGGTATCAACCCTTTTAAGATAAATATCAAAAGAGCTTTCATTGGACAAGATGGCATTAGAATTTAACAAAAAACTATTTTCTCTTGTTTATTAATTTAGAGCATGAATATTTTTGGTAATAGTATCACTAATATGAAAGTTCTTTGTAATCGCAAGGTGTTAATGAAAATTCAAGACTAATTGGAACACATGGGATGAAGTTAGACAAAATTATCCAAAGTCAAGCTCGCAAGATGCAGTGAATGAATTTTTCTTATTATAGATAAGTACTTGTATTATTTAGAAGTTTGTAGTTGCTACTATATGTGGTACATAAATTTGTAGTCCTATAATCTATGTGGTGCATAATTCTTATGTTTTCGTAATTTTTATAGTTTTATGTCTAAAAGACTTGCTCTAAGAAAGGGAAAAAAGGGTAGATTTTGGAAGAAATTTATTGTCCACAAAACTTTGTGGGTGCACCTAGAGAGGGCTAAACAAGAGAAAACATGAAGGCGATGAGATAAAGACCTTTAATAATCCCACTGACCCTATGCAGGAAAGAATTTATAAAATTATTATTGATGATGTCGAACCTTCTATGATCTTTAGCAAAGTTG
The DNA here is from genome assembly GCF_041138505.1 of Cibotium barometz. Lineage (NCBI taxonomy): Eukaryota > Viridiplantae > Streptophyta > Polypodiopsida > Cyatheales > Cibotiaceae > Cibotium > Cibotium barometz. Next base: position 15,288,920 of record NC_141100.1, read on the forward strand.
TGGATCTCCTCTTCTGCTTGTCTTTATACATGGACAAGTGCCATTTAGACCAACTAAGCTTGAATCTAGCTAAGTGTACATTCACAGTAGCACTAGTGGTATTATGTAGGGTCATGTATTGTCCACACTTAGAATAATAGTGGAATCTAAGAAAGTGGAGGTGATTAAAACACTAATGGAACGTGTCAGGACCTTTAAAACCCTTGGAAAAGGAATTCTAATTTCTCAACACAAAAATTAGAGCATAACATATACTTGCATAAATTAAGAGCATAACATATACTTGCATAAATTAAGAGCATAAACCTAAATAAACCAAATTAAATAAACAAGAGACATGGAAAATAGAATAGAGATCACCATCGACACAAGATTGGGTTGAATCTCCATTGGAATGAGTGTGGCCCTTGTATCACTCACCCATATTTATGTGTTAGAAAAGACGCTTGCTATCAAAAAAATACCCCCAAAAACAAAGCACAAGTACTTTTAATTTTATGAGCATGCAAGCTATACAAAAATATAGCAAGCATTAATATAAAGTCTTGGGCCTACCAAAAGTATAGAATACTATTTGGTATGTATAAAGGTATAAGGCCTTAGCCTTACAAAAATATTGATGCCTAAATATGAAACCATAAAAGTTGTTCACATGTCTTCCAAAATATCCCATAGTGGTCCAACACATGTTCCACCCATGATTAACACATAATTTGCCACTCAATCATTGCCTTCATCCAAAATAATATGAGTCATTGCACACAGCTGATTAAACACATTAATCATGACCATATCATACCGGCACACACAATTGATTAAACACATTAATCCTAGTGGAGACATCATACCAATGCCACACACAGCTTGATCCTAGTAGAGACATCATACCAATGCCACACACAACTTGATCCTAGTAGAGACGTCATACCAGCGCCATACACAGCTTTATTAAACACATTAATCCTGGTAGATGATATAAATAAAAGGTGCATCCAAATCAAATATCCCAAAATAAAATAATGGGCATCCCTATAAAGGTTACAGAACCTCAAAGAATTGGGCGGATTCCTTGGCCAAATCCAGTGGCATAGTCAATTCTTGAGATTCCTAGTTGATGTGGACTAGAGATGCATGGTATGACTAGTTCGAGCAATGCCAAAAGGCTTTCAGATACTTGTAACCTTATGTTAGAATCACGCAACCTTCAGAGTGGATTAGCCCAAACCATTCCAAGTGTCCATTGATGCATTTGATGATTAAGAGCATGTTGATGCAAGAATATGATAAGCATTATTCTAGCCTACCTACTATGCTATTATAATACTTTTTAATGTGGAGTGCAAATATTCCACCATAAAATGGGAGGCTCCTTAGGATGATGATTGGGAGAATTAGATGAATGGCCTATCTACTATAATGCTTTCCTATAAGTATTTCACCACAAAATAGGAAGCTCTTAGAATGAAGATGTAATTTGTCAATAAAGCTCTTAGGATGAAGATCTACTTTGTCAATAAATTTCATAATTACATTTTGGGTCATCACATTTCATAGATTAGCAGGCAATGCACAAACCGAAATTGGCAAGCAAGTTAGTCCAAAGGATGTTGCTATAGGAGTTTGATTTTTCAATCTAGCATACACCACTACACTAGCATGCAATTAGGATTTCTTATCCCAGATTAAAGCAAGAGAACCAGTGGTGGATGGGATATTGGATCAATCTTCAGATGTATTTTACTGTCCCTCCATATTAGAATGTGAGATAATGTTCTTTCTTCCAAAAGAGAGCTTTCCAAAGGCAATGAGTTAAGATCACCGCTCAAGAGTAAGACTTTTATGGTGGTTGTTACCCAAGCAGTCGTATGAGACGGGATGTGTGTATGCAATGACATGACCAACAAGCATTCATGAGCAATAAGCAGTATTGGATACAATGATGTTTACAAGAAGGAATTAAAGGAGAGAATTTATCCGGCGATGTTATAGGAAGGAAGGCATTTCATAGGCTCATAGTGGCCCACATTGTTAAAGGATGCATGGAATTTTGCCAAGCAATGTGATGTTTGCAAAAATTGGGTTAGCCTAACGTTGCATATGAGATGCCACACAATCCAATATTTCTCCCTAAGCCGTTCCAAAAATGGGGTCTTGATTATGTAGGAACATTCAAACTATCAGCTCAACAGATAAGGAGGAATAAGTACATTCTGATGGTAACAAATTATTGCATCAAGTGGGTAAAGGCTCATGCTTTAAGAGAAAATAAGGCCACTTCTATTGTAGATTTTCTCTATCAGATGATCATGACCTGATTTGGTTGTCGAATTGAGTCAAGAGGACATTTTCTTAATAAAGCAATACAAAATGTGATCAAACCACACATGATCATTTATAATAAACCTATCATGTATTATTTATACTAGTTGGGAACCCGTGCTTTGCACGTCTTTTGAGGCTTCCAAAATCAAATTCTACCCAAACCTCCTCCTCCCTTTCCCGAACCTCCAAATTCTTGCCACTTGGCAACTTTGTGAAACTCTTCCTTAAGATAATATAGAGAAGCAAATGGTCATGTTAAATCCTCCAACACGTTCCTACAAAATGTCTTGAAGAAGGCAGTCTCACTTGAAACAGACCATAAGCTTTCATTATTTTGGGCATTCTGGTAGCACCGCTTACAAGACATAATAGGTCATACACCATTTTCATGGTAAGTAGTACTTTTCATGGAACTTGTGTTCCAAGTTTACGTGCAGCTATGTCAACCAAATTATCTCCAAAGGAGCAACAAATTCAGCAATTATTAGCTCTTGTTGAGAAGTGGCTCTAGTATATATATCATCCAGTGTCAACAAAAGCTATAGGTGGATCGAAATGCTTAAGTTTCGGATGTTTGAGGTTGGTGACCTAGTCCTCTTAATTATCCGATGGGCCTACATCCCGAAAAATTAAAGCGACATTGGGTTGGCTCTTATCGTGTTTCCATAAAGATTAGATCAAGCATGTTCGTGATGGATAGTGTTAAATTGCCCAAGGCATAAACAACTTACTATGGGAAGCTACCAAAATCCGGTAACTTCTTTCCTTGATGTGTCTACATGTGTTGAAGTTACCAAAATCAGAATTTCTTTCCTTGATGTGTCTACATGTGTTGACGTTACCAGAATCGGTACCTTCTTTCCTTAATGTGTGTTGGTCATTGTGTTGCACATGTGTCAAATGCATTCTTTCACACAGACCAAGTCAAGGTTAAAAGAGATTTTGAATTTATGAAGAAGACAAAACCCTCCACAAGGGTACTATGGGTGGAGCAGCTGGTAGTGAGTGTGGTTCATCCAATCCCTCTAAGCAGCAAAAGATAGATTCACCACCACCCCACAAATTACCCACCACAATTGTCTAGTGGATAAGCAACACAATGACCTCCAACAACTTATTATGTAGTAGCCCCAAAACCTCTCTCCGCTCTCCACAAATGGTTCCTCTGTAGAGACTCATAAGGTGATGACTTCTTGGAAGTGATGCTTTTTCTAAGGAGGCAGACCTCTCTCACGAATGCAGGTTTCTTGTCACATTACATGTAATTAAGTGCCATGGTAGTCACGTGACAAATGCAAGGTTTACAAATAGAAAAATAGTCCCTGTAAATATAGAAGGAAGAGGCCTAGGCTACCCACATCAGGTCTCCCAACCCTGTGATCACGTCCAGAAGTTATGGAATTGAATGAAATTAGCGTGCACTAGACCATCAAGAGGCTGGAGGATGATCTTCAAAGAGAATCAAAGAGGAGAAGATGCCTAAAGGAAGGTAAGGTTGAGGGCAGCCCAAGATGGTTGATGCAAAAGCTCAAGTGTGCAACACACACTCTAGCAACACCTCTCATAGATTGAAGCACCCTATCCAACCTTGATCTAGTTGAAGCCATAGTTCAATGAAATGAGTACATGGCCAAAGAAGCTCTGACTACTGGCAAGGAAGTTTATGGTTAGATGCATAGCTGGTAGATGTTCTGGCTTGGGCACATTTTTCCCCCCTTATGCTTGTCAATCAATTTTAGCAATAGTCAACTCTTCAGTAAGAAATCTAAGTCATTTGTGTAGTATTTTGTCATCCTAGAGATGGATAAGGGTTGGGCCACTTAGGATATATTGTTAATTATCCATCGCTGTCGTGTGGATTATCCATGAAATGGCCAACCGACTAGTGGGTGTGCTAGGTGTTAAATCCTAGTCTAGGGAAGGCTCTGGTTACCCCTGACCTCGACTCAAAAAATAGAACAAAAAAATTTAATAGTCTTATTCATACCTTAGCTTAGGAGTATGCTTACATTTATTCATTTATTAGCATAGATAATGCAAGCTACTAATGATGCTTTATATCATAGTTTCAATTATAACTTATTCAATAAAAACAATGATTTAGATAAATATGCTATCATATTTAGGATTGCAAGAGTACATTGATATACATGTTCATTTTTCTGTGTCCATTAAAGGATTCTGTAGATCAGGCTTCCTTCACATAGCAAAATTATGGTTCATCCCTTTGTCTATATCCATTAAGGGATTCTATAGCTCGAGCTTTCCTTCACATCGCATAATTATGGTTCATCCCTTAATGAAACTTTGTTTAGCACTTTGCCTGATGCACTGTGTCTCCTTGATCTAAACTCGTCCCAATACAACCCACTCTTTAAGAGTATTTTCTAGGCCTATAAATAACTTCCTCACCAAGTAATCATTTTCCACGTCAATATCAAGATTTATACACCCATATTATTTGTCCATTTACACCTTCCACAAATGCATTAGAATCAATCAACTTGGGCTTGCCCAACAACTCCCACATTCATGTGTAAGTCACTTGTATCAACCAAAGCACAACAACACATCAATTTTTTAGCATGTAATCATACCCATAGTTTAGATGGTTCAATGGCTTCATCATCATCATCATCAAATTTTATCAAATCATCCATAAGAATGTTAGATTGTTTAGGACCAACTTAGCTTATCGAGCCTTTGCTCCTTCTTTTGCTTAAGCTAATACTACGATGCGACGTCTTTGCTCAAATTTAGACACTTTTGGTCCCTCGAGTTGTTCTTTAAGACTTGTAACCACTAATGGGGTTGAGTACATGAACATTTTAAGTTTATTACCTCAGTCCTTATTGGGGTTCTTGTTTGGTTTTAGGTTGTAATCCAAATAGTCCTTTAGCATAATTTGAAAGGCTTTTGGGAGAGGATATCCTCTCGTCAAATTTCTCCCTTAGATTTTTTGAAGTGTTCTCCATGGATTCCTCACTACTGGTTTCAATAGATTCCAGTCCTTTGAGGAGGATCATGGGTGATTAAATGCACTATCTTCTGGAGTGAGATTGTTACCAATCACTCTCCCAGATTTTAAGTGTATGAGAGCGAGTCTAAAGACAAGTCAAATTTCACTCACCACACCTATGTCAATATTTTGTTAAAGATTCTAGTTTTTACATAATTGCATTTTTCACGATGTGAAAAACTACCTGGGTTTTCACGATGTAAAAGTTGATTTTTTCACGATGGTGACTCCACCTTGCAAATGACGTTTTTTCCAATGTAGTTTACACAATGTTGTCTTTTCAATGTATGGCAATGATATTTGCATAATACTCTAATACCCCAATAATTGACAGGGCCTTGAGTTTTTACGGCGTGAAAAACTACCTCGTATTTTATTGTGTGAAAAAATAATTTCACTTAAAATTTGGTTATTCATGGTGTTGGTTTGGAGGTTTCTTTAAACATAGAGATTGTTGTTCTTTGAGATGATCACAATGATGATTTATGATGCAAATATTTTCATTAAAGACTTTTGAGAATTTGATGGGCATGAAAAAACTAGTGATTTAGTTTTTCAAGGTGTGAATTACTATGGATAACATGATAGTATTATAACACCTAACCTTATCAACTTCTTAACCTACCACCACAACACTGCTCATAGTACAATGGCTAAGGGAGAAGTTACTTGTATGAGGAAGCAGAGACCTTAAAAAAAGTGAAGGAAGCAAGATTTCCTCCCTAACAATGGCATCAAAAATGTTATTATTAGGACCTTTATGACACTTTGAGAAGAAACTCTAATTCTCAAGCACAAAAATTAGAGCATAACATAGACTTGCACAAATTAGAAGCATAAACGTTAATAATAAAAGTTGAATAAATAAGAGAGCCAGAGAATAAGAAAGAGATCACCGTCGACACAAGATTAGGTTAAATCTCCCCTGGGATGAGTGTGGCCCTTGTACCACTTACCCATATTTATATGTATTAGAAAGCTTGCTTTTTAAAAAGATATCTAAACAAAGCACAAGTGCTTTTGAGTTTTTGAGCATAAAAGCTATGTAAAAATATAACAAACTACAAATATAAGTCTTGGGCCTACCAAAAGTATAAAACACTAATTGGTATATATAAAGGTTTGAGCCCTTAGTCTTAATACCAAAATATGAAACCATAAAAGGTATTCACATGTCTTCTAAAATATTTCATAGTAGTCCAACACATGTTTCACTGCGATCAACGCATAATCTGCCACTCAATTATCACCTACATCCAAAATAATATTAGTTAATTCTCATAGCAGATTAAACACATTAATCTTGACTATATCATACCAATACACACAACTCATTAAACACATTAATCCTGGTATATGATATAAATAAAAGGTACATCCAAAATAAAATATCACATCTGATTAAACACATTAATCTCGACTATATCATACCAGTGCTGCACACAACTCATTAAACACATTAATCTTGGTAGATGATATAAATAAAAGGAGCATCCAAAATACAATATCCCAAAATAAAATAATGAGCGTTCCCATAAAGGTTATGACTAAAATTCCCTCTTGCTCAGGTTTCAATTGACCTTAATTGCGTGGATGGTAAGAGTGGATGAGATTTTGGTAAGAACATAAAAACTTTTCTAGCATCCATTTGGCATCTTCAATAAGATAATTCTTGAAAGTCACATGATATTTAATATAAGTATTGCCTATGTGTGTAGTGATGGTCTCATGGTCTCGTGGGGTCAATGATAGACTCAGGCCCAAAATGTTCTTCTTTATCTACCAATTCAAGAGGTTGTTCTAAAGTAGGATGCGGAGATGGAGGTCCTCCAAAAGGTATCAAAAGATTAATATGAAAAGAATTATGAATATGCCAATTAGAAGGTAGCTCCAACTTATATGTATTATCATTTATCTTTGCAATTATCTTGAAAGGTCCATAAAATCTAGGAGCTAACTTTACTACAGGATTGGTCTCTACAAACTTAAGTCTTTTTCTTGATACAAAAAAGTACATAATCACCTTCATTGAAAATGACATGTTTGCATACTTCCTGTACTTTTCTTGAGATTTTTCAATATTCAAATTTACTAACTCATGAATTTGGTCAAAGTCTCTAACAAAAGATTATGCAGCCTCTAACAAAAGATTATGCAGCCTCTATAGAATGTGAAAGTCTAGTCTTAGAAGTTGGCAAAGCCTTACCATAGACTATCGTAAATGGTTCTTTCTTAGTAGCAGTATGAGGACATTTATTATATGCAAATTGTAAAATATGTAAATACTTATCCCATTGCCTAGGCTAAGATGAGACATATGATCGAAGCAAATCAAGAATTGTACTATTTATTACTTCGGTTTGTCCATTAGATTCACGATGAAAAGCAGTAGAGAAATCAAGTTTTATTCCAAGATTATCAAACAAAGTAGTCCAAAAGTTACTAAAAACTTATATCTTTATCAAAAACAATGATCTTTGGTAAACCATGATGCACAAACACTTGTTTAATGAAGACATGTGCAGATCAATATGCAATCAATGTCTTTTTGCAAGCAAATAAAGTAAGCCTATTCGCTAAATCTATATTTAGGAATAGGTAAAGGCATAAGCAAACCAAATTTCTTTCCTTTATGACTCTTAATCTTTTGATAAACAACACATTCAAACATAAACTTAGCAATATCATTACACATAATAGGCTAAAAGAAATCTTTGGAAACTTTTTGCAAAGAAGATGATGCTCCTCGATGACCAACAAAAGGTGGGAGATTCTTCAATAATAGCTTGCCTAAATAGTCTATTAATGCATAATTTCTTTTGGAAGAAAAGAAAACCATCATCATATGAATAATCCGAATGAGGTAACCATCATCATATGAATAATCCGAATGAGGTAACCAATCATTATATTTCATCTTGTTATATGCATCAAAAAAAATAGAATCATTTTCATATGTTTCTTTCATGTTATCAAAAGAAATGCCTTTAATAGTAACAGATATATTATTAATGCTAGGTCTTCTACTCAAAGCATCAACAACAAGATTTTAATGTCCAGGTGTATATTGAATAGCTGGCTGAAAACTTTAAATAAAAGATGCCCACTTAATATGTCTATCTGGCATTAAAGGTTGTGAAAGAAAATCTTTAATACTTTGTTGATCAGTTTTAATGATAAACTTAAAACCTATAAGATAGTGTTTTCAAATTTTCAATGTATGAACAACAGCAATCAATTTTTTATCATAAGTACTATACTTAAGCTCAGATCATTTGAATTTTCTACTTTCAAAAGCAATTGGATGGTTATCTTGCATAAGCACATCACAGATACCATGTCCACTAACATTAGTTACTACCACAAAGAACGGTCTAAGAAAATCATATAATGTTAATACATGTTCATGGGTTAGCGTATACATAAGTGCATTTTAAAAAATTATATCCAAAGAAAAACTTTAGTCTTTTTCAATAATTCAGTTAAACAATGTGCTTTGTAAGAATTTTTTTTCATAAATCTTCAATAATAATAACCTAAAGCAAAAAAAGATCTCAACTCTTCATGATGAATGCCTTTGGTCTAGGCCATGACATGAATTCCTTCTACAGGACACAATATGTCCAAGGTATCTTTTTGAAAGAACTCACTGTTGGCATGGAGTTGATTTTCTTTTAAAAGATTGAATACTATCTCTAGATGTTTCTTGTGCTCATATTCGTCTTTGCTAAAGACCAAGATATCATCAAAGAAAACAACTACAAAATTCTGGTGCTATAGGAATATACGGTTCATCATGCGACTAAATGTAGCCGAAGCATTAGTAAGTCCAAAAGGCATTACTAAAAACTCATAAAATGACCTATTTGCCTACAAAAAGCAGACTTATAGACATCTTCTTCAGCCATTCTAACTGATGATAGCCTGACTTAAGATCAATTTTAGAAAATACTTTGGCTCCTCTTAACTTATCTAAGAGATCATCCACACATTGAATAGGATGTCTATTTTTTATAATATTCTTATTTAAAGCTTAGTACTCTATGCACACGCAAAACGTTTCATTCTTCTTTTTGACAAGAAGAACAAGTGATTCGTATGTAGAATTACTATGCCTAATAAGTTTCGTATCAAGTAGGTCCTCAATCTAATAGTGGATTTCTTTTTGCTTTAAAAATTTTACTCTATAAGGAGCTCTATAAGGGGCAGAATACTATTAGGAATAATGTCTATCCTATGGTCTTTCGGTCTAGAATTAGGTAATCAAGGAGGTAACTCATTCATAAAATAATCCAAAAATTATGAAATGAATGGCTGTGCAAGGTATCCTTGGAATTACTTTAGAGATAAAACTTCATTAACCTTGACTAGATGAGTCTTATCCTCTTTCCTCATGGCTTTCTTAGCTTGGATATGGCTAAGGAGCGTACATCCACTAGATTCATGTAATCCTTTCAAACAAATATTTTCACCATTGAATTTAAAAGATGTTTCATGAGAATCATAATCGATGCAAGGATTATGCTCATGTATCCATGGCATACCAAGAATAACATTATATGATTGCAAAGGTGCAACTAGAAAAGTGTAAGGTTGACTATATGGTGCAATAGATAAAACTACATCTTTCACTTCCTTAGTGCAATTATACTTTGTTCCTTGAAAAGAAGTTTTGATTTTATACTTTGAAGGAATAGAATTCAATTTAAGAGCATGCACGAGCTTTTCAAAAAAAAATCATACGTACTACCAGTCTACCATCATCATGCAATATATTTACTTGCATGCCCTTAATTTGTCCTTTTGTTTTTAGAAGCATATGAGGTGAAACTTGTTTTTCAATAGGTTTAGGCATACCTAGATTATCTAAAAAATCTTTGTGTTCTTCTTGCTCGAGAGAAATGTCATTGTCCTCTGCATCATCTTTGCCATCAATCATGTTGACTCGTTTGTTGACTGCTACTTCTTCTCCAGGCAATTGGCTGCAATATGTCCTTTTTGTCGATAATTGTAACATGTCACAACTCGAGGTACAAGATTTTATTTCTTTGTTGTCATTAACACCACGATTGTTGTTGTTGTTTTGAGAACAACATATTTGGTATCGTTGCTGTACTTGTAAAACTTACAAAAAGGAACAGACTTTTAAAATTTGTTAGTTTGAGAATACTGAGGTGGTCTGCTATCCCTTGGTACTCCATTCTTTTGCTCACAATTGTAAGCCAAAGAGATTGCCATGGAAAGAGAATTTGATTGGAACATATTGGTCTCCACTTGAAGAGTAGACTTTAGTCTGGCAATGAATTTGTGTTTCTGGTTCTTTAATGATCTCACTCATTCAATGGTTTGGAGTTGGATGAGAACTTGCCAAAATTTGTCCACATATAGCTATATGGTCTCTTTGTCAAGTTGACGAAGCATATCCCATTGTTGACATGATCTTTCTTTATATTGAGCTGGAAGAAATTCTTTTTGATAAGCTTTTGAAATTCCTTCCAAGTTTTTGGTCTTTCACGTCCTTGCTTGACTACATTCCACCATAATGATGCAGTTTCGACCAAGTTATTTGTAACACACTTGGGGACTGTAGTAGCGAGGGTGTTAAAAATATACACCGTCGCTTACACGATGACGAATGCGTCGCTTAAGCAATCTCATGTCGCTTAAGCGATGTAAAAAATTTATTTTAAAAAAAAAATATCGCTTATGCGATGCTTTTTTTTTGAATCGCTTATGCGATGATGTTGAACGACGTTTTTTACGACGCTTGCAGACTGACTAGCGTCGCATAAGCGACGTTAAATTTTAAAAAAAAATCCTCGCTTATGCGACGTTTTTTTTTGCTATCGCTTAAGCGACGCTACGCATTTTTATACTCCCGCGCTACCGAGAATCTCATTTCTCTTTGACGGGAGAGCACGGAGAGGTATGTATGTGTGTGTTTGTATGTATGTATGTGTGTGTCTTTCTCTCTCTCTCTCTCTCTCTCTCTCTCTCTCTCATATATATATATATATCTCTCTCTCTCTCTCTCATATATATATATATATATCTCTCTCTCTCTCTCTCTCTCTCTCTCTCTCTCTCTCATATATATATATATATATATATATGAGAGAGAGAGAGAGAGAGAGAGAGAGAGAGAGAGAGACGCACTCTCTCTCTCTCTCTCTCTCTCTCTCTCTCATATATATATATATATATATATATATATATATATATATGAGAGAGAGAGAGAGAGAGAGAGAGAGAGAGAGAGAGAGGCTAGGATAGGGCAGACATAGCTCAAGAGCTTCGAGAAGACTACATATTAGATACAGATGTACTTACAGCACAACTGAGCAAAGTAGTCCCCTTCGTGGACTTAGGAGACCCTATCTCTATTATAGTAAAGGGTACACAGGCAAAAGTCTCCTATATGGACAACAATGAGAAAATAGCAGTGATGGACAAAGGTATGGATAGCTGATGAACTCACCCCGCTACAACTCAAGAACAGATCGGCAGAGCTGAATAAAGTTAAAGAAGCAAGAAAGAATGGCAAATGGGCAATATACAGAGGAGGACAAGCAATCATTAAAGAATTCCGTGCCCCACCCCCCTCAAGAGCAAATCCATCCATGGATGAAATATAGCTATTTTTATTTTGAACCTCAATTTCGAACTAGATGCAATAGAACCCATTGTAATTTAAACTCTTAAGAGTCTTAAGAGTTCATTTTTGAGTTTTTTTTTCCAGTTTTATTCCTCTTTGGCATCGATACCCAGAGTGGAATGTAAATAGTATAGACATGGGCAGTCTCCCTAGTGAAGTGGTATCTAGGATGCCTCGATCTCTGATGTCTGATAGGCTGTGTGGAGTAGTGACAGTCCAGGGAGAAAGAGAGGTATGCATGATCTGCAGCTACTCCAATAGGGCATGCTAAGACTGTAAGATGTTGTACATGAGGTATCAGAGATAGAGGAGCTAGTACATAGTGTTATGTGCTGGCACCATGTCGCATAGGATAGCACGTGAAATCTCCTGAAAGAGGCCATCTGGGGTCCTCTCGGTCGCAGCTGTCTGGATCTCTGGATCTGAGTAGCTCTCTCCGGAAACACTCAAGGCTTGTATACATTGCATGGTTAATCTCAGTGGTTGGTCAAAGAAGCTCGTGATGGGTTAACTGGGATGTGTATGTGGGCTGCCTGTCTCATGTGAAGTAAATGGTTTCTGTGCCACCTGATCTCTAGTAGGTAAAGCCACAAGCATCTCTAATCTAGATAGTTTGGAACTCTTGTGAGTGGCCCAAACCCCTCAAGGAAAAGACAGTGGAATTTCCCTCTGATCTCACAATACACTGAGTATCTGCATATGTAGTGCCCCCCCGTCTCCACCTCCCCAATGTGCATAGAAAGTAGATCCTGTCCTCCCTAGGGATATTTGTTGCTCTCCCTGTCTCCACCCTGAGCTAGTGAGACGAAATTCTGATCTGGCCAATAGCAATCCTCATGTCATGTGAAATGTGCCTAAGCATGTAACGGGGCTCCCGAAAGAAGCCACCTGGCCTGAACTATTGGCAACTGTCATGATAGAACTACATCTTAGCGCCAAGCTGTTGTGGTGCTACCCATGTGATGTGTCTCTAGTCTAGATAGATCTCTATGGATGAGGTGATTAATGTCCTAGTGGGTGAGCTGTAGGAGAAGAGCATCGAGGATGTAGTGGAAAGGAGGTAACTAGTCTATATGGAACCCATGTGCCTGAAACCATTGTGACCCTGGCATACCAAGTTTTGCATGTGTCCTACCTCTGCTAGGCGGCGGGATGACTCGAGTTCCAGCATGGGGAGCCTATCTCTGCTCAAAACTATAGACCCTCTGGAACATGGCATCCACAACTAGCAGGGAGGCTGCAAACTCTGTTAGAACAATGGCATGAGGCACTGATGGTTTACTCCTGATCATACGTGAATACATCATAATCTGTAGCCTCTCCACCCTCCTCCAATCCTCTCCACTAAGATTGGGGCCCCAAAAAGGTGCCCTAACATCGCTGCAGGTGTCACTAAGGTGTCAAAACACCATCTCTTGGCGTACAGTTCCTAGAAGTAGGCCTGAAAGCACTGTCGCTCAAGTCTCGCAAGAGCTGCATATCCCCTAGCAATCCTGACATGTGCTGTTGGTTTCATCCAGTATCGTGGCCCTATGAAAGTGACCCCCAGATAGATATACATAAGAGTGCACAATCTCCACTGTCTCCCCTACATATGCGAATCTCGTGTCTCTCAGTCCCATCGATGTGGTATTGAAGACTATGACCTTGGCTTTTCCAAGGTTAATGGTGAGGTCCCTTTGCTCACAAAAATCTTGCAATGCCTCCAGGTGCTTCTGCAGCCCCTCTTTAGAACTAGACATCAGCACAATGTCATCTATATATGAAACCGGATAGGAACCTAGATCAATGGACAAACACTTCAAATGTTAAACAAAGATGTGAAAACACAGTGGAAATAACTATAAACAAGGCTAAAGGGAACACGACACTGAGCCGGAATGGCCGGCCCCCCCTAGGAACTTCTTTATTGATAGAGAAGCTTTTACAAGATACCAAGGTGCGAGTGTGAACAACACCAGATCTTTCCACAAAGCATCAACACAAATCTTGTTCAAATAATCTATCCGGTGCCAAGATGCAAACACCTCTAAAAGCTATCCAAAACTGTCACAAAACAGTCCCCAAAATCAGCCCGGTATGAAACCAGGAGCTGCCCCGAACCCCATGCCAAATTAGTTCCAAAACTAAGCCTTGAAACTATCCCGGATTTCTCCAAAACAGTCCCAAATCTCGGCTCCAAGATTGACCAAATGTAAGAGAGATAAGAGATCTTCTGACACCTGCACTGTTGCTATATCTTGTACAACCAGCATAGGCAGGAGATGGAGTGCTTCACGGCTGATGTACCTACTACATAGCCTGCACAAGGAAAAGAGGGGAAGAGGCTTCACGGCACCTATACGGCCTGCACACAAGAGAGGGGGCAGAACTATACAAATGCCGTACATTGTACGGTCAGCACAAAAGAAAGAAGAGGTTGCCCAATTGCTTGTATCAGTACGGCCGGTGGAGGGGAAAGAGAGAAAACTGCCGCCTGAGTGCTCCCTCAATCGCTGCTGATGATTGAGAGAGAGAGAGAGAGAGAGAGAGAGAGAGAGAGAGAGAGAGAGAGAGAGAGAGAGAGAGAGAGAGGTATATATATATATATATATATATATATACATATATATACATACTGCTGATCCAAGAGGCGCCTCCCTTCTCCCCCTTTTCATAGAGTCGACCTCCTCTATTTTCAGTATGTGCTTGCTTTTCCCTTAGCTAAAAGTGGCCTTCCCTCATAAAAATATCCAAATTTGTGCTTTATATATCCAATCACTCTATAAATGACCCAACTTGCCATCTTTAGAGTCTAGATTATAAAAATACCTCATTAAAGGTAGGCGCCTGGCTTTTATTGACTTTTTGAGCCATGCCCAAATACTAATATGTCCACCCCTTTGCTATTAGTGTATGAAAACACTAACTCATCACTTTAATGATGAAAATCCAATGCCACCTTTGTCTAGATGCCATTATCCAGGCCAAAACCTTGCCGGTCCTCACAATAGGGCTGCGCAGAGGGAAGAGGCGGAGGAAGGAGGGGAGGCGTTTAGAGGAGCGATCAACAGGAGGGCGAAGAAGGGCGGGCAGGGGTAGGAGCGAACAGAGGGGAAGGAAGAGGCGAATTAGGGCGGGCAGAGGCAAGGAGGGGAGGCGGAGGAGGATGGGTGGCGAAACAGGAAGAGAGGCGGATGGGCGCAGTGAAGGAGGAAGGAAACGAAGGAGGAAGGAGGGGCGCAACGATGGAGGAAGGAGCGTGATATGTACACCTTGCTTTATGAGGAGCTGACAGTGCCGAGCCACAACACCCGCTGACAGTTCCCTTTGTGTCCCCAAGTTGTTGTCAGAATACGCAGCGGAGATGATGACCAGATCTGGGAACACAAAGGGAACTGTCAGCGGAGATGATGACCAGATCTGGGAACACAAGAGCAAAAAACGCATGCAGAAAAACAGCACAAGACAGAGAGAGATGTAGGCGTGTAACTCTGCTCTGATATACACAAGAAGATCCCGATAAGATACACTGAGTGGTATGGGGCTGGGGGCCTATTTATATGCCCCCAGATGGGCAGTCGGCCTGCTGAAAAGGCCCTCCACGACTGTAGCAACAGTTGGCCAGCAGCACATGAGGCCCACGACTGCATACATCCAGTCGGCCAGCAGTGAGACACTCCACGACTGATGTCTGAGCAGTCGGACAGCTACTGGGTCCTCCAGCTGTCACCAAGTGGTGTACTTTGCTGCAGTTGTTTTCCCTATTTATTTCTTTATATAAATATCTTTTTCTTTTTCTTTCTTTGGCTGCTGTTGCTTTCCCCCGGATCTCTTGGAAGAGCTAGGGCCATTGCATTGTCAATTGGGTGGTCCAGTGGGACGTTGGACCAGTGGATGGCCAAGCCTGAGATATGCACTGAAATGTGACTACCAATGAACAGGACATGGTCACTTGGATGAAAGGATAGGCCAATGGATTTGGCTAGAAGCGACGGTTCACACCAGTTAGTGGCCGTCGCCTGAAAGGTCACTGTATCTTGATTTCTAAGCAGATTTTGAAGTGACCATAGAGGTCAAAGATGGTCAAGAGACCATAAGGAATGTAGATGACATCATCCCTAAAATTTAGGAAAACTGCTATTTTTGGACAGTGATCAGATTTGAAATCTCTTCGCGTCAATCTCTCCGGAATGTTGCAAGGATCAATAATCACCAAAGGACTGATGTCAAAATGTTAGCAGATTGGGAGATTTTTAGACCGGAAGGCTGGAATGGGAAATGAGCTGCATGACTGCCATGTGGCAGCTTTTAGGCCAGTTTCTAAGTACAGGAGGCTGGGCGCTCGATTATCTTCCCCCTGGGCTCATTTTTGTGGTTTTTCAGGTGGATTGTTGCAGGTTAAGAGCTATTGGAGCTTCCCCTTCCCTGTTCTCTATGCATTGAGGGTTGAGCTTGCTCCCCACAGCCTCTCTTAACCTATATTCAGCTATGGTAATGCCCCTCTAGTGGGCTACTCTCATGAATTATGTACAACTGTGTGGGGAATATACTTTTTGGCTGAGGCAAGAGCCTCCTTTGACAGGAACAGGAGCAACTAACTGCTGCTCCAAAGCAGGAACAGGTGAGGATAGTTACCTCACCACGCAGGTGTCCAATTCAGCACTAAATCAGTGCTGTTTTTGGACTGTTCAGGGGCTGTTCCAAGGCCCAGTTGATGCCAGATTGTAGAGGGACCTTGCTAGGGTGTACCAAGACAGTGTGGTGGTTGTACAGAGCTGAAAACAGGTATGTACAAAAAATATAGCAAGCTGAAATTCACTGTTTGGGACTCAAATGGAGTGCCCAATTGCACTCCCGCTTTCTATTTTCAATCTCTTAATGAAGAAATAAATACCGCAAGGGGCGCCGGACTTCGGGGCCAATCTGGTGTTGAGCGAGGGAGCGAGGATTCTGTTTGTGTGTGTGTCATAAAGTCCAGGTATTTAATTGAAAGAATTACTGCGTTATGTGTCCGTAGTAGCCGGGTTTCACCAGCCGCCTCAGGGTTGCCTCCCAAGTCTCAAGGTTTCACCGTGGGCAATCTTTTAGCCCTTCGCTCTCTTATGGTCAGCTGCCAATATGAGCCTTGGCCCGATTGAGCTCCTCTCCCCAACAATGTATTTAGCTCCTCTCTAACAATGTATTCAGCTCTTCTCTAACAATGTATTCAGCTCTTCTCTAACAATGTATTCAGCTCTTCTCTAACAATGTATCTCTAGTCTGACATATAGTTGTTTTAAATATATAGATACGATGAGTGACCACGGCCGTAAAGTGAAGTTGGCGATCATCAAGTCTTTGCTACGAGGCACTGGACTTTCTAGAGATACACTGTCAGAGGCCATGACAAATTATGTGGAGTTGGATGATGCGGGTTTAGACGGCGCGATTGAGATTCTTGGGAGATTCAGTATGCTCGTACGACTTGGAGAGGGTACATCCTCCCAGCCACATGCAGGAGTGGAGACGAGTGGAGACGTCTTGGCATGCACATACTACTGCGCGTCGGTAATCTTCTTGATTGATAAAATAGTAATGTCATCCATTTTTTACATATAGAATTCTTAATATATATATCCTTTTGATGTCTTTGTTTGCTTAGGACTCCTATCCCAGTTACATCACATCACGAGAGTCAGCGGCTTACTCCTGATGTACCTCCTAGTACTCAGGTGACACCTGATTCACAGGGTAGTGGCCGTTCCTCCCGCAGGTATATCTTTTATGGCAATTATGGATTAAATATCAAGTATTTTTTACGAACTCACATCTCAATATATCGTATGTTTGTATTGCGCGTAGGCATCAGTGGGCGGCAGAGTACCACACCACCAGTGCCCCCACCACCCAGTGCCCCCACCAGTGCCGATGCGCACGTGCACTGGGACTTTGGGTGTCACATGCGACATCACACCTGACGGGGATATCCTTCAAGTCGGAGCCGGCATTGCCTTCAGACGACGGATGAGAGATCTTTGCATGTCATATCTACAGCGAGTTCATATACCATGGCAGTAAGTATTATTTAACATAAAGAATATGAATTACAGTTTTTTATTTGAATTACTAACTGACTTTATTTTGCAATGCAGCGATCAACTCGAGGATGACAAGAAATATGTCATCAACACACTGGAGATGGAGTTTGGGGCAGGATGGAGTCGGAAGTGGTTGCTGAAACAAATGTGTAAACTCCTGAGTCATCGACGCGACAATGCACAGTAAGTAGAGAGAGAGAAATGAAACAAAATGAAATGCTATATTTACGTCTTCAAAAGGCCAAGATGACCTATGAGACCAAAAAGTTACCACCAGAGAGCTCTGATACCAATGGGCAGCATGGGGTGTGTTGCGGTTAAGGGTACTGCGGATAGTCACTGAGGGTGCTGCAAGAACTACTGCAACGAAATGCTAGAAGACTGTTGGCTTCGATGGTCTACTGCTAGGCCAAGTCGATCCAGGGAACCTTGCTTGATTATGGGTACTGAAGGTTGAGATGCTGATACTGGGGTTGAAACGCGAGATAGAAGCCTGTACACAACTAGAGTAAGAAAAACGAGTCTGAGGGGAATCGAACCCCAACACTAGCCATATGAGGCTATCACCACGAGACTCCCCACCACCCACCCTTGTTAGTAAGTTTATAAATTAAAAAAAACAAGACTTCACAATGAATGATTTTGAGATTAAATCTTACCGAACATAGGCTGATCTGTGAGTTGATACGTAAGACTACTGGTCCTCATCATCATCTCTGAGATAAACCGTCAATAAAATTTCATCTTCATTATCCTTGTTGACTTCTTCGAACTCCTCAATCGTTAAATTTTTTCACGTTCATTTCCTCCGTAGGCTCGACATCCATTGTTTCCTCCTCTTCGGTGTCTGTAGTGTCAGAGTCTGGATCGTTGTCGTTCTCATCACCTACAATGTCATCATGATCGACGGATAGAAGAATTCTACACCTCTCTGAGGTCGATGTGTCTAGATTCGAGGATGTAATCAAATTATCCTGATCCGCTGTCTCAGAGTCAACGCTATCAAACAAGTGTCGACCTCTAGGTTGGACATGCACAACTTGCCACCATGGATGAGCATCTGTATTCTTGTAAAAGAATGCTTGTTCAACATGAGTTGGCAGAATGTAAGGCTCTTTTGTTGCACGCAATAACTTCGAGGAGTCGACGGACCAAAATCCGGATGGTTCTCTTTTCATTGTGGCATTATTGCCTTTATACCCGGCGCACGGAACCTACCTTCACAAAATTGTGCCAATCGTGTGTTTTTAAACCAGACAAACTCTTGTCATCTAGAGTGAACATGTTTCGACAAGATGCTCCATATCCTGTAGGCGTACAAATCGACTGAATCTTCCTGTTGATAGTCTCCAGCTCTTCGGTCTTGAGCACCCATGGGGCAGGCTCGTAGGTTGTCTCACGTCGAGTTTCATCATAAAGTGGCCATAGATTGGGTTTTGAGTTTTGATCCTTTAAGTCATTTCTTTTGCAGCCGCTGTGTCTTTCAAGCCAACGAGGTGTTGCCATAAGGTTTGACCAACGTTCTTGAATATGTGCATGGGATCAAGAAGATGACATATCCTCAAATCCTTCCAATATTCCAAAGTATACCATATCGAAGGACTTTGAGCTACAGTACGTTTTCCTCTCACTTGCTACTTTACAGCGTCATCATCATCGCCGCTTATGATCTCCGACTCCGGATCGATAGCGTGTCCAACAGTCCACTTTAGATACCAATCCTTTGGTGTCATTGGTATTGGACATCTCCCTTCTTCTACCTTTCCATTAAAATGTATGGCTTGCCTTCTGTCTCGTAGATAATGATCCTTAGATAAAAATCGTCTATGTCAAAGATATATATTTTTGTTGAGGTTTTTGCTATAAGTCGATCTCAACCAATCACCACAAATTGGACAAGCTTTATAACCCTTGGTACATATCCCTGCATGGAAAACATAACAAAGATGATTAGCGTAATGAACATCGTACAAACTTATGAAAGAATATATATATTTAAACCATTTACCTGAGCAAAAACCATATCTTGGAAAGTCGTGGATAGTCCATGCTAAAATTCCACGAACAATGAACTGTCTTTGATCGATGCTTCGGACATATCCATGACATCAATCCCTCTCCACAAATCTTGAAGATTGTTGATGAGAGGGGCCAAATAAACATTCAGATCTTTAACTTGTCATTTTCCCGAAATTAAGAGTGAGAGCATTAAATGCTCTTTCTTAATGCTGAGATACGGGGGTAGATTATAGTTAATAACTACCACTGGCCATGTAGACCATTTACTTGATCTCATTGAAAATGGATTCATGCCATCCAATGCTACACCCATCTTTAAATGGCATGGTTCTTTTGCAAAATATGGCCATCGCAGATCAATATGCTCAAATGCAGGACAATCTGATGGAATTCGCATTACTCCATCTTTGCTCTTGTGCTCCGCTCCCCATGTCATAAGCTTAGCTAATTCGGGACTTTGGGACATATGTTTTATACGCGGAGCCAGGGGAAAATGTCTCAATACCTTCCGAGGAACCTTACCTTTCTCCTCTTTATAACGAGGAGTTTGACATTTTGGACATGTCACACCGTCCTCGTACTGACCTCTATATAAAATACAATCGTTGGGACATACATGTATAGAATAGTCAAGTTGGTTTCAGCAAACAATCCTTTGGGATGTGTTCTACACAACACCCTAGACAATATCTTTCAATTGGTGGAAACTGTGGTACTGTTGTATTGGATCAAGCTGCTTGCCTTGAGCGATGTGGACAATCACGAGCCCACACGTGCATCGTGGAAGATATTGGAACAAGGAGTAAGAGTTGTTTTGCATGGATCTGGTTGATTGACCTACTTATCATCTTCTTCACCTCATCATGTGATGTAGGAAGGGAATTGCTTGTCGGCAAGAACTTCTGAGAGAGTAGCCTGCAAAGTCCATTAAAAATATGATCAATAAGAACAAAACATATTGTGATTACTCCTAAAATATTTAGATTTCAAAAAGTGTTAGATTGTTACATACTTCAAAAGTGCTGAAATGGATATATTACTCCATCCAAAACGGTTTTGAAGATTCAGAATAAGTAAGCTTGCACTGAGTCGTGTCAGTTGGCTTCCTGTGCGTAGATACGCTTTAGAGCTTCTTCTCGAAGATACTTCTCGTTGTTATTAGGAATATCGCTCGCACTATTATTTTGATACCAATCCTCAATAAAATCAGACATGCCATCGTCGTCATCAAAGATATGGTCCCGCACATTATTGAAGTCCTGAGAATATTGTTTTTTTAGTCTTGCATACGCATTAGGATCACTCTTGCGTAGGATCCTCATGCACTCTATTGATATGTGAGATGCGTGTCATGTGAATGTTGATTTGTGATATTGTCGATGTCACAATCTAGAATCTACATATTTGAAGGCAATATCAATAGCATGCTTCTATATAAAAGAAAAGATAGATACAAAATAGTTACAGACAATAAAAAATGATTATCAAATTAAGATAGAGACAGTAGAGAACGTGGTGCAAATTAAACTATAGAATTAGGGTACAAGAGGTCCAATAACATTAGGAAATGTATACAATGAAGCTCTCAATCCTCATCTAGTAAGGATGCTCGTGGAGGTCTACGCCATCCATAATTGACCAGCAATTCATCACCAGCATGTAATGATCTAATAGCATTGACAACTATGTATCTTTGTACATCCCTGCTCATATGTTCTGGTTCATGACTATTCTCACACTCCACAAACGTGCAATTGGTTCTTGAACTCATCCCTCGACTACTATTGATTAAACCTGCTATGTTTCCTTGAGAGTAAGGTCTTCCATCAACATAGAGTCTTTGTCCTTCTGCATGTGTGATCCCTCTATCAGAAAGAGAGGCTGCATTGAGACATAATCCATAAGTACTCATGCTCTGAATGTAGTGAGTAAGCTGATGCCATGGACCCCATCTATATATAGGTCCACAGAAAGACATAAGGGTGACCTCTGAATGAGGGGGCACATGTAAATCCTGTGCAATAAAGAGGCCTCGTCCTGCTCCACTAATGGTAGATGGAGCAATCATGTAGCGATTGCCCCAGAAGCTGAAAACCACTCCATCTAAAGGAAGTGATCCTCTCTGCCATCCTCCGTATCGTCTGTGATCATACGTCTGTACTAGAGAATGCAAACGAGTAGGCAACGGATGATCTCCACCCGTCTCGGCCTCCAAAGCAGGAGGTAGAGGATGTCGAGAAACCTCGAGCTGCAGAGTGACCTGTCCGTGCCGTGTGCGAGGGACATGTGCACCACTGATAGTGAAGTCATCCACGTCATCAAGTGAATATACCTACATATATGATATGGTTACATTATATATGAGCCTTTGATTTATAAAATAACCAATAATAAAACTAAGGGAGAACAGTCACATACCATAGGTCGATGTCGCTCCTCAGGTGGCAGTGCTCGCTCAAAAGTACCATGAGTCATCTCATGTGAAAAGCACTCCCGTCGTGGCCTCCGATATGTGCCACGACAACGAGCGCACCAGCATATAATAGACTCATCATAGTAGAAATCATCATAAACGGGTTCATGTGCAGTATTGGAACTCTGTGCACCCCAATCACCACGAGTAGGAGGTGGTGGTGTACCCTCTGATTGGTTCGAATCTGATTTTCAAGTACCATAAAAACACGAGTCATTAATCAAATGATCGAGAAGAAAAAAGCAATGCATGAAAGAAAACATTGAAATCTAACAAGTTCTATGGTATGCAATATGAAAAATAAACAGACGCTACTGTATGGTGGAGACAAACAAGAGGAGGGCTGATATGTGCATGGAGACATGGCAATACTTCCGCAAGGAGAGACAAACGCCTACGAATCACTTTTCCAGAGCAGAAGGTGTGTGCCTTTGCTAATGTATATTAGAATTAATTTGAACTTTGATAGATTGATTCTAAGTATTCTCTAATCTATGTCATTTTGTTTAATGAAATTTACATAGACGGCAGCACGAAAGAGACTGCAAGTTGGTCACACATCTAGACTAGGCCGGATGGGTCGAGATGGATTTGTGGCCACATTTGTGAGTATAAATCGTTCTAATTTTAACTTTCAAAGATACTATTATTGAATGAAGAAATCAATAAGTCTTTGGTTCTGTCTTGATGTAGACCAAAGACTATGGTCGTGCACCTACGGCGTAGGAGATGGAGTACGCTACATACTACGGGTACCGCGCTTTGCAGGCGACACTTCCGGACATGCCTGATCCACTTGTGGGTATCACTGATTTATTTTGTGGTTTATTTTCATATTAACTGTAATATATTCTTATTTGATTTCACTAAGTAATGCAGGAGCAACATGGCGAGGAGGACATGACAGAGGTGGCTCGACAGGAGGCCGAGGGGCGACGATGAGAGTCTGAGGCGGGCGGCGGCGGCGGCGTGATCCCAGGTGGGGACATCGGTGGTGGCGATGGTGATGGTGGTGTTGTGGTTGTTGGGGGCACGAGTGGTGGCAGTGCTAATGTTGATGATGATTCCGAGTGTGATACTAGCGACTCATGTAGTGATGGCTCACGTAGTGATACTTAGTGATTTGTTTTATATATATGAGAGGATTGATCACCACACACTGTAGACACATGTACATATATTTGTTGATGATATACATGTACATATATTTGTTGATGATATATGTTGACATATGTTCTCGTTGCATCACTGAATTTGTCTATTGTCAAACAATTAATTATTTGTCGGTAAGTTAATTAGCCTAAGTATGTGCGAGAAGCTAGAACGTTATTTATTTATCTGTATGTTTTAAAACAAAACAAATCCTAAACAAGAAAAGAGGCGAGCCCACAATGTAACACATCAAAAGAAGCAAAAGATTGGCAAGCATCACCAATTTCTCAAAAGCTCTTGGAAAGCTAGATAGAGACAAATCAAAAACTTTATCGCAGTTCCAGTTTGACTGTTTTTCTATGTTAGGCTCTAATATTAACAAGCTTTTGATTTTCATATTTTTTGCAGGGGTCCCTGATTGTACGATACGTATCAACTCAAGCTAACTTTCAAGCTTAAAGATCCGAACCATGAAGTTTCAAAGCACGTGATTTCAAAGTACCAATTTATGTACCACGTACCTGTACCATGGTGTTTTGGATATCAAGGTTTTGGTCTTCATTCGAGTACGGCCCAAAAGAAGTTTCTTTATCTCTAGGGGAGTATAAGTAGTTATCCCCCAGATATTGTGGACCAAAGAAAGTAGGTGACTTAGCCTACGAACTTCTTTTATCTCCTCATCTCAAAGTTCTTAATGCCTCCTATAGAAATATGTGCCAAAACCAAATCATGGAAAGACGGTAAAACTTCAGTGGGGCAAGATACCGTTGGCTTCTAGGTTACGCTAGCTCCTTCCTTTATATAAGTCGTAACTTTTACTTGTCGCTCACAGTAATCTTACTTCCATCGATCTCCTTTCTTTCTTAATCTCCTTCATGGCTTGGCAACAGGAATTAGTTTTATCCATGATGATTTCTCACCTTCAAGACGCAAGCGAGTCTGTGAAGAAGGATTTTATAGAACTGTATGAGCGCTCACTTTTTCGTCACTTGGGAACTTCTGTAGCTCAGACCAAATGGCGGACCTATCAAGACATAACTAGGGTAACACCGTGGGGTCAGCAGCACTTTCGCAACAATGTCCGCTTGGCTATGGTTATTGAAGCTTTGGGTTTGGGTCCCCGATACTATTGCGAAAAGAAGAAGACCCGCTCAGAAAACCCAATATGCCTTGATCTCATCACGCAATAGTATCGGGGACCCAAACCCAAAGCTTCAATAACCATAGCCGCGGACATTGTTGCGAAAGTGCTGCTGACCCCACGGTGTTACCCTAGTTATGTCTTGATAGGTCCGCCATTTGGTCTGAGCTACAGAAGTTCCCAAGTGAGGGAAAAGTGAGTGCTCATACAGTTCTATAAAATCCTTCTTCACAGACTCGCTTGCATCTTGAAGGTGAGAAATCATCATGGATAAAACTAATTCCTGTTGCCAAGCCATGAAGGAGATTAAGAAAGAAAGGAGATCGATGGAAGTAAGATTACTGTGAGCGACAAGTAAAAGTTACGACTTATATAAAGGAAGGAGCTAGCGTAACCTAGAAGCCAACGGTATCTTGCCACTGAAGTTTTACCGTCTTTCCATGATTTGGTTTTGGCACATATTTCTATAGGAGGCATTAAGAACTTTGAGATGAGGAGATAAAAGAAGTTCGTAGGCTAAGTCACCTACTTTCTTTGGTCCACAATATCTGGGGGATAACTACTTATACTCCCCTAGAGATAAAGAAACTTCTTTTGGGCCGTACTCGAATGAAGACCAAAACCTTGATATCCAAAACACCAATTTTCACTTCTGAACTCATTGTTCTGAATCCTTAAAACAGGTGGGACTCCTGAGAAGTATTCTAGGGAAAGGGTCTTCCTTTTTTAAATAGAATCTTTCTTTTATTTTAGAGAGGGAATAATTATAAGATCAGAAAGGGAGATTCTTACTCCTGCATACCTTGAAGGTTGGGGAAAGGAATCTTACATTCTACCCCACTTAAAAAGTGCGAGATATCCTCATCTCGCAAGTAGAGGACAACTCATTTTCTTAAGATCCAATTTATTTTGGGGTTCCTTATATTCAGGTCAACCCAACAGAATACAGAGATAAATATCCCTTAAATAGAACTCATCATTAAATAACAATTCATTCAGATCACATCATTCATATCTTTAACATGATAATGGTTCATTAGACCAAAAATTTTTCTTTCTGAACATTCCTCCACGATAATTTCAGTCAAGCAAGTTCTCAATTTGTCATCCCTTAACTTGATATACGGAGTCAAGTGTTAACAGTAGCAATTTGGCAGCACAATCCACTATTCTCATAGTGATTTGCTGAAATCATTATCATCATTCCAGTTATGAATATCATCACAGGGACTCGTCCCATTCATCCTCATTGAGGTTTCGCTTAGCTTATTACATTTCAACCAAATTTCAGGGATCATCATTTTTCAATCAGAATCCAAATCAATTCATCAGTTCTCAAACAGAATTAAAAATCATATCAACCACATTCGAAATCATCATCTGGATAGCATTAATGCTTATAATTTCAAGTCTTAGATTTACTCGTATATACTGTCGATAAAGAGCTACAGTTATACCCTCGGTATATACGGGTCGTCATAATATTTGGAACTATAAGGTAAATACCATCATGTCTAGGCCTCAAGCAAGTCAGGGATTCTATATAATTGCAGTACTTCCATCTGAAGACCCAATTACCAAATTACAAATTTCAGTTTGAATATCAAATTATATGAATTATATCACACAATTACAATCTTTTTGTACTTCTTGATAAATTTTTGACATATTTGGCTTCTCAGTTAATCTTTATTAGCCAATTGGCTCTGATACCAACTGTGAGATCCCTGTTCCCACCGCGCAACGGATTCGGGTACTAGCAGCGGAAGTAGCACATCTTGCGCGGCCAGGGGTCTCACCTCGCCCACGGATATCCGGACAAGAGACTAATCCGTCGGTTTATCCAAAACCAAACCCAGAAAAACTTCCTTTACCCGGAAAGCACGGGCGATTCCACCAGGATAACTTTTACTCTAACGTAGTCAAGACCATTTCTGATCAAGCTGATCCGACTGCATCTATGAAGATACTTGGTCAGATCAAGGAAGAAACTTGCACTTAGATCATTGGGATCAACGGTTTTTTTCCCATCAAGAGGCACAGCCGTTGATTCCTATCCATAGAACAATTACTATCCGGGATTTACTTTATCTATCGTAGTAACAAAAATTGAGTCTCGATTTACGGATCCATCAGTCCAGCCTAACCCCATCCGATCCCATGGGTTAGCCAACCGCCCAACCACTGTAGTGAATGGGATCCAATTTGGAATTTGGTTAGGTTTTGTCCCGGGTACCAAGGAAAAGAGTTCCAAGGCCCCCTAGCCGGAAGTTCATGCAAACATAAAACTAGCCACACTACTTACACACCCAATATGAAATTGCCTTTTTCTTAGCATCAGTTAACTTTAAAACAATCCTTTAATGAAACCATAGTACCACTGATCACAATCTTCCAATTTATCCGGTTGATTCATAATTTCCCATCATTCCTTCATCAAAGTATCTATGGCATCATTGGCAACTAGAACGCTCACCACCTGTCCACTCAGGGGCCTTTTCAATAGTTCCTAGCCTATAATACTCGGCAATATAATCACTTATAAAAATCAAGATGGACTCTCGTTGAAGATCAGCAAGATCAACCAACAGATCCATAAAAAGAGCCATGGACTCATCCATTGAAGACCAGCAAGGTCAATCAACCAGATCCATGCCCGGTTTCAGAAAACAACTCTTACTCCTTGTTCCAATATCTTCCTCGACGCACGCGTGGGTATCCTAGGCGACCCAGAGCCCGAGCACCGTATGGTCAGCACCCTCTAGGATCCTTCGCAGGTGACCTAGCGCTTCACTCATAGGCCGCTTCCTTGGTCCCTCATCCACCGTACCGGAAGCTCACCATTTTAATCGAACCGAGGCTGGTCAAGACCTCGGTCGACCTTGCTATGCGAGACGTCCTCCATTGACTCTCCGTCAGTAGTTGCAACTTTAACAGTTAGGTCTTCATGACCTTAATCCACAAGACGGTCAAAATGCTTCCCCAGCATTCTTGACATAAAACCGTCATTTACAAACAATCACAAAATACAGTTTCTAAATCGAACTCTCGTCTTTCCACATTATCCCTCCTTAATCCACATTACTTATTCCACATTCCATTCAATGTGTACTCATTCTCATCCATTTCCTCATATCAACGACACATTAATTCGCATACACATTCACATTCACATCCATACATCCACATCTACATGCATACATCCATTTTCACATCCTCATTTATACATCCACATCCCATATCCACATTCATACATACAGATCCATACATCCACATCCACATTCATACATCCACATCCACATTCCCATTCACATCTATACATCCACATCCACATCCACATTCCCATTCACATCTATACATCCACATACATACATACATATACATCCGTATCTACATCCATACATCCACATTCACATCCACATCCACATACATACATCCATTTCCACATTCCCATTCATAGAACCCCATATGCCTTCACATCTAATCTTTTATATCACATCCATTCTTGTCTTATCACAACCCATATACATCTTATCCTATCACATACACTTCTTATCTCATCTCATACACATCTTATCACATCTTAATTCATCTTATCACCTGTTAACTTATTTCATAAGCATCTTATCACCTCTTATCACATCTTATACACCTCTTATCACATCCTATCACATCTCATATCTATTTATAGAATACAAGAGAATTCTTATACTTGATATAAGATTTCTTTACACATTTATTTATGCATAAATTCCATTTAAGGAGATTAATACTTTCGAAGTAAAAATCAATCTTTTATGCATCTTCCTATGCATAAATTCATTTTAAATGAAAATGACACTTTTGAATTAAAATTCAATCTTTTATGCATCTTCCTATGCATAAATTCAATTTAGATGAGAATGACACTTTTGAATCAATCTTTTATGCATCTTCCTATGCATAAATTCAATTTGGTAGGAATTACACTTTTAGAATAAAAGAATTTATCTTATGCATCTAAATTATGCATAAAATCCATTTATGATGAAGAATCACACTTTTAGTATAAAAAGAATATCTTTTATGCATACCTCTATGCATGAAATCTGTGAGGTCCCCCTGTTCCCACCGAGCAACGGATTCGGGTACTAGCAGCGGAAGTAGCACTTCTCGCGCGGGACAGGGGTCCCACATTCGGGGCCTCGTCCACGGATATCCGGACAAGAGACTAATCCGTCGGTTTTTCCAAAACCGAACCCGGAAAAAACTTCCCTTACCGGAAAGCACGGGCGATTCCACCAGGATAATTTTTTTCTCTAACGAAGACAAGATCATTTCTGATCAAGCTGATCCAATTGTATCTTCAAGATACTAGATCAGATCAAGGAAGAAACTTGCACTTGGATCATTGGGATCAACGCTTTTTTCCCCATTCAAGAGGCACAGCCGTTGATTCCTATCCATAGAACAATTACTGTCCGGGATTTACTTTATCTATCGTATTAACAAAAGTTGAGTCTCGATTTACGGATCCATCAGTCCAGCCTAACCCCATCCGATCCCATGGGTTAGCCAACCGCCCAACCACTGTAGTGATGGGATCCAATTTGGAATTTGGTTCGGTTTGTCCCGGGTACCAAGGAAAAGAGTTCCAAGGCCCCCTAGCCGGAAGTTCATGCAAACATAAAATTAGGCACACCACTTACACACCCAATTTGAAATTGCCTTATTCTTAGCATCAGCTAAGAATAAGCTAACTTTAAAACAATCCTTTAATGAAACCATAGTACACACCCAATTTGAAATTGCCTTATTCTTAGCATCAGCTAACTTTAAAACAATCCTTTAATGAAACCATAGTACCACTGATCACAGTCTTCCAAATTATCCGGTTGATTCTCAAATTTTCCATCATTCCTTCATCATCAGAGTATCTATGGCATCATTGGCAACTAGAACGCTCACCACCTGTCCACTCAGAGGCCGTTTCCATAGTTCCTAGCCCATAATACTCGACAATATAATCACTTATCAAGATGGACTCTCGTTGAAGATCAGCAAGATCAACCAACAGATCCATATAAAAGAGCCATGGACTCATCCGTTGAGGACCAGCAAGGTCAGTCAACCAGATCCATGCCCGGTTTCACAAAACAACTCTTACTCCTTGTTCCAATATCTTCCTCGACGCACGTGTGGGTATCCTAGGCGACCCAGAGCCCGAGCACCGTATGGTCAGCACCCTCTAGGATCCTTCGCAGGTGACCTAGCGCTTCACTCATAGGCCGCTTCCTTGGTCCCTCATCCACCGTACCGGAAGCTCACCATTTTAATCGAACCGAGGCTGGTCAAGACCTCGGTCGACCTTGCTACGCGAGACGTCCTCCATTGACTCTCCGTCAGCAGTTGCAACTTTATCAGTTAGGTCTCCACGACCTTAATCACAAGACGGTCAAAATGCTTCCCCAGCATTCTTGACATAAAACAGCCATTTACAAACAGCATTTACAAATACAGTTTCTATATTAACTCTCATTTTTCCACATTGTCCCTCATTAATCCACATTACTTATTCCACATTCCATGTATATGTGTACTCATCCAATCACCTCCTTTTTCCATCTCTTCACTTCAGATTCCTTCACATCACATATCATATATTCACATCCATATCCACATCCATACATCCACATCCACATCCACATTCACATCCATACATCCACATCTACATGCTTATCTCCATTTTCACATCCTCATTTATACATCCACATCCCATATCCACATTCATACATACACATCCATATCCACATCCACATCCACATCCACATTCACATCCATGCATCCACATCTACATGCTTACCTCCATTTTCACATCCTCATTTATACATCCACATCCCATATCCACATTCATACATACACATCCATACATCCACATCCACATCCACATACATACATACATCCACATCCACATTCCACATTCACATCTATACATCCACATCTACATTCACATTCACATACATCCACATCCACATTCCCATACATCCACATCTATACATCCACATTCCACATTCACATCTACATTCACATTCACATACATCCACATCTACATTCACATTCACATACATCCACATCCCCATTCCCATTCACATCTATACATCCACATCTACATCCACATACATACATACATCCACATCTATACATCCACATTCCACATTCACATCTACATTCACATTCACATACATCCACATCTACATTCACATTCACATACATCCACATCCCCATTCTCATTCACATCTATACATCCACATCTACATCCACATACATACATACATCCACATCCACATTCCACATTCACATCTATACATCCACATCTACATCCACATTCACATACATCCACATCCACATTTCCATTCACATCTATACATCCACATCCATTCACATCTATACATCCACATCTACATCCACATTTACATCTATGCATATACATCTTCATGCATATATCCATTTTCATGTTCATACATCCACACTCCCATCTCCATATCCACACATCCACATACATACATCCATTTTCACATTCCCATTTATATAACCCCATATACCTTCACATCTAATCTTTTACATCACATCCATTCTCGCCCTATCACAACCCATATACATCAACCCATATACATCTTATCCTATCACATACACTTCTTACCTCATCCCCCCATACACATCTTAATTCATCTTATCACATCCTAACTTATTTCATAAGCATCTTATCACCTCTTATCACACCTCTTATCACATCCTATCACTTTCCATACGCATCTTATCAATTCTTATCACATCTCATACACCTCTTATCACATCTTATCACATTTCATATCTTTTTTTTTTTAAAGAGAATTCTTTTATTTGATATAAGATTTCTCTACACATTTATTTATACCTAAATTCCATTTAAAGAGACTAACACTTTCGAAATTAAAATCAATCTTTTATGCATCTTCTTATGCATGATTTCAATTTGGTAGGGAATTATACTTTTAGAATAAAAGAATTTCTCTTATGCATCTAAGTTAAGCATAAAATCCATTTATGAGGAAAATCATACTTTTAGTATAAAAAAAATATCTTTTATGCATACCTATATGCATGAAATCCAATATGATAAAAGTAACACTTTTGATATAAAAATTTTTCCTTTATGCATACTTCTATGCATGAAAATTAAAAATGATAAAAGTAACACTTTTGATATAAAAATTTTCCTTTATGCATACTTCTATGCATGAAAATTAAAAATGATAAAAGTAACACTTTTGATATAAAAATTTTCTTTTATGCATACTTTTATGCATGAAAATTAAAAATAATAAAAGTAACACTTTTGATATAAAAATTTTTCCTTTATGCATACTTCTATGCATGAAATAAAAATGGTAAAAATAACACTTTTGATATAAAAATTTATCCATTATGCATACTTCTATGCATGAAATAAAAATGGTAAAAATAACACTTTTGATATAAAAATTTATCCATTTTGCATACTTCTATGCATGAAATAAAAATGGTAAAAATAACACTTTTGATATAAAAATTTATCCATTATGCCTAGCATTAAAATTCAATTTCTCCATGATTGTAATGAAATTCTTTCAATTAATCTAGGATGATAATTCCTAGAATATGGTAGGAAGTCCTCTTTTTATGCTTTGAATGAGATTATTTTATGCATAATTTTTATAAAAATTTTGCCATAGCTCCGCTGCTATGACTGATAAATCTCAATTTTTCTAAGGGATAATGCTTATCATTAAGAAAATAATTAAAATAATCTCTAATTGGATTATCAATCCATAATGGATTGAATCATTAATATACATAAACTAAAAGCATAGAAAAAAGCCATTAATTTGGCCTCAAGCATAGCTTAATCTTGGGTTAAGGAAAAGCTTTATGAAAAGCTTGATTTGGATTGAGAACGGTTCATGAGTATGACCATTTCTTGAGTGAGAGAGAGAATTTACATAAAAATCATTAGAATTTAAACATAAATGAAAATTAACTTCAATAGCATTATGTAACTCTTCACTACTATTCAAACTTCAATAGCATTAAAAAAAAACCATACCAATTAAACTTCTCAAGCTTGAGAGGGGTTGAGAAGAGAGAAACATTGAGAAATTATAGAAAGATCAATATTCACTAATTACCTTACAACTTGCTTGATTCTTTGTTCACGGTAGAGGCCCCCAACCAATCAATTGGTTAAGTATGTTGATGGAGCCACTAATGGGGATTGAAGAAAGAGGGAAGCTCCAAAAACTAGTGAATTATTAAATGAATTCACAGTTCTTGGCTTAGGTGGAGTAGAGTAACGATGCATAAACACTATATATTTTTCAACAAGGGGGAGGCTTCTATTTATAGGAAAAATTGAGCTCCTAACCAAACAAACTGATTCTAGAATTTTCTAAATCAGTTTGGTCAATATTTGACCATTTTTAGGTCAGTTAAGCTAACTTTTTGGAACTAGACTTAAATGAGGAGAGAGGAGAGATGAAATATCTCAATTTTTATGAGTTTAAAACTCATTCAAGCATGTGAAATATGCACCTCCTTTAAAGAACTCCCCTTCCTTACATATGTCATATTTTTAATATTGCTCATAGTTTTTTACTAATAAACCTTGTACATTTTCAACTCTTCATCTTATGTGAAATATGCACCTCCTTTAAAGAACTCCCCTTCCTTACATATGTCATACTTTTAATATTGCTCATAATTTTTTACTAATAAACCTTGTACATTTTCAACTCTTCATCTTATGTGAAATATGCACCTCCTTTAAAGAACTCCTCTTCCTTACATATGTCATACTTTTAATATTGCTCATAATTTTTTACTAATAAACCTTGTACATTTTCAACTCTTCATCTTATGTGAAATATGCACCTCCTTTAAAGAACTCCTCTTCCTTACATATGTCATACTTTTAATATTGCTCATAATTTTTTACTAATAAACCTTGTACATTTTCAACTCTTCATCTTATGTGAGCATTTACTCATTTTTGGGTATCTTCTTTTTCAAATTGGATTTATCTCCTCCCTACACATGGATTGATGCTATTGGCCCATAGGAACCTTAATTGGACCATAATCCAAAAATTTCTGAAAATCTAGACCCTTAGACTAAGGTCCTTTATACACATTTCCAATTAATTCCAATTGCACATTGGAAAGTTCTTTTTGAATTTCTGTTTCAGGGGAACTTATTTTAATAAGATGAGATAATTTTCTATCTAAAAATATTAAAAATCTGAATATTCTCTCTCTAGAATATTTTCTCTCTCTAGGTTAAAACAGTTAGAAACAAGTCTTTTATATTTCTGAAGAGGGATTGATTATAGAAGAAGATACTAGACATCAAAAAGGGGTTTGGGGGAGGAATCTTACATTCTACCCCACTTAAAAAACGCGAGATGTCCTCATCTCGCAAACTGGGATAATTTCGCAAGATGCACGAATTATGAGACTTAGAGAAAAATTTAAATCAGGATTAACCACCAAGAAAAAGTCTCAAAGAGAGCAAGATTCAAGATAAGAACAAGATTTAAACTTTATTCATTCTCGGAACTTATACAGTAAAGATAGAAGAACTCTTTACACTTCCATAAGCCCGTCCATCATATGATCACAAAAGCAGCACTCACAAGCTGCACAAGTATAGGGTAACTCATCTATGGGAATGATTCTGCTGGTTATTATCGCACCTATCTCAGTGGTATGAGGTGATCTAACAAAAGGACCTCTGAGAGGCAAGCCAAAAACGGGGTAAAGGCATATCTTCTCGTGAGGAAGAAAACACGCCAATAAGAAGACCCGCTCAGAAAACCCAGGATGCCTTGATCTCATGACGCAGTAGTATCGGGGACCCAAACCCAAGGCTTCAATAACCATGGCCAAGCGGACATTGTTGCGAAAGTGCTGCTGACCCCAGGGTGTTACCCTAGTTATGTCTTGATAGGTCCGCCATTTGGTCTACGCTACAGAAGTTCCCAAGTGAGGGAAAAGTGAGCGCTCATACTGTTCTATAAAATCCTTCTTCACAGACTCACTTGCGTCTTGAAGGTGAGGAATCATTATGGATAAAACTAATTCTTGTTGCCAAGCCATGAAGGAGATTAGGAAGAAAGGAGATCGATGGGAGTAAGATTACTGTGAGCGACAAGTAAAAGTTACGACTTATATAAAGGAAGGAGCTAGCGTAACTTAGAAGCCAACGGTAGCTTGCCACTGAAGTTTTACCGTCTTTCCATGATTTGGGTTTGGCACAATTTTCTATAGAAGGCATTAAGAACTTTGAGATGAGGAGATAAAAAAAGTTCGTAAGTTAAATCACCTACTTTCTTTGGTCCACAATATCTGGGAGATAACTTCTTATACTTCCCAAGAGATAAAGAACTTCTTTTGGGTCGTACTCGAGACCAAAACCTTGATATCCAAAACATCGATTCTCACTTCTGAACTCGTTGTTCTGAATCCTTAAAACAGGTGGGATTCTTGAGAAGTATTCAGGAAAAAGGTTCTTCCTTTTTTAAACAGAATCTTTCTTTTATTTTAGAGAGGGAATAATTATAAGATCAAAAAGGGAGATTCTTACTCCTGTATACCTCGAAGGCTGGGGGAGAATCTTACATTCTGCCCCACTTAAAAAGTGCGAGATGTCCTCATCTCATAAAGTAGAGGACAACTCTTTTTCTTAAGATCCAATTTTATTCTGGGGTTCCTTATATTCTGGTCAACCCAACAGAATACTGGGATAAATATCCCTTAGAACTCATCATTAAATAACAATTCATTCAGATCATATCATTCATATCTTTAACATGATAAAGGTCCATTAGACCGAAAAATTTCCTTCTGAGCATTCCTCCACGGGAATTTCAGTCAAGTAAGTTCTCAATTTGTCATCCCTTAACTTGATCTAACGGTCAAGTGTTAACAGTAGCAATTTGACAGCACAATCCACTAATCTCATAGTGATTTGCTGAATCATTTTCATCATTTATCATTACAGGGACTCGTCCCCCAATCATCCACCTTGTGGTTTCGCTCAGCTTATTACATTTCAATCCATTTTCAGGGATCATCATTTTTCAATCAGAATCCAAATCAATTCATCGGTTTCCAAACAGAACTAAAAATCATATCAACCACATTCGAAATCATCATCTGGATAGCATTAACGCTTATAATTTCAAGTCTTAGATTTACTCGTATATACTGTCAGTAAAGAGCTGCACTTATACTCTCGGTATATACGGTAGTCACGGCCCTTGGAATTATAAGGTAAATACCATCATGTCTAGGCCTCAAGCAAGTCAGGGATTCTATATAATTGCGGTACTTCCATCTGAAGACCCAATTACCAATTTACGAATTTCAGTTTGAATATCAAATTGTATGAATTATATCACACAATTACAACCTTTTTTTGTGCTTCTTGATAAATTTTTGACATATTTGGTTTCTCAGTTGATCTTTATTAGCCAAATGCTCTAATACCAACTGTGAGGTCCCCCTGTTCCCACCGAGCAACGGATTCGGGTACTAGCAGCGGAAGTAGCACTTCTCGCGCGGGACAGGGGTCCCACATTCGGGGCCTCGTCCACGGATATCCGGACAAGAGACTAATCCGTCGGTTTTTCCAAAACCGAACCCGGAAAAAACTTCCCTTACCGGAAAGCACGGGCGATTCCACCAGGATAATTTTTTTCTCTAACGAAGACAAGATCATTTCTGATCAAGCTGATCCAATTGTATCTTCAAGATACTAGATCAGATCAAGGAAGAAACTTGCACTTGGATCATTGGGATCAACGCTTTTTTCCCCATTCAAGAGGCACAGCCGTTGATTCCTATCCATAGAACAATTACTGTCCGGGATTTACTTTATCTATCGTATTAACAAAAGTTGAGTCTCGATTTACGGATCCATCAGTCCAGCCTAACCCCATCCGATCCCATGGGTTAGCCAACCGCCCAACCACTGTAGTGATGGGATCCAATTTGGAATTTGGTTAGGTTTGTCCCGGGTACCAAGGAAAAGAGTTCCAAGGCCCCCTAGCCGGAAGTTCATGCAAACATAAAATTAGGCACACCACTTACACACCCAATTTGAAATTGCCTTATTCTTAGCATCAGCTAACTTTAAAACAATCCTTTAATGAAACCATAGTACCACTGATCACAATCTTCCAAATTATCCGGTTGATTCTCAAATTTCCCATCATTCCTTCATCATCAGAGTATCTATGGCATCATTGGCAACTAGAACGCTCACCACCTGTCCACTCAGAGGCCGTTTCCATAGTTCCTAGCCCATAATACTCGGCAATATAATCACTTATCAAGATGGACTCTCGTTGAAGATCAGCAAGATCAACCAACAGATCCATATAAAAGAGCCATGGACTCATCCGTTGAGGACCAGCAAGGTCAGTCAACTAGATCCATGCCCGGTTTCACAAAACAACTCTTACTCCTTGTTCCAATATCTTCCTCGACGCACGCGTGGGTATCCTAGGCGACCCAGAGCCCGAGCACCGTATGGTCAGCACCCTCTAGGATCCTTCGCAGGTGACCTAGCGCTTCACTCATAGGCCGCTTCCTTGGTCCCTCATCCACCGTACCGGAAGCTCACCATTTTAATCGAACCGAGGCTGGTCAAGACCTCGGTCGACCTTGCTACGCGAGACGTCCTCCATTGACTCTCCGTCAGCAGTTGCAACTTTATCAGTTAGGTCTCCACGACCTTAATCACAAGACGGTCAAAATGCTTCCCCAGCATTCTTGACATAAAACAGCCATTTACAAACAGCATTTACAAACAGTTTACAAATACAGTTTCTATATTAACTCTCATTTTTCCACATTGTCCCTCATTAATCCACATTACTTATTCCACATTCCATGTATATGTGTACTCATCCAATCACCTCCTTTTTCCATCTCTTCACTTCAGATTCCTTCACATCACATATCATATATTCACATCCATATCCACATCCATACATCCACATCCACATCCACATTCACATCCATACATCCACATCTACATGCTTATCTCCATTTTCACATCCTCATTTATACATCCACATCCCATATCCACATTCATACATACACATCCATATCCACATCCACATCCACATCCACATTCACATCCATGCATCCACATCTACATGCTTACCTCCATTTTCACATCCTCATTTATACATCCACATCCCATATCCACATTCATACATACACATCCATACATCCACATCCACATCCACATACATACATACATCCACATCCACATTCCACATTCACATCTATACATCCACATCTACATTCACATTCACATACATCCACATCCACATTCCCATACATCCACATCTATACATCCACATTCCACATTCACATCTACATTCACATTCACATACATCCACATCTACATTCACATTCACATACATCCACATCCCCATTCCCATTCACATCTATACATCCACATCTACATCCACATACATCCACATCTATACATCCACATTCCACATTCACATCTACATTCACATTCACATACATCCACATCTACATTCACATTCACATACATCCACATCCCCATTCTCATTCACATCTATACATCCACATCTACATCCACATACATACATACATCCACATCCACATTCCACATTCACATCTATACATCCACATCTACATCCACATTCACATACATTCACATCCACATTTCCATTCACATCTATACATCCACATCCATTCACATCTATACATCCACATCTACATCCACATTTACATCTATGCATATACATCTTCATGCATATATCCATTTTCATGTTCATATATCCACACTCCCATCTCCATATCCACACATCCACATACATACATCCATTTTCACATTCCCATTTATATAACCCCATATACCTTCACATCTAATCTTTTACATCACATCCATTCTCGCCCTATCACAACCCATATACATCAACCCATATACATCAACCCATATACATCTTATCCTATCACATACACTTCTTACCTCATCCCCCCATACACATCTTAATTCATCTTATCACATCCTAACTTATTTCATAAGCATCTTATCACCTCTTATCACACCTCTTATCACATCCTATCACTTTCCATACGCATCTTATCAATTCTTATCACATCTCATACACCTCTTATCACATCTTATCACATTTCATATCTTTTTTTTTTTAAGAGAATTCTTTTATTTGATATAAGATTTCTCTACACATTTATTTATACATAAATTCCATTTAAGGAGACTAACACTTTCGAAATTAAAATCAATCTTTTATGCATCTTCTTATGCATGATTTCAATTTGGTAGGGAATTATACTTTTAGAATAAAAGAATTTCTCTTATGCATCTAAGTTAAGCATAAAATCCATTTATGAGGAAAATCATACTTTTAGTATAAAAAAAATATCTTTTATGCATACCTATATGCATGAAATCCAATATGATAAAAGTAACACTTTTGATATAAAAATTTTTCCTTTATGCATACTTCTATGCATGAAAATTAAAAATGATAAAAGTAACACTTTTGATATAAAAATTTTCCTTTATGCATACTTCTATGCATGAAAATTAAAAATGATAAAAGTAACACTTTTGATATAAAAATTTTCTTTTATGCATACTTTTATGCATGAAAATTAAAAATAATAAAAGTAACACTTTTGATATAAAAATTTTTCCTTTATGCATACTTCTATGCATGAAATAAAAATGGTAAAAATAACACTTTTGATATAAAAATTTATCCATTATGCATACTTCTATGCATGAAATAAAAATGGTAAAAATAACACTTTTGATATAAAAATTTATCCATTTTGCATACTTCTATGCATGAAATAAAAATGGTAAAAATAACACTTTTGATATAAAAATTTATCCATTATGCCTAGCATTAAAATTCAATTTCTCCATGATTGTAATGAAATTCTTTCAATTAATCTAGGATGATAATTCCTAGAATATGGTAGGAAGTCCTCTTTTTATGCTTTGAATGAGATTATTTTATACATAATTTTTATAAAAATTTTACCATAGCTCCGCTGCTATGACTGATAAATCTCAATTTTTCTAAGGGATAATGCTTATCAATTAAGAAAATAATTAAAATAATCTCTAATTGGATTATCAATCCATAATGGATTGAATCATTAATATACATAAACTAAAAGCATAGAAAAAAACCATTAATTTGGCCTCAAGCATAGCTTAATCTTGGGTTAAGGAAAAGCTTTATGAAAAGCTTGATTTGGATTGAGAACGGTTCATGAGTATGACCATTTCTTGAGTGAGAGAGAGAATTTACATAAAAATCATTAGAATTTAAACATAAATAAAAATTAACTTCAATAGCATTATGTAACTCTTCACTACTATTCAAACTTCAATAGCATTAAAAAAAACCATACTAATTAAACTTCTCAAGCTTGAGAGGGGTTGAGAAGAGAGAAACATTGAGAAATTATAGAAAGATCAATATTCACTAATTACCTTACAACTTGCTTGATTCTTTGTTCACGGTAGAGGCCCCCAACCAATCAATTGGTTAAGTATGTTGATGGAGCCACTAATGGGGATTGAAGAAAGAGGGAAGCTCCAAAAACTAGTGAATTATTAAATGAATTCACAGTTCTTGGCTTAGGTGGAGTAGAGTAACGATGCATAAACACTATATATTTTTCAACAAGGGGGAGGCTTCTATTTATAGGAAAAATTGAGCTCCTAACCAAACAAACTGATTCTAGAATTTTCTAAATCAGTTTGGTCAATATTTGACCATTTTTAGGTCAGTTAAGCTAACTTTTTAGAACTAGACTTAAATGAGGAGAGAGGAGAGATGAAATATCTCAATTTTTATGAGTTTAAAACTCATTCAAGCATGTGAAATATGCACCTCCTTTAAAGAACTCCCCTTCCTTACATATGTCATATTTTTAATATTGCTCATAGTTTTTTACTAATAAACCTTGTACATTTTCAACTCTTCATCTTATGTGAAATATGCACCTCCTTTAAAGAACTCCCCTTCCTTACATATGTCATACTTTTAATATTGCTCATAATTTTTTACTAATAAACCTTGTACATTTTCAACTCTTCATCTTATGTGAAATATGCACCTCCTTTAAAGAACTCCTCTTCCTTACATATGTCATACTTTTAATATTGCTCATAATTTTTTACTAATAAACCTTGTACATTTTCAACTCTTCATCTTATGTGAAATATGCACCTCCTTTAAAGAACTCCTCTTCCTTACATATGTCATACTTTTAATATTGCTCATAATTTTTTACTAATAAACCTTGTACATTTTCAACTCTTCATCTTATGTGAGCATTTACTCATTTTTGGGTATCTTCTTTTTCAAATTGGATTTATCTCCTCCCTACACATGGATTGATGCTATTGGCCCATAGGAACCTTAATTGGACCATAATCCAAAAATTTCTGAAAATCTAGACCCTTAGACTAAGGTCCTTTATACACATTTCCAATTAATTCCAATTGCACATTGGAAAGTTCTTTTTGAATTTCTGTTTCAGGGGAACTTATTTTAATAAGATGAGATAATTTTCTATCTAAAAATATTAAAAATCTGAATATTCTCTCTCTAGAATATTTTCTCTCTCTAGGTTAAAACAGTTAGAAACAAGTCTTTTATATTTCTGAAGAGGGATTGATTATAGAAGAAGATACTAGACATCAAAAAGGGGTTTGGGGGAGGAATCTTACAAAATCCAATATGATAAAAGTAACACTTTTACAATAAAATAATCAACTTTTATGCATACCTCTATGCATGAAATTCAATTATGATAAAAGTAACACTTTTATATTAAAATTATAATCTTTTATGCATACCTCTATGCATGAAATCTAATTATGATAAAAGTAACACTTTTATGTTAAAATAATAATCTTTTATGCATACCTCTATGCATGAAAATCAATTATGCATAATATAAAAATCAATTTCTCTAGGATTACAATGAATATCTTTCAATTAATCTAGGATGATAATTCCTAGAATATGGTAGGAAGTCCTCTTTTTATGCTTTGAATGAAATTATTTTATGCGTAATTTTTATAAAAATTTTGCCATAGCTCCGCTCTGCTATGACTGATAAATCTCAATTTTTCTAAGGGATAAAGCTTATCATTAAAGAAATAATTAGAATGATCCCTAATTGGATCATTAATCCATAATGGATTGAATCATCAATATACATAAACTAAAAGCATAGAAAAAAGCCATTAATTTGGCCTCAAGCATAGATTAATCTTGGATTAAGGAAAAGCTTCATTTGGATTGAGAATGGGTCATGAGTATGACCATTTCTTGAGTGAGAGAGAGAATTTACATAAAAACCATTTGAATTAAGCATGAATGGAAATTTATGTAATTCTTAACTATCATTAATCAATTAACTTCAATAGCATTCATCAAATTATGTAACTCTTCACTACCATTCATCAATTAACTTCAATAGCATTCAAAAACCATTCCAATTAAGCTTCTCAAGCTTGAGAGGGGTTGAGAAGAGAGAAGCATTGAGAAATTATAGAAAAGATCAAAATTCACCATTTACCTTACAATTTGCTTGATTCTTTGTTCACGGTAGAGGCCCCCAACCAATCAATTGGTTAAGCATGTTGATGGAGTCACCAATGGGGATTGAGGAAAGAGGGAAGCTCCAATTTCTTCAATTTGGAGAGAATTTTAGAGAATAGTAGAAATTAGCCTTATTTCAGCATAACTCTAGTATAGTAAAATTCTTCTATCTTTTTTTCAAAGGACTCATGTTCTATTTATAGGAGAGGGAAGC
Organism: Cibotium barometz; assembly: GCF_041138505.1. Taxonomy (NCBI): domain Eukaryota; kingdom Viridiplantae; phylum Streptophyta; class Polypodiopsida; order Cyatheales; family Cibotiaceae; genus Cibotium; species Cibotium barometz. The sequence continues at coordinate 15,331,669 of NC_141100.1, forward strand.
TCTAACCAAAGCTAACTGAATTCTAGAATTTTCCAAATTTAGTTTGGTTGAATTTGGACTAGATTTGGACCTAGTTTGGTTACTTTTTGATTCGGTTTGGTTCCATTTTGATTTGGTTTGGTTCAAGAGAGAGGAGAGATAAAAATATCACATTATTTTTGAGTTTAAAACTCATTCAAGCATGTGAAATATGCACCTCCTTTAAAGAACTCCCCTTCCTTACATATGTGTCAAAATGGAATCATTATACCCAAAATATCTCATATTTTTAATATTGCTCATAGTTTTTTACTAATAAACCTTGTACATTTTCAACTCTTCATCTTGTGTGAGCATTTACTCATTTTTGGATACCCAAAATATCTCATATTTTTAATATTGCTCATAGTTTTTTACTAATAAACCTTGTACATTTTCAACTCTTCATCTTATGTGAGCATTTACTCCTTTTTGGATACCCAAAATATCTCATATTTTTAATATTGCTCATAGTTTTTTACTAATAAATCTTGTACATTTTCAACTCTTCATCTTATGTGAGCATTTACTCCTTTTTGGATACCCAAAATATCTCATATTTTTAATATTGCTCATAGTTTTTTACTAATAAACCTTGTACATTTTCAACTCTTCATCTTATGTGAGCATTTACTCATTTTTGGGTATCTTCTTTTACAAATTGGATTTATCTCCTCCCTACACATGGATTGATGCTATTGGCCCATAGGAACCTTAATTGGACCATAATCCAAAAATTTCTGAAAATCTAGACCCTTAGGCTAAGGTCCTTTATACCCATTTCCAATAAATTCCAATTGGACATAGGAAAGTTCTTTTTGAATTTCTGTTTCAAGGGAATTCATTTTAATAATATTAGAAATTTTTCTATCTAAAAATATTCAAAATCTGAATATTCTCTCTCTAGAATATTTTCTCTCTCTATGTCAAAATAGGCAGAGACAAGATCTATTATATTTCTGAAGACGGGATTGATTACAGGGGAAGATGCTGGACATCTTGAGAGGCTGGGGAGGAATCTTACATTCTCTCCCACTTGAAAAAACGCGAGATGCCCTCATCTCGCAAACTGGGGGTAATTTCGCAAGATACACGAATATGAGACTGAGAGAAAAATTTTTAATTAACCACCAAGAAAAGTCTCAAAGAGAGCAAGACTCAAGATAAGAACAAGATTTCAACTTTATTCATTCTTGGAACATATACAGTAAGATAGAAGAACTTTTTACACTTCCATAAGCCCGTCCATCATATGGTCACAAAAGCAGCACTCACAAGCTGCGTACGTATAAGGTAACTCATCTATGGGAATAATTCGGCTAGTTATTGCCGCACCTATCTCACTGGTATGAGGTGATCTAACAAAAGGACCTCTGAGAGGCAAGCCAAAAATGGGGTAAAGGCATATCTTCTGATGAGGAAGAAAACACGCCAGTAAGAAGACCCGCTCAAAAAACCCAATATGCCTTGATCTCATCACGCAATAGTATCGGGGACCCAAACCCAAAGCTTCAATAACCATAGCCAAGCGAACATTGTTGCGAAAGTGCTGCTGACCCCACGGTGTTACCCTAGTTATGTCTTGATAGGTCCGCCATTTGGTCTGAGCTACAGAAGTTCCCAAGTGAGGAAAAAGTGAGCGCTCATACAGTTCTATAAAATCCTTCTTCACAGACTCGCTTGCGTCTTGAAGGTGAGAAATCATCATGGATAAAACTAATTCCTGTTGCCAAGCCATGAAGGAGATTAAGAAAGAAAGGAGATCGATGGAAGTAAGATTACTGTGAGCGACAAGTAAAAGTTACGACTTATATAAAGGAAGGAGCTAGCGTAACCTAGAAGCCAACGGTATCTTGCCACTGAAGTTTTACCATCTTTCCATGATTTGGTTTTGGCACATATTTCTATAGGAAGCATTAAGAACTTTGAGATGAGGAGATAAAAGAAGTTCGTAGGCTAAGTCACCTACTTTCTTTGGTCCACAATATCTGGGGGATAACTACTTATACTCCCCTAGAGATAAAGAAACTTCTTTTGGGCCATACTCGAATGAAGACCAAAACCTTGATATCCAAAACACCGATTTTCACTTCTGAACTCATTGTTTTGAATCCTTAAAACAGGTGGGACTCCTGAGAAGTATTCTAGGGAAAGGGTCTTCCTTTTTTAAACAGAATCTTTCTTTTATTTTAGAGAGGGAATAATTATAAGATCAGAAAGGGAGATTCTTACTCCTGCATACCTTGAAGGTTGGGGGAAGGAATCTTACAACATTTGAAGACATGATCGACATCGGGTTCTGGAAGTCCCTTTCGCCATTCTGGGCACACACTCAAAAATCTTCAGTCTCACCACAACTTCTATCACCACGAATTCGGTGACCAGGTCTTCAAACCTTAGTAACAGGTTTTGAGGATAGAACCTACTTCAGGAAAGGGGGAATGTTAATCCCATTTGGATTAACACCATGATTCTCAATTGAGGACATTAATAAGTGTCATGTAAAGGCACTATAAAGGTTATACATTATGAGACATTGGCCACCCAAGGCCTAGTTAGTAAGTTTTGGGCGCCCAAGTGTGAATAAGAGCCAATTGTATATAAGGTATTTTCTCATAATGAAAGGACACAATCCCCTTTGTGCTATTGAGAGCTCTTCCCTTGTACTTGTGAGAGAGTGAGGAGTGAGAGCATTCTAGCATTGTGCCTCTTTCATGCTTGTGTGTTAATGCTTGTATGAGAGAGTGAGAGAGTGTGTGATTGCAATGCCTATGTGATGGTGTGAGCAATTCCACGGTGATAGTGTGGAGGTGGAGCTTGGAGTTTGGAGTATACATGCGAGCTTGGAGGCTTCAAGAGACACGAGCTCGAAGCATTGGTAAGTACTGTTAACAATCCTAAAATGGGATTGATCATGGTGAAGGACATAGATTAAGCAACATAATTAAGGTGGATTAAACCACACTAAAAACTCCATGAGAGAGAGAGAGATTGCACACTCAACACTCAATTCTATTCCCTTTCATATCACAATGAACCATACAATGATATAGGCTTTCTAGCCTTATCCCACTTTACACATCATCATCCATGTGGCACTCCCATTTCCACTCTTTTGGTCAACACTCACACACTATACAATATTACATGTGGCATTCCTATCTCACCACAATATCTTGCACCTCTAGGGTGCTTTCCCACATAACACAACACCACGATTACATCTCTCAACACCTCCTCTAGGGTGTTGTGTTATGTGCTTTCCCACATAACACAACACCACGATTACATCTCTCAACACCTCCTCTTAATCGAGGTGTTCCATAACTCACCCATCACCCATATCAATGTAGCATTGCAGAACCACAATCGCTACCTCTCAACACTCCCCCTCACTGATACATTGGAGTGTCCATCAACCAATCATGTGTGCGTGTGTCTACCATCTTAGACACCTAGTCCATTTTGAGCCAACTCGCTCACAGCGGAACCATTGAGTCCGATTTGAACATGGAAGTTCGGGTGGAAACCAACCCATGCGCATGTACCTCACACGTGCATCGCTCATGCACACCGCTCATGCACACATCACAACAACAACCATTTCGAGCTTCTAGGTGAGCTCGGGCATGACGACCCTCATATCATGGCTGATTACAAAAAAATTCCATTTTGAGCACGCATGCTCATGGATGATTGTGTCATCCTATTTGGGTGAAAAATAAAACAAAATGCAATTTGACCCACAACCGGGCAGTGGACCATTTATCTTTAATTTGTGTGTGTGAATACGTTTCAATGCTTCTTCATAGGTTTCAACTAATGAAGGTGTGTGTGAATAAGCCCTTATAATGGCTAAGGTTTTTTTTTCTTAAAAAATAATATTTCTTCAAATTAACGCATGCAGCTTGCCACTCTGACATCTGCACACGGCGACCAGCTTTTGTATTGAACGCCCGCCAGTCTTCTCCTCTCTGCAATTGAGTTGTCATCTATCAGGGCTGGCCTTTGCTAGCTTTTGTTTTTGCAGATGCGGACCCCACGTGGGTCGCCCTGCATTTGGTAGTTTGGGACCCGCGTCACCTGCAAGTCACTTTCTTTTGCTGAGTAGTGATCACCGCCGTAGAGCCGATGAACCTCTTCCCTGACTGCCAAACCAGACAACTTTGCATTGTTGGCGAATCTCTACTACTACACCGACTGGACCCGCCTCCCAGCCTTTATGCCATGGTTGCCCACTGTTCATAGCACGTGGTCTTTGTCTCCATCCTTTCGCACTGCTTCTGCACACAGCAGCTATGGTGGGTACCGCCCCTCTGTGTGAGTCACGCTCTCTCCTCGGCTATCTCTGTAAAAAAGACTGCATGCTTAGCTCTCTACTCCATATTGCGCTACTGTCATGTGCATCAATGCTGCGCCTGCTGCTGCTGGTTCTTGATTGCTTTAACCTACGCCAGCTTCCTCCTGGCCATAAGTTCCACTAGGCGTACTTATGTGCTTCCATTTTGTTGTTCGCTGCTTTTCTCTCCAACTAGCTGCTGGCGATGGTGGACCGCCTATCTGTTGCCTCTAGTCTTTCTCTCTCCTACTATTGTCACCGGAGGTCGCCACAGCAACCCAGCCGCCTTAGCGTCAGTCAGCCAACTTCAGTCGGTCTGACACGACGCTGGCTTTTCTCAAAGCTTCATTGCTTTGCTCCTCTACTACCTATTATCTGTTTGCTGCTTTGCAAATGCTCTTCTACAGCTAATGCCTCAGCAGAGATGCGAGCAGCTTCCTCTTTTCAGAGAGTTCACTTCAGACTCATGCTTTGCCCTTTCTTTTTCCATCTGTACTCTCAAGACATCTGTGCTGTGGAAGTTGTCCTTCATTCACTCTTCCATTGCTCTGCTCCTAGCATCTACTATTTCCTTGTAGGCGTTCTGTTGCTGAATCATCTCCGCTTTTGAAAGATGCAGCTCTCCATGCTATAATCATGTCTTTATTTGCCTCAACAAACCTCCCACTTGAGGTTTACACACAGCCATCCAAATGGCCTTCAAGAGCTCCCCAATTTGAGCTCTAACATGCATCTCCTTCTTGTTTCAGTCTCTTTGCCTCTTCTAAACCTCTCTCATTGAGGTTTCTCCCATAGCCATCAACATGGCCTTTCATGAGCTCCAATATGAACTCCATATATATATAGCATGCTCTTCCACATGCATGCCAACATCTTCAAGGTTGCCTCTTCACAAGTCTCTCACAAGTCTCTCAAATGAAACCATAGGTGCATAACTAGAAAATGAATGCTCCAATAGTATCCACAACCAGCTCATCTTTTTCATGAGCAAACTCCATGAGCAATGCCCTTCAAGCATGCTCCATTATGAGCTACAAATCAGCCCATCACAGCTTGCCATCACTTGACAAGCGTGCACCTCCTCCACTCTTTGCTTGGAAGTAAAGAACCTTGGGATTCTTCCATCCCATCAAGTAACCCTTATCAAAAAATGAGCATCCTTCCATGCTCAAACACAAAACTTTGAGGCAAAACTTCACAAAACCAACCTTCTTGAGGCATAATCAGTAACATATCTTCTCTTGGCAGCTTCTCCTTAACGATGATGAAGACTCCATAACCTTCATAATGTTGAAATCTCCATTTTCAGCTTCCTTGATGATGAGCAAGCTTTCCTTGTTGCAAAACTGCCATTTGCAACTCTTGGGCAGCTTCTATGCAACCTCCTTGTTGCAAATCTCCTCTCAAATCCTCACAAAAGCAAATCTCAATGATAATATGAGTGTGCATAATTTTTTTTCATAATAAACTGAAAATAATGCTTAATCAAATGAACACATAAACAAGCTAATATACATAATAATCACCAAACCATGACCAAGAGCCCAAGTTGGCTCCAATACCATGTTAACAATCCTAAAATGGGATTGATCATGGTGAAGGACATAGATTAAGCAACATAATTAAGGTGGATTAAACCACACTAAAAACTCCATGAGAGAGAGAGAGAGAGATTGCACACTCAACACTCAATTCTATTCCCTTTCATATCACAATGAACCATACAATGATATAGGCTTTCTAGCCTTATCCCACTTTACACATCATCATCCATGTGGCACTCCCTTTTCCACTCTTTTGGTCAACACTCACACACCATACAATATTACACGTGGCATTCCTATCTCACCACAATATCTTGCACCTCTAGGGTGCTTTCACACATAGCACAACACCACGATTACATCTCTCAACAAGTATCCCACGATGGTTGTGTTTCATTGCTCATCCATTAGGTGAATGTGTAGAGTTACCTCTTGGAGGTGTGGTCAAGCATAACAGTCACTGATGCAAAGAAGTGAAACAATTAGCTCCTCTATCATCATGTATCTTCTTAATATCCCATTCATGATTCACTTATCATTAATGTGTGCAGCAGAAGTGAAGCAATTAGCTCCTCTACCATCATGTATCTTCTTGGTATTCCATCTTTATTTTCTTTATGGCATTCTAACCCATCATACCTCTTATGGAATTTCATCCCATCATGCCTCTTATTGGCATTCCATATTTATTTTCTTGTGTTTCCCTAGATAAGGAAGATATCCAATGAGTTTCCATTGTCACGTCTACTAAGCTTTAACTTGATGTCATTTTATGCATATTATTATTTAGGAAGATGGCCCACCTACAGAATTTATTAAATAAGAATGAGTCCTTTATGAGCAAGGAATTATGTCTTAAGGCTTCTTAATCCTTTTTAAGAGAGAGGAGGGAGGGAGAGGGAGAAAGAAGAGGGAAGAGGGAGAAAGAAGAGGGAAGAGGGAAGAGAGGGAGAGAGAGGGAGAGAGGAGATATACATATTGTTTGTTTTCTAGATATGGATTGTCTTTTAGAATTGCATGTGAAAAACCACAACACCACCAAGGGAGCCTTCATTAACGAAGATGAAATATCCTTAGTGTCTTATTTCCTACTATTATTTTTATGATGTGGATGGCATCATTTGTGGAGCTAACATGAAGCTAACATGGTCTGACTCACCAGATTTAGTAAGAACACTAAGAGCATCAAATGTAGGAATGCTGATTTTTGAATGTATATATGTATGTATATAACTCAAATTTTATTTTTTGAATTAATATTTTTTTAAATAAGAATTAATTTAAAACGGTCAAATTATAAATGGCCAACTTATTTAATGGTGTTAATCATCATTCATTTCATGTGTACTTGTTGGTACCGGTTGTGTCATTCTTTCTTGTTCTTGTGTACTCTTTTTTTTCTCCTTTTTTTACAATGAGCTGTATAATCACATTCCCATCTTCTAAGAAGAATCAATGTTTCAGCAATGGTTGAGTTCTCGTGAGTCCAAAGTTTTTACAAGAATAAGTAACTCCCCCACTCATTCTATGGATTGCAAGCAATAGTAAATATTGGGTCCCGAGAGTTGCATGTCCCTCTAGAGGCAACCTCTAATCATGAGGGGGAGTGTTGGAATTAGGATTAGGGTTGCAACAATGCACACACTCAAGATAGAGAAGCTTGAGAGCACACAAACTCAATAGAATAGAATCAACAAATGTGTTCCAGATACAAAAGATAAGTACACACCCCGAAATGAGTAGGTAAGAGGGTGTACGTACACAGGGGGAAAAAAACCTCGTAGTGAGGACAAAAGTGCCCCAGCGGTCCTAAGTGTGTTCACACACATCACTACCATATATTGCTACAAATCCCCCTTGGAGTGATGATGTGAACATGTATAGGGTGTGGCCAATCAATCCTGAAAAGGTAGTAAGCCCAAAGCTTTACAAAAAGCTTCGAACTTTTCATGAGGAAGAGCCTTCGTGAATAAATCTGCCATGTTGTCATGTGTAGGCACATAGACTAAGCTGATCTCTGTTGTAGAGTGTCTTTCCCTGATATATTGGTAATGCACCTCAATGTGCTTAGTGTGAGCATGAAACACTGGGTGAAAATCGTAGTGCTGCGATAGATGACTGTCCAACACCTAAATCAGCCCTATAAGACGTCTGAGCCACACACACTCAACTGTAGCTATAAAGCCACCATGTACTCAGCTTCACAGTTGGAAGTGGCCAGTGTAGGTTGCTTCTTGCCGAGCCATGATATACATGAATCACCAAGGTGAAAGCAAAACCCACTAGGGGACACTTATGTGTCATAACATCCAGCCCAATCTGAAGAATCATTGAAAGCATGCAATTGTGACTCACCCCCCTCTTTGGATAAAATAATCCAAAATATTGAGTGCCCTGTAAATAGTGAAAAACCCACTTAATAGCCTGCCAATGCTTCATACCTGGGCTATGCATAAATCTACTCAACTGTGAGACCGCATATTATATATCTGGTCTCGTGTTACACACATAAAGAAGGGATCCAACAACATGCTAATACAAGCTAGCATCAAAAGAGTCTCCTACATCTTGAAGAGTAAGTCGAGTACCTGTCTCCATAGGTGTAGCCACAAGTTTACAATCTTCAAGATTAAACCTCTTCAATAGCTTCTGTATATATTTAGACTGTAGTATAACAATGCCATCATTACACTGCATAAACTGAATCCCCAAATAGTAATGCAAGGGCCCTAAATCTGACATCTCAAACAATGACTGCAAATTAGCCTTAAAGGCTGAAATCTAATCTATATCAGGTCCAATGAGCAACATGTCATCAACATATAGAACGATGACCAAAAATGTGTCCTTGCTCCTCTTCACAAAGAGGGTTCTCTCTGTTGGACTGTTGCAAAAATCATTTGCAACCAAGTATGCATGAATCTTCTCATACCATGCTTTAGAATCCTGCTTAAGGCCATAAAGAGCCTTTTTCAACCTGCATACTTTAGACTCTTCTCCTTTCACACAGCAAAACCAGGAGGCTGAGATACATACACCTGCTCATGTAAATCACCATTCAAGAATGTAGTCTTAATGTCGAACTAATGTACATTCCACCCATGATGTGCTACCAAGGCAATGAGACACCTAATGATAGTCATACGAGATGTCGGTGTCATCATAATCAATGTCCTTTTGCTAGACATACCCCTTTGCAACAAGTCTGGCCTTGTAGCGATCAATGCTACCATCTGCTTTGCATTTTAACTTGTAAACCCACTTAGTACCAATGGCCTTCTTGCCATGAGGTAGATCTGTCAAATACCAGGTGTCATTCTTGAGTATAGAGTTATACTCATCCTGCATAGCATGCATCCAATGATCATCATCCTGTGCTTCCTCAAAGGAAACAGGTTCCTCCTCATTACATAAAGTAGAAATGAGAACATGATCCACATGAGAATAATGTGCATGACGAGAACCTGCACGTGTTATGCTAGGTAAAGGAGCTACCAACTTGCTATCCCTCAATGTCTGCACAAGCCATTTTGGCATATTATGTATGTAACCTAATGCATATCTTCTTATGCATGAGATGAGTGGACATAAATGTGTGCTTTTTCGATTAGACTAGGAAAAAGGCTTATAATAGAGTGCACTTGTCTTTAAGTAGAGTGCACTTGTCTTTGAGTAGAGTGCACTTGTCTTTGAGTAGAGTTCCATCTAAGTTAGGCTTATAATAGAGTGCACTTGTCTTTGAGTAGAGTTCCATCTAAGTTAGGCTTTAGGACATCAACTGCTGACCTCATTTATGTTCTAGGCTATAGGGTTACATCTAACTTCATGCTTAATGGGTTGATAGTGGGCTCCTTTGGCCTCGAAATATTTGTTATGTAAGGATGTCTTTTGGCCTCTTGTTACTCGCCGCCGTTATATCCTTGATGTTGGACTTGGAATCAGCAATTGAGAAGGATCAAGGGGTTGCAACTAAGAGAGAGATTCGGATGACTCCCTCCTATTCCTTGGAGCCACCAATGACAATGTCAGGAGAGCTCAATAGTTCAAAGATTTATAGATGCATCAGGTTTGAAATGTAATATATTTAAGTCAAGGCTAATTAGCTTGACAAGGTGCAAAGTCATTAATAAAGGTCAAGTGTTTAGACACTTAGGATGCCTAATGATGGTTTAAGTTTTAGGAAAGGACATTGCCTATGCATTATAAGCTCATAAGATCCTATGCATAGGCTCTTATATGCTACATATAAGAGCTTATACACTTGCTCTTATGTACAAGAGCATATGCGTAGGCTCTTATACTCTTATGCATTAGAGCTAATGCACTAGATATTTGTATTATGTATGCAAGTTAATGCATAAGGGACGAGTGGACATAAATGTGTGCTATTTTTAATTAAACTTGGCAAAAAGCTTCTAATAGAGAGCACTTGTCTTTGAGTAGAATTCCATCTAAGTTAGGCTTAGGTTTCTCTTCCTCCCTCTAGCTTGCAATACGCATTGCTCTTGTTGGCAATGTGTATTTGCTTCAACTAGATATGAAAAAAGCACCATTATCATTGATTTTCAACTAGATATGATAGAAGCACCATTCTCATTGATTTTTAACTAGATATGACAGAAACACCATTATCATACTAGATATGATAGAAGCACCATTATCATTGATTTGTGATATTTGTGGAAAGATAATTGAGCATCTTCATATAAAAAGAATGTGAGAGTGTGATTGCATTTTTTGACATGTAAAAGTAATTATTATATGAGATTTCAAAATATTTTTCCATCATTCCTAGTATGCACTATGTGTATATGTACATTACTACAATTATGATAGTATTAAACACTAATGAGTTTGAGGTGAACACTCCTCAATGGGTCACAAAGTAACACACTGCTCCTAGAAATAATAGGTCTTTTTTATTAATATTTAAAAAAAAGAAAGTATAAATGTGAACAATTTTCTTTTCATAGTAGGTACAAGTCTTTTCAATTTAAAAGTGTTTTATAGTATAACAGTACTTAAATTGAGAGATCACTGTGTATAATGTAACACCCCCGCGCTGGTATCCCATAATGATCATCTATGTATAGAACACTAACAAAAACCTAAGAAAAGTAGTAGAAAAACTTACCTCCCAATCATAGACTTGGTACACTAAACACGAGCTTGGAAGAGATGGACACATGAACCACCTTAGCATGACCTTAGCATGACCTTAGCACGAGAACTTCATATCATGAGAACACCTTATAGTCATGAGAACTTTATATCATGAGAACACTATATCATGAGAACACCTCACAGTCAGACCACCACCATGCGTGTCCCATACCATGAATGGCCTCCTAATCTACACTACCTAACCCTCTTGAGGTAAGCCACACAAGCCCATAGGGTGGCTCCACCTATCAATGGTGGCTGACCTAAATGGTACCAACCATTGGCTCCCATGAGAACACTCATTTTGATAAAACCTTAATTAAAGATTAAAGATAGAGCATATGAGTGAAGCACCAATCTTGAACTCACACGTGGCAAAGGCTTTTCCAAGAGCATATGAGTGAAGCACCAATCTTGAACTCACACGTGGCAAAGGCTTTTCCAAGAGCACATCGCCATAGAGCACACAGGGAAAGTAGTAGACATGGACTTAGCTCCAAACAATAGACTCAATACATTGAATCATCCCCCCGAGCTAGGGAGAGAGAGACATCCACCTACACCACCATAGCATAAGACCTTCAATTCACAAGACCACCTCACACTCAGACCACCACCATGTGCATATCATACCACGGATGGTACCAATCTACACAACTTGGCAACCTTAGCACTAGTTTGGTAGCTCGATAGGACATAAATATGTCTTTTCAAGAGTTTGCTAAAACATTCATATCTTGTGAATGAGAGTGGTATTTTAACATTTCTTTTCTAAGGCATGTCTTCATGAATGTGGCAAACCTTAGAAAATTATTAAAATGATAAAAATCACCTTAAATATAATTGATAAATCACCATAAGTAGAGGTGTATCCAACATTATAATCCAAAAGATTACGAATTTACAAAGTAGGTTTTTACATAAAAGAAAAAAATAATCTCAACTTCTAAATTTTTCCCAAATCTTACATAGATTAGATTTGAGGGATGAGAGATAGATTTTTCATGATTGAAAAAATTATAACATTAATAAGTAATTCAATTAAATTTCCTTCTTAGAATCTCTTTTTAGTTGTTGAGTCTTTGACACCCAAAATATGACAATAGTGTGAGCTTTTATATGGTGATTTACTTTAGTTATACTAATAAATCAATGTCTCCACTAAAGTAATTGGTCAAGAATACATATCTAAACATTTCAATTTAGTTTTAAAAATAAGATAATGGTCTCAACTTTCAAAACTGCATTGATAATAAAACAACGTATATGAACCCTTGTGTATATTTTGATGATCTTGTGAGGAACTTGTGAAAATCATGTTTATTATTATATAAAATGACTAGATATTCCACTCAAAGCCTTATGAGATTTTTAAAAAATGTGTGACGTAATCTCTTATTCTTAACTACATGAATATGATTCAAAATTTGTAAACTTTCGTTTAAAACAAAGTGCGTAAAAGGATAGGTGTATATGTGATTGGCTCACAAAATACACCTCGAAAGCATAACATTGTACAGAACATGTGCACAAAATTTAGTCCTAGTCAATGATTGTTTAATTAGCTATAAAAATCCTCAAAGTTAAAAAATTTTGAGACAACTAAATACGGTATAATTTTTCTTATGACCTAAATTATAGAGTTCTAATTGATTTTTGTGCCTACAATGGATTGTATTACACCATATACATGTTTGTAAAGCAATGCATATCCAAAAACTTTGAAAAGTAATGAGAAATTAGCTAATTAAAGCCTTTAATCCAAATATAGTCCAAATAGCTCTGCATTACAATTATAATTTAGTCTATGAGTTCTTATGAAATTGAAAAGCCTAGAGGTAACCAATGTGATCCGAAAAAAAATCCTAATTTTCCTTCGCTGCTATGTACCTAATGATATGAAAAAAAGAAACCTTTGATTTTCACTATACATGTGTTCCATGGACACTTTCCTGTCCTATTACCAAACTAGTGTTATACCCACCTCAAGGCTAGTCTAAATCCAAGCATACTCATACTAAACTAGTGTTAGACCCACCTCAAGGCTAGTCTAAATCAAGCATACTCAACGTTGATTTATGAGCCCTCCTCTATAAGACTTCGGTGCTGTTTTTATCCATACACAACAGATAATTGTCTAGCTTAATATCCAACTACTTATGTATGACACAATCCATGGGACATCACCCTATGCACATGCCACCAGGGATACTACGAAGAGTTCTCCTCGGCATCAAATACATACACATAGCAAGACACAACCACAATTAGCTTAAGTCACCATCATGAATTTAACTTGAAGATGAAGTGTTCAGTATATTCAAATTGACATGAAGAAGGTTGGCATGTCCTATGATCACACTTCCAAATGCTCCTCAATCCATATATCAGAATTGAGCAACGAAACATATATAATGGCCTCTTCTCCAAAAATAGCTACCTACTAGGGTTGCACGGGCTCCATATTGCCTAGGGGGCACCTAGGGTTGCCGATGGGGCACCCCATTTGAGCTCTTGTTTTCACCCAACCCAAATCAATATGCCATTGGAGTGTGCACGCACACACCCAGCCCAAATCCAATGCCAGCATGCAAGCACACGTAACAATGGTTGGGCACCTAGAATAGCTAGGTTGACTCCTACCAATGCCATGAGCGGTGCATGCGCAACATCACACATTGGTGTGCTCATCATGACAAAAAGCCCCACTAGTGTCATGTCTAGTTCTTTTTTCCTTTTTTTGTTGGGAAGGTGGATATGTGCATGCCGTGTATGCCGTCCATCATGTAGTCCCGAGGCATAGAACTTGGGTTCTCATCATCGAATCCAGCTGTTCTACCAACTGAACTACACGCCAGTTGGCATATGTCATGTCTAGTTCTATCCTTCCCACTATGCCATGATCAATCCTACCAACCATACCCATATAAGGAGCAAAAGCTCCAAGTAACATTTGTTTAACAATCCAAATAATTCCACATCTTTAGCGTTAAGATTTCGAGTTGTTTACACATCAAACTCATTTCCATGACTCTTTGAATGAAAAAAAACATGTTGGTTGGGCTTTATATGGATGTGATATATGTAAGTACTCATTGTATATTTAGTTGTGATGCTCTTGTGATATTGCCCTATTTGTTCTTCTATTTAAAATATAATGCATATAAAAAAGTGTACTATAGGCTTTATGTGGAAGCAGGCAATGCCTCATTAAGAGGAGACAAACTTCATCGTAATAGATATTTTTCAAACCAATAAAAAGGAAAACATCAATCATGTTTCAAGATTTGACTTCTTCAAATAACACTAACGTGATACAACACTAGGAGCTCTACTATAGGCCTGTTTCCAAGATGCTAAAATCTCGGAACAGGTTGCAGCTTGCAGCTTGCAGAATAACTAATGAATAACAGGACAAAATCGCCCACAAATCGAGTGGTTGCAAGTTGGACACATAGGATTTCCTTATTGTTGAGTTACAACTGAATGCTAACCACAGAGAAAATCTAAGTGCATGGAAAATGGCCCCTTGTCACCTGTGTGGAAAACCAGGTCATGTACCACGACCCTACTCTGGCCACCACCCATTCACAACGCCCCTGCAAGCCCATAAGGACCGCCCAGCCATGAGGAATTACCCTTTAAAAGACACCATGTGGGATGAGAAATGAACCCATGAAGTTCACATTAGATAGCCCATTGTGACTGCCCCTGTTAGATATGTGGGACTTATTTACCCCACGTGGAAAGCCTACGTCACCCCGTCGTGTGGCTTGCTTTATCCCCTGCAACCTGGTTCAAACTAAGCTCTTCTTGTGCAATTATATGGGCACTTCTTAACAGCATGGCACAAGGTAGCAAGTAAAAAAACAATGTGCATTACTCAAGTGCCAGAGCTAAAGAGATTAATTGACTTCCAAGGCCTATTTAAATGTATGTCCGTTTACCCCAAGGGATTATAAACCTACTTTGCAGACAAGGTATACTGTTCTTCAGCACAACCACAGTTAACTACGTATCATACTGACATCTTATATCCAAAACTCAAAATTGCAAAATAGATGCACTCAGGCAACATGTTCTGCCAAGGACAAGACTTTAACCATCTTTCTTCGCCGAAGCTCGTGACAAACAGGGCCCATAATGCGTGTCCCCACAGGTTCCCCTTGCTTGTTGATTATGACCGCCGCATTATCATCAAATCTTACCTCACTTCCATCACAACGAGAGCGAGGCATTCGTGCACGAACCACCACACAGTACACCACCTCTCCTTTCTTCACTTTTCCACGACCCAAAACTTCTTTTACAGAGGCAATGATTGTATCTCCAAGGCGAGCCAGACGAGTTTTGTTCATCACCTTGATACACTCAACAATCTTGGCACCCGAGTTATCAGCCACATTCAGCTTGGTCTTCAATTGAACAAATGTCCGGCACAGCTGAAAGCATGCTGCAAAAAACCAAGCCATGTCATGGACAGTAACAAAACACTTGGCAAATTTCTAATGCTACACACATCTAAATCTCTTACTCAAATTTTGGGGGAGAGGATCCTGAATGCATCTAGCTAAACATGTGCATGAGCACCTGCTGGGCAATACAAGCGACAAGGTGTGGAGGCATTTGCCTCATGTAAGGGAATCAGAGCATCACCGAACTAATGACTATCCATGTTTGTCTCAACAAGGGCAACTGTGATTATCATGTCAAACGTAAGGCTGCCACAGAGGACAAAGTAGTTGCTTAAATAGTACAAGTAGAGATTGAAAGAGTTAGCCGGTCTCTCTGCAGATAATGATGTGTTTTGTTTCTTTCTTTTTTTAAATGTTGACTTACCCTTTAACAAGCAAACGGTTAACCGCAAGAAGGCAGGATTGCATGTGCTAGGCACATCAAACGCAACTACACCATCCACTGTAATCTGGTGGTACTGCTGCATATGCCTTTCCCCCCTAAAAAGAATCTAATAGTGAAAGAGACTAAGACTAATAACCCTCTGCTGAGGCCAAATACTGAAAAGAGAGGGAAGCCCAGAGCTGCCCACTCTGCAAGGGAGATTACACGCTAAGGGGAGGGGAAAGCCACACTCCAGACCTTCAACACCATTTGATTCCATATGCACCTCTGAACAAGAAGGCTCCCAGATTCCAGACAACGAGGCTGCTAATTGTCTCCCAACGGTGGCCAGACCCTAGGTGGTCAGGGGAACCTGGCACGCCTCCATTGCTGCAATTCAGGGTAGGTCAGCACACACCACAAGGCCAGCATCATCTTCCTAATGTAGAGCGGTGCACAACTCCGTGACCAAGCACCTAGTCCCCAACCACTCCTACCCACATGATGAAGCCCGGCTATTGTGGCAACCCCTGTGACACACCTACGAGTATGCACAGCAAAACCAGACATCAAATAGCACCCGTCAGGCAGAGTTGGACAATGCAGGTGACACATGGCAGTAATTACATGGCGGTGACATGGCACTGATGACATGGCAGTCAGTTACAAGTGGCCAACAACAATACTATTGGCCGACTAGGAGCATTGATGCATATATATACGTGGGTAGCCAAATCATCATATTCATTTGCTTTCCCAAGTGTTGGACTTCACAAAGCATTTCTCTGTAGGCAAGTGTTAGCTAGGAGTGTGCAGTAGGTCACAGGGTTGTGATTTGACATCTTCATTCTCAACCACATCTTGTACTTGAATTTCAGTTGTATTACTTCTTTCTTGTATATAATACTGAGCAGCAGTTTAGAACTCTTGTGTGTTGTATGTGTGATTTTGCCTCACTCTTCTTTCTATCTTGGGAAACCCTAGCACATAGGCACAAGTGTTTTGCAATTAGTATCAAAGCGTAAGGAGCCTGCAAATTTTTCCTAAGAACGTCACGCCACAATGGCTACTGGACAATGCTTTTATTGTGACTCGCACCCTGCACTAAGATGCTATGTGACACACTGGCTCATCATTCAACGTAACATTGTACACCATTAGTATCCATTCAGGAGCATTTGTCGTATCCCGTGACCCCATTGTGAGCCCCAATCCAAGACATGTCAGGCAAGAGCTACGTATGTCAATCTCCCAATCTTATATGTCAAGTCAGTCCCTTAACCCACTTGGAGAACAAAGCATGTAAAGTCATATGAGGTTAGGGCATGTCAAAGTCAATCCATAGATGCATTAGATAAGGCATATAAAAGCATTTAGATATGCATGTGCTTATAGTGCTGCAAGTAGTGCAGTGGATGCGTCTAAGATGCGGGTGGCCATCTGAAGATTTGTGTCTCGTTCACTTGAGGCCAGACCAGTGTCTCATGTGAAGGGGCCAATATTTTTGCATAACATGGACGGGAGCCAGACTGGTGCCACCCGTGTTAGCAGGATGGTGTCGTATGGTCGGGAACCAGACTGGTGCCACCCGTGTATGACCTGGATTGTGTTCTATCCATGGGTTGTCACACCATAGAAGAGCCAGTATTTGTGCCGTGTCTTGCCTATGGGACTGTCACTCCATAGGGAGGCTCGTGCCTGGAACTGTGTTTTACCTATGAGACTGTCACTCCATAGGAAGACCGGGATTTATGTTTTCTGTCGTGCCATTTTTGTGCCGACAGATGTTTTGTACTTGTTCCATGAACGGGAGATATGTCCATGATACTATTTGCACATGCACTCATGTTTGGCATGTTTGAAACTGTTTTCGCATGACTTGTATTTTTGTGTTTGCCTGTTTGACGTGCCACTTACTGAGCGGGGACGCCTGCCAGTGAGTCGTGAAGTTTGCTCTATCTTCTGACGAGTTTTGTTGCGTGTGAACAGGTGGTAAGTGTATTGCACTTGTTGGTTTAATAGCTTTAATTCTAACCTTTCATTTTATAAGGTGGTAAGTTCACATTCATTTAAAAGTGGGCACCCACGGGTGGGCCAAAACCCCACAATTAACACTTTAAGTGTGTGGGGGTGGGTGCATGGCCACCTACCCCCACCACACTTTGAAGCTCGCCGCCCCCATGCAAGCGTGGAGAGCCGGCCAACTGTGGTCAAGTATCTCCTCTCCAACACCTACAAAAGAGGCGACCACCCTTCTGCTCACCCTCAGACGTTTGTGCGCCTCCTCCTCCTCAGGCTGCGCCACCTCCACCTCCACCTCCACAAGCAGACGGCTGCGTTTTGACCTTCATGCCCTGTCCCTGAACACTTCCATGATCTTCTTTCCCGAGACTAATCCTTGGTTTCCTAATTTGATAGCCCGTGTGCTCCAACAAGGAGCTTTGATGGTGATCTAGGTAGACCCTCGACAGAGGATGTCATGTACCAGAAAGGACACACAACCTAGTGAAGATAGATCTAAACTTCATGCTCTCAATGTGACTGAGAAGGCTATCGAACCTGTCTATAAATAGTACCCAAGGTTAGCCGTATCGTAGATCTTGGTCGGCCATCCTACAATTAGTCTAGATAGACCGAACCAACCACATCACCCAACTGGAATTATAATAGACTAAACACGCCGACCCTACAACTAGTCCAGATAGACCGAACCAACCACATCATCCAGCAGGAATTATAATAGACTAAACACGAGACCGTATGTCTCCACACAGCTTCCATGCCCATACAAGGTCATCTCACAATGACAAGGGTGAAGCATCGATTTCCAATCTCAAATGGTAGGACTTGTGAGCAATTAAACCCGTATGAGTGGCATGCAGCCTTCCATGATCGGCTCACACATGGATGCAAGTAGCGCCACTTGCAGCCAACTACGTCCAAGTCAGCATGCCAGTTATTTTGTAGGGGTGTCTCTTCTTTAAAAAAGGCAGCAAGCTATAGTGGGATCAAGTCTGTTCATGTGACTAGAATCAGGTATGACATGAACAGGATTCTCAGCAGCAGGTCACAATGTCCATACAGCAATACGTAGCTATTCATACAGCAGGCAGGCTGCAGGTAGATGAAACCTGCTCTTGCTGGGAAATAAGACTCCTTGTATGACCTGGACAAAGATACCTGAACATTTAGTTGCAGAAACCCAGCCCTCTGACAGTCTGGCATGAGGTGTTTATATGAGCGGTCAACGCAAGTGTCCGGGATTCCACCACATTACCTGCTAGATTTTTCACCACCAGTAACAAAAGGTTTTCCCTGTCTAGGCTAGGAACAAGATGCATCATGGTGCATGTAAAAGTGTACTCTTTTGTATGTTACAGCTAATCAAAAATGGGGAATGTGCATGTAAAAGTGTACTATGTGCATGTAAAAGTGTACTCTATTGTATGTTACAGCTAACCAAAATGGGGAATAATGTGATAAAGAAACACTCTTTTATGCAAACAAATAACTTTCAAAAACAGCAATTAGCGAATTAATGAAGGGTTAAGCCCCCTGTCACAGAGTGCCCCGCAGGCCAAATTTATGAAGGCAGGAGGCCAAGATTCAAAGCGCCCAAATCTAAGCGAAGGGCAAGAGAAGGAAGGCGACCCACAAAAATGCAGAGTGATGGGTTTACTGTG
Source organism: Cibotium barometz (assembly GCF_041138505.1). Taxonomy (NCBI): domain Eukaryota; kingdom Viridiplantae; phylum Streptophyta; class Polypodiopsida; order Cyatheales; family Cibotiaceae; genus Cibotium; species Cibotium barometz. The sequence goes on from NC_141100.1 coordinate 15,351,255, forward strand.
TTGATTCAAATCACAGGAGAAACAATGAAGGCGGGAGTGTTTACCTGGGGTGGAGGATCCCAGAAGAGGAGAGAAGGCTCGGGAGCCCTGTCGCACAGCTTGCCGGATGGACAACTGAAATGCCATCAAGATCCAAAATAAGCTCACCTCTCTCGCAACCCCCTCTGATTCTCTTTACAAGCAACCTGAAACCTTATGAAGTAAAATATGTGTGGCCATTTTTAAAAAAAAATTTGTGAAAACAAATAAAACAAGTTGGAAAATGCCATTTAAGTGTGTTTTAAAAAAACTAGTACTCAACCCGCGCGTTGTTGCAGTAGTTAAGAAGCTAAATGCAAGAATTGAAGCCGGAATACAAAGGGTCAATCAAAGTGATTTTTTCCTCTTATTTTTTAGAAATCCAAGATTTCTTTTTTCTCTCCTCTCCTTGTGCCTTGGTTTTCCATGGTTAACATGTAATAGATGTTATTATATGATTATAAGCTAATTAAAATCAAAACATTAGTCAAATATATTTGCTTCTTTTATTAACTTGAGAATTAAAAAGTAAAAGTATGCCTAGTTGAATATATAACAACAATTTTCCTTTCATAGATTTGACTTGTTGAAATAAATTTCATCAATTAAACTTTCACAAGTATTGTGTTATTGATGAATAAGTTAAGTTTAGTTCATTAACATGTCAATTTTTTAAAAAAACACATTAATAAGATAATCAAAAGCTAGTTTATTATTTTATTGATTTGAACAAGATTACACCTACAATTGATGCAAAAGTATATTTTTACTTAAATCTTAAGTGATAAATGTACAACTATTTGAACAAAAAGTAGCATGCCTAACTAGATTGCCCCGTTTGAACAAAAACTCAGGTATTGCATGTGTGCGAGGTTACCGAACGACTAAGGTATCGCACGGGTGATTATCGGTGCGAGGGCCACTAATCAAGGTGTCACACTATATGAGGGTCACCGACTAAGGTGCTTCGTACTTGAACATTATTTTTTGGTTGGTCTTGTGCAATGTTTGCACATATTATTTTATCTACCCATGATGTAGATATGCGTTTATTATTTTTAAGCACATGTGAGCTAGTATTTTGGGTAATAAGCTTGCCATCCCATTTAGTGATGCCTTTTGATCTCACTTTAGTCATATGATGAATCGCATCTTTCTTCAATATCAAACCTTCGTAGTAGTATTCTTTGATAATATTCTTGTGCCGAGCATAAGAAACATCTAGAGATGATATTTGATCTTTTGAAGGAGAATCAACTTTATCTTAATCCTGAGAAGAGTTCTTTCTTCCAGACATAGATTGAATACTTAGGCCACATAGTTTTTGCCAATGGTATTTGAGTGAACCCTTAAAAGATTGAGATCATAATAATTTCTCCTAGATCTAAGATTTGTGAAATATTTTACATATCTTACTCATCATTTGAAATTTCTTCTTAAAAAGTGAACAAGTATGAATGGACTTGGAAACAAGAAAAATATTTTAATGCTTTAAAAGAAGCACTTAATGAGTTTTGGTAAACTGGTGATGACTAAAGATTTGCTTTAAAAATAGATGTGCATCTTGATTAGCAAATGAGTGTCTTTTTACATAAAAGGAAATGTGCTTACTAAATTTATCATCAATGGTCCATATCATATCATTCTGACTAGCTGCTGTAAGAGGAAAACCTGTAATAAAATCCATAGAAATTTACTCCCACGGCTCATTTGGAATGGAAAATGGCAAAGCAATCCTTGAGTTTTTCCCTTATAGCCTTTAATTTTTTTACAAACAATACACTTAGTTACAAATCTAGCTATGTCTCTTTTCATCATTGGCTAATAAAAGTCTTGAGCTATGGTCTGTAAAGTAGAGGACACTCCTCTATGTCCAACATCATATGGAGGGGTTGGTGTAATTCTTCCATGACATATTGTCTAAAAGGTATGGTTATGCATAATCTCTTATAGAAAAATAGATATCCATCATGATAAGAATATTATGAATGTGGAGTCCAACCACTATCTCTCATTTTGGTCCAAATGTCTACAAAGTTTCCACAGTTATAATATTTCAAATATTGGGCCTATGACTAAGTGCATCAACTACTACATTCTCTTTTCCAAATTTAGCCCATTTAATGTGTGTTGGGGTCAGATGTGAGGTTGGGAAGTAGACGTCTAATACTCTACTGATTACGCTTAATGATAAACTTAGAACCCATTAAATAATGTTTCCAAAATTTTAATGCATGTATTCCTTGTCATAAGTACTATATTTGGTCTCACAGGGTCTAAGTTTTCTACTCTCATAAGCTATGGGATGTCCATATTGCATTAAAATAGCTCCTATGCTTGAACCACTAGCATCAATAATAACCATAAAGGAACGTTTAGCAAAATCATGGAGTTGTAACACTAATGACCATTCTTGATAGATTTAGTAAGCAAGCACATTTCATTGCATGTAAAATGACATTGTTGTAACACTAATGACCATTGTTGATAGATTTAGTAAACAAGCACATTTCATTGCATGTAAAAAGACATTCATTGCTAATCAAGCTACACATTTGTTTTGAAAGAAAATCTTTGCTCATCATGGTTTACCAAAAGTTGTTTCAGATAGAGATTCTAAATTTTGTAGTGATTTTTGGACAACATTATTTGGAAATTTGGGTACAAGTTTAGATTTCTCTACTGCTTTTCACCACATGAATCTGCCAAATCAAAGTGACCAATACCACAATCTTAGACCTTTTTAGAGCTTATGTTTTATCATAACCTAGGTAATCATGTTTTTGACTTGCTAATGTAGATTTCTCTATTGCTTTTCACCCTGAATCTTCGAAACCAAAGTGACCAATACCACAATCTTAGATCTTCTTAGAGCTTATGTTTTATCACAACCTAGGTAATCATGTTTTGACTTGCTAATGTATTCACAACAAAAAACTTTAAGAATATTCACGATCAAGTCAAGGAATCCATTAGAAAATCTCAACAAAAATATGTCAAGCAAGTAAACAAAAAAAGAAAGCCAATGACCTTTGAAACGGGAGATTATGTTCCCTTGAGGATCGAAAAGAGAAGACTCAAAAGTGTAGAGAAGAATCGTGTTGTCAACTTGGCATCTAGATTCTATGGTCCTTTCTAGGTGTGTTAGTTAAAATCAATGACGGCCTATAGACTAGGACTACCTTCCTATTAGAGAATTCATTAGTTTAAGGCCATTTAAAGGACCCATCCCTACTCATCCTATTTATGAAGAGGCTTGATGATGAAGAATAATTAGGGATAGACAAAATCATAGTTAACGAACACACCACTACACGCACAAGAAACACATACACTCGATAACTTTTGAATTTCAAAAACCATCCATTAAAACATTCTAGAGTGTTTTTTTTGCACTTGTCCTAACATTATCCACTTATATGAGAAAACACACAACTAAGGATACTTGCCAACCCAAGTAAGAGGGATGTTAGTAGCAGACACCCTCTATGAGGATGATTGGAGACATCTGAGAAGCCATTGTGTGATGCTAACTTATTGGTATCATGAGTGATTTCACTAAAAAAATTACTAATGTGTTAGTGTTATTGATATATACATAGTAGGGCCATGCTAGTGATGATGTATTGTGGGTGTAATGTGTTTGTGCCTTGTCAACTAACATGATTTGATTGTGATTATGGATTAGGTGGTATGTGCGAGGATATTGACTGATGTGTTACATGCGTGCGAGGTTATCGACTCAGGTGTCACATGGGTGATGAGTGTTGTGAGGGCCACCGATTGAGGTGTCACATCGTATGAGGGTTCACTAACTTAGGTGTCGTGGATTTTGTTGAGCATATTGGTGTGAGTACTTTTCCACACTTGGATATTATTTTTTGATTACTTTTGTGCCGTGTTTTTTGCCCAGAATGTGTATGGGCATTGAAATTTTTTTTGCATGTGATCTAGCATTTTAGGTTTACACATTGGTTGTTGTGAATAAGCTTAAGTGCTTAGATATTTTTGGCATGTAAAAGCCCAATTTTGTATGTAGCACTATTATTATCTCCAAGGCTATTTTTTGTAGTACAATATTAAAATACTCATGCATAAAGGGGGGCACATATATGAGGGGAGAGATTTGACCGAATATGTGTCAATGGCGATGAAGGGGACCACACATATGAGGGGAAAGATTTGACCCAATTTGTGTCAATGGTGATGTTCACTCTTTATGTAATTTGTTTATGATAAGCTATGCTTCACATTTAAATTAGTTACATGTCTATGTTTTAAGTTAAATTGTCTTTGCAAGATTAATTGTTTTTCTTAGTGGTTTGCAAGATTTATTGCAATTTGTTTATGCAAAGCTATGCTTCACATTTAAATGTGTTGCAAGTCTATGTTTAAGTTAATTTGTCTTTGCAAGATTAATTGTTTTTCTTAGTGGTTTGCAAGATTTATTGCAATTTGTTTATGCAAAGCTATACTTCACATTTAAATGTGTTACAAGTCTATGTTTAAGTTAATTTGTCTTTGCAAGATTAATTATTTTTCCTAGTGGTTACAAGATTCCTGACAAAGATAGAGGGGGTAAAACTTGTGAGTAGTAACTCAAGTGACACAAGGTAATAACTAGAGAGAGAGTTATCTTCATGCATTGGATAGTGTAGAGATGCATTAATTTCTTTTTCTATTCTAAAATCCTACACTAGAGAGACTGTAAAGAACCATGTGCTCATGAACTCTAGAATCAATCTTGTCTTGTTAGGGATGTCAAAAGCAAAAAATTCTAGCAAAATGAAGAAAATAAAATTCGAGCTACTGGATCCATCAAAATTTTGACTAGAGTTTGACCCAACCAAGTTGCCCACTCTCTACTACTATATCCTACAATAGGTGAGAGCAAAAAGGCAATATTTCCACCTAGGTTGCTCAAAGATTAGAGTGATGGTGAGAAGGGACTTGATTTCAAACAAAAGATAATTATGACATAGAATTCATGATGTGTATTTGTTTAACACAAGCACAATTTATTAAAAGCAGGCCTTTTAAGGTAAACAAAGATGACAACATGGTTAATGGAGATGAGCAACAATTCATTAAAAGCAGGCCTTTTAAGGTAAACAAAGATGACAACATGGTTAATGGAGATGAGCAACTATTCACTAATGCATATAATACATTCTTGATCTTGAAAAACGACACATGCGATGCATGGGCACGATCTTCAACTAATGGTAAATGAGTTCATTAGAGAACAAGCCCACCATGTAGCTTGAAAATTCAAGATTTTAAGAGTAATGCACTTTGTGTCCTCCAAAGGCCAAGGTGGCTTGATGGGTTCTCTTCTTTCTAATATTTTTTAAAACTTTTTTTGCTCACCATGAAGAGATTGAGATCATAAAATTTTGTCGAACAAATTAAAAACTATGATTTTCACAAGGAAAAGGAGCCATTACACATGATAAATTGATTTAAATGGTTTTATCCATTAAGTAATGTTACATACTTGAAGATTAGGAGGAGGATGAGCCCTGCGAGAGTGAGAGCTCTTCCCACAAGATGAAAGGACAACTAAAAGTGCACATGAAAGGGGTGAGACACTACATTGAACTACTTCAAAAGCAATGAAATGAACACAATCTTGGATGGTGGTGCTGGTGCTAGCATAATCACGAAGGATTGTTGGGAGAGTAGGGAAGCCCACCACTTGTTGACACAAGCCTCGTGGTGTAGCTTGCTGACTACAACATAGCCAAACCTTTAGGCATCCTGTAGGATGCAAAGATTAAGACCTTTGGGTTTAGCTTTCATCACACATTCATGGTGACATATTTTTAGAGAAGAGAGTCCTGCACCATGATCCTTGAAAGGTCTTATATGAGAGACACAAGGATGGTTTACGATTTGGAAATTAATTACATGTACATATGCAAAGGTAACCATTTCTTAAAAATAAACTTGAAAAGAGGGAAGACTCATCCCATGGGACACAAATGACTCAGATACAACCGCTCGAATGCCTTTAGTTAATATTTACAAAGCATACAATTTAGAAGCTCACACCATGTCGATGACATCTGTAGACCTTATAACAAGATATTGGATGGTAAATATGAGGACTAGGAATATGAGCCCCTCCTGGAGCTTCCCTCCTGGAGCTTGCCAACGATGAGAACTGCATTCACGTTCTTACAACCATGGAGCATGGACACTCTTCCATAGAAGCTTGGGATAAGGTTTGCATGATTGGACGATGGTGCCAAAATCACATCCTTGTTTGTGCTCAACATATTCGAGACAAAATCGGCAGTGGAACTAGCTCACCTTGAGTTAGAGTTCCCCTAAAAAGACCACCTAGTTGTATGGCCCACCTTGGTTGTGACATTGGGGCTAGCCATAACGTGTTGTCTTCGGAGACATGGACCTCATTAGGCCACCCACCCCTAACACCATCTACCCACAACCATTACCATGATAAACCAATCTATGATTGTCGATCATTTTTTTGAAGTGGAGTTTTTAATTGGATCTAAACCTATGTAGTGTAAGTTTTCTGTGACCCCCACTGGTATATTGAAAGAGAGCATCATCCTTGGGAGGGAATGCATTATGGTGGTGGCTAGCCACCATGGATTGCATTGTAAGCCTGCTATTTGAGAAAAGAAGGACCACAACACTCAAGCTCCCCTTTCGAATGGTTACTGTACCCAAGGTAGCTAGTCCTAACACTATCCAAACTTTAAGATAAGGCATGCTAAAACATTAATGATTTAGGAAAGTTTAAAAACCTTTTATTCTTAAACATTGATTGTAAGGTTTGGAATATTTATCATAAGAAATTGGTTTGTAGTGTTTGAGAATATTGAGGTCACTTTTTGTTTGAGAATATTGATACAAACCTTCGATTCTTAAACATTCCTTGTAAGGTTTATAATATTAATTGTAAGAAATTAGTTTGTAGTGTGAGAATGTTGAGGTCACTTCCTACTTTTTATGGACCTATTCTAGCACAAACTCTTACGAAGCTTCATCACGGAGTTTATCGATATTTCAGCCCAATGAAGGACTGAGTCTTCAAGAGAAGTTAAAGCCTTAGAGTCAAGCTACATAATTTGGTGAGGCTTCTATGGGTCTTGCACACACCAAGGACTAGTTTACTAGTTTCTTATCTTGGCAAGCCACCGTAAGAATGCTGGTACTTCTATCATCCCTTCTTGTGCATTGCATCCTTTTGGCTTGGAGATAATTCCAACATCTCCAAGCATGCATATAGATTAGTGGCATGCATGAGTTGTGTGTGTGTGTGTGTGTGTGAGTACCTATATTTCATTGGGATATTGCACTTTTACTCTTTGTGTGGAGTGTGTACTTGGAACCTTTTTGCACTCATAAAAACATAATTACTTGCTTGCTTGTTGAACTCATACTTAGTCATCCTTACATGGGGTTTTGCCTCTTTTTTGGTAGACAAGCATTGAATGCAAGTCTATTTCAAGTTAGATATCCACGTCATAGATAGCCAAGTGTGATCTATTGTTAACCTATGAGATGGACATTGAGACGTACTATGTTTTACGTCATTAATTTAAATATTCTGAGTCATGAGCCGGGCTTGTCGGCACCATATGTTAAGGATGAAGGGATTGGGTGATCGCCGATGAGAGGCGCACCTTGAATATTAGTAGGATAAGGGTTAGGATCGGCCGGCCATGTATGGGCGCCTAAGTGTGAACGGCCAAGTCACCTATAAGAGTCAAATGTAACCCTAAAATCCTCATTCTCATGTGTTGTGAATACAAGAGTGCTCTTGCCTTATCTCCTTGGTTTCCTTCTCCTGCGTGTGTGAGAGAGAGAGAGAGTGAGTGAGAGAGCGATCGAGCACTGTGTAGCGGCACGGCGGCGGAGAGGCGGTAGAGCGGCGAGACGGCGGCTCCTCCTTCACGGCTGCGACGCGGGAATCCTTCAAGGCGGCAGTTAAGCGGTGAGTGACACACCTTTTGCATTCTGTTTTGAGCTTCCTTCCCTGGTTGTATGCTTGCAGCCATTCGTGGCTCGCATACGGTGTCCGGCAAGTCCCCAGCTACGACCTGTGCGGCAAAAGCGCACATTTTTGGCGCCGCTGCCGGGGAGTTGCCCTGCACCAAGCTCCAGTTTGCAGCTCAGCTGCTGCGTGAAGTTTAATCTACACTGTAGGAAAGCGACTGTGTGTTTGTTGTTGAGGTGTTTCTGTGTTTTGCAATCTGTCTTCTGCAATTTGTCTTCTGCATTTCTGTTTCTTTTGTTATTTTTTCGCTCCGCGTGTGGGCGTGCGTTCTGTTATCTAGTTATCTGAGTGCGGGGGGATTTCTGAATCCCCAGATCTGTGCTGTGTGTGAACTGCGCCACGGCCAAGGCGGAACCCTAAAGAAACCCTAGAAAACTTATCTAAAAAAAAACAAAAATTAAAAATTAAAAAAGAATAAAAAACAAAAAATAAAAAATTAATTTTTTTTTAAAGAAAGAACCAAACGTGTGGAGAGGAAAGATTTTCTAATTGGAGAAAATTTTTTTGAAAAGAAAGAACCCCAATCGACCCACGACCCACGGCCCCGGTCTCGGTCTTTTGATATATATATATAGGAGAGTGAGCCTCCATAGCTTTCTTTCAAGTGAGAGCTTATGGGAAGTCGTGCCCTATATGTAGCCCACTCCCCAAGGAGTAAAGTGAGCATGTGGGATAAAGCCCTCACCCTTTCCTCCACAAGCAAATAGGCTTTTGCCCCTTCCCCCATAGGGAAACGGACTGTTTTGAGGACCACAGGAGCTCTGGATAGGCGAACACGGTGCTGTAAAGCACACTAGGACCCTTTGAATGATACGCTCGTTTCGAGCTATCACACGTCCTAGTCCAAGTTCGACCGTAAGTAAGGGGGCCAAAAACGAGTTAAAAACAATCTAAAAACAAGTAAAAACGGGGTGCGAAACACCTAAGAAACCACTTGTGTGAGTTTCAAGGGTAGTTACCAACGCACATAGGGTACCCACGTCACATGCATCTACGTTCTGGTCGGGTGCTAGAGTCTGAGCCACTAGAAAGTGTTTCAGTCTACGCAGGCTCACACCATCCCTCCACGTTGGCATCTTGGCCTTCGGCTGGGACCCAAGGGAGTGCAACCCAAGATCCACGAATAGTGGATAGTGACTCGTCCTCTGACTCAGAAGCCATGGAAGGGCACCCTACCAAGAACCCTGAGGAGACAAGCCAAAACATGCTAGTGTCTAGCATGTTTAGTCGTCTAATATAGACCTTTAGTAGAGCTACACGCTCTGAACATGCGACAAGCGAAGTGAATGAAGAAGGAGGGGTAGTGGATTCGCCATTCACATCTCATGTAGACCCTACCCTCCCAAAGAGTGTCCATGTGGATATTCTACCCACTTCGTTTAATGAGGGCCCTACTGAGCTACCACATTCCGATGCTCTTCCTAAAGTAGAGGTCCCTAGAAGCCAATCCATAAGAAGTGACATTGCGTCCACTTCAAGAGAACCGTTTGGCACACCAAGTCTAGATGGGATATTTCTCAATGAAAATTGGGAATATGATCTACACACAGAGACTCTAACGGACCTATACACGGGTTACACATACCATGTAGGTTGGTTAGAAGTCCTACGATCTACATCTAGCGCCACTAATCTAGAAGAGCAACAGCAAATGATATGTGAGGTTATTCATAGAATTATCCAAATTGAGAGGCAAAATAGGGGAGTGGACCTAGTTTCCACTGGCCCTATGAGGTTTTTGGATACAGGCAAGGCCAAACAACCAACCCTATCACAATTGGAGACTCCCTCGATGAGTCCCATAGACCCTTCGTATGTTGTTTCGCCTGGAGTCTCAATGCAGGTTGAGCCCACGAGTAGTAACTTTAGCTTTCCAACCTTGGCTCAACTTTCCATTAAAGAATCCGCAATGCCTACCCCAATGATGAGCATAGCTGAAAGTGCACCTGTTACCGATGTAGTTAGTACGACACCGCTACCTAGTGGAATAGTACCTACAAGAGTGCGTGGCAGTGCCTATCAGCCTTATGTACCTATTTCTACTCATGCTTATGTAGCTCATACGCCTCCTAGTATGCCAATGGCGTATGCTCCAAGACCGCCTTATCACAACCCTTATCCAAGAGGAGCTAGGCCTAGCCACATATCATATCCTACGTCATTTGCCAACATACTCAGACCAACGCCAACTCCTATCAGCCAGGCTATCCCAGAAGTGCCTCCACCAGCTATGCCTGCTCACCTAGGTGATCTCGCAGTGTTTGCTCAGACGATCGGACGATCCATTGCGGAAAACATGCGGGGCATGCTTGAGAGAGAACCTAGAAGCAAGGCAGTACAAGTGGCTAAGCTCACTCAAAACTTCAGTGGTAACGAGGATGTTAGGAAGCACATTGAAGTCTTTGAACACGTGTGTGATTCCTTGGAAGAGCACAATGAGCTGCATAAGTGTAAAGCCTTAGGCTTAACCTTGAGTGGAAAGGCCGGAGATTGGTATCGAACCTTAAGGGTTGAAGAGCGCACTCACTACCCCACTCTCAAGAGATTGTTCTTGAAAGAATACATACGCGAGGGTGTGCTTTGGGGAGTAGCATCTCAACTCCAAAAAGCTGAACGTGAGGAAGGGGAGTCAGTGAGAGACTTTATAAGTCGATTGAAATATCTAAATTCTCATTGCACTCCCGATGAACGCTTCAATAACAACCAACTCCTCGATAGATTCATCCGAGGATTGCGCCACGAGGACATTTACAATGGCCTAGTCATTAGAGGTCTTACAACGTGGGAAGCAGTCACTGCCAATGAAATCCAGTTAGAAGACAACTTGATGATTGCAGGTAAAAAGGTGTCTTCAGAAACAAAATCCGTTAGTTCGCAACAAGTATCTGGGCACGAGCCAATGACGGTAAAACCTATTGCCAAGGAGCCCAAGATATCTGAAATGTCTGTGACCGACCTTACTAAGGCTCTCCAAGAATACTTTAGGGGTAATCGAGCTCCTCAGAATAGCCATATGTACCCAAGGAGAGAGCAACAATGGTGTTCGGTGTGCTTAGGACCACATAGCACGAGTGAATGTCCCACATTCAGAGTCAAATTCAATGGGAATTGTAATGCATGTGGTAAGTATGGCCATCAATCTAAAGATTGCCTAGTACTTAAGCGAATGTTGGCAAATCAGGCACCACTAGCCTGGTCAAACACACCTCAAGTACCCGCGCTAATGCCTGCACAACCTGTTGAGCAACCGTCACAGCACATAGTTCTACGGAATCCAAATGTAGTCCAGTCTGTGCCGTTACCACCGCCAGTGCTAGGACCACAACCTCCACATACAAGGATTACCCCTGTAAACCAGATGGGTTGTGAGTCACATAGTGCATGTGGGGATTATGAAGAGGAGATAGATCCCACTGCTCCATACGGGATTGATATGTTTGAAATGATTCCCCAGCACTACATGGAGGATCATTTCGGGCAAGTTAAGCCTGTATATCAAGCAGCTGCTCTCGCCACAAGAGGGCAAAACCTTAATACCTTGGCGAGGAGACCACCTCTTCAATGCTACGAGTGTGGTGGACCGCATCGTGTAGCAAAGTGCCCTAATAGGCTACAGAAGATCGCTACTACTCATATGCAACCAAATCAAGGGAGCACATCGGGAATGCCGGTACTTACATGTAATCGTTGTGGCATAGATCATTTGATCGCTCAATGTCCACATAATCCTAATGCACCCAAGATTACGCCATTGAATTTGGTTGAGGTCGACAACCAAGCACGAGGATCCACACCCGTTGTACCCGCGAATGTAGTTACACGGTCAATGCTTCAAAATCAAAACTACATTCTTGAAGAGAGGGATACTGCATCAATCGCTCAGGCAAAGAAAAAGAAAACACGACGAAAGAGATCGCTTAATGCCACGAGCTCCAAGCCTAGTTCAAAGACTAACATAGGGACAGGAGACGACCCCGTGTATATGAATGATCCTGAAGATGATTCTGATTCAATAGAAACCATGGGGAACAAAGCCACTACCTTAAGGGAGGAACCCACTCGGGAGCTCAATGAAGGAGAATCAAGCGAGTACATAAATAAGGGGAAACAAAAGGAAACTTCCTCGGCCCCACAACCAAGTCAGTTAATGCCCTCTCGACCACCCAAACTGACTGAGACTCCCCAAGACAAGCCACGTGGGCCAAAAACCCTCAAGAAAAAGATTGGTACTTACCCAAACCCAGTTGAGGAGATTGAACAAGTGCAACACTTAAGGGGTTTGGTGGAAGAAACACAAAGAGAACTGGAGCCAAACCCGAGAAAAATTAAAATTCCAGACACAGTGTTTCCTACGCAAGTTCAGCCTCACCGGAACCATAAACCGTTAGCTATACCTAGTATCATTTGGGAAGAAAGTGAGGATAGGACATCAGGAAGTGGGCAACCACCCTTTTTGCTTGAAAGAATGTTTAGTGAGGGGATGCCTGACCCCATCGAAGAGGAAGTGATTCCATCTTCACCAATCCCTAGTCAAGGGGCGATGTCTCGAAAAGTACCATTGAATGTGTCCAAGCTAATGGATATCATGTCCTCTGAGATCAGAACCACGATCATATCCAAATTATACGGAGATCCTGAGCTATTCTTAGCTCTTCGAGCATTTCTCAATGGAGAATTAAAGGCGGGGCTACCACAATTTGCAAATATGGATAGACCCGACACACTTCAAGATGAAGGGGAACATTGGGATCTACAACCCAACCTAGATGAAGACTCGGTCGTTGAAATACCTGTGAACAAGAAGCTGGGACAGTACTTTGAAGGGGACGAATCTAATGCAACCCTCCCCATTACTACCAAGGGATTAACTCTAAAGGGAATCCTTGATGGTGGTGCTGGCGTGAGCATTGTGACTAAAAACTGTTGGGAATCCATGGGAAGACCTCACCTTGAAGTCACAAACATAGTGGTTAAGATGGCAAACGGAACCATAGCTAAACCTATTGGAATGTTAAGGGACCTTAAGATCAAGGTCCTGGGATACAAGGTAAAACATACCTTCATTGTAATGGATTTCTCCAAGCATCCTATGTCATATCAAATGATCTTAGGACGTCCTTTCATGAGGGAAGCACAAATGGTGCATGACTGGTCGAAAAACCATGTCTACCTACAATTCCAGGACTCTGTCATTCGAGTTGATCTTGAGAATGGTCGTGCACATCCTTTAGGAAGCAAGGTTATCATTGATAATCAATCGGATACCACTATTCACTCCGCCCCATTAAGGTATTGCTATACATGCAAAAAAGAGACTGATGATGGGAAGGATTCTCCTTACATGGATGTCCTACCGGGTATGACTGAGTCGGATAACGTGGATTGGGTACACCTAGCGGCAACCATAGACACATCGGGAAATAGAGGCACAAGTTGGGTAACACCTGAGGGGCAAGATATGCCACCATTAGTGCCAATAAACATGATAGGTGTTATGCACTCGACTCCTGATGGCGAGGAAGTGGCAAACTCCACTAACACTGAAAGTAGAGAAGACTCTGACCAATGCAACTCTGAGTATGAATCTCAAGAAGAAACTGACCTTGAGCCTGATGGGGAAAATGAATCAAATATTTACCCAAATGTGGAAGCAAGGTGCTCAAGGCCTAGGACAGTGACCTCCTGCAGTTCATCCGAAAGTGAGGGGGACACAAGTGAAGATCGACCAAGTGAGTCCGAATCTGATAGAAACAAAAATCAAAAACTTGGTAAGAAGAAAACGAGACATAAGCGCCAACGCTATCGAGCTAATGTACGCACTGCAATAAACAAGGAAAGATCCACTGCAGAATGGCTTAGTTATGTAGGAGCCATGGAAGATAGCGGATAATTGGGGATAATACCTCCAAAGTGTCATGTGGTGTATTCCGCAACCTCATGATGTCGCCCAATTAGAAATCGAAGAGAAGCCGAAACTAAGTCGTACTGCAAGAAGGCGGCAAAACTAAGAGTTGGCTCAACAACAAAAGGAAGCGGAATTGAAAGAAAAAAACCTGGCACAATAAGAACCAGTAGACTTACACCCCGCACCCGAGCATTTCAAATCATTCACCACATGGAAACGTAAAGTGGTCTACACAAAAGCCCAACGAACGCCTACCAATGAGAGTAGCGGTGTCTACGATGGCCCTGCGGTAGTTAAGGAGATAGACTTAGCAGATCCGGGTGAGGAGTCTAAACTAGTTTTTATTGCTCAAGACCTCACCAAGGCGGAAGAAGCTGCACTTACGAAGCTTCTTAAAGAATTCAAGGACATATTTGCTTGGACATATCATGATATGAAGGGTGTTCCACCCTCGGTGAAGCAACACACGATTCCAATGATTAGCACTGCTAACCCAGTCCAGCAACGTCCCTACCCAATGAATCCTAAGTACGCAAAGATTGTACAAGAGGAAATTGAAAAGCTAGTAAAATGTGGATTCATATACCCAATTGAGCACTCAGAATGGGCGATAGTCATCGTGCCAAAGAAGAATGGGAAACTCAGAGTGTGCGTTGATCTCAAAAAGGTTAATGCAGCCACCAGAAGGGATCATTACCCCTTGCCATATTCTGAACATGTGCTTGAAAGAGTGGCAAGCAAGGAGGCATATAGCTTTTTAGATGGGTACTCGGGTTACAATCAGATCACAATTGCAGTCGACGACCAAGCTAAAACAGCATTTATCACGGAGTTTGGAGTGTTTGCCTTTCGCGTCATGGCTTTTGGCTTGACCAATGCACCTGCAACATTCCAACGATTGATAAACACGACCTTTAAGGAATATCTAAGGGACTTCTGTGAAGCTTTCTTAGATGATCTTTGTGTTCATTCCTCTTGGGACGAGCACTTGATGTGTTTACGAAAAATATTTGAAAGGTGTAGATTGTATCGCATCTCCTTGAATCCTTTCAAATGCCAATTTTGGGTTAAACACGGAGTTATCTTAGGGCATATAGTGTCCAAAAATGGGATTTCCACTGACGAGAGTAAAATCAAGATCATTCTGGAATTACCCCCACCCACCAACTACAAGGGAGTCCAACGGTTTATGGGCCACGTTGGTTATTATCGAAGGTTTATTCTCTTCTTCGCCGAGATAGCTCGACCATTGTATAAACTTCTCATCGAGTTTATTTGGACCAAAGAATGTGACCGTGCCTATGAGCTATTAAAGAAGGCCTTGGCGAGTGCTCCAATCTTGAGAATGCCTAACTGGGATTTACTCTTCCATGTGCATATTGATGCATCAAACTTTGCTATTGGGTGTGTGTTGGCTCAACCTGGAGAACACAAGCTAGACTACCCCATTAGCTTTGCCAGTCGCCAGTTGAACGATGCTCAGATGAACTACACCACTACGGAGCGAGAAGGATTGGCAATGATATATGCAGTAAGGAAATTTCGTTATTATCTCCTTACCACCAAGTTTGTTTTCTATGTGGATCATCAAGCATTATTGTATCTGGTAAACAAACCATGCTCCACAGGAAGAATCACACGATGGCTATTGATTCTTCTTGAGTTTGATTTCACGGTTGTTGTGAGACCTGGCAAGAAACATGTTATGGCTGATCATTTGTCTCGCATACCCAATGGTGAGGCTCCTACAGGGGTTGATGATGACTTACCTGACACTTCCCTGTTCATGGTGGAGACAATGCCTGAATGGAGTGAGAAGATTGTTAACTTTTTGGTTAATGGCTTTCCACCCAAGGAGCTTCGTAAACTTGTGGAGAAGGATAGAAGGAAAAAAATGGTTTGATCGCCACCTAAAGGACAAGGACATCAAGGTTGGGGATAAAGTCCTGATGTATAGAGTGCGTAACGAAAAGAAGAAGCTCAAATACGCTGGTAAGGGACCATATAGAGTATGTGAAATTACCCCGCAAGGTACCATTAGAGTGGAGACTCTCGACGGAGTTGAAACCATTGGATTCCTTAATGGGAGTAAATTCAAAAGATACTATGACCCCCTGAGCTAAGAGGAGTTACATGCAATCCATCAAAAGAAGGCAGCTAAAGAACAAGCTGAGCTTAAGAAAATACAAGCGAGAGTTGAAGCCAAAGAATGTCAACAGCGTGCTAGGCGCCAACGAGAAGCCAACTTGGGAATTACGCAAGTATTTTTCGAGCAAGCAGAGGAGGATGCACTGGAATCTGACCCGCCTCTAAGATTCCCAATTGAGTTACAGAGTCCTTACGGGGAGGTGCTGTATAATGCATTATTGGATACAGGAGCTCAACACAATTTGCTATCATATGGCGTGTGGTGCCAACTTAGAAAACCACCTTTATCCAAGAGTTCTATCCAAGTTCAAGGAATCAACAAGAAGAAAACCCCTGTCTCAGGAATTCTGCACACTCCGGTTGCTTATGACAAGGGAACCATAATTCAAAGCTTTTTGGTTATGCCTGCGGGTACCATGGAAGGGACTGTAAACTTAGGGCGCAAATGGATGATGGCCACCAAGTGCAATATCGATTGGGCAACTAGACGAGTCACAACGCAAGAACCAACACTAGGTCTGACCGCTCAAAATCCCGCACCTAAGTCATCCACTCAAATATTAGATAATGAAAAATCACAAAGCCCAGTGGCAAAACCATCTTTGATTGTTTGCCATCCCTCTAACGCTTCAACGCCAAGAGTGGAAACAGGCAAGGTGGTCTCTAAGGTTCCGCTTACTATGCCAAAGAGTATATACAAATGGGTCCCAAAAGCTTCGTTAACAGCTACTTCCCCTACTCAATCTCGTTCAGCCACCAAGAAGCCTCGTAAAAGGAAAGCAGCTAACCACCCGAGAAAGGGCAATGTAACATCATGATGGATCCCTAAAAAATTATTAGTAGCCCAAGGGTACTACGAGGGGAATGACTAGATTTGGGTCCCTAAACATAAGCTGAATCCCTCTACATCACCTGTGAAACCTTGCAATCCAATTGTTGCCACCCCAACGACAATTCAAGATCGTGGTAAGGGAAAGGTAACAGAGTGCTCTGCACCACTTCCTCCAGAGTTAGTTTGGATTCCCAAACGATATCGTTCATTACCACCTAGCTCAGGAAGGGGGGAGCCACATGAAGCTTCTAGCTCCTCATGCCAGGCACACGCTAATATAGAAGTTTCTACATGCTCTACACCTACTCTTGTCAACACCCAACAAAAAACCGATGAGTCTACGTCTCCCCTTGTAATAGTATCGTCGGAAACCATTTCCTCCATTCGTCAATGGGAGCGTACACTACCATCTCTGCAATTGGATGTGGCCACAAGGGTCATAAAAAGCTATCTGCCCACATCACAACCTATGACCCGCTGGACAATTGGTTCCAAGAGGCTGCAACATCATTGCAAATAATATGATCTACCCAAGGAAAGGGGGAGCATGTACTCACGCTCGACATTCTAATGCTTCCTCCTTAACCTTCTCCCCTGACCATGTAATTGCCAAATTCAAGGGGATGTATATATATAGCTTCATACATTTTTTTTTAAAAAAAACAAAGAAAAGAAAAACAAAAAATAGTAAAAAGAGCAAGAGCACAAAAACAAGAGAAATATCCGTATACAATCAAGAACTAGATAGACCTGTCATAAACCTACTGATGCTATATCTGTGTTGCAGATATGGCAGATGCCCGATCATCATACACTTCATCCACTCCTACCTTTGGTGAGAGGTATCATCTGTACCTTTCTCAGATATTCCACATGTGCTATCCTGTAATTGAAACTGAATGGGATCATATAGATGTACTAGCCAGAGAAGAAAATGTTAAGGAATTAGAATGGCTAATTCGCCTATTGACCATGACTGACCCCTACTCCGTAGAGGACATATCCCCGATAGCCCAATGCTTTCCTTTTCTACAAGATGACTATCCTCGCATGGTTACATTTTTGATGAGTTTATATGGATGGAAAAATGAAAAGGAAATATCTGACAATGATGAATGGACGGATGAAACTCATGGCACTACTGAGGTTGACTTTATTTGTTTGGATGATGCGGATAGAGGCTTAGCCTTAGGGCTAGAGCCATGACTCTACAACATCCTCTTACCGTATCCTCAGTAGTAGTGTGGTGACTGGTATGTAGGTTAGTGTTTTCAAGTTTTTTCTAGTTTAGATTCCTTAAACAAGTCTTGAAATTTTCACACTGATGTGCCTCTCGAGGTATAGTGCTTGTTAGTTGATTGTACAGGTTGAAAAGTTTGAGGTGGGTTCGCTTTCAAGTCCTGAGACTGCCGCAACGTTCATCAAAATATATCTACATCGAATTGCAAGCTGTCTCGTCACAAGTCAAGGAGATCTCCAATTACAGGTGTAATTCTTCCATACCCACTCTCTTTCGTTTTTACTGTTCAATTAATTGCATAAACTATAATGCATGACCACATGGAAATTGTCAATGTACTACTTAGTTTTTGAAGTTGCTTGCATGCTAGTGTAAATCATTAATGAGCTTAACTTTATTGGAAATATTCCTAGGCAGCATGACGTCTTTAGTTAACCTTGGAATACGATTGTCTTAGGTCTAGGGTCAAACCATCTTAATGTTTGACACCTGGCCATGTGTGTGTTGACCTCTAGGACATAGCTATTACCCCTTTGTCGAAAGGATGCAAGACAAATTATAGTTCAGGAGCGAAGATCAAAAGAAATAGATTTAAAAAAAAAGCCTACAATAAATGGCAATACAAGTCTATGATGTGCTTTAGTGTTGGCCTATCGCCTTATTGATACTTGGTAGGCGAGGAGTATTCTACTCCAGACCGATGCCTTGGTTGGTAGGGGGTAGCCTTGCCTAAAGTGAGCTAATAGATTCCTGGATAATGCCTTGTGTTAAACATGGTACCAGGATCGATGTTAGTTTTGCCTTAGGAAGGTCGCCATTGTGTGTAAAAATTGTCACGTGCAAAAAAAAAAAAGAAAAAAGAAAAAAAAAGAGGCAAAAAGCTCATGTAACTCTGATGTTTCTTGTTTCCCTAGGCTTGTGGTATTAACTTGTTCTTAGAGTAGACACAGTGTGGTCATGTGTTTATTTATTAAACTTGGTTATTTTCCTTGACTTAGGCCAGTTATAAACCTTGATTAACCTTTGACACCTTGCTTACTCTTGATTTACTTTCAATAATTTTAAACTCCTGTTAATTTGCTACACTAGCTCATTCATGTGACCCTTAAACTAAGTTCTCATAGCAACATCCATTGTGGTCTAACATGCTTGAATTTATACACTTTATATCTTTTGAATTCCAGCATACCTTCACTCTACTTCCCTGTTTTGCAGACGGTCTACCACAACAACCCTCTCGAGCTTACCATACCATAGCTTCCGAGGACGGAATCTACATCAGGAAGGGGGGCATGTTAACCTATGACGGACATTGAGACGTACTATGTTTTACGTCATTAATTTAAATATTCTGAGTCATGGGCCGGGCTTGTCGGCACCATATGTTAAGGATGAAGGGATTGGGTGATCGCCGATGAGAGGCGCACCTTGAATATTAGTAGGATAAGGGTTAGGATCGGCCGGCCATGTATGGGCGCCCAAGTGTGAACGGCCAAGTCACCTATAAGAGTCAAATGTAACCCTAAAATCCTCATTCTCATGTGTTGTGAATACAAGAGTGCTCTTGCCTTATCTCCTTGGTTTCCTTCTCCTGCGTGTGAGAGAGAGAGAGAGAGAGTGAGTGAGAGAGCGATCGAGCACTGTGTAGCGGCACGGCGATGGAGAGGCGGTAGAGCGGCGAGACGGCAGCTCCTCCTTCACGGCTGCGACGCGGGAATCCTTCAAGGCGGTAGTTAAGCAGTGAGTGACACACCTTTTGCATTCTGTTTTGAGCTTCCTTCCCTGGTTGTATGCTTGCAGCCATTCGTGGCTCGCATACGGTGTCCGGCAAGTCCCCAGCTACGACCTGTGCGGCAAAAGCGCACATCTATGGTAGATCTTGCTTTTCCTAGAGTGTTTAGTTATTTATGTGAAAGCAGAGCCATTCTAGTTAGATATCCACATCATAGATAACTTCTTGTGATCTAGTGGAACTTACTCTCTAGTTATCTATGTCACTTCTTTGTGCGTCCAACTTTCCTTGATTTCGCTTTGCTTGTTGTAAGCTCCTGTAACCACCTACAAAAGGCCTACAAAAGGCCTCCAAGGGCCAACCAAATCTCAAAGAAGAGTCCTTATGCAATGCTCGGTCTGTATGTACCACACACACACTCCACACAAAGAGTTAAGTGCAATATCCTAATGAAATATGCATACTCACGCATAACTCATGCATGCCACTATTCTGTATGCATGCTTGGAAATGTTTAAATGATCTCCAAGCCAAAATGATGCAATGCATGAGAAGGATAATAGAAGTACTAGCATCCTTGCCGCCTCCCAAAACAAAGTGCAAGACCCATAGAAGCTTCACCAAATGATGTAGCTTCACTCCAAGGGTTTGGCTTCTCTTGAAGTCCTTTCTTGGTTAAATATCAATAAACTCCATGATGAAGCTTTGTAAGAGTTTCTGCTAGAATGGGTCCATAAAAAGCACAAAGTGACCTTAACATTCTCAAACACTATAACCCAATTTCTTTTGATGAATATTATAAACCTTACAAGGAATGTTTAAGAATCAAAGGTTTGTATAAATATTTTCAAGCACGAAGTTACCTCGACATTCTCAAACACTACAAGCCACTTTCTTATGACAAATATTACAAACCTTACAATGAATGTTTAATAATCAAATGTTTGTATAAACTTCCCTAAATTATTAATGTCTTTTTAGTTGAACATAGCATTTTTAGCATGCCTTATGAGTTCTATATGTTCAAGTCTATATAAAGTTAGAACTAGCTAGCTTTTGAATATAGCTATCTTAGGTTGCCTTATAAGTTCTATATCGTAAAGTTTGGATGGAGTCAGGACTAGCTAGTTAAAATGCCTTATAAGCGCTATATCTTAAAGTTTGTATGGAGTCGGGACTAGCTATCTTGTTCAAACAAGCACAATGGTTAAGATAAACAAGTGTGTTCGTGAATAAGAAGTGTGATGGGTTAGAATAAAGAAGTGTGATGGGTTAGAATAAAGAAGCAAGATGGCCAATTCAAATCATCACATTGTGTTCATGTTATGATTAGGCATTGTGTTCATGCTTTATGAATGGTTTGTATAATAGTCATGCATGCCTACCGTAGCTTTATGCCTGCTGTTCAAGTCAAATTATTACCTTACCATGTCAAATCATGTGTTATTGGGTCTTACTTTTGAGCCATAATACTACTCCCTAATGCGGGTGCATCATCCATCATGTCCTCACTCCATTGTCACATCGAAATGCTCCTTAGCTAAGGCGGTGAAGCTCACTTTGCCTAGATGGAGGCAAATAGAGGTTGGCCTTCATGATGGTTCTCCCTCAAAAAGGTTGGGGAAGAAGAAGCTAATGCGAGGAAGCAACCTTTAACTAACCCAATTCAAGAGAAAGCAACCTTTAACTAACCCAATTCAAGAGAAAGCAACCATAGCATGCAAGAATCTAATAGCATACGTCCAAGCAAGAATAGAGAAGAGAGGAGCTCAGAAGTATTCTATTGCAAGGGATTGAATGTGTATTGCTTAGTGTCAAGAATGACTTATATCTAAGTGACTAGCTTTCAACATAGGCTGACCAAACTTGAATACAACTGATAGTTCAAGTCAAGATCTTACCTTAGTCTTATTGAAGCATGTGTCATTTGGCCTTGCCTTAAGAGCCACAATCTACGACTTTTCGTGTGGGTGCACTAGCTCGTCCAATCGTGTCCTCACCACTCTATTGTCACACTGGAATGCTCTTTACCACCAAAGGGGTTAAGAGAGAGCTCTCAATGTCTAAATGGAGGCACAAAGAGAACCGCTTTCACAATGGTTCTATCTCACAATAGGCGGCGGAAGAAGAGGAAGCTAATGCAAGAAGAAAACCTATAATCAAACCTATCTAGTGAAAGCACACAATCAAAGTAAGAAGAGGGAAGAAGGAGAGCTCATAAGTAAACCATTGTAAGGGAATGGTTGTGTATTACTTATTATAAAAAATCACTTATATACAGGTGACTAATTGATCGGCCAAACTCAAAAATTGTATGCTGGCCTCTATTACTAATCTTAAGTAACTATGTATACTATGTAGAAATTTCCCTATTTCACATTAAGCTCATGGTGGTAAGGTTGCTTTTATATTTTATAGCACCATGTTAAAAAAGATAAGCCTGTTTATGCGGATAAGATGGCAAAGCACCTTACACGATAGGTCAGGCATGTGAAACCATGTTAACCAACATAGTAATTAGCTTAACATACCCCGCGTCCCAACCGCTTTCTAACTGCATCCTCTTGTCACCTAGGTCAGTCACCCAAGTCGATGGTGAAAGCTATTACGAGATGTGGATGGTCTAGGATACACCATGCCAAGGTTATGCGGTTAATTCGAGATCAATCCATAACTAGATGTAGGACAAAGTGATGAAAAGCTTTGGGTAGCCTTGATGGCATGCAACTTATCGAGTTAGCATGGGAAGTGATAGACGTAGAGGTTCTTCTTACCAAACCTCAACTAGATGTAAAAGTGGGGTGGACCCTTCAACATGAGGTCTGCACACCACATGTTGAAGCAGTCGACACCCTGTATTTGGCAGAACGAGTGCGAGGACCATGTGGAATGATTAGCATGGGTAGATCGAGGTGTTTTGTTGCTTTTGACATCCACAACAAGACAAGTTTGATTCTAGAGTTCACGAGCACATTGTTCTTTACAAGCTTTAGCGTAGCATTTTAGAATAGAAAAGAAATTAATGCATATGTACATTGTGCAATGCATGAAGATAGCTCTCTCTCTAGTTATTACCTTCTCTCACTTGAGTTACTACTCACAAGCTTCACCCCCTCTATGTTTGTTAGGAATATTGCAAGGAAAAACAATTAATCTTGCAAAGACAATTCAACTTAAAATATAGACTTGCAAAACAAATTGAAATGTGAGGCATAGCTTAGCATAAAAAATTTGCATGGAAGAGTAAACATCACCATCGACATAGATTGAGTCAAATCTTCTCGCTTGTATATGTAGCCCCCTCCACGCATGAGTATTTCAATGTTATATTGCAAAAATTAGTCTTGGAGCTAATAACAATGCCACGTACAAAATTGGGCTTTTACATGCGAAAAATATATAAGCACTCAAGCTTATTCATAACTAATGTGCAAACCTAAAATACTAGTTCACATGCGCAAAAATATCTAAGCACTTAAGCTTATTCATAAAAAAGCCAAAAAATTTGCATGGAAGAGTAAACATCACCATTGACATAGATTGAGTCAAATCTTCCTGCTTGTATATGTAACCCCCTTCACGCATGAGTATTTTAATGTTATATTGCAAAAGTTGGTCTTGGAGCTAATAATAGTGCCACTTACAAAATTGGTCTTTTACATGCCAAAAATATATAAGCACTCAAGCTTATTCATAATGTGTAAACCTAAAATACTAGTTCACATGCGCAAAAATATCTCAGCACAACTTAAGCTTATTCACAACTAATGTGTAAACCTAAAATACTAGTTCACATGCACAAAAATGATCGATGCCTGTACACATCATGGGCGGATAAAATAATATGTACAAACATGGCACGAAAGTAATCAAAAATAATGTCTAAGTGTGGAAAAATACTCACACCAATATGCTCAACAAAATCCATAAGATACATGAGTTGGTGATCCTCGATCGAGGGCCCTCGTAACACTCATCACTTACATGACACCTCAGTTGGTAACCTTACACGCATGTAACACCTCCGTCGGTATCCTCACATGTATCACCTAAATCCATAAGCACAATTGATCACATCCCTCGCGTCGGATATGGATTTGGTGAAGAAAAGGAGAAAACCATTTTTGGGTGAAAGAGCATGGTTTTTTTTGAAGACAAGATGGTTTTGCATGATTTTTTAAAGTGGTTTTTGTAAACCTTTGCTTCCCTTTAAACTTGATTTATGGCTTTGACCTTTGGTTAATGCTTTTACACACCATTTTGATTTTGTAAACCCTTGCTTCCCTTTAAACTCGATTTATGGCTTTGACCTTTGGTTAATGCTTTTACACACTAAATAAAGCCTTGCAGAGGCACGTACTTGAGCTTCCAATGTCTCTTGCAAGTAGTCCCAAAACTTTGATAGCATTGTCAAGAATTTTGCAACCATTAGGAAAACAATTAATTTTGCAAAGACATTTCAACTGAAAACATAGGCTTGCAACAAATTTAAATGTGAAGCATATATCTTAGCATAAACAAATTTCATGGATGAGGAAACATCACCATCGATATAGATTGGGTCAAATCTTTTCCCTCATGCATGTAGCCCAATTCACGCATAAGTATTTTAACATTGTATTACATGCTCACAATAACATTTATGACACATTTCCTACTTAGTCTTAGCTTTAAGGTGTATCTATTAATTAAAAACATACAATATTTTTGTATTAAATGGGGCAATCTTACAAATTAATGATAAAATTTAGGCATGCTACTTTTTGTTCAAATGGGGCAGCCTATTTAGAAACTTTTTTGTTCAAAAATGGTTGTACATTTATCAGTTAAGATTTAAGTAAAAATATACTTTTGCATTGATTGTAGGTGTAATCTTGTTCAAATCAATAAAATAATAAACCAACTTTTGATTAACTTGTTAATGTGATTTTTTAATAATTTGACATGTTAATGAACTAAACTTAGCTTATTCATTAATAACACAATACTTGTAAAAGTTTAACTGATGAAATTTTTTTCAACGAGTCAAATCTATGAAAGGAAAATTGTTGTTATATATATAACATTATGTTTACTATGTTTTTAAATAGGCATACTTTTACTTTTTAATTCTCAAGTTAATACAAGAAGCGAATATTTGACTAATGTTTTGATTTTAATTCGCTTATAATGCTTCACAAAAGCTACCACCTCCTTCTCCTCATACCTCCCCTCCATCTCCTCCTACAGCTCATACATGTTTCTGTTTTTTCGAGAGAGAGTTCTCTAGGTACTGAATAGAGAGAGAGAGAGAGAGAGAGAGAGAGAGAGAGAGAGCCGCTTAACGTCGATTTTATTAATCTAGAGAGACCAATCGACGAAGAGACTTGAACCCAGGTGGGTCCATGTCATCCCAAGGGTGATCCCACTAGCCATTTCTACCCGAGAGAGAGAGAGAGAGAGAGAGAGAGAGAGAGCTCAGTCCTTCCAGCACTCACGAGAGAGAGATTGCACTGCACAGGCATGCAGAGAGAGAGAGAGATAAATAGACTGCGAGTGCGGATCACCTAGTTGTGAGAAATTTTTACAACAACTACGTTTTTCAACATTCCAAAAAAGGCACATTTGCCTTCAGTTTTTCTACATTATAAAAAAGGCAAATTTTCGCCTTGATACTCTTTGAATTTATGAAACCTTAAAAAAAGCATATCAATTGTCAAATTAATTAAACGCACCACCAAAAAGATTTTGGTGGCCTATTTGTGCAAATGGCATTTTGCAACTTGTTTTATTTGTTTTGACATAAAAAAAAAAAATGGCCACACCTATTTGAAAACATTCAGAAGGTTTCAGGGTGCTTATCAGAGGGAGAGGTGAGCTTACTTTGGATCGCGATGGCATTTCAGTTGTCCATCCGGCAGGCTGTGCGCCAGGGCTCCCGAGCCTTCTCTCCGCTTCTGGGCTCCTCCACCCCAGGTATACACTCCTGCCTTCATTGTTTCTCCTGTGATTTGAATCAACACACTAAACCCATCACTCTGCATTTTTGTGGGTCGCTTTCCTTCTCTTGCCCTTCGCTTAGATTTGGGCGCTTTGAATCTAGGCCTCCTGCCTTCCTTCTCGGGGCACTTTGTGAAAGTATTTATTCACTAATTAAAGTTATTTGCTTGCATAAAAGAGCACATTACTCCCCATTTTGATTAGCTGTAACATACAATAGAGGACACTTTTACATGCACATTACTCCCCATTTTTGATTAGCTGTAACATACAAACAGAGTACACTTTTACATGTACCATGATGTATCTTGTAACATTCCTAGCCTAGACAGGGAAAGCCTTTTGGGTGAAATTTCTAGCAGTTAATGTGGTGACTGCCAACACTCAAGCTAGTTTTATGTGGGTGTAATCCTTTCCCCCCCCCCTTTTTTACCAAGGCATCTTTTTTTGGTTTCTTAGGAGCTCTAGCCCGAGTGGTAACACCGACACAGACAGACAAGGTTCAAACCCTGGCATTTAAGAAAAAATAAATTTTCTCAAAAAATGGAAGATGTACTTTCAAATGCACATTTTTACTTGTCACATAACATGATCTGAGTTATCTTGAACTCAATACTAGAAGACCCATTTCTAGGCAGGGACAAAGACAGCCAATGCAGAGAAGATGAACTAAGAGAGCTTGCAGCTTTAGAATAGCTTGTTTGCAACACGGTAGTGACTCAATGTACAGAGGTCTTCTAAGGATTTTTACATTCGTTTGTAGTGGAAGCTCATTCTGGGGGTATAGAGAAGAGAAGGGTAGTGAACCATGTATTATAACCCACTTTACTGGTGTATGTGCGGGCCAGAATGCATCGAATGGCCAGACCTTTATCTTTTTAGAAGGTGTTGGGGGAGGCTGTTTTTCAAGAAGAGCACATTGCACCTACATGCTGCCTGGTTTGGTTATTTCAATTCTGTGATGTTGGGCACACAGCCCGAAGCGTTAAATCAACTAGACAGCTGATGGACTGTTTGTCCATCTTTGCATGGGCACCTACAGTGCAAGGTAGAGATGCGCTTGTTTGTGGTGTGTGCTGAGGACAGTCACCATTTTGTTGCAGGGTAGGTTCTACCTATCCAAGTGGGCCGCAAACCCCATGTTTGGTCTTATCATACCGTTTGTCTTCTTCAAAGGCAATGCTTGGCAGATGAAATAGGCCTCTATATTAAATTTGTCAATGGTTGTTCAAATAGCATTATCACCATAGAGGGTTAAAAGCAAATCCAAAGCTGAAATAGGCACAAGAGGGATTAGGGTTATGAATCTGTAGCAAGAGTGCTGTAGAGTGATCTCTCAACCGCTCTGGACGACCCCTAAAGTCATCATCATTGCAAGCTTAGTCATGAGCTTTGGAGTGTGTAACTCCTTTATAGATTCAACCATCTCCCAGGAGTTATCCTCCTCAAAATGGTCCCTCCACTTGAAGAGTGAGAAAGTCATAACTTGTAGTCTATGCTATACATGATGGAGTTGATGATTTGACGCTTTGCGTGTAGACTCTCATGGAGCCAAGGTGGCACTTTGGTTTTTTAATGTTTGGGAATCAACCTGAACTTTTTATTTTAGGCCACTTTGTTGGCCGAGAGATGTACTTCCCACTCTTGCTAAAGGTAAGCAAGAGGGTATCATATGCATCAATCTAGCAATTCCATGTGTTCATTTTGGAACTATATGATATGATTGAGGGCATAAAAGCCCAGTTTTTGGGTCCTTGTATTAGCGAGAAAAAAGATTATGAGATCAAGGGTTGGTGATGCACCACCCTTAAGCAATTAGGGTAGCCAGTGTACCACCCTTAAGGAACCTATTGCTCTATGATGGTCACATGAGCAATGCCCTTAAGGGGTTTTCACTTACTCATGAACTCTTTACAAGAATGATAAATAATACAAATGGTGAGGTTGGTCCCCCTCTCAAGATGTTGAGGATGATGGTGGAGGACCAATGCCGATCCGCTCGTGAAGACGCTAGAGGATAGGCTGATTGATGGACTTTGTAAGGATGTCGACATGGTTGTCCACCACCATGGGAATGTACTAGAGCAAGCGGATTGGGAAGAGTGCTGATTCTTTAGCCTCAGCTGCAAAGACTCCTGATTTGTGCACTTAGAGATGATGGACTCTGGTGTTTCATCGTCTTCGAGCGAGGAGGCAGTTGGCTTCACCGCAAAGGATACCCGGGAATGGATTCTTGACAGTGGTGCTTCCAGGCACATGACTCCGTCCTGTGACTTCTTTCTGGATCTGAAACGGCAGTCAGGTCGCATTTTCATTGGCGTCGGGCGACAACTCCACCATTCCGATACACAATGAGGGCCGGATGGAGGTTATTCCCGATGGCAAGGGGGGCAAGCATGCCTCCCGTGTTCTTTATGTCCCTGCTCTTGGTTTTCATCTTCTGCCAGTGCGTGAAGTATGCAAGACTGGCTTTCAAGTGGAATTTGAGGAGCATTCAATTGCTCTACCGGACCGTGAGGTTGGCCAGGTTGTTTGGGAAGGCGGTGTGGAGAATGGTATCTACAAGCTCTCTGCACTCTCCTCATTGACAGGTTCTCAGGTCGGAGATACGTGGCACTTTCGTTTTGGCCACTTAAATGTGGATGCATTGCGGCGAGCTTTCCGAGACCAGATGGTGGTTGGCTTGCCAGATGTTGGTAGCAGGCAAGGACGTTGCAGTTCTTGCATACGTGGTAAGCAGCATAGGGAATCCTTTCCGAAGCAGGCTTCCAGGCGGGCTTCAAAACCATTGGAGTTGATTCACACTGACTTGTGTGGACCTCAGCAGACACCATCAGTGGGAGGATCTCTCTATTTTATACTGCTTGTTGATGACTGTACCAGATTCACGTGGGTCTACTTTCTTTCACAGAAGGACCAAGCTTTTGCACGGTTCAAGGATTGGCACGTGATGGTGGAAAAAGAGTCTGGATCCAGGTAAAGACTCTCAGGGCTGACAAAGGGGGTGAATTCTCCTCGAATGTATTTCTCAGATTTTGTGCAGATCATGGCATCAAGAGGGAACTGGCCAATACAGGATCGCCTTCAGAGAATGGAGTTGTAGAACGCAAAAACAAGACTGTGGTGGAGATGGCGAGGACCATGCTGGAGCATCGTGATCTTCCTCGTCCACTTTGGGGAGAGGCTGTGGCAATGGCTGTCCATACCCTCAACCGGTCTCCAACGACTTCATTACCTAATATGACTCCGTTTGAGGCATACTTTGGCAGGAAACCTGATGTCTCGCACTTCCGTGTTTTTGAAAGTGATGCGTATGTACATATTCCGAAGAAGCAAAGGGGGAAGCTTGACTCCAAATCCCGCAAGCTTATATTTGTGGGGTATAATTCTCTTTCCAAGGGATACAGATTGTACGATCCAGATAGGAATGAGATTGTTGTCAGCCGGGATGTGGTCTTTGATGAGCATGTTCCAGTATCCATTGTCGAGGAGCCGCCACTTCTTGGAGATCCAGCAGAGTCTTATGATGATTCCCAGACCATTGTTCTAGTTGATCCATCTCTGTCAGTACAGGAGATTGAGCCCGCAGCTGGAGTAGAGCCCCCGCAACTGTAGGAGGCCTTACGATCTGTTTGAGTACCCAGGTGGTTGTTAGATACCCTTCGGGAGTCAGGTGTCACGGAGTTACCCTCCGAGTGGACCACAGAGGACGGCCCTCGAAGATTACACAGAGTCCGCGACAAAAGCAATACAGCGGAGCTTCTTCAGGTAAACTATGCTTTGATGTCTCGTATTATGCGGGACAAGGAGCCCACTTACGTTAAGGAAGCTTCACAGGATACTTGGAGGAAAGCCATGCAGGTGGAACTTGATGCCATCAAGAAGCACAAAACATGGGAGTTGGTATCGAGGCCGTCGAAACGGTCAGTCATTGGTGTCAAATGGGTCTTTAAGACCAAATATGCGTCAGATGGGTCAGTGGACAAACACAAAGCTAGACTTGTGGCTAAAGGTTATGCTCAACAGCCAGGCATCGACTACGAGGATACCTTTGCACCGACAGCATGGATGACCACGATTTGGACCGTTCTTGCCCTTGCTTCTTCTCAGAGGTGGCCAGTGTATCAAATGGATGTAAAATCTGCGTTCTTTAATGGTGACCTGCTGGAGGAGGTGTATGTTGAGCAGCCTCCAGGCTTTGTTGTTCCAGGATCAGGAGGGATGGTTTACAGGTTACGTAAGGCCGTGTATGGTCTTAAGCAGGCTCCCAGGGCTTGGAATCAAAAGATTGATTTCTTCTTTGTTCGGACTGGTTTTCAAAGATCGGTTGCAGATCCTAACTTGTATCTCTTTCGGAAACGCGGCATGGTTACGATTATCATCCTTTATGTGGATGATCTTATTCTCACCGGCGGTCATGTGGAGCACATTGGCGTGACGAAGGCTGCCTTGTCAAAGGAGTTTGAGATGACCGATCTAGGCTTACTCCACTTCTTTTTGGGATTGGAGATCTGGCAGACCCACAGGGGTTTTTTTGTCTCTCAGGAGCGGTATGTTCATGAGTTGCTTGAGGCCTTTGGGATGGAGAACTGCAAGCCTATTACTTCGCCGATGGACCCAAACACAAAGTTAAATGTTAATGATCCTTGTGAGCCACTTGATGCCTCGCAGTATCAGAAGTTGGTTGGTTCATTGATCTGGTTGCTAAACACCAGATTGGACTTGAGCTTCTCCGTAGGGCTGTTGAGCTCTTTTATGCAGACGCCATTGAAGTCTCATTGGGACGCAGGATTGCGGATCTTGCGGTATCTGCAGAGTACGAAGGATCTAGGACTCTTTTACACAGGAGGGGATGGAGTTAGACTCCAAGGTTGGAGTTGTTAGAAGTCATCTCCTGGCTATTTTTATACACCAGGGCCTTTGTTGTGGGTGTGCTCGCCCTTATGAGGTGTTTTCTCATTTTTCTCCACTCTCCGTATTTTTCCCCTATTTTTTGCCATTTTTCTGTGGCTTGGGAGGCACCCTGAGATGGCAGGAGGACCCAGTAGCTGGCCGACTGATGGTACTGGTCCACGACTCCATATATGTGATGGCCGACTCTGCTGATAGCTGGCCGACTGCTGATAGCTGGCCGACTGGCTATATTTGCTGGTCGTGGAGGTTCAGGGTCAGTCGGCTGCCTTTAGCACAGGCCGACTGGGTATATGGGGCCATATAAAATGGCTCCCAGCCCCCCATTCCATTTTGTATCATTCCCGGGATCTTCTTGCGTATATAGAGCAGAGTTACACGCTTCTATCTCTCTCTCTCTTGTGCTGTGATTTTTTGCATTGCGTTTTGCTCGTGATCCCAAATCTGGTCATCATCTCTGCTATGTATTCTGACATGGTATCAGAGCCCTAGGCTCTAGATAGTTCTTGGGATTTGTGTGAGCAAGAGGGGGACTGTTGTGTTGCTGATTGGTGGACTATTCGGGACTGTTCGGGAAGAGGAGAAGCAAGAGGACGGCGGGCTGATTTGCTGGACAGCCACTTGCAGGTGTTAGTTCTTCTTTGTTCCCACCCACCCACCCTTTTCAGAGTACATTCCCGCAATGGTAGATCTGTTTGAGATGGCCGAGAGGCATGTGAAGATCCTGACACTCCCCACGTTCCCGGTGGACCGTCAGTTGGACGGGAACAACTACGGCATATGGAAGGTTATGATGGAATTTGTTTTGGAGTCTTACGACCTCGTTGATTTCGTCGTTGTTGGGATTCCACGGCCGGAAGTAGAGGAAGGGGAGTTACCGTCAATCCGGAAAGGACCGGGAGGCTCAGACGTAGATGTGGGATCGTGTCAACGCCAGGGTCCGTTCGTTTATCTTTCTCAATTGCACACCGCAGGTAATCAATCATGTAAAGCATATGACGCTGGCCAGAGGTATATGGCAGCATTTGGCCTCTCTTTACAACAGGGTATCGCCCATGAAGAGGATTTCCTTGGAAGTACAGATGCGGGTTATGAGCCCTGCAAAGTCGTCGACGATGCGGGAGCATATTAACAAGCTGCAGGCTCTTCAGCAGGAAGTTCTTCAGGCTGGGAAGGAGATATCGTCAGAGGACATGGCCATAACGTTGCTGTCGCACTTGCCCTCTCAGTACTCAGCATTTTACTCGTCTTTGATTACCAGTGGCAGGCTCAGCACCATCTCGTGGGAGGAGCTTGTGCCCATGGTCTTGGACCAGGAGGAGCGATTCACGAACCCTCCTCAGGGTGGAGGTTCGGAGGCCTTAACTGGCCAACGGTCGAAAGGCCGTAACACGGGCAAAGGGAAGGCTTCGTCGGAGAAGTCTTCTGAGAAGAAGTCCGTTACTGACCGCGAGAAACTAAAGGCAGAGAGGACCTGTAATGATTGTGGCGAGAAAGGCCGCTATTGGAGGCAGTGTCCCAAGCGGAAGACCGAGAAGGGTGAAGATTCCTCAGTAGCAATCATGAAGACTCTGGCTTTTGTGCACCTGGAGGTGGTGGACACCGATGTTTCATTTTCTTCAGGCAGGGAGGAGATTGGAGGACTCTCCGCAAACGGATACTCGGGAGTAGTGGTCTTCAGCAGGTTTCCAGGACGGTGGCCGACCAGCAGTCTTGGACCATATATATAGTGGGGCTGCCCCCCACACTCCATTGTATTGGGTATTGTGTACCAGATCTTGTATACAGTGCAGAGTTCACAAGCTTCACTCTCTCTCTTCTGCGTTTTCTCGTCCACACACAGTTCAGCGTTTTCCAGGCCGGTGGATCTCTTGCGTTTGCTCATCTTCATGTTGGTGTCTTGCTACGTTGTGCTCTTAACAGTTTGTCTCATATCCGCTGCGTATTCCGACAATGATGTTTTTTAGGACACAAAGGACGTGTCGAAAAGAGGCAGTTGTTTTTTTTTTTGGGGATCTTTGTGCTCATGTGCGTGTGCGCTTTTTCATGGCACCGTCAACAGCCAGCAGGTATTGAACCCAACACTCATGCATGGGACTTCAACACCTTACCATTAAAGATGATTCAGATATGTAGAGCCAGATAGAGTCCCCGTTTCAACACAACTGCTGCCAGATCTACCTCCGCCCCTCCAGCCCACAGGTCTTCCTTGCCCACCATGCCTTCTTTGAAGAGGCAACCATTAAAGCAAGGTTTCAAAAACAGGCTGTAGAGGAGGCCACCCGTGAATTTACCTCTGATTGGAGGAAGGCTATGAAAGCTTTTAGCTGCATTGGGTATGAGTGGGAGGGTCCATCTTATGAGTCCCCATGCTTAACACACTTGTAGAGGGAGAAAGACAACGTGGAGCTTGAGATGGAGCCTTTGAAGGCACCTTAAAAAAATACGGTTGCACAATATTATGTGATGGCAAGACAGATATGAGGAAAAGCAATGTGTACAACATTTTAGTGTCCTCTTCTAAGGGCTTGTAAGGGCACAATGTTTGTGCGTGCCATTGATGCTCCCCTTCTAGAGACATATGACACCATTTGTACTAGGTAGTGCTATTGGCCCTCAGAATGTAGTACAGGTGATGATTGACAATGGGTCAAATTGTGTGTATAAGGGAAGGATGCTAGAGCACGAGTTCCCACAGATTGTCTGTGCAGCTCATAGTGTCAATCTCTTGATAGATGATGTTGCCGAAATTGGGTGGATTTCTGAGATCCTTAATACATCTTGGAGCATTGTCAAGTTCGTTACAAAGAGGCCAAAGGTCCTTGCCATGTATCGTACCCATAGTGAGGTGGAGCTGTTGAAGCCCTCAATGACCAGGCTCGTAGACATATTTATTGTGGTTGAGAGCCAAGAAATAGGCAATCAGGAACATCTCCAATACTCCACCGAAAATTGGGGTACAGATGGCACAACTGTTTCAACAAGTACAAGAGGTGCATCTAGCATAGCTGGTACAACTGATACAATCAACGGTGATGACATACAAGTAGCAGGTACATGGTACAGTACGATACAATCATCATGTGCAACAAGTACAATCTAGTTACGTACGGTGCTGCAAGGTGCGTACAGGAGAGGTACGGCTTCAGATACAACAGAGGTACGTCTAGCATGTACAGCCTCTGTCACACACGGAAGCTCGGGTAGTCTTCTTTCAGCCCTAAGCACTGCATAGGAACACCTGATGCAAGAACAATCAGCATAGACATAGAATATAGAGAGAGAGATGGCTGTATATTCAGTATATTCATAGGTGTATAAAAGGTTACGAAGTCTTTGGCCTTAGGCCTTCCCAAAAGGGGTAACAAAACCCTTATCTAAGACCTACTTCATCCAAGAGTGAGATATCAAACAAAGAACAGGGTAATGCCTTTTATAGGCCCTTTGGCTGCCAGTCCAACTGGCTGACCACTGTCGGCCAGCTTCAGTGGACATAAATCTCATTTAATCCACCACTGCCGTGAGGTAAATCTGGCTGACTCGTCACTCCATCTGTGTCCACACTAAGTAACGCTAATGTTTATTTGCTGCAGATCAGGGATTTAGCCTGGGATTAGTATGTCCATGTGCATCCACATGACAGCCATGTATGGCTAGCATGTACAACCATGTACGCGGCTAAGGTACAATCCATGTTGGCATCTATACGGAATTGTACATAGGCAATAGGTACATGCAACAATGCATAGGTAGCATCTATGGTACATCAGTGCGCGTGTGCATGGACTGCAATAGAGGATGGGCTTCCATGAAAGAAGTGGCGATGATTCGATCTGTCCATCATTGCCCAAAATGACCTTCAAATATAAATATACGTGGGCATCATTGCCCAAAATGACCTTCAAATATAAATATACGTGGGCCAGCTTTTGTTTGTTTTTTTTCTATTCTTTGTGCTTTTTCTTTCACGTTTTTTCCTTCTTCACGCTTTTATTTGCCCCTAATTTACAAGGCTAAGGTCAATAACCTTAATGAGTGTGTAATGTCCAAGATCCCGAGCGTCCCAAAATAATAATAATAAGTGTGAAGCCTTTCTCACGAGGGGCCCAAATAATTAATTTTATAATAAACACGTCCACCAAGCATAAATGTCACGTTTTGAGCTTGTTTTCCACACACGTAAATCTTGTCATTCGTTGGACACATGTCCCACGTGATCCATAGAGGCAAAGACGTTTTGCTAATCATAAGTCATGTTCCTCCACACCCACATGATGTCTAGGGTGCCTAGGATCCATTTCTTGATAATCTCCCATTCTTGAAGCTTGTCCAAAAGTCCATAAATATGTAAAACACTGATAAATGCTGGTAAATGCCAAAAATGGTGACACAAAGGTCATAGTAGTACGGCATTCTATCATTTGTGCATTCAGCATTGATTCAGAGGCATTGTCTTGTGGCGCATCTTCCAGGCAATATCCCATAATCTGCATCTGGATAGCAGTTCTCAACTTTTCATGCGTGTTTTCACATGGAGAGCTGCCAATAACCTTTTTGCATATGCATCAGTAGTCATTCATGATTATGGACGACTTAGATCTATGTTTCAGATCTGCATTTATCGTTTTATTGTTCATTCATTGCAATATATAGTAGTTTAGGTCTACGGTCTTCTCTACTGTGTGTTTGCCATCTTGCTTAGCGTTAATCCATTTTTTTCTTAATGTTTTAAGTCTTCTGCTGTTAGCACGCATGTTATATAATTGCATACCATCTATGGTATGTAACTTTGAGAGACTTGATTGGGAGGGGCTTGCTATGAATCTCTTTAACAGCAAACTTAGTCTCTTTCATTTGGACGTACGTACATACACATGCATACATACATGCATGCAGCAAAATCTCTAACAGAACTCTCCTTGACTGCCTCCCCATTGCAAAGAACCAGACGGACTTTGGACACTTTATCGTGATCATGCTGTCTATCTAGTTGCAAAGCAAGGGCATGCAATTGTTATGCAAATTCTGGGCATCTCATCCCTGTTGGAGCTGTGATATGATTTTCAACACATGAGTTCCTAATTGGTCAAAGTTTCAAATGAAAGGAAAAAAAGTTTTTGACTTGGAGCAAATGCACTCAAGATTATTCTTATATACCTTACAATGATCATTATATCCCTTAAATCACTCACATTCTACTTAATTCTTTAAGAACGTGGTTGGTACCTCATGCCTGCACATGCACTCATGAGTTTAATTTGCCTGTTCATTTCTTGAAATCTGCAAGAGAGCATTGGAGTAATGTCTCAGCAGTCAGTGGTGGAGATGGCATTAAACTTTTCATGTTGGAAATTCAGATGTTTTCCTCGTAGGTGCTAATTTGTGACCATTTTTTCTCACAAATTCAAGGAGCATTTTAATTGTGCCAGGTTGGGTCTACTCAGCAGGAGGGATTGCTTTATGAATTTTAATCTAGAAATCAGAGTGAATAGAGCTAAAGATGTGTGTAGGAATTTAATATGCCTTTTTTTACGGGAATGCAGGAGGCTTGGATTCAGCGGAGCAATTGAAACATTTCTCTCTCACTTACCGACAACATATGGTCAAGGAACGGGTCGGAGCGGTACACTTCTATTCATCTGTGGTGTCAGTTGACTACGAGAAAAGGAACTATGCAAGAGATGTAAATCAGTACACGGATTTTCTCTACAATCTCAACAATTTCAATAGGTAATTTTTCTGGTGGTTGCTCTTTTCATTTATATGTTTCATGAGGCTTTTATGCAACATTGCACGTATCCTTGTGAATGTGAGACATAACCTCTTGGATGGGTTTGCAGGCCATTTTTACTACGTGATGTCTATGAGGACATGATCTTGGATGGAATCCAACCACATTCAGATACCTTTTTACCACTCCTAGTGGGATGCATGAAAGGTGGTCGCTTGCAGGATGCATTCTTCTTCTACGAGGAGATGAAATGTATGGGGTATATTCCTGATGTAAGTTTGTCTCACCATGGCAACAGACCTTGGAACCCTAAAAAATGATTGAAGTTGATTTGATATGCAACATGCTCCGAGACCAAACCAAGGTTGGTGTTATGGCCTGTTAGCATTTAGCTCTCATGTTGATTGATAATGGAGTGTTTTTGAGTTTTTGATTTTCCTAATAAATATAAATATAAACATAAACATAAATAAATAATTGTATATAGGGCACTTTGCACCATTAGCCCCTTTTTGCGCCTGCTGCCTTAGCACTCCTCTCCCCATTTTGCTCACATGTCCTCCACTGGCTGATTGCTGAATGTACCAGGTTTTCTCAGTCGGGCAGCATGCACAGCCACCTGGACAGGTGTCGATGTCACTTGTTACGACCTTGTGTTTTTCTCTTGGCAGAATGCAAGTGTGCACGGGGACATGGTGGACAGTGTGAATGGCACCAGTTTGGGGCCAAAAAGTGATTAAAGTCCCTTCTCATAACCCATGGGGACAAAGGGGTTGGAGGGGACAAAGTTTTAAAAGCCTTCAAAATAAAAGGACCCCTTTTAGGGGATAATCGTGGCCCCTAGGCTATTATTGGGGGCCTACGCTTCTTTTGGGAGGAGGGGGCTGGCAGCTGCAGAGACAGGCTTATCTCTTGGAAAGGGACTGCAGCTCCATGTAAGGGTACTTTCTCTTTGACGGCTGGTCACCAGGGAGCAGAGGCGGGCAGACTGCAGGGCAGCGCACAGCTCAGCTGGCTCACGCACTTTCTCTCTCTCTCGCTTGGCACACGCATAGGGCTGAACAGCAGGCCTTCTTCTCCCTCCTTGCAAAAAGGCTGGCAGGCTGGTCGGGCAAGCAGACGGGTGCTTTTGGCCGGCGGGCAGGGTGGTACACTGAGACTTGTGTGCTTTCTCTCGACGGCTGGTCAGCAGGGAGCACAGGCGGGCAGAACAGCACGTACACGCCTTCTTCTTCTTTCTCATGAGGGGGCTGGCGGGCTGGGCTGCAGGAAAAGGAGAGCTGAGCAGGGAGCGCAGCTCTTTGAGGACTGGCAGGGAGCGTCGGTTGGACAGCAGCCTTGCCCATGCGCTTTTCTCTCTCTAAACCTCTCTCTCTCTCTCTCTCTCTCTCTCTCTCGGGAGGAGGGGTTTGGCAGCTTGGAGAGTGGATTCCAGGGACTGGGCTGTTTTGGTTGGCTGCAAGTACAGGTCACTTGGATGTGTTTCCTGGCATGGAAGTGATGCAAGCTCGCATGGGTGCATGTTCATAGAGCAGATTGCATTCTTCTTGCTTGAAAGGAACAGAGGGACCTACAGTTGTGGGCATATCTATGTTTCCAGATGTTTCATGAGGAAACAGGTCACTGGATGTATGCTGTTGTTGGCACTGTCTTTGAATGGTGTTGTGTGGAAACAGGACAAAGGTTTCAAGGGGAAAAAGGCCTAAGGGTTTCATTTGGAAACAGGTTGTAGGTTTCTTGAGGAAACATGTTTATGGTTTCTCCAAGAGATAGGTCACATGCAAGCAGTGGATACAGGAACGGACACATGTTTGGTACAGCCTTGCCGCTGATTGGACAGGGGTTCGGGGATCCATGACTGAGATGGATAGTACCCTTGGAAGGTAGAGAGGGTTAGTACATGTGTGTTGGCTGTATGGTATGCTGTGCTGTGATGCGAGTTCTCTTTTGGGAAACAATTTGGAGTCTTTGTTGTGATGCAGGAGCATTGAATGTGTCAGGGTGTGATGCTGTTCATAGGGTGAGAGGCTATGGATGGTTGTGGCAACCCTGATCATGGGAGAAAGCTTTTGTATGCAGGACTCAATGTGTGGGAGTCTTTTGATATGAACAATAGCTGGAATTGTTTGTGGATACTGAGTGAACAAGAAGCCATGATGCAGGGTCTTTGCAGGCTTCAGGAGTTCTACTGTGACGGCTGAGTTTCCAGCTTTATTGTATTCAAAGCTCTTATAATCTATTAAAGAAACACCGCAAGGGGCGCCACTGCATTTTGGGGCCAATTGGTGTTCATATATTGTTTGCAAGAGCTTTTGGAAGCACTTTCCCACATGGAAGAGCGAATCACTACTCGTGTGGATGCACGAATTGAGGCCTTACCTTCTGGCCGTGACATCTAACGTGACCCCCCCCCCCCTTTCACGCGCGGCCCCTTATGGTTAGATTACCGAAAAGGAGTTTGCTTCCAAATACAACTTTGCGGGTTCCCAAGGATTCTCCACTGGCTAGCACCTATTTCTTCTGGTATAGAATGAAAACAAAAGAAAACACATGCTGAATTTGATGTCAATCCTCAGCACAAGAGAGCATTCCCGGCATAAAGCACATGTAGGAGAACCATGGATAGCCCATAGCACTCCCACATCAGCCCAGGACTGCCCTGCATCTTGATCTTCCTCCTGTCTAGCTCGCAGAGCAAGTCGACTAGCCTTGAAGGGCTGTTTATAGCAGTCGACCAGCTCTCAGAAGCCACAAGAGAAGTCGACCAGCAACAGTTCACAAGCCAGAAGGTCTCCGATCAGTAGAGGATGCCTCCCACACAAATCGGCCAGCATTTCTTGTCTCTGGATGCCGGACCAGCAGCCTATTAGGGCTGTATTCAGTTGGCCAGCAGCAAAAACAGTCACCAGAAGGAGTCGGAGTTGACTAGACTTGGCCTCACACTTGGTTGCATCCCGTCACGGTAGGTAGCGGTAGATAGTTGTAGGAAGCTGTAAAACTGGTTGACCAGCCCCCACATGCACATAGAACGCATGTGCATGAGCCAAACCTGAAGTTCCCTCCGGTAATAGAGCCTTTTCGCTGAAAATAGCTTAATCGTGTGCTTTTTGGGTCCAAAAGGGGGGCCTAAAAGAGGTTGGCTCAAAACAGGTCTGGTGGCCGCCTTTTGGCTGCTACATGTATTAAAATAGTCCTGCCCAATGCGAATATCTTACAAGTTGTCCGGTCACTTATAAGTGAGTGCGAACTTGCACCCATAATTATTAGTATGTGAAATCATAAAGCTGTAAATTGTTTTTGAGGAACACTTACCACCTGCAAAACACATGTAGACCACCTGTCAGTCCCTGTTCCAACACTTGGTTTTCATCTGTTGTCAGTGCATCAGGTTTGCAAGATTGGCGTACGGGTGGAATTTGATGAGCATTTTGTTGATCTCCGGGACAAGGCAACAGGCCAGGTAGTTTGGGAAGGCGGAGTGGAGAATGGAGTTCACAAACTTTCAACACTCTCTCTCCCAGGTCCTCCGTTTTGTGATGAGTGGCAGTCTGGTAATGGCCACTTAAGTGTGGATACGCTGCAGGTGGAGGCTTTCTAGGACCAGATGGTGGATGGCTTGCCAGATGATGGCAGCAGTTGGCAGGAACTTTCCAGTACAAATGTTGGTAGTTCTTGTGTTTGTCAGTCAGAGGAAACTTTACAGGTAACCTATGCTCTGATGTCTCGAAGCATTCGGGCCAAAAAAATTCCTGTAGTTGAGGAAGTTCTTTCCACGGGGACCTATTGGAAAGCCAGGTAGGTGACAGTTGATTAATTGCAGGTGGAGGTTGATGTTGCACATTCTCCAGGCTTTGTGGTTCCGGATTCAGAGGGGGTTGGTTACAGGTTTTAGAAGGCCTTGAGTGGTCTTCAGCAGGTTTCCAGGTCTTGGCATCCCACCGTAATAGGTGTTGATCCTTGTGAGCAGTATGATGCCTCCTTGACTGGGAAGCAGAATGGTTTATTGATCTGGTTGCTGGATACCAGATTGGACGGGAGCTTCTTGATGAGGCTATTGAGCTCATGTTTGCAGAGGACTCCTTGGGAGGCAGGATTGCATATCTTGTGGTTTCTGCAGCATGCGAAGGATCTTGGACTCTTTTACGCAGGAAGGGGATTGATGGATGGAGTCAGACTCCATAGTTGGAGTGACTCAGTTTGGGGAGGAGAGCCAGACATGAGGACCGTGACATCAGGCTACAGTTTTTCCCTTGGCTCTGGAGCAGTTTTATGGAGCAGTAACATCTATTGCCTTGTCGTCAACAGAGGCAGAGTACCGGGTTGCTCGTGGTGCTGCTTGCAAGGTGGTGAGGTTCAGAGGTTACTTGGTAGGATTGGGTTTTCACTGGTGGAACCCATGGTTATCCAGAGGCATTTTGTTCGTGAAAAGATTGTTGCTGATGACATCTTGCTAGAGTTTTGTTTGACGGAGGACAGTGCGGTGGACCTCTTCACGAAGTCTTTATCTCAAGCTTTGCTCAGGCGGCACTCCAGCTCCCTGGGGTTGGTTCCACATCGAGGAGCTGAGAGGGGGTGTTAGCAGTCATCTCCTGTCTATATATTTACACCAGGGCCTCTGTTGTGGGTGTGCCCGCCCGATTTAGGTGTTTTCTCACTCTCCATATTTTTCCCTATTTTTTCCCTATTTTTACTAGGTGTGGGAGGCTGTTCCGTGGCTCCTGTCTGACCCAAATGGTGGCCGATTGAGTCTGCTGCCCCCAGGTTGTCCTCTGTAGCTGGCCGACTTGATCCAGATGCTGGCCGATTGACAGGACCTGGCCGACTGGAGCTGGAGCAAGTCCTGTGCTGTCGGTTGTCTTTTCTTCTGGCCGACTGCTCATGTGGGGCCATATAAAATGGCCCCTTGGCCCCCCACTCATGGTATTCAGTCACTAGGATTTTCTTGTGTATATATAGTAGAGTTACACGCCTCTCTCTCTCCTTCTCTATTGCTGTATTTTTCTGCAGTGCACTTGCTTGTGTTCTCAGATTTTGTCTTCATCTCCGCTGCATATTTTGACACTCTCTTCATTTGGGTAGATGCAGACTAGTCTCTACCATGATGGTTGCTTGCATCCTTGTCTACAACACTTTATGGGGAGAGTTCCTACACTCCTTCACTCCCCTCAACAGAAGGTTTCTCTATTTATGGGGAGAGTTCCTACACTCTTGTACCGGCTGAATTTTATGGTTGCCTCGTGTTGGGTTGTGTTATGGCATTTGTATATGGATAATCCGCCATCTCCTGTGGGGAGAGTAAGGCCTTCAAAGCTTGTACATGCTATTTTCTCCTTGGGTAAATAAAATACTCCAAGAGGGAGGGAGGGGGGGGTGTTGGCCCATTCCGGCCTCTATGCGGTGTCAGCTGCTGCAGGCATCTCTCGTTTACAGTTTTGTGGATTAAGTGGCATATGTTTAAGGCTGTGGCCAAATTCAGTGCATTAATGGTCAAGTGTTTTGCGAAACCCTTGGGCCCTCCCTCTCGAAAGTTATAGGGGAATGAAACCAAGGGGGGAGGGACCGAAGGACCCGCGGGGTGGGGGGGGATCGGGGGAGGTGGAGAGAGGGGAGGGGGGGATGGTGGGAGAGACGAGGGTCGAGGAGGGAGTTATGAGGAAGAAGGGTTCATTTTCGAGGTTGAGACAGTAATGCCGGGGCCGCCAGGGACTTTAATGGGTCTGTGGAAACTTGGAAACCTGGAGGGGGGTCACGGCGAGGTAACGGTCTCCAAAAAAAGGGGGGGGTGGGCAACGGGTTTCCGAGTGGGATTGGAGGGTGGGGGGGCAATGGGTGCTATGATGATAAATGCTCATAATGGTTCTTTGACAAAAGTGTAATCTCGTGAGGCCTATGAGATTGGCACGCCAGATGATGCCACTCTGCTTTGGAAGCTAGACGGTGGTTTCCGCTTAGAACTGACGGCCTGCCACTCTCGTGCACTGAGATCCTCATGTTGGTCATGTCTGCTTGGCCCATTTATGGTGTGAACCCGCTCTATCCCCAGGCACTTTTTACCCTGATTGGACAGGGGTTTTTTCCTCGTGGGAACACACTCTTGTGTGTGGGCACTTTGCCCTAGCGTACTTTAGTACTCATCCTTTGTACTTTGACATTATCATTAAGTGAGTACCTTTCTAGCAGCACGACTCTTCCTCACGTTTCTGTCACTCGAGCTCTCTAAGTGCGTTTGCAGGATTGCTCCCTCAACCCAACATTGGTATTAGAGCAAGGTTAGGGTTAGGGTTACATTTTGGCCTATTGCATGACCATTGCTGAGCGCCGCCTGCCTTTGAACCCCACTGACCTGTTCTGCCCGACTAGACTTGCTGTGCGTCGTTCGTACTTGCTGTGCCGCTGACTGTACCATCCTGCGCCGCCCTGCGACTGTACCTGTCTTGCGTCGCCCTACCCTGCGACGCCTTGTTGTTCGCCGGCAAGTCTTGCTGTGTGTCAACTGAAGCGGCTGTGCTCTTTTCGACCTCGCAGCTGCCGACTGAACCTGTGTGCCGATTGTACCTGCTGCCCGCCTTTCGACTTGTTGAAGCCACCCATTGCAAGCTCAATAAAAATTTACTGGTTTTTTCTATAATTTTTTAAAAATTTAGAAATTGCTAGAAAATTAGCAAATAAACTGCATTAATTTTGGGGCTTTTCACCATTGAGTTTGCAATTGCAACATTGGCACACGTTGCCATTGATTTCAGCAAATTTGGTGCGTAATTGCACTAGAAATTTGGGGATTTTGTAAAAAATGACACTATTTGCAGGTCTATTATAGACATTTTCAGGCATTTTGGGTGATATAGGCACATTCACTTGACATTGGGGCATTTCCCCCAATTTTTTGGGTGTTACAGCATTGGTACGGGTGATAAAGACACATTTGGGGCATTTCTCCCAATTTTTCAGGTGTCTCAGCATTGGGTTACTGTGCATGTTTTTATTTATTTATTTATTATATTATTATTATTTGCATTCTTGTTGATGTGGTATATGCCTATGTATTGAGCAAACACAGTGGTACACTTGAATCATATTGCAGTTGATGCCTTGATTCAGTTACACTACCTGTTTGTACGCATTTGTGACAGCCATGTCTGGGAATACTAGTGATTTGTTTTGTATGCTCTCCATTGATGATAAGTTGGATGGCACCAGCTATCCTATGTGGACATATATGATGAAACATGTACTAGTCGCAAAGAATTTGTGGGTCTATGTATCAGGGATTGATGTCAGGCCTATTGTTCCTGCACGAGCAGCAAGTACTTAAGGCACTATTGATGCAGGTGATGATGTATCTTCAGGTGGTGCTACATCTTCTGCACCTTTGCCACCCACTCTAGAACAGCTAAGATGGGATGCCAAGGATGCTCAGGCACATGCTTTGATTGCCCTTTCATGCAAAAGGCCGGTTATACCGCACATTCGTTCACGCACTTCTGCTAAGGGTGCATGGGATGTACTTGCTTCTTTGTATTAGGTTCGCAATGAGGCTCGTGTTGCCTATCTTCGCAAGAAGATTGAGTCTGAGCATATAGATGAGGGTGATTCAATGGACAAGTTCCTTACCCGCATCAAGTATTTGTGAGAGCAGCTTATCAACATTGATGACGTCATTCCAGATGGTTCACTTGTATCTACAGTGCTTTAGGGTTTGCCATAATCCTACCCATGAAGGGTAATCCAAACTTGTATACCTTTGATGAGTTGGTGACTCTCTTATTGCAGGAAGAGCAGTCTCGTTCTAACAGGACTATTATGATTTCTGCTGATCAGGCACTTGGTGCCTTTCATCGAAACAAGGGTAAATCTGGGGCTTCATTTGGTGGTAAGCCTAAGGGCAACAAACCACCTGCCCATTTAGATTCTACCTTGTCTAAAGAGGGTGAAACCAAGAAAAAGAAGAGATGCGACTATTGCAGAAAACCTGGCCATCTCATTAAGGAATGCAGGAAGCGCATGGAGAGTGAAAAGAAAAAGAAGCAGCAAGGTTTGGCTACTACAGTGGACACTAAAGAAGAGGCGAACTTTGCTCATGAGGGCTATGCATTAGTAGTTACATGCAGTTTGCCTGCTTCTTGTATGTCCATCTCAGCTAGAGATTGGTACTTTGATAGTGGTGCTTCTAAGTACATCA
Organism: Cibotium barometz; assembly: GCF_041138505.1. NCBI lineage: Eukaryota > Viridiplantae > Streptophyta > Polypodiopsida > Cyatheales > Cibotiaceae > Cibotium > Cibotium barometz. Next base: position 15,395,965 of record NC_141100.1, read on the forward strand.
CTTCTTGCAGGGATCTATTTACCACTTTGTAGGATTCACCTCCAAGTGGCATAGTTATGTGTGCCAATGATGCCTCTTACTCCATTAAAGGCATTGGCAATGTGGGGCTAACAGCATGTAATGGGGATAGTTTTCTTTTAGCGACACTTTATATGTACCAGGCATTAAGAAGAATCTCATTTTTGTTTCAGTCCTTGCATTATCTGGGTTTAAGGTTCAGTTTTCTGACCATTGTTGCTCAGTGTATGACAGAAGAGATTGAGCTTCTCTTATGCTTCCGGGACATGATGCAGTGGTTTGTATAAGCTTGATATGTATGACAGGAGTACTCATTCTCATGATGCTATGGTTGCATCCACCTCCCGTGTGTTGAGTGACACTGAGTTATGGCATGCTCGATTTGGTCACTTGAATTTCCCATCTCTTGTACGCTTGTAGAAGCAAGGTATGGTGCATGAGCTGTTGGGTTTTATGCTGTGTATGCACCCAGAGGAGTGCTAGTGATCATCAGTAGGTTACTGGGGCACTTTTTACTTCAGTTAATGGAGGTTTTTTCCCCCAGTTTAGTTCATTTTCACTTATATGCAGTTTATAAGTGTTTTGGTCCACCCGGCACATTTATGGCCGGTCATGTGAACACTTATCCTTTAGGGGTCACTATCATGTGGCTTGTACTTCATATTTTTTATTATTGAGATATCTATAGCAGTCGTGTTCACTCCCTGCTGGTTTTCTATGCTTGTTTTCTTTCTGTAAACCCTAACCCTAACCCTGTTTAGGTCTTCAATTGGTATCAGAGCATTTGAAGCTTTGCTCAACACCCGTACATTTGCTGCTTCTGCCCGTACAGTCTACAAACATTGAGTCAGCGCCGGCTTCAGCATATGCTGCCCGTACACCAAGCCTGCGCCGCCTTCTGCTGTACGTGAGCGCCACTTGCCCGAGTCTAGTCGCCTCCTGTTGGCCTTCAGCCCGTACACCTGTGCGCCGTCAAATCTGCCTTCAGTCGGGTACTGCGCCGTCAGTTATAGCCTACGCCACCTATAACTTAAGCGCACGTGTACAGCGCAAGTGTACTAGCCACCGTACGCTTAAGCCTTCAGCGCTAACAATACTACAAGTCGCCGCCTGCAGACACGACAGTGCCTACTGTCACTTGAGTACTTGCGCAGCCATACACTTGAAGCGCTGACTGAACCTGCAGAACTGTGGTCGCCTCAGAATCCGTACAGTACCTGCTTGCTTACAGAGGACTGGTTTCGTGAAAGAACCTGCACAGTACAACAGTCTACGAGTACATTCATCATCTCTTATCTCAGCTGGTAAGCATTACAGGTTTTGAGTTTTGGGCATTTTTATTTTTCTCTGTGAAAAATATACAGGCACAACAGGCAGTTTTTCTAGCAAGAAAAATATACAGGTTTTTAGCACAGTTTGGGTGCAGCCAATTTGGGCATTTTTGGGGCATTTTGGCATTGTGTACGCCATTTGCTGCTCTACTCAGTCATTGGTGCATTAAGCTGCACATTCAGAGGATTGAGAGTGCAGGCAGATTTGGGTGAACTGTATTCAGTGGAGTACAGTTGTTATCAGGGTTTTTGCTTTTGGGTTTTTTGGTAAACAGGTACAACATTGTGCGTAAAGCATAATGGCAAATCAACAGCAAAGTGATGTATTCACATATTTGTCTAAGGAAGACAAATTGGATGGCACGAACTACTCCTTGTGGAGTTTTATGCTGAAAAATGTGCTTGTGGCAAAAGGTCTTTGGGATTTTGTTAGTGGTGATGAACCACGTCCAGGTCCATTGGCTCCAGAGACCCCTCCCCAAGGGGGTGCTCGTGGACGAGGACAACAGGTACAGGCTCCAGGACAGCCATTGCCTGTTCAGAGAACAAATGCTCAAAAGACATGGGATGCCAGGGATGCACAAGCATTGTCACTCATTGCATTGTCAGTTCAGAGGTCCATTATACCTCATATTCGTTCAGCTGGCACTTCACAGAATGCATGGGTGACTTTGGAGCAAATGTATGCTGCTCGTAATGAGGCTAGGATCTCATTTTTGAAAAGAGAGCTGGAAAATCAAAAAATGAATGAAGGAGATGATATGTCTAGCCACTTGAACAAGCTGCAGGATTTGAGAGAGCAACTCATCAATGTGGATGAGATTATTCCTGAGACACAGCTTGTGTCCACCATTTTGCACTCTTTGCCAAGATCTTACTTGGCTTTCCATACCTCTTTGAACCTCAGCATGAGGAATGCTATTGAACCCCTCAAGTATCAGGAACTTGTTGCTCTCTTACTACAAGAGGAGCAAATGAGGAAGAATATGAATATGAACACAAATGCTGAACAAGCATTTACTACAGGTCAAAAGGGGAAAGGGAAATCTCAGCCAAAGAGTGCAAATCAAAATTCAGGTGATGGTGGTTCTTCACAGGATACCAAGAAAAGTGATGGACAGCCCAAGAAGAAGGGCAAATGTCATTACTGTAAGAAGCCAGGTCACTACATCACGGAATGTAGGAAGAGGATTGCCAAAGAGAAGGCAAAGGAAGCTGGGATGTCTGTTAATGATGCTCCTAAAGCTCCTCCAGAGACTGCTTCTTTTGTTGAGGACAGGGATTACTGTTTCTATACATGCAGCTATGATGCCTCTTGGTCTTCACAGGCACTCAGTATGACAGAGCATGCATGTACTTGGTATTTTGATAGTGGTGCCTCAAAGCATATCACATCTCGCAGGGATTTGTTTAGTCATGTTAGCCCTGCCCCTGTTGGCAAAACTGTTCAGTGTGCCAACAATGCTTCATATCCAGTGTGTGGCATTGGGGAGATTCAGCTTACAGCCATTGATGGCTCCATTCTCCGCCTTACAGATGCCTTATATGTACCAGGGATAAAGAAGAATTTGTTGTCCATTTCTTCTTTAGCACATTGTGGAATGCAAGTCCACTTTGATGATGATAAATGCATGGTTAGAGACAAAGCAAATGCCTTGACCTTGATGCTTACTGGTACATTATGTCATGGACTTTATGAGTTGGATGCATTTCAGCCAGTGGATCAGTCTGCTTATCATGCATTCACTCTTACTCCAGCTATGGTTGATGCGGAGTTATGGCATGCTCGCATGGGGCATGTAAATTTTGGTAGTCTTATGCTTATGCAGCGACATAATATGTTTACAGATCTACCTCTCATGGAGAAGCCTCCAGATCACATTTGTGAAGGATGTATTTTGGGAAAAATGCACAGGTTTTCCTTCCCACGTGATCAGGCTCTAAGAGCAACTGCAAAGTTACAACTTATACACAGTGATCTTTGTGGTCCCATGCAGACGAAGTCATTAGGTGGTTGCTTTTATTTTGCAACATTTATTGATGATTTCTCTCGTATATGCTGGGTATATCCTTTGACACAGAAATCACAGGTATATGATGCATTTTTGGCCTTTGTAGCACTTGCTGAGACAGAGTCTGGATGCAAAGTGAAGACTCTCCGTTCTGACCGAGGGGGGGAATATATGTCACATGTACTGAATTCTTTTCTTGGGAGTAGAGGTATAAAACATCAGTATACTACTCCTTACACTCCACAGCAGAATGGGGTTGCAGAAAGGAAAAATCGGTCACTCATGGAGATGGCCAGATGTATGCTAAAGGCAAAAAGACTACCACATATCTTTTGGGTGGAAGCAGTAATGTGTGCTTGTCATATTTTGAATCGATGTCCCACAAAGGCATTGGTTTCTATTACTCCTTTTGAGGCTTGGCATGGCCGCAAGCCTTCTGTATCGCATTTTCGTATCTTTGGGTGCCTTGCATATGCACACATACCCAAAGAACTGAGGAGGAAGCTTGATGATAAAGCCACAAAATGCATTTTTGTTGGGTATAGCCGTGAGAGCAAGGGCTACAGGTTATATGACCCACTATCCAGGAAGATATTTATCAGCCGGGATGTGATTTTTGATGAAAAATCAGAATTATCCATGGCTGGTTATGAGGCAAATCAGGCTGAAAATGATGTATTTGAAGGTCTTCTACCCATGGAGTTTCATTCCACAGTTGGTGATCCAACTCATGAGGGTAATGGACAGCCAGCAAATGATGTAGGTGGTGCAGAAATTCAGCAGCCAAATGAGCCAGAAGCTGAACCAAATATGGGACAGCAGGCACCACAGGTCAGACATATACCTAGATGGTATTTGAGGACACTACAGGACAGCCATTTAGAGGGTCCTCTTGCTGGTCGTACTCGTACGGAGACAAGGACCAATGAGCATGCACACATCATAGATTTGAATCTGGTTATGGCAGCCAGTTTACAGGATGATGATGAGCCTGATTCATTTGTGGATGCACGAGATAATGTGCATTGGAACAAAGCCATGCAGGATGAGATTGATTCTATTAAAAAGAATCAAACATGGGATTTGGTTGATCTGCCCAAAGGCAAGAAAGCCATTGGTACTAAATGGGTCTACAAGTTGAAAAGACATGCAGATGGATCCATTGACAGGTACAAAGCCCGTCTAGTTGCAAAGGGCTATGCACAGAAGAAGGGCATTGATTATGAGGAGACATTTGCTCCTACATCCCGTATGTCGACACTTAGGTGTGTCATTGCATTGGCTGCACATCGTGGTTGGGTTGTTCACCAGTTGGACATAAAGACTGCATTCCTACATGGGGACCTCGAGGAGGAAGTTTATGTATTTCAGTCCATGGGATTTGCAGAACATGGTCATGAGGGGAAAGTATGCAGGCTGAAAAAGGCCTTGTATGGTTTGAAACAAGCTCCACGAGCTTGGTATGCAAAAATAGATGCTTTTCTACTCACTCAGGGATTTGTGAACAGTCCATCAGAGACCACTTTGTATGTGAAGAAAGAAGAGACAGATCTGCTGGTCATCAGTCTTTATGTGGATGATCTCTTGCTCATGGGATCAAATGATGACAAAATTGCAGCATTTAAAGAGATACTGCAACAGACATTTGACATGTCTGACTTGGGCCTTGTACATTACTATTTGGGCATACAGTTTGTGCAGGATAACAGAGGCATTGGGTTGTTGCAATCACGTTATGTTGCTAAACTTCTGGAGAAGTTTAAATTTCAGGATTGCAAGCCTAGTAGTACTCCTATGGAGCCTGGGATGAAACTGTCACTACAAGATGACAGTGTTTCCTTTGATGCCACTACATATGCTCAGGCTGTTGGGTGCCTCATATACTTGTGTAATACAAGGCCAGATATTCAGTATGCAGTCTCTCAGTTGAGCAGATTCATGCACAGCCCACGGTTGTCACATTGGCAAGCTGTGAAGCGTGTATTCCGTTATTTGCAGGGTACCTTGTCTCTTGGGTTGCTTTATCCTGAGGGGGGTGACATGCAGTTACATGCTTACAGTGATTCAGATTGGGCTGGTGATTTTGATACCAGACATTCCACTAGTGGGAATTGTTTCTTCCTTGGCGCTTCATGCATTTCTTGGCTAAGCAAGAAACAGACCACAGTGGCCACTTCATCTTGTGAGGCAGAGTACAGAGCAGCCTACACTACTACTGTTGAGTGTGTTTGGCTGCGTCGTCTTATGACTGATATGGATATTTCAGTGGAGGAGCCTACACCTATCTATACTGATAGTCAGAGTGCCATTGCTGTGGCCAGGAATCCTGTGTTTCATGCTCGCACGAAACACATTGAGATTCACTATCATTTTGTTCGGGAGAGACTCCAGGCAGGAGATATCAGTCTGATCTACTGTCCTACAGATCAGAATGTGGCAGACATCTTCACCAAGGCATTACCACGTCCGAAATTTGAAGCATTCCGCAATGCTTTGAATTTGTTTCCTTTTGGTGGATGATGTACAGTGATCACATATCACTCCAGGGGGGTTTGTTGGGTTTTATGCTGTGTATGCACCCAGAGGAGTGCTAGTGATCATCAGTAGGTTACTGGGGCACTTTTTACTTCAGTTAATGGAGGTTTTTTCCCCCAGTTTAGTTCATTTTCACTTATATGCAGTTTATAAGTGTTTTGGTCCACCCGGCACATTTATGGCCGGTCATGTGAACACTTATCCTTTAGGGGTCACTATCATGTGGCTTGTACTTCATATTTTTTATTATTGAGATATCTATAGCAGTCGTGTTCACTCCCTGCTGGTTTTCTATGCTTGTTTTCTTTCTGTAAACCCTAACCCTAACCCTGTTTAGGTCTTCATGAGCTTCCTCCTATGCGGGTTCCATTCAAGCATGTATGTGAGGGATGCATTCTTGGAAAGATGCACAGGAATTCGTTTCCTAAAGATGGTTCTATGAGGGCTGTCCGTCCATTACAGCTCATTCATAGTGATCTTTGTGGTCCCATGAGGGCTTCATCTTTTGGAGGACACTTGTACTTCATCACGTTCATTGATGACTACACTCGGTTTTGTTGGCTGTATGGTTTGAAAGTGAAGTTAGGTGCTTTTGCAGCTTTCAAAGACTTCCGTCCCATGGCTGAAAATGCTTGTGGACACAAGCTTGTCACATTGCGTACACATCAAGGGGGGGAATATTTGTCAAATGAGTTCACATCTTACATGCAGTTACATGGTATTTTCCATCAGTGTACTACCTCCTATACTCCTCAACAGAATGGAGTTGCAGAGAGGCGTAATCTTACACTTATGGAGATGGCACGTTGCATGCTCAAGAGCAAGGATCTACCCAGTTAGTTTTGGCTTGAGGTGGTTATGTGTGCTAATCATGTGCTTAACCGTTGCCCTATTAAAGCCTTGAAATCTATGACTGCCTATGAGGCATGGAATGGCAGGATTCAAGTGGTGACTCATATGAGAGTCTTTGGGTGTTTGGCATATGTGCATGTGCCCACACAACAAAGACGTTAAGCTTGATGCAAAGGCAATCAAATGCATTTTCATTGGTTATAGTACTGAGAGTAAGGGATACAGACTCTATGTGCCTAATACAGGCAAGATCATTGTGTCAAGAGATGTTATCTTTGATGAATATGCATCTCAACCACTTCTCTCATGTACAAGACAGCCATCTATTGGGCCGGAAGATGTGTTTGATACTTTGTTGCCTTTATTCAATTCAAATGTGGATAATGTAGAGCTAGTTTCGGTTCATTTACAGCCACCTATGCTTGCTGAAAATAAGCAAAATCAGTAGCTGAACTTGCCCCAAATTGATCCTAAAAATTAAAATGCCTCAGATTGATCAGGATTCCTTGGGTGATGCATTGGCAATGGAAGATGCAGATACTAGGAAGTCAAAAGCTATTCCTAGATGGCTGGTTGAGACTTTACGTGATAGCAAATAGTCTGCATTTATGCTAGGTTGTACACATGCTGCTTCTCGCCATGCATTTTCACATTATGTGGATACAGCTCTTGTTGCGACTGCATGCAATGAGGAACCTATTTCTTATATTGATGCACTGGAGGATGACAATTGGGTAGCAGCCATGCGTTCGGAATTGGAATCCATTGACAAAAATGGTACTTGGGAGTTGTGTGACTTGCCTCTTGGCAAGCGTACTATTGGCACAAAATGGGTTTTCAAGCTAAAACGTAAGCCCGATGGTTTAGTTGATCGCCATAAGGCTCACTTGGTCGCCAAAGGGTATGCCCAACGTGAGGGCATTGACTATGAGGAGACCTTTGCTCCCACTTCACGTATGACTACCATAGGTACTGTTATTGCATTGGTTGCACACAAACAATGGCATGTACATCAGTTGGATGTCAAAACTGCCTTCGTGAATGGCGATTTGCAGGAGGAAGGTTATGTATCTCAGTCTCCTGGCTTTGTTCAAAAAGGTGCAGAAAGAAAAGTATGCCGTTTACATAAAGCACTATATGGTCTTAAACAGGCTCCTCGTGCTTGGTACCACAAGATCCATGCATACTTGACTGCCAAAGGGTTTCAGAATAGTTCAGATGAGAGTACACTTTATGTTTGCCACTTTGGGAACAATTTCTCATCCTTATTCTTTATGTGGATGACATGCTCGTCATTGGCCCTGAAGAGGGTGATATTTGAGCTTTTAAAGCTGATTTGCAGCATGCATTTGGTGTCACAGACATGGGGCATTTGCATTACTATTTGGGTATACAGTTTATAACTCTTGAGGGGAGTATCATGTTATCTCAGTGCAGATACGTTGAGCAGCTCATTGAGCGTTTTCACATGACAGATTGTAAACCTGTCTCTACTCCTATGGAACTAGGTCTAAAACTGTCACTTGAGCATGTTGGTGAGCCTTTTGATGTTGCCACCTATCAACAGGCTGTGGGATGCCTTATCTATTTATGCTCTACTCGTATGGACATATAGTACACTGTTTCTCAATTGAGCAGATTTGTGCATTGTCTGAGCACTATGCATTGGTAAGCGTGTAAGCGTGTCTTTCGCTATCTTAAAGGCACCGCAAACTTTGCCTTGTTCTATGGCAGTTCTTCTACATTATGCTTGCTTGCATTTACAGACAGTGATTGGGCAGGTTGCTATGACATGCAAGTGTCAACCAGTGGTAACTGTTTTCTTCTTGGTGACTCATGCATCTCATGGCTCAGTAAGAAGCATCCTACAGTGGCCACTTCTAGCTGTGAAGCTGAATACAGGGCAGCCTTTATAGTTACTGTGGAATGTGTATGGCTACGATGCCTATTAGCCGATTTTGGTGTTGGACATTAGTCCCCTGCCACCATTTACACTGACAGTTAGAGTGCTTTGGCAGTTGCACGAAACCCAGTTTTTCATGCCCGCACAAAGCATATTGAGGTTCACTGTCATTATGTCAGAGAAAGGCTCCATGCAGGAGAGATTGACTTGGCTTATGTGCCTACACATGCCAATATAGCAGATGGGTTTACAAAGCCACTTTCGAGGGAAAAGTTTGAAGCTTTCTGCAAAGCTTTGAGCTTATAGCCTCTACCAGGGTAGTCTGCTTCACCCTGTCTCCGTTCACACCATTCACTTGAGGGCGGTTTGTTGGTCATGTCCTGCTGGCCTGTTTATGGTGTGAACCTGCTCTATCCCCGGACACTTTTTACCCTGACTGGACAAGGGTTTTTTCCCCATGGGAACATACTCGTGTGTCGGCATTTTGCCCTAGAGTACTTTAGTACTCATCCTTTGTACTTTGACATGAGTACCTTTTCAACAGCACAACTCTTCCTCACGTTTCTGTCACTTGAGCTCTCTGAGTGTGTGTGCGTATGCAGGATTGCTCCTCCAACCCAACACCTTAGGGGTCAAGACTTGGTGCGCTGAATCCTGGGGGCCAAGATTCCCCCCCGCCCCCTTGATGAGGAGTTGAGTTGGGAAAATAGGGGGGGGGGGAACCATAGGTGGCACTCTCCTGGGATTGAGGGCAGGGACAAGCTCTAGCAAGGTGTCCCATCTAACGGCAAATGAAGCATTGCTCGGGGAGGCTGAGTACTCAACCCTTTGCAAAGTAGGAGCCCCTTGGAGGCGTGGAAGCGATATGGCATTTGGAATTGTCTCTAGCAGATGTGAAGAGGGATTCGTTTGAGCTAGAACCGAGGCAGCAGTGGGGATTCCATCATTGTCCCGATAATAGCACCTATCATCGGGAGGACTGGACGTTCCTTCTGGAGGTAAGGAAAGCAGACTATGATGGGAAGGCGTGAGAGGTGAGCCAAAGGGTCGAAGCTGTGTTGCCACCTCGCAAAGAAGGCATGGGCCATACATAGTGAGATGGGGATCAACTACATGACTCTACCCAATGCTGTTTGTAAATTTTTGTTTTCGTCTATTTGTCCACATGTGTCAGCGTGTACTCAATCTTACACGTGCGAAGCCATACTTGTTGTGTACACACTGTGCGTACCATTCGTACACCTGCAGAGCAGCCGTACATGTGCGCAAACTTGCCTGCCTGTTGCTTTGTGCGCCGCTTGCTATCTAGCACACCTTGCGTAACTCTGCAACAGCTCTATGTGAGTAGCTGTACAGGTCCACGTCAGTAGCTGTACACTTGTCATTTGTGCTGTAGTCAGAACAATTTTGCGGAGGAGGGAAATTTTGGGGTTGGGATCTTGTAGCAAAATTGGACCTCTCGTAGTGTCTGTAATTTGGGTTAATTTTTTTTTAAAATGTCCAAAATCCACAAATTGGACCACCATTGCTATCAATGTTTTTGGGGCTTTTTTTTACAAAATTGGCATCGACGGTTGTGAAATCGACAACTGATTAGTAATTTCTACATTTTTAGTTATACGCTAGTAGTGGACCACTCCGTAGCCATAGAGGTTGCATTCAGTGGACATTTGTAGGGTGTTTGGACACTTGTAGTGTTTGGGTTGATATTTTGTTCAGGTTATTATGGCTGGCAATGATGTATTCGTCGGCATGCTTACAAGTTACAGCTAACGACAAAGGATGGGACTAACTACTTATTGTGGGCATACTTGATGAGGCACCTGTTGGTTGCCAAGGGCCTATGGGCTATGGTTTCAGATGAGGAGGCTTGACCTCCCTTGCGAGTTTTGCAGCAGCTAGTTGCTCCTACTCCCAGAGGTGGCAAAGCACAGCTACATCTGGCACTATGGGATCGTCTTTCACTTAGGCACCCACACCCCCTCCTGCGGATCAATGAGCAGTGAGGGATGCATAGGCACATGCGTTGATTGCCCTTTCAGTGGAGAGGAGCATCATTCCTCATATCCATTCTTGTGTCACTGCTAAGTTGGCTTGGGATGCAACACTCTACCAAGTGTGCAATGAGGCACGAGTTACGTATTTGAAGAAGCAGTTGGATATGTTGCATATGGATGAGGGCGACTCTATGGATGAGTAATTGACGAAGGTGAAAGACTTTCTACAGTAGCTTGCCAACATTGACGAGATCATTCAGGACAGCTCTCTTGTCACTTCGATTCTCATTACATTACTTGAATCATATGAGGGCTTTGCCAAGACACTTCGGTTAATGATGAAGTGCAATCCCAACACATTTTCGTTTGATGAGTGTCCTTACTCTTGCAAGAGGAGCAATTCAGGGTGAACAGGTCTAGCATGAGGATTGGGGATCAAGCTTTTGCTGCCTATGGCAAAGCATCTAGTGCCACTAGCAATAAGCCAAAAGGTGGATTAGCCACCTCTTTTGGCAAAGATGTAGGTAAAGGTGACAATTAGAAGCCCAAGAAGAAGGGAAAATGTAATTACTGTCGCAAACCAGGTCATTACATCAATGAATGCATGAAGAGGCTTGCAAAAGAGAAAGATCAGAAAGACTTGAGTATGTCTGTGGCCGATGCATTAGCACCTAGTGTTGGAAAGAAGAATGTGCTAACTATGCTTAGGAAGATTGGGCATTCTAGGTTAAGTGTAGCTATGATCCTTTTCTTCATGATGCATGCATGTCAATGGTAGATACACATGTGTGGTATTTTGACATGGAGCTAGCAAGCCAATTACATCACAGCGCAACTTATTTACTTCATTGGGAGATGCACCCAAGGGAAGTATTGATGACGTTTCCAGATTCAGCTGGGTCTATGCTATTAAGCGAAAGTCATAGGTATTTATGTGTTTCAGCACATGTTGAAAACATGTCAAAGTACAAAGTGCAGACTCTCCGTATAGATAGAAGAGGGGAGTACATGTCCAAAGAATTTAATGCATACTTGTCTGAGAGGGGCATTTAGCACCAATGTGCCGTACCATACATACCTCAACAAAATGGTGTATCGGAAAGGAAGAATAGGTCTCTTATGGAGATGGCACGATTCATAGTCAAAGGCCATAATTTGCCTCGCAGGCTTTGGATGGAAGCTGTTATATGTGCTTAACATGTGTCCAACAAAAGCCTTGCAGACTATCACTCCTTATGAAGCTTGGCATGACGCCATCAGTGGCTCATATGCATGTCTTTGGTTGCTTGGCTTATGCTTTTGTGCTTGAGCAACACGGCACAAAGCTTGATGACAAGGCAATGAAATGTATCTTTGTGGGTTGTAGTTCGGAGAGTAAAGGGTATCGTCTCTACTATCTTGCTTCTCAGTAGATTATGGTTAGCCAAGATGACGTTTTTGTGGAGAATTCATCTCAGCCCTTACTTAATGCAGAAAACAGCCAACTGTTAGGTCACAGGATCTCTTTGATACTCTCCTGCCCTTATATGGGACACACTTACCAGTTGTTGGGAAAGTGGACACAGCCTATCGCTGGAAAGCAGCCCACAGATGCTGGAAATCAGCAACCAAAAATGCTAAGTGTCAAGCCCATTGGTCAGGCAGATATTGTGGAAGAAGAAAGGACAACAATTCAGCAAGCTAAATCGGTGCATTGTTGGCTATTGCAAAACTTGCGGGGACAGCAATGTAGCGGCTCTTTTGGCAGGTAGAACTTGTGCTATTTCTCACCATGCTGTGCATTATGTGGATCATGCTCTTATAAGCAACTTGTGTGTGTGATGAAGAGGATCCATTCTCTTTTGATGAAGCACAAGAAGATCAGAATTGGATGCATGCCATACAGCAAGAACATGATGAATGACACTTGGGATTTAGTTGACTTGCCTTTCGGCAAGAAAGCTATTCCTTCGAAGTGGGCCTATAAGGTCAAGAGAAAGCTTGATGGTAGCAATGGTCGCTACAAAGCTAGACTTGTAGCAAAAGGCTATGCACAAGAGATTACGATAAAACCTTTGCATCCACGTCTCGTATGACCACCATCAGGTGCATCATTGCTATGGCAGCACATCATGGTTGGAATGTGCATTAGTTGGACATTAAAACTACCTTCTTGAATGATTTGCACGAGGTATATGTTTCTCAGCTTGGTGGTTTTGTTCACACTTGTTTAGTGCTACTGGGCCTGAGGAGTTACCTCGCCCAAGGACCACCACATTGATCTCATTCCTGGTGGGGAGAGCCTCCTCCTCGCGCCCCATACTGGATGAGTCATCGTGAGATGATAGAGCTTAAGTAGCAGCTAGCAGTTGTAGGAAATGTTGGCCAAAGGCTTGGTCCGTCCGAGCTCCTCGCCATTTGGAGCTTCAGTCTGGGATTATGCGTTTGTGTGTGGACTACGGGACGCCCAACAAGCTCATTGTAAAAAACAAGTTCCCGTTGCCCCACATTGATGATTTGTTGGATTAGCTTGCAGGGGCGAAGTTGTTTAGCAAACTAGATGTGAAATCCGAACACCATTAGGTTCGCATACATCCGATGATATTCAGAAGATAGTTTTCGGACATCGTTCGGTTTGTTCGAGTTTCTTGTGATGCCATTTGGGTTAACGAACGCGGCAGCTACCTTCAGCAGGATTATGTCTTGGATCTTCTAGCCTTTCCTTGGGATATTAATCATTGTCTTCTTGGATGATATCTTGGTCTTTACGGCCTTGTGGTGGCCTTGTAGCTGATTGAAGCCCATTATTTGCGGCTTCATCCCGAAAGACGGAGTTTTTCATGGCCAAAATTTCTTTTTTGGGACATGTCATTTCGAAGGATGGCGATGAACCCGGGTTGGTGGATGACGGAGGATTATAGGAGGTCTTAGTACTGGAGCTGGTTGTTTTGCACGAGTACAAGTGGGGTTCTCGTCGAAAGCAGCTCCAATATCTCTTGAAGTTCAAGGGCTACCCAGTCCAACAGGCAGTTTGGTTTGATGAGGATCAATTCATGGACGAGTTTTGCTCATTGTTGAGAGCTTATCAAGAGGCCATGCAACTGAGATAGTTGCGATGCAAGTAGGGGCGAATGTGACACACCTATGAGTATGCAAGGCATAGCCGAAAATTAGATAGCAGCTGATAGGCAAAGTCGGACAATGCGGTGATATGTGGCACTTCCAGGTGGTAGTGATGATGTGGCGAGAGTTGTGTGGCTTTGATGATGTGGCAATCGGCTACAGGTGGCCCACAACATTACTATTGGTTGGCTAGGAATATTGTGAGTAGCCCGATGAGTAGCCTTGTGAGGAAAGGCATCTTGTTGTTGCTTGCCATGAAGACAAGCCATACAAGTAGAGTGGGAGGGTTTCACTAGTGCAAGGCCCTTGACCATTTGTTGAGAAGACAACAACTGAAGAGAAGTATAATTCAGATGCCGGTAGCAAGCATGCCACAAATCTGTATCCACATGTGCTACCAAGGCATGATAGCTGTGAAGAAGTTCAAGAGATCAGATTGGGACTCATTCAAAGAGCCGCCAAAGTCCTTCAACCGATAAAGGCCGCCTTCCCGGATACCGGTGGAAACAATTTTCAAGGTGTTGGTGTCGATGATCTCAAGGACGAAATTGTCAAAGTAGACACCATATCCTTTCTCCGCATTTCGAAAAACTGTGAGGAGATTGCTGGAGAGCTTGGGAACATGAAGCACATCCCAAATGGTAGAAGGATGGCCCATGGAAGAGTTAGGTCGCGCATTACCAACTGAAGAGGTCTCCAAGTTAAAGAATGGATGAAGAGATGACAGTTGGTGTAGAAGCCATGGAATCCTCCTCTTGAATTTATAGTGGAAAGGCTGTAACTAGGTACTCGGGGGTTGGTCACTCCTCCCTAGATGCTAGGTGAGGTGAAAGAAAGATGTAGAAGAACACTCCTACCGGCAATCAAGGCACACGACTGAATACGGGAGCCGACCCGATGCGCGATGAAGTAAGGGAGGGGGAGGCTAATGAAGCAAGTGCGTGGTGCTGCCACTACTCCGGGGTGGGAACATAATACAAAATTAGGGGAGGAGAGGGAAGGAGGGAGGCTAGGAAAAAACATAGCAAGGTACTGCTGTAGGAGAAACGCAGCAAAAAAGTGTCCAGGAGGCCAAAAAACAATCTGTGCCAGAAAAATGCTGATTTGTGCTTGAAGTAGATCTACAAAACGCAGCCACCAAGGGAACAGAGGAGGAAAAAATACAGGTTGAAAACTCTTCTTGCTGATCTGTGGAAGCACAAGATTTTTGATACAATGTGAGAATATGTGAATATGAAGCGGAAGCAAATAGAGATCATGCAAGCGAGAGTAGACAGCCAAGAGGGATCCAACACTTGATCCACAAACTGAATTGTATTGAATGAATTATGAATGAACAATATCCATGCTTATATACATATCTATAGAGCCAGTCGGCCTGCAACACTGGAGGACAAATGTCCATGACTGATAAAAATGCCTAAAATAGCCTAAGAAATATGGGAAAAATCCCTAAAAATATCTAGGCAAAAAGGGGATATAAAATGGAGATTAAATGTTGGAGATGACATGTCCAACACAAGTTTTCTACATATGCTATGCAAGACGTCCTACAATGCATAACCTATCTTCTGAACTGCTGTCCTCCACTTGAGCAAGGACTAATGCTCATGGAAGATGCATCGATGACGTTGGAAGCTGTGTGTGTTGCTTGAAGAATTGGCACACAGACTCTTGTTTGTATGCTGTGCAAGACCTTTTACAATGCATAACCTATTTGTTCAAGTGCTGTCCTTCACTTGAGCAAGGACTAATGCTCATGAAAGATGCACTAATGACCATAGAAACCGTGTGTGCTGCCTAGGGAAGTGGTACTACGGACTCTACTCACAAGATACTGACTATGATTCCATTTGCCCTTAAATAGGCATATGATGTGCCAGCGGTCGGCTGTAGGGTTGGTTGGTCTATTGCGGTTGCATGTGTGTTAGTTTGTTTCCCATGTAATTTTTTCTTTTTATTTTGCACTTGTCATTTTTAAAAAAGGAGTCGGTTGATGCAATTGATTTAGGGCATGATCAAGGTTTTATTTTGAATGGCAGGACGTGATCTTTAATTGCCTAATTGCAACTTGTGGTAGATGCCGCAAGCAACGCCGTGCATTTCAGGTTTTGATTTTTCAAATTCTTTTGTATTGTGGACACATTTTAATCAAATTGTTGGCTCTGCTCCAATCATCATTAGAAAACCTATTTATTGCTAATTTGCGAAGTAAAATTGTTCATTTGTAGTGATTAATTTTGCTTGAGGTGGTCTTATAAAAAAATGGTTGAATGGAATTGTAACCAATATATATGTATGCAAGCCTCCTTTATGTCTGTTCTTCTATGGCCCGCTTGAGCCACTTATAAATCCACGGATCACTAGGATGTTATTCATTGTAGTGCATACCTTGTTGCCCAACACACTAAGGTTTGTGACACCGGTTTGTGTCACAGGTTTCACTCTATGGCAATATGCCTCCAAGAGTTGCTACTTGACTAGGGAGTATCTAGTCCATACAATGCATAATGGAGTTGATAGTTATATAGTCTTTTTATTGACTACATGCACGTTCTTAAAAGGTGAATTTGGGCATGTTCTTGGATTCGTCTAGGTATATAATTTAGCTGTATTAGCAGACATGCAGATTTCACACTGTGAAGTTTTCGTCCGAGTTGCGGCCAGTTGATATTGTGCTTATTCTTTCTATCTTTAGTGGTGCATTTGCACTATCAACTACTTATTTGTTGTACTAATTCTTTCTATTTGCTACTTCCCTTAGTGCTAGGCTTCATTATGATTGAGTCTGCCCTGCATCTCCGAAGGTTTGACAGAAACTCAGTACGAAGGGCTTTGTGTGAATATATGCTCTTATGTGTGTGTGTGTGTGTGTGTGGAGTGCGTGTGTGAGAGCATATCTTGATACAGAGTTCTACACCTGCTATTGGGCACTGATGACGTTAGTGGGGATACTATGCATAATGGAGTTGATAGTTATATAGTCTTGTGGGTTGATTACCATGAGTATATAACATGTACGTTCTTAAAAAGTGAATTTGGGCATGTTCTTGGATTCATCTAAGTATATAGATAGTATAGAAAGCGAAACACTAACACTTTGATTCATCCAAATGTCCCCTTGGAAATCCGAGAGTTACATGTTTATACAAGTGGTCATCCCACGGTAGGTACACCGTTGGCACTGAACAAGGCGTGGTTACTGTGTGGTAGCCGCTAATTGCGGATTTGGTGGCACCATCCACGCAAGTTGTTGGAATGTGCAGGCGATCTAGTAAAAGTGTAGTGGGTAGCCGATGGAGATGGCAACTGGATGTCACTTTGTGAGCTCAACACTTGTCAACAATTGGACCCCTGTCAGCTCAACACCTGTCAGCTGGACACTTGTCAGCGGTACACATGTCAGCTCGACACTTGTCAGCTGAACACCTGTGAGCTGGACATTTGTCAGAGCAGTTTGGTGGGCTACAGGTTGCCCACCACTAAACGATTCAGCATTGCGGTGAATGCAACTGAGAAGAGTTGTTAGAGGAGAAAGGAGAGGCCACCCGTTGTAGAGGTTGGAAGAGCCACCACATGCTTGAGCATGGAAAATGTTAGTGTACCTATAGCAGGCCTTGTTGCTTGGCACACTAGGATTTGTGACACTAGTCTATGTCACGGGTTCACTCTATGGCAGCGTGTCTCTGTGAGTTGCTAATTGACTAGGGAGAGGTGGGGCTACACTGCCCCGCTCTACATTCACTCACACAACTCTGAAAAGAGATTGTGCTTATTGTGCACCCAAAACTAGACAGTGACATGAGAGAGAGACAATCAACGATGGATATGGCAAGTGGATGTCACTTTGCTAGCTCAACACTTATCAGTTGACCCTTGTCAGCTGAACACTAGTCAGTTGAACACGTGTCATCTAGACACTTGTCAGCCGAACACATGTGAGCTGGACCCTTGTCAGTTGAACCCCTGTCAAATGGACACTTGTCAGCCGAACACCTGTTAGTTGGACACTTGTTAGCCGAACACCCATTAGTTGGACACTTTGTAGGGTAGTCTGGCGGGCTACAATCATCCTCCCACTGTTCTACGTCATTTGTATTTACGGGATTCCCCTAAGGTCAGGTGTGTGATTGGGAGTCTAGAAGGCTATCCCAGTAGGTGAGGTGGCCAGTTAGACAAGAAATGTCCTAGGGGGAGGCCCTATGCATTCAATCGTGTGTCTAAAGGTGAAGGCCAAAAACTCGCCCCAGGACATTTCTCCTATGATTGGCCACCTATAGTCCTTGAGACTCACTATCAGGAACCTGTCCTTGGAAGAATCCTATAGATATTGGTGGTGTAACAATTTGGAGAGCAGTCAACCTCCATCTAAGGGTCCTTTCTTGCTGCAATACTTACTGCTTCTTTGTTGCCACTACCACCTGACAATTGTAGTCAAAGGCAGTTGGGGAGAGACACGGGTAGGTTGGAGAGGATAAGAGAAGGCATGAACTCATTAGGAGAGAAAGTTAGAGAGGGGTTGAGGGAAGGAAGAGGAGAGCCAGGTAGAAGTGGTGGAATAAGGTTTTGGGGTCATGAAGCCAATGATTTACTATCCAAAAGAATGTGGGGTATTTCGGAGCTCTTATCTATGTGTGTGACGCTTCCTATGAGTGTTTGTGAACCGACTCTTAGAGTGGTTAAATATCAAGATTTTATTTGGGTTTGACATAAGTAGTGATGTCATTCAGTGTAGCCTCTAAGGCTATAAATGCATTGTACTTGATGAAGATTACATAACGACATCACATCAATCAAATCATATTCATTGAGTCGTGCAAATACTTTGTGTGTCTAAGCATTCTCTCTTCTTTTCTATGAGTATCTACTATCCATCTTAGGTTTCATTGCTGTGCTAATCCTAAATGTAACAGTATGTATCAGAGCCATTTTGTGCCATCCACCAACGTGACATCGTGGCGCTGCTCGTTCAGTTCCGCCTGCACCATAATAGCACCATTGTCTCCTTGCCAAGGGTGGTGGAGCTCATGATAGCCTGGCCGGCCGGGCTGAGTTGACCTGGTTGCTAGCTGGTTGAGCAGAGCAGGGGGGCAAGGACCGTGGCTGAGCCACCTGTTTCTGCTGCCCTTCCTGGCTGGTGACGATTTCGCCTGTGCTGGCATTCTGTCAAGGTGCCTTTTTTTGCACTTTGCTGGCCTTCCTGTCAAAGTGCCTTTTTTCGCCGACAGCTGCACCTGCTCATTTGCATATTCACTAGAACCGTCGCCTACTCGTAGCGCTAGTGTCTGGGTTGTCACCTTCACCCGACAGCCCTAGAGGCCATGGGATCACCGTCGCTTGCCCCTGCACCGCTCCTCTGTTACCCTTGCAGACAGCAGGACATGTGAGCCTCTGTGCGCCTCTACTTAGTGCAGTCTAGATTTGCCACATGTGAGCTCAGCCCATAATAATGCAGATTCAACACAAATTTGGGGATTTTCAAAAAAACAGGTAAAATCCCTAAAATGGAAGCCTTTACATACAAATTTTTTTTTTGAAGTTTTTTCAATTTTAGTCTTCTACAACAAAATTGAAGTCTACAACAGCCCGAAGAATTGGGAGCTTTCCAAATCTGGGAAAGAAACATCAAATTAAAAGCCCAAAACATTGCCTGCAAACAACATGGATATGATCAAAAGCAGTACCATTCTTGAGAAGTTATCCAGACCCAGCTTCCCTACATGGAAAACCAAGATCAGACTATTGCTGTTGCGTGACGCGGTTTGGAATGTGGTCAAAGGCTCAGAAGATAAGCCAAAAGAAGAAGAGGGATCCCTAGCAACACAAGCTTGGCAAGATAAGAATGACAAGCCGCTCGCACACATTGGCTTGGGACTAGCTGACAACCTCATCCATCATCTTGACTTGGAAAGCCGGTAAAAGAGGTATGGGAAATACTTGAGAACCTCTTTGGTAACCAGATTAATAATTTCAAAGTTTTTCTCAAGTAGAAGTTTTTTTACCATGAGAATGAAAAGTTCAAACTCTACAAGAACATCTGAGCAACCTATCCTCAGATATTTAGCAACTTGTTGCCCTTAAGGTGCAAGTGGATGAGGACGACATGAAAGCAATCCTTCTATCCAGTATAGAAGAGGTTCCAAAATATGTTGAGACTCTCAGTGTTCTCAGGGTGGCCTGTGAGATGTCATATCCGGATACGGTCGGCATCCTCATTGATGAGGATTATTGTCTCAAGAGCTTGTGGTGGACGCCGTAATTGAAGCAGACAAGGTCTTCATGTCAGAGATGAAAGGCAAGGAAAAACCAAGCAGAACCAGAAAATGCACTTAGTGCAAACAGTGTTGATACTCCGTGTTGTTGGAAACATGGATCCTCCCACGTCCTGGGAGGTCACCTATCCCAGTTGTGTTCTTGCGCAAGCGCGCTTAACTGAAGCGTTTCACAAATTGGTCTAGCCATCAAGACCCCAAAACCTCTGGTTATCTAGTTTGTATAAACCTCAACTTGCCAAGATTCAAACCTAGTCTCACCACATGAGCTAGTTCTCTCTAGAAGTGTGGATTGCATCTCCAACACCCCTCCTAAAGCCACACTTTGGTTGAGGTCTTAGCTTCCAACTGTTGGGGTAAAGGCATAATGCCCACCCTTATAGTGTGTACAAGCCCATAAGTTATAGTACATAGTACACTTAGTACTTTTAATGTACTAAGTGCACTATGTGTACGAGTGCAATATACATGTGTGATAGGGGAGTCACACACTCATGCCTCATGAGTTGACTTATCCCCACAACTCTCTCTCTCTCTCTCTCTCTCTCTCCCTTGCTTCTCTGTGTATGTCTCCCACATGACCTAACCCTAATTCTCATTCTCCCACACAACTGGTATCAGAGCCTCTTCATTCTCTCCCCTCCCTCTTGATAGCATCTCAGGCTGTGGAACAGGTGCTTACAAATAGCTTTCGTTTCACATCTCCTTCGGCCAGCATAGAACAGTGAAGCTTGCTCGCAGCAATCGCAGGCAGACAAGGCGTGCAAAAACGCTGGCCATTGATAGGCGAGTGTGGTAGCTCTACACGGCGAAGGCAGCGCTGGCCCTTCAGCGTGAGCAGCGAGTGGATACACAGGCGACACACAACTGGTATCAGAGCCTCTTCATTCTCTCCCCTCCCTCTTGATAGCATCTCAGGCTGTGGAACAGGTGCTTACAAATAGCTTTCGTTTCACACCTCCTTCGGCCAGCATAGAACAGTGAAGCTTGCTCGCAGCAATCACAGGCGACACACAACTAGTAGGCAGCTGAGCGTGGAGCGAAGAGGCGTTGGCGAACAGCGTGGAGCGAAGAAGCGTTAGACAAGTAAGCGAAGGCTTTAGTCGACCGCGCTGGTCACCGAGCGAAAACACGCGAAGCGAAGGCTACTAGGCCAGCGCGCACAACTCCCGGCGCCCGTCAACTGGCCGCGTAGCCAACAAATAGACGCCCAGCGCTTTTCGAGTTGCTTGTGAATAGGCGAAGGCAGCCAGGTATGCGTGTTGTTGCCCTTCTGCTGCACAAGAGCCTCCAACAACAAGAAGGTTTTGCCATGCAAGTGGGTATACAGGCTCAAAGTTGCACCAGATGCAAAGCCAAGATACAAAGCCAGGTTAGTGGCTAAGGGCTTCAAGCAGGAATATGGTGTGGACTTTGATGAGATCTTCTCTCCAGTGGTCAAAATGACCACACTTAGAGCTGTGTTGGCTTTGGTTGCGCATGATGATCTGGACTTGATTCAGATGGATGTGAAGACTGCTTTTCTTCACGGTGATCTCCATGAGGAGATATATATGCAACAGCCAGAGGGTTATGCAGTAAGTGGAAAGGAGAAGCTTGTATGCAAGCTGAAAAAGAGTCTTTATGGGCTCAAACAGGCACCAAGAGAATGGTATCATAAATTTGATACATTCATGAAATCTCAGAAATTCAGGAGAAGTGACATAGATCACTGCTTGTACACCAAGAAAGCTTTGGATGGCAGTCTATTGATCCTCATCTTGTATGTTGATGATATGTTGATTGCCGGGAAATCTCGTAAGGAGATGGATACCTTGAAGCAGAGGCTGCATCAAACCTTTGATATGAAGGATTTGGATGATGCTAATCACATCTTGGGTATGCGGATACTTCGGGACAGAAATCAGCATGTGTTGTATTTGTCTCAGAAGGAATACATTGGCAAAGTCTTGCAGAGGTTCAATATGGACGGGGGGAAGAAGACTAGTACTCCTTTGCCTCCATATGTGAAACTCAGTGCTATGGACAGCCCACAGTCAGATAGAGACAGGGCTGATATGGCCAAGATTCCGTATGCTTCAGCTTGTGGCAGTCTCATGTATGCCATGGTTGCTACTAGGCCGGACATTGCATTTGCAGTGGGAGTGGTTTCTAGATACATGGCCAACCCTGGCAAGAAGCATTGGGAAGCAGTGAAAGGTGTCATGAGATACCTGAAGGGCACACAGGATTTGTGCATTTGCTTTGGCAAACAGGATGCATTAGTGCATGGTTACACGGATTCGGATTATGCCGGTCATCCAGATAACCGGAAGTCTACTACCGGTTATGTGTTTACATTCACAGGAGGTGCTGTGTCATGGATATCCAGGATGTAGAAGTGCACAGCCTTATCTACTACAGAGGCCGAGTATATTGCAGCCACAGAGGCTTGCAAGGAGGCATTATGGCTATCTCGGTTAGTGGTTGATTTGGGTTATACAGGGGATATTCCATTGTTGCATTGTGACAGTCAGAGTGCCATCCAGTTGGCAAAGAACCCTGTCTTTCATGCAAAGACGAAGCATGTGGATGTCAAGTATCACTTCATCAGAGAGGTGATAGAGAACAAGCAAATTCAGCTTGTTAAGATTCATACGGATGACAACCCGGCTGATCTGTTGACAAAGAGTTTGCCTCCGGAGCGGTTTGCTCATTGCAGACACTTGATGGGCATTGGATGAGGCCATTTTCAGCCTTGATATGGCCTTGTATATTGTCATGTACATGCTAATTTTTCTTTTCCTTTACTTAAGGGCACTTTGCCTTTAAGTGGGAGGTTGTTGGGGTAAAGGCATAATGCCCACCCTTATAGTGTGTACAAGCCCATAAGTTATAGTACATAGTACACTTAGTACTTTTAATGTACCAAGTGCACTATGTGTACTAGTGCAATATACATGTGTGATAGGGGAGTCACACACTCATGCCTCATGAGTTGACTTATCCCCACAACTCTCTCTCTCTCTCTCTCTCCCTTGCTTCTCTGTGTATGTCTCCCACATGACCTAACCCTAATTCTCATTCTCCCACACACCAACATCACAACCTGGGCTCTGATACCATGTTGGAAACATGGATCCTCCCACTTCCGGGTGTTCCAAAAATTGTTCTAGCCATCCAGACCCCAAAACCTTAAGGTGATAGGTGACCTCCGGTTATCCAATTTGTAGAAACCTCAACTTGCCAAGATGCAAACCCAGTCTCACCATGTGAGTTGGTTCTCTCTAGAAGTGTGGATTGCATCTCCAACAACCCCCCTCAAGCCACACTTTGGTTGAGGTCTTAGCTTCCAACATCACAACCTCGGCTCTGATACCATGTTGAAAACATGGATCCTCCCACTTCTTGGGAGGTTACCCATCCCAGTTGTGTTCCTGCGCAAGTGCTCTTAACTGAGGTGTTCCACAAATCGGCCTAGCCATCCAGACCCCAAAACCTTAAGGTGCTAGGTGATCTCTGGTTATCCAATTTGTAGAAACCTCAACTTGTCAAGATTCAAACCCAGTCTCACTACGTGAGTTGGTTCTCTCTAGAAGTGTGGATTGTATCTCTAAGACTCTGGAGATAGATGCTTGAAGCAAATGGCCAAGGAGCAAGCTGAAGATCATGCAACTTTGGTAGCCGAAGACACGTAGATGAAGATGTATAAGAGACATCTACGACATGAGGCAAGGTAGTGATGAATAGTCTTTCTCTTGATGAGGAAGATTAAGATTGGGCTTTCTAAAGTATTCTTGTATGAGTCAAACGGTTCTCTGCCCGGGATATCGTCCGAAATATGATAAATAATCTTGTGTGTGTGTGTGTGTGTTTGTTTTGTAAGGCTTTCTTAAAAGGCTACTTGTTTACAACATATCCCTACTTAGGTTCAGAGGGGATTGCTTTGGGAAACTGATGTAGGCACAACCATGTGTGGTTAAGCTCTTATATCAGGTCTGACATGAGAGTTTCAGGTGTTGGCACACTGTGATGTTTTGTATCACGTGTCGCAGTTTAGAGCCGAAATTGCATTGGCTATTGAAGGTTTCTCTAGCATCTCCACCTTCGCTTCGAAGGGGGGTTTGTTGGGTATTTCGGAGCTATTATGTATGTGTGTGAACATTCCCTTTGAGTGTCTGTGAACCCACTCTTGGAGTGGTTAAATATCTAGATTTTATTTGGGTTTGACATAAGCAGTGATGTCATTAATTAGAGCCTCTCAAGCTATAAATGCATTGTACTTGATGAAGATTACATAACAACATCACATCAATCAAATCAGATTCATTGGTGCAAATACTTTGTGTGTTTGAGCATTCTCTCTCTTTTTTTTCTATGAGTATCTACTATCCACCTCAGGTCCAATTGCCTTGATAACCCTAAATGTAACAAAGAAATGCCAAGTGATTTCTCCTACTTTTATACCCCCCAAGATACACACAGTATTAGGTGCATTCACACCTACTTTAAACTCATTCCTCTCAATATTACATCTATCCTTGTCTCAATAAGGATTTTGTCCTCAAAGTTATAGCATTAGCAATGCATAACTCAATTTGCAAAGCAGGTGTGGATGCTCTTGAGTGATGCTTTCAGGGTCCCATCTATTCTATTTTTTTGGAAGTCCTTTCCATTTGATGAAGTATTCTACAAAATGTCTTGTTATGCAATATTTGCCCATAATTCTTTTAGTGGTGGAGACAATACGACCTTTTTCATCCGTCAGAGGTAGCTTTAACTCAGGGCCCAAGTAGAATTGACGTTTCTATGTTTGCATGCCCCCCTCCCTCCCCATTTGCCAAGTTCTAGTGTTGCAGGTGGTGGCTTAACCATCTTTAACGGTGTAGATCATTTGGTTTGGAGTAACCCGCTCTAATCTTTAGCGATTAGCGCGAATATGACCTCACAGTCAAGGTCGAGGTTCAACCACCGCTTTGTTCCCAATCAGTAATGGAACCAATCGTCCCTATCGTAATTCTCTTATGTGGATAAAATTGCTTTTCATCCCTATTTTACGCCAAAGATTTAGCGCAGAAACCCTGGAACTGGCAGGCGATCATGTGCTAGGCTCCTGAGAGTCAGACTCCGCATGGCAACTAGCCTTAGGCCCAAGATCCTCCCCTTATCCACTCGTTTTTCACTTCTCAACCATCCACACAGCTTCAAGAAGCCATAAATAGGGCAAAGGGACTTGCAAGAAGATGAGACAGGAGTACAAAGAGAGTAATTTTGGACTTTTATATGTGACAAGTAAATGGAGGTGTCTATAATTGCACCCTTGCAAAGAAAGTTATTGAGGATATCCGTTCTGAAAATTCTGCAATAGTAGAGCTCATTAATGTTGGCTGGAATTCTTTAGTATCTGTATGTGGAGCAAGCTGGCCAATTTCCTGATTGCATATGTTTGGTGATATTTTTTGGATCTTTGTAAATTATCCTTTCTATCAAAATCCTGGAGCAAGGTTGTGGAGGAGATGATGCACTTCAGCCTACGCCCGAAGTTGAAGACGCTGACAGCACTTCTGGGAACATGCGGGGCGGCAGGGTCGCCTAAAGAAGCGTAAATACATCCTGTTTCAATGTGTCAATTAGATGGTATTCAAAAGCTAAATATGTGATTAGGCTGCTTGCTGCCATTAATGGTTGTTGTACATGCTTGCAGGGCTGTGGTTGTGCAGAGGATAACTGAATCGGGGCTTGCACTGAACAAGTACTGCTATGCTGCACTCATAGCAGCAGAGAAAAACCAACCGGTGATGAAAAACGATGTTTTTGAAAAGGTGACTCTGCTAGTAACCCGAGTAAAAATTTCCCCTTCAAATTTTGTTGGACTATAGGATATGCTTACATGGTTATACCTAATCAACATAAATGCTTGATGGACATACAGATTATTGAGATTCTGGGGCAGGCAAGGAGCTGGTCAAGTCTGGAGGTGTTTGGTGGTGGGCGGGAAGGGGGGGACATGATTGACGAGATTGATGAGTATGTCTACTGTCTGCCTACTGTTGGTTTTGTGCGAGGACGAGCAAATGTGGTCGATCGTCGGTTAACAGTGTACCACGCTGCCCTTTGTGCATGTGCGGACTTAAAAAATACGGGGGTAAGTCTATTGGAAATGCACGCACATATTTGTTGATTTACAAGATTTCTTTCCAAACATAAGGTTCTGTGTGGATGTTGGTGTGGTTTTATTTATGCTGGAATGTTAGCTATACCTGCTGTATATTCTGGTTTGGTCTCTGGATTTGCAAGGGAGATGGCATTCCCAAAACAGGGGTTCTCTGGGAACCAGGAGAGTCGGGGGGGTGTGACTTCAATTGAGTGGCAGGTGTGTTACATCTTAAGAGAAGGAACTAACAAACTCAAATCTTGCCATTTCAGGATAGGCATGCTGCTACTTCTGTGGCCAAGGGCCCTGGATGCTAAGCGATCTCCATTGAAGTTTTGAGTCTCTTGCGAGAACTCTACTGGCATGATCTTCTTGAGATTTCCCCTGTTAGGCTTTAATCAAGAAGTTGACGAAGTAATACCCATCCATCGGGGCAACCCAATGTGATGGAAAACTAAAAGCAATAATGATTCTAGATGCTGCTCCGCGAAATCTCCAATTGAAAATTGTATCTATATGTACTACCTTTTTTTGCATGCTCAAACCACCAACATATACCAATTCCGTGTCAGGCTCAGAAGGTTGCTCCTCCCTAGGGACGTACACCTATGGGGCGTGTGCTTGGGTGGACAAGCTGTGTTGCCGCATCTATGAAACATACCCTAGACAATAAACTCCATTGCCATACCCGTGAGCAAAAAATGCAGCTATTGCCTCAAAAGGCTTTGCAACTTGCATTCTGGAAAATAGCCCAACAATAGTGTCCATTTTTCAAGGAGGAGGTTTGAATCTACCCTGGTGGCACCTAAGTTCAATATCCACTCTCACATTGAAAAAAAGCTTTACAATTCAATTCTCTCCTGGCTCTGGTGAAGACTCAGCTTTTGAATGGTCCTTAAGTATCTCAGCTGCTGAAGAGACCAGGAATGATGCCAAAAGATACTGGTGGTGTTGCTGAAGGCTCTTTCCTTCAGAAATCAGATTTGGCAACCAGGCCCATAATTAGGGAGAGCCAAGATACATGTATGTGTACCTCCTCTATAATCATCCTCTGGTTGGGAAGAGAGAAGTGCATCTACCTTCTGCATCCATGTTGGAATGAACTCACGATCAATTTGCGCTTTGAACCGGAAGCATAAGCATTTGGAGCTAAAGCTTCTTTGCTGAAGAAACATGGGGGTCCTTGGCCTACAACGTTTAACTCTAAAGAAAACAGCTGAAAATTTGGTAGCTTGGACTGAAAAATCATTTTTCCCATGCTAAAAAGCTCTCATGATGTTACATGCATGTGGAAGCATTACCTTGATTAACGCTAGGCGAATTAGATTAACGATAAACTTACTGTTCTAGCAAACACACATAAGACAAGAGAGTAGATGCTAATCTTATGTTTATTGCCAAAACATGCTCATTTTACAATGGTTCTTGGATCAAGACTTAGATCCGGTTCATGCTCGGGCATACAAAAGATGCCTGCTGACTACAGCCTATCTTGACCCTTGCTTGCTGTGTTTTCTTGCTGATGGGCTGTCTCTGGCATGCATACAATCTGGATTGTACCTGTGAGCACTCCGAGGGCCATGGGGTTTGGGGTGTCGAGCTCTGCATAACTCAGTGGCTCTGTCGAGTGTCACACGTCTCAGCCGAGCTCCTGCACTAGCTTGTGGTCCGGGTATGGTGGGTGGATTGGCCCTCGGAGTGCTGATATGGAAGAAGTTGGTGAGAGCTCTCTGTGCTGGTCCTCAAGCAAGTACAGCTATTTTGGATCTCACTAAGGACTCCTTGTGTCTGCGGAGCTCTAGAAGAAAAAGTCCCAGGCATCTATGATTCGAGAAGTCCATGATCCTGGAAAGTGATCCGAACCCAGCTCGGAAGAGGCAGTGGAACCTTTCCCGAATCTCATAGTATACATGGCATCGGCATATGTAATGATCCTCTGTCTTGGGCTTGGTGTGACAGAGTTGGCATATCTTGTCCTCTGGTGCGGCCACCCTGGGCCCATATCTGGGAGTCTCCACTCCCAGTTGGTGGGACGAGGTGCGGATCTGGCCGATTGCACATCTCACCGCAAAAGATAGGTGTGTGTCCATGTAGTGTGGGCGGATGATGAAACCATCCTCTGTCAAGCATAGGAGGTGATCTCTGTAGAAGGCCATCTTCGTCCCTAGTGGACGACTAGGTGAACTCCATGTCCTTTGAGGATCCAGTCTGACAATGTCCTTCCTGATAACCTTGTTCCGCTCTGTGCGGCTAAGAGCAAATGACAGGGTCTCTATGCTGTACTGGAACGGGCGGAGTGCCTCCATTTGCATACCGTGCATGCCAAACCAAGTGCCTACCTGTGCATACCAACACTCTGTATCTCCCTCGAGTGTCAGTTGTCTCGAGGACTCCAGGGCTAGCTGGGGGTATCTATCTAGTGGAAGCTCCCATAGCGTGTGCTAGTATGTCACTGTCTGGAATAGCGCCTCTGTCACTATCGGTGCAGCTCCGCCCGCACAATCTCATGTGGCACTGATGGCTTACTCCTAATCATGTGGGAGACCCTCGCTAGTAGGGGCCTCTCCATCGGCTTCCACCCATCATATACCTCCTCTATATCTGTCTCGGCCGGCTCTCTCCTATGTCTGTTCCTGTGGTATAAGCTGGGACCCAGATGGGGGCACCATATACAGGTGTAACTAGAGTATCAAATAGCCAAAGCTTTGTCCCAGCTCCTGAAACTGTATCTGTGAGCATTGCCTCTCTAGCGAGCCAAGGGCTGCATATCCCTCATCAATCTAGCTTCGGCCGCCTTCCGCATTGAGAACTGAGGTCCAGCAAAAGTGATCGCAGGGTATACATATGAGGTAACATACTCCACAGGCTCTCCACTGTATGTAAACTGTACTGCAGATCTGCCTATCCGCTGTGGGGAGGTGTTAAAAATCATGACCTTGGTCTTTCCAAGGTTCACAGTGAGGTCCCAGTCCTCGCAAAAGGCCCGTAATGCATCCAAATGCCTGTGCAACCCCTCTGGTGAATCAGAAATAAGAACAATATCATCTAAATACAAGAGGATTGGTATCAGGACTCCTGCTAAATGTGCTCCTGGTCCTCCCTGTCTGTCTATGTAATCTGAGATCTCGTCAATGTATAGACCAAATAGAGTAGGAGACAAGGGGCAGCCCTGCTTCACCCCTTTAGTGCTGTGTATGATCTCTGAGTCACCTCCTGGAGCCCGTACTCTTCTTGTGACTGACTCATAGAGTGTAATGATCCCCCAAAGCATCTCTGTTGGCACTCCCATATCCTGCAATCTCCTCATTAGTTTGGCCCATGGGACGGTATCAAAAGCTTTGCAGAAATCCACAAAGCATGATAGTCTTGTAGTTGCTAGGGTCCTTGGGGTCACCTGCTGTCAAGATAGGTATTAGGTACAATAGTATTCAATGACCAAGTGGCGGGGTCCGGGGAAGCCCTCACATAGAGCCTTGTTAAACATGTGAACCAATAAAGGGGCTAGCTTGTCCCTACCATGAGAGAAATAGAAAAAGAAAAAAAGAAAATATATATTAACGTCTACGGAAGGCCAAGTTGGCCTATGAGACAAATTTGTATACAACAAGTCCCATGTCCTGAGTATCATGGAGAGAGAGAGAGAGAGAAATGAAATGAAATGTTATATTAACGTCTTCAAAAGGCCAAAGTGACCTATGAGACCAAAGTTACAACCATGTGACATTTGATACACTGTCTGGAAAAGAAAAGAAAGAACTGAAGGTAAGTATCTAGCCCTACAATACATCGGCAGGGAGCATCCGGAAGCAGCAACTAGGGAGAGTGGGAAGCTAATGCTACTAGTCAAAATTGGGTACATGAGTGCATGGATACATGAATACATGAATATGGGGGAGTACAAAAGTGACAGTGAGTACAACAGTATATGGCTGGAATGGTAATCATCCTAGGAGCTCTATCATGGGTCTCTGCCGGATGGCTTGGATATTTGCCATAGTGAGATGCCTGGTCGGACGAGCCTGATGTCTCGCAATGATGCTCTGAATCCTCCGCTGTAGGCACTGTCTCCGATGTGAAGATCCGCGAACCCTCGGTCGTCTGGATATGCCCAATTGGATAGCTCTCTCAACTAGAGTCCCACGGGGTGCCTGTTTTGCTGAGCTGTCGGTTGTGTGTCCTCCCGGGTAGTCCCTCTAAAGAAGTCAGTAATCTGTCTCTGTGTGGACTCCCTGCCAGTCAGGCGTATGCTCCTGATAATGGACTCTCTGAGCCTGCGGATCTCCAGGAGAAATGAAAATGAAATGATATATTAACGTCTTCAGAAGGCCAAAATGACCTATGAGACCAAAAAGATTACAACAATTGGTGGATCCGATACAATGTCTGTGTAAGAAAAGCCAAAAACAACTAAACAACTAACTGAAACTGAAACAACTATGAGGAAGAAAGAAAGATATATTAAGTGTCTACTAAAGACCCAATGGGCCTATGAGACCAAAGTGGTACAATAATGTCCATGGCATATCTCATCATGGAATGGAAAATAATACAGAATGAAAACAAAAATATAGCTATCTCAGTGGGGTGATACAAAACTATCCATGGAAACTCGTCATGGAATACTAAAAACATAAAACATGGGAGCAACATCAGCTCCGAGTAGATGGTATACCACTCTGCAAAATGTCAAGCATGGGGGTTGACGAGTATGGCCGAGAGGTCTCCCTGAGCTATGTCACGTGGAAAGGTAGGTCGATGGCGGTGGAGAATGTCCTGGATTTGGGGCTGATGAGGTGATCGTGGCCGACGGGGGGGTCGAGGGCGTCGGGCACGTTGGAGTGCAGAGGCTCGGTTCGAGGTAACTCCTCTTGGGCGGGGTAGGTCCAGAGCAGCTCGTGAAGCACTGCCGCTCAAGTAAGCTCAAGGCTGCATATCTCCGCGTCACTCTGGCATGTGCTGCGGGAAGCATGGTAAAGCGTGGGCCCCTGAAAGTGACACCAAGGTAGACATAGGATGAGACAATCTCCACAGGATCCCCTCTATATGTGAAGCTCAATCTGGATGTGACGGGGCGAGAGGTATTGAAGACTATTAATGACTTTGGTTTTACCAAGGTTAATAGAGAGGTCTGACTGAGTGCAAAAGTCATGTAAGGCATCCAACTGTCTTTGAAGCCCTTCGGCTGAGTTTGAGAGGAGGACGATGTCATCTGCATAAAGTAGTATGGGGATCAATATGCCTGCCAGTGTGGGACCAGCCCTGCCTAATCCATCAATGAAGCTCGAGATCTCATCAATGTAGAGGCCGAAAAGAGTGGGTGATAGAGGGCAGCCCTGTTTCACCCCAATGGTGCTGGAAATCTTTTGTGATGTACCTCATGGGGCTCTCACTCATCCGGTGACGGACTCATAGAGGGCGATGATGCTCCAAACCATGTCAGATGGGACTCCGATCTCATGTAGACGGTGTAAAAGGCGAGCTCGGGGTCCCCACCACAAATGGTGTATTTGCTTTATTAGAATGATGCAAATTCTGCAAATAAAATTTGGTTCTTGACCTACGCTCTAGAAAGCTGAGTACTGAGGGGATAGATGAGAAAGCAGGGTGATGGTCATTTTCTCTGCTGATATCTCCTTTCCAGCCTGAAGAACCTCTTGCTGAAGAGCCTAGAGTTTGTTGATGTGCTCTCGCATCGTCGAAGACTTTGCAGGATTCATCACTTGCATTTGCACTTCCAAGGAAATTCTCTTCATGGGTAATACCTGATTGTACAAAGAGGCCAAGTGCTGCCAAATCCCTGGAGCCAGGATCATGTGTTTGAAATGATTGATGACTTGGGGTGTGCAATTGAGGAAGATGAAAGAATGCACACGGGCATTGACTCGATCCCACAACTGTGCCTGGGCCTCTTGCTCTTTCTTAGTTGTGACAGTGAAAGTTCCTCCTTCTCCGAAGTGTGGCCTTGGAACTCCAACCATGATGAAATCATCTAAATCATAAGACTCCAAAATAGACTCCATCATCATCTTCTAGATGACATAGTTGTTCCCTTCCATTGTCGGTCCACCAGGAACGTCGGGAGGGTGGAGATCTTCACATGTTTCTCTGCCATCTGAGCAAATTTGCCATCTTGGGGGGGTGCATGTGGTCTTGTGAAGGGAGGGTGGGCGGGAAAAAAATTTGAAGAAGAGGCTGCACTTGCTTTCAAGGTGGCTGTCTAGCATGACAGGAAAAAAACAGCCCCCCCCCCCCCCCCCCCGCGACTCTACTGGAAAAAATGGAAAAATTAGGAACATGATCAAGGAGTCCTCATATGGGAGGGCACACCCACATCATTGGCCCTCACTCCGTACAGTGTAATATGGTATAGACAGGAGATGATTGCCAACATATAGTCGAGGTGAAAGAAGTAGCAGAAGATTGAAAAGGGAAGGAGGGAGGTAGGAGAAGAAGAGGGAAGGAAGGTGATGCGGAGGATATGGAAGAAAAACAAAAACAAAAAACCACAGAAAAATCGGTGGTGGGAAGGGGGGAGGGGGGGGTGATGAAACCTGAAATTTGGGTGAAACTGTCGTACTAGAGAAGGTTCACAATTAAACCAACAGGAGGTAGGAAGGGATTCATCTCATTTAGTTGAGAAAGTGACAATTGAGCCTAAGAAAGATTTCTCTTAGATTTTTGGAAGAGGCTCTAGGATAGTTTTCGACCTCGAAAGATCACCCTCTTTTTGTGGTTGCTGGCGGTTGGCATGTGGCGGTAGACGAGCAGCATGTCTAAGATGTGGCCATCCCCAGGAGTCTTAGTGATATTGTCTTTGGGATCGCCCAAAGGCTTAGCAAGTCTGGCAACGGATTCTCAGCATCTTCACTCTAGACAAGGCCTCTTCCCGTACAATTACATGGGGCAGTGTCGCTTGGGCCGGTGAGGCCGAGGTTGTCATGGCTTATGAGGAGGAAGGTGGAAGGTGGGGGGCTAGTCCTTCAGGTCTCTCACTTCGTATTTCGACGGTATAGTCCCAGCCCCATTTATTGGACTCTTGGTTCGTGTTGCCGACTTGGTCCTTTTCTCACAGATAGTGGTGGTGAGCCCACTTGGCACTACAAACCACTTGTATGGTTATTCCCTTCCCCACCCCTTGTATGAGATAGCCTTCTCCTCATAGAGCAGCCAGTTGGAGGAGAAGTGCATCCTTCCCCCCTTTTTTGTTCTTTGGTCCTCGCTCTGTACATGGAGGAGAGTTTGTTTCTAGCCTTTTGAGGCTGTTTTTTGGTAACTAATAGAAGGATCTTGTTTCCGGGAAAAAAAAACTTGTTCCTAAGTTGTCTTTCCTTGAAATCTATCAACTTGTTGCTAAGTTGCCTTTCCTTGAAATCTATCACCCTCTTGGGTTTGACAAGTTCTTGAGAAGTAACAAGGTTATTCTCAGCTTCCAACATCTCTTTCAGTCGATTCAAGATTGACATGAAAGACTAGATGAGCTTTCACATTCGGAGACAACTCTAGTCTATAAGCAACCTCACCAATCGTTTGAAGGTCTTGTAAGGTCCACACTACCTAGGGGATAACTTCCTAACCTTCCCTGTACGTAAAATCTCCGAACTCTTGGGCACTCTCAAATAAACTAGCACTTCCTCGTCAGTAAACTCTCTCGGTGAGCGCTGTCCTATCGACATAAAAATGGGCACGATCGTGTGCACTTCTAACATCTTCTCGTGCACTGACGAGCACTTCCTGCATATTTGCTAAGAAATCTCTAGCCACAGCAATATGATTATCCTTTAGTCCAACTGTTACTAGAGATCTAAGTTGGTATGGTAGATCAACATAAATGAACTGTAACCAATAGCTGCATGCTTAGCACTGTTATAGGCAAACTCGACCATTGGGATGCACTTCTCCCAGTTTGATTCTCCTGGAGACGTATGAACAAGCATATTCTCCAAAACTTGATTCACCCTCTCTATTTGCCCATCAGACTCGGGATGATCAAAGGAACTCATACTCAGCATGGTCTCCAATCTTTGGAAAACTAGCTGCGAGAAAGTCTAGAAAACTTTGAGTCTCTATCATTTTATGGAAAGTTATGCCATAAAATGGTATTTATCTTAGAAGAAAGCTAATCAGGATTGAGAGCTATCTAAGTGACGTCTATGATGCAACCTTGCACTCATGGGGACATGGACAGCTTCATGTAGTAACTGCATTTGTAGCTATTGGCTGAGGCTATACAAGCGAGGGTTGCAAACTTTCTACATGATGTAGACTACCCTGACCCATAACTAGGGTATCTGGTGAGGTTATGCTGTGAATTCCATGCAAGGACTAGAAAAGGCCTTTCACTTATCATGCAACTAGAGAACTAGAGATCCTAGCTACTTCGTACCCTACAGCAGCTACCTCTATGACAAGCTACCCATGTAACACTTGGGTGGTACCTACATGAAAAGCATTCACTTACACAAGCCTAGAGCTTGCAATCATTATCCGATAGAGACTCAAAGTTTTCTAGACATCTCTGGCAGCTAGTTTTCCAAAGATTGGAGACCATGCTGAGTATGAGTTCGGAGACCATGCTGAGTATGAGTTCCTTTGATCATCCCCAGTCTGATGGGCAAATAGAGAGGGTGACTGATGGGCAAATAGAGAAGGTGAATCAGGTTTTCCAATCTTTGGAAAACTAGCTGCCAGAAATGTGTAGAAAACTTTGAGTCTCTATTATTAACTATATCTAAAGGCAGTCCATACAACTTGAAAAGCTGCTCAACAATCTGTTGTGCTAGTTCACTTGTCTTCACTCTCACTTAGATAGCATCATGCCCTCTGTTGAACCATGGCAAACCTACAATGAAGGCCATGGAAATACTCTCTTTGTATGTATGAGGTGATAAGAGAACTTGTGGTGGAGCTTGTTGGAGCATCATCTAGTCGCTGGCTTCTCCTCTTCCTATATAACAACCATCTAGCTCTTTGTGAGTAACACACATTGCATTAGAAAGCCATTGGGCTGGTTGTACCTCTTTGTATTAATACATGCTTAGTGATCCTTTATGGAAGATTGGCGCTTGCATTGCTTATAGTGAATGTTGTTTATGATTCTCAAGCTTGTGTTAATCTTGGGGATTAAGTAGCCCATTAAAGTCTAGCCAACTATGCTTGAGACAAGCTTCCATTATGCTAGGTCTCATTAGCATGGCTATTCAAGTTTAGTAGTTGTATACTCCTCTTCTTTTTAACACCTGTGAAAAGAGGCCCCTTAGTCCCTTTTTTCAGTGTTGCAACAAGGAAATGCTTTCTGCAATTCAGGTTATCCGCAATACTTACGTGGAATCCTGCAATTGGATATGCATTGAAACCCATAATCAGCTCTACTAACAGGATAAATAAGTTGTTCTGTCATGAGAAAGCATGTGGAGGACCATACTGGGACTTACAAGGCTAAAACAACTAAGGCCCTACGGAAGCTGCATCACTCGTGGAAACTGGAAGCTCGATTCACAAATTTGAAGCTGACCATGTTGTTGAATTGATGTGTATGCAGGCCCTGAGGAATGTTGTAGAAATGCTGAGACAAGATGGCTTTCATCCGGATCTGTTTTGTGTGGCACAAATTCTAAGGTACATGGTCCTCCTCTCATGACTTTGTTAGTGGTGCTGCATGGAAAGCATCGTGTTTATAAAGACTCAAAAAATATTTATTTGACTATAACAATTGTCTTTATAGGTGCCTAGTTGTGTCTGCGAGGTCATGACATGTCGATAAGTGTGCATGGTGTATGATACATTGTGGTGTGTGCATATTTTAGGAACAGGAGCTTGGTGACTTGCATTATGCATGGCTCTAGGTACTTGACCATATGGAAAGTCATGCCATAAAATGGTATTAATCTTAGAAGAAGGCTAATCAGGGTTGAGAGCTATCTAAGTGACGTCTATGATGCAACCCTGCACTCATGGGGACATGGACAGCTTTATGTAGTAACTGCATTTGTAGCTATTGGTTGAGGCTATACAAGTGAGGGTTGCACACTTTCTACACGATGTAGACTACCCTGACCCATAACTAGGGTATCTGGTGAGGTTATGCTGTGTATTCCATGCAAGGACTAGTCGGATAATGATTGCAAGCTCTAGGCTTGTGCAAGTGAATGCTTTTCATGTAGGTACCAACCAAGTGTGTTGTGGGTAGCTTGTCATAGAGGTAGCTGCTGTAGGGTACTAGGGTTAGCTAGGATCTCTAGTTCTGGTTGCATGAGAAGTGAAAGGCCTTTTCTGTGCATAATTTCTAATATGTTCCATCTTGTTGGGCAAAACCATGCCACAGAGATGCCTGAACAAGTTGGTCTTGTAAAGTAGCCCATGGCCTTTGCTACAAAAAGGTAAAGAAAAGGAGTGTCATGAGGGTCACCCTGATGCACTAATGAATGCTCTGTCCTCTTGCACCTGGATGAGAACCCTACTGTGATTGGTTGTGTATAAGAAAGACACACCTGAGAGCCATAACATGATTTTTAAAATCCAAAATGACTGAGGGTGCCCTCCAGGATTTTTAATCCAACCATAATTATCCAATCTGTCTCATGGTAGAGGGACCTTATTCTGTCACACCATCAGAAACTTTAAGATGTCACCATCTCCCTCCCATGTGGAGGGTCAAGAATAGAGAAAGAGTGAGTGTTGAACTTTCCTGTGATGTGAGTACCTGGCTAATTGTACTAACACTCAAGCAAGTGATTCGTACGCTCTCTTGTTTGAGTAAGCGTCTTACTAAATCCAAGGGTCACTAGATGTGTTTATCCTCCTTTTTGTAAGGCGCCAACTTATGTGTAATAATCCTCTCCTGATACATTGCCTTTGCTACTGAATGACAGTAATCGCTGGGTCTAGGAGCTCTCTCTGAGGGGCAAGCATTCCCTCTCTACTGGCCCTTTTGTCGGAGGGCAGTGTGACCCATGCAACCCAGCTTATGCTTTCAAATAATCAAAATGTCAAATCTGAACCCCCACAAGCTCGTTGTGGGAATAGCTACTGACCAGGTGGCTTGAGATGGTGGGTGGCATCAGATGCTGTTCTAGATCCATGGTGTGTGAAGAGACCTGTAAATTATCATCACAATCTCTGGGTATTCTTAAGAGGATGATCTCATCCGATTTGACTTTAAATCTTCTTTTGTCAGATCCGATTCCTGGGTTTGACTTTCTCCTGTCTGGGGCTTTGAAATACTTGGCAACACTGACATGCAAACTAGTAGCTAGAGGTTCTGACTGTCTTGTTATTCCTTTTTGAGGGTATCTCTCTGCTCAGTGTTTCTGGCAATTTGGAGCAGGTGCCACGTGGCTTGTCGAGAGTATGGTATTGCTTTAAGAGCTCTCAATGGCTATCTAAACTCTGGGAGACCTGCACGATCCGAGTTATTTGTTGTATGTATCCCTTTATTTGAGACATTTCTTTGTGTCTGTTTAGACTTCTGTGCTTCTCACATTGCTTTTGGCCTTACACTTCATGTTATGCCCACCAAGGGTTGGTGGGTCGTAAACAGAAAACAGAGGTCTATACAAGGCTCAAAAGGCAGAGAATGCTCTAGCTTAATAAGCATTGAAGCAAGAGTTTCTTGTCATTTAATAACATGCCACTGTCTCTTCTGATACGTTCTTCTGTATTTTTGAAGGTCTTCATTCTGGAAGCCATGAAGGGATTTTCACGAGAAGGAATGGAGACCGCAAAGCAGGTCCTGGTAAGAATTCTTCTCA
This sequence comes from Cibotium barometz, assembly GCF_041138505.1. NCBI lineage: Eukaryota > Viridiplantae > Streptophyta > Polypodiopsida > Cyatheales > Cibotiaceae > Cibotium > Cibotium barometz. Next base: position 15,433,867 of record NC_141100.1, read on the forward strand.
ACACTTGGCATTGGCAAGGCCCCAATCCATTCACATTTTTGCTTTAGAAGATCCGTTGCCAAATTTTGGGGGTGTCTGTTTTCGTTATGTTGGCATACGTTTGACTACTGTGGCTAAAACAGCAATCGTTACTTGTTTTGCAGCAAGACATGCTAAATAGAGGGTTGCCTCTGATTACTAAGATGCACGGTGAGCTGCTGGAACTGGCAGCTCAAGATCCAGTAAGTGCTTTCAAGTGGAATTATGCTCTATTTATAGTGTGAAATGAGATTCTGAGGGTTTTTACAGAAATAACCTTCACGTCTGAAAAGGGGAGGTCTCTTACCCACCTATCCCGCATCACGGGATCTCCGGCCTACCCTCACCCGACTGATGGTCTGCCTGTAAAGACCCTTGGAATGCTGCATGCGGGGAATGCTGCATGGGGTCTTCCTAGGATCCGCATGATTGCTATATGGGTCATTGACAGATTTAGCTAATACCGTCTGTTGATTTCATGAGTACAGGGAGGAGATTTCTCAATGGCCAACCTGTTATTCGATCTGATGCAGAAGCGCAAACTGTCTCTACCAAGAAGGATCATTGATATCTACTTCAGAGGCTTAAGGGTAAAGAATCTTTTCTCCTTCTGGAGTTTCAATACAAGTACAAAGCTTTTAAAGAGCCTGCTACACTTGCCAATACCATCTTGAATTTCCGTTTTCTGTTTGATGCCAGCGGCGGCAAATTCCAGAAGGGGATCCCCGCCTCAAGCAAGTGATGGATATTCTGAACAGGAGATGGGAAGGGCAGCAAAGGCAACTGCAGGCTTAGAGAGTTGAAATGGCAATGCATGTGTGTGAAAGCATAGGAGTAGAATGATCACTAAGCTGCTTTGAAAAAAATAAAAAATTTAGGTTCAAATAGAGGCATAAAATATGCCACGCGGATAAATTTAGGATATCGAAGTCGGTAGGTATGTTGATCAAGTTTACAGGTGAGTTTTCTGCTCTGTTCTGTTTGCTTTTCAATAGGTGTACAGAAATCCTCACTCCTTTCTGAGTGATTTTTTTTTTTGGGGCTTTCTGGTAGGTTGCAAAATTTTTATGGGGCACCTTTTTCCAGTCAAGAACCTGAACACCTGTAGGTGCTCCAGCTTAGCTTATGCATTTGAAAGGTAAGTGCCTAGTGGGATAACTGAAGCAATAATATAGTCTTAAGTGATGGCAGGCAGGTATCTTGATGACTTAGGAGCGCTCCCTACTAATCAATAGATTCTCATGGTTTCATAAACCAAGCAATGATCACGTAAGGTTGTAAAAATCATGTAACACTACATTTTAAGCATGTGTCTTGAGAAGGCTTTGTGAAGAGATGCTTTTTGCACATAGGTGGGAAAGAGTAAGAGATAATTGGTAGTATGAGATTGTATGTGGGTTGGGGAGTAGATATAGTCACAAATGTACATCATAAGGTTAATGTAATTGCAGAAGGAGATTTTGCCATTCCCTCCTGAAAATTTTAAAAAATAAACCAAGTTATTGAGATTGATGTGTTTTAAGCGTTATATATATTAATGCTCCACCCTCTTGCCAGGATGCTTAGGTGCTTTTATGCGCTATTTTTAAGTCATTTATGAGGTATAAGTCCTTGTGTCAAGGGGCCTTTATGAGCTTCCACACAGTTTAGATGGGAGAGAAGCTGCACCATAACCAAAGGGTACTATAGCTTACTTCAAAAGCATGTGCAAAGGGGGAGAAGAACCTGAAGGGGAAGGTATACAAGCTTACAATTTTCCATGATGGTTAAACTCAGTAAGAATCTAGAGTAAGATTTAAAATTGCAAAGTGCATTACAGAGAATCAATAGCTAAATGACATTTGAGTGGTGTGGGGGGAGAAGAACATTGAGGTGAAGGTACACAAGGGTACAATTTTCCATGATGGTTAATGTTAGTAAGAATTCAGGGTATGATTTAAAATTGCAAAGTGTAATAGCTAAATGACATTTTAGTTTTCAACATGTGTTTTTGATGAGTCTTAGCCTTACTCAAGCATCTCTCGTTGGGTCTTGTCTTTGAGCTACAATTGGAACTTCCCAAGTGGGTGTGTTGGCTCGATCCTTGCATCCTTACTCCGTCGTCACACCAGAATGCGTCTTGCCAAAATGGTGAAGGAAGAGCTCTCAATGTCTACATGGAGAAGAGATGGTTCTTCCCAATGGTCGTGTCTCACAAAAACAAGCGATGAAGAATCTAATCGAAGAGACAAGCTTACAACCAAACTACTCAAGTAAAGCATCTATCAAGCAAGCATGAATTCAAAAGCATACAAACAAGCAAGAAGAGGGAAGAAGAAGGGCGCACAAGAAAACTATTGCAAGGGAATGATTGTGTAATGCTTATTGTCAAAAGTGATTTATACACAAGTGACTAGTTTTCACACTTGGTCGTCCAAATTTAAAAATAGTCCGGTTTCTATTACGAGTCTTAAGTAACTATATACACCAAGCTGTAGAGTTTCTCTTTTGACATTGAGTGTAGGGTAAGGTTGCTTTATATGTTCCAGCACCATCTTACAAGGGTGTAGTTTTTGTGCACATAGGTAAGATAATCTTAGGCAACTATATATACCATGTTTGTAGACTTTTCTTATTTTGTTTTTAAGTGCTAAGGTCACTTTATATATGTCAACATCGTTTTACAAAGGTAATTGTCCATTTTCTTTGGAAGTAAGATGGCAAAGCGTCTTACGATAGGTTGGGCGGGCGAAACAATGTTAACTATTGGAGTTATCCTCTTGCTTAGTAGTAACCACGTCCTCGTATCACTTGAGTCAATGGTGAAGTTGTTGTCAGGAAGCAGATGGATATGCCATTGAGTGTGTGCTTGAGCTTATGTAATTCCTTTGAAAACAATCCACAACTAAATGCAAGGCAAAGTGATGTGAAGCTTTGGGTAGCCCAGATGGCAGGAAGCTTGTGGAGGCAACATTGGAAGTGATAGGTGATGTAGAGATGCTTCATGCCAAGTCTTCGTTGGTTGTGGAAGTGGTGTGGACCTTGTAACATGAGGTAAATGGGAGAACAAGTCCCACGATCCCATGGAATGATGAGCATAGGTAGGTGGAGCTTTGAGACGTCTTGGTGCGATGGAGTATTATGCCCAAATCTCATGCTTTGAGGTTTACTTCATGAATATGTTGGTTGGAGAGAGGTTTTGTTGGTGGTTAACTTGGGTCAAAGTAGAGGATATAGGCATGGAAGCTCAAGGGAGGTACTTGCAAGGTCGAGAGTTCTCCGAGCGATGGGTCGTACCATGGGCCAAGCTTGCACTCGCCATGGTCTCTCTATCTAGAGATGTACGTAGAGGGTTGGTGTTAACCTCTACACAATCATGGATATTTCTAGGGACATGCATATTAATTCGATTCCTTGCACCCCTAGTGAGAAAGTGTTATGAGCAAGTTGTGGATCAAACAATGCATATGTTGTCACACCTACCATAGCTACTAGAGAAAGGATTATAGAAAGAAGAACCTTTCAAGAGGAAATCACTTCAAGAAGATGTAGTCCACCAGATGAGCAAGAATTCTCATTCTATGGCCACCGGTAGAGACAAGATGCCAACTTTCAGATTCCCTCCTCATCATTGGGCCCAATAAAGGAAGAAAGGACGAGGGACAATAATGTTGTCCGAAAGGGGGCAATACCTCTTGAAAGGGCAAGGGTAGCCACTCCCTTAGAACCCAGAGTACAAGCTCAAGGAGTATAGAAAATTGAAAGATTGTATAGTCACAAATAAAGAGCTATAAGCCAACTAGCACCAGCAACTAGTTGGATACCTAATGATGCATATGGTAAACGTACTTCCAAAAAACATAAGTTGGAGTACCAACCCATGGGTAGTTGGGACCATCCTATGCACCAGTATCTCCTAGAGGTGAACCCAAATACTTACCCTCGATGGCCCCAAAACCAACAATTAAGCCTATAGAATCGAGAGCATGAGCTCGTATTCCTTAGATGAAATGAGAAGAGTGCTCGATGCCTTTCCCATGGTCTAAATACTATTGGAAAAATTAAAAATCAAGGAAAACTCTTAAAACCCAAAAATTACCCAAAAAAGCCATAAAATTAGAAAATTTATAGAATACAAAAAAACATCAGAAAACTAAGAAACATCATAATGAGAACCTTTATAAGTGATTTTAACATTGGACCAAGTGCTTATGCATTTATGTTTCGGTTGAATCATTGCGAATTCATGTGCAAACCCAACATTTGAATACAAAATGTTATTATACATGCCAACATTAGGGCATGGAATAGGACCAAGAGTCAACATTAGGGCATGGAATAGGACCAAGAGTCAATTTAACCACTCTAGTAGATCTAGATTCTAGTTCAAAAAAGCATACCAAGAATCCTTCACAACAAAGAATATACCTGATCAAGATTATGTACATTAGCCTGATTTAGCATCCAAACACAAAAATGGCCGAACAAGACCATGGAGTATTTATAGGAGCGTCATTAGAAGGATCCAAAAGGCCCCAAAACAAAAGACCAATGGTTGAGAAAAGGGCCGTGAGCAAACATGTTAGAGGCTAGACTAGTAACACAAGGATGAGTGAAGCGTATGTTTTACAACACTACGACTTCCACATAATTAACCAAGTCCCAATCTTTATTGATATAAACGGGATATTCTTGGAGAAACAGGCCAATGCTATCATTGTGTGGCATTGAGCCAGACCTCTCAAATAACCCACAAGTGGTATTATCGGGCCAGTGGAGAACCAAGAGTTCTATTTGGATGCCGACGACCGGTATGATGTATATCCTAACAAGAGACATTAAGAAGGTTAGACCTATAGTCATGGCTATTGAGATAGAAAGACCCAAGAGATTGCAAGAAAAGCTACTGAAGCTCAAATAGAGTAGGTAAGGACTAAGCTCCCTAATGTAATTGAGAGAGGAATGAGAGACAAATACGATCATGGTCATCTAAGGATAAGAGCCTCACATATATCCAAGCTAGTGTCAATTTTTGACAAAGTGCATTTAGACAAATCTACATGGCTGAGACACTATGAGGGAGGTCATCATCAATACATGTTGTGGTTTTGCCAGTGTCGATGCGGGAGAGATGATCCACCATTACATGATATTTGCCAAGCCGTAATAGAATCAACTTCTTGGAATAGAAGCAACCACCTCTACACATGAGTAGCCACATGAGGTTTGTTGAGAAGGTATTTGAAGGCATGGTGATCCAAGATGACGATGAAGTGGCTACCCAAAAGATATTGATGGAAATTTTGTGGTAGGCATAGATAATGGCCAAACCTTCCCACTCTATGGTGTTATAGTTATGTTTAGATGAAGTGGTGAGGAAGCTGGCTCAGAGATAGGCCGGTCCATTTTGTACTCCAGACTCAGTTATGGTGGGTGAGGGGATTGCACCAACAATAGTGGACTTGCATCTATGGGGACGTGAAATATGATCAACCAGTATGATGGGATGAGGATGGGTGCTTTGGTGAGGTGCTTTTTAAGGTAGGTGAAAGGCATGGGACGTCATGTTTGTACCACTAGAATATGGTGAAAGTTTTGACCAAGGAAGAGCTAGATTAATATACTACATATATTTCTAGTAGAAAGCAGGCGATGATATCCGGTGTGACTAACAAAGACTGCGACTCCTTTGGGGCTGATGGGGGAAGGTAACCAAAGGATGGTGAATGGTTGTATCAAGGTTGGGTGCCAAGCCTTGAGAAGAGATGATCACCAAGAAGTGACACTTAAAAGGGATTGAGATGTTACTACAAAGAGCGACACTTGATGGCAAAAACTAAAGCGAACTGGGTAAGGTGTTGTGTAGGAGCCTGTGATGAAGTTAGAAAAATCATCAATAAAACTATAGAGGAAACTAAGAATATACTCCCTGAAGATATTGGTGCCGATTCCATTGGGTTTTTGTATAGCCCAAAGGGGATGTTGAATAAGATTACTATGAAAATAGGTATCCTATTCATCGTGTGGATGATTTGTCATGCATGTGTGTGTGTAGTAAAATCTAGATATCATCAAGTTTGTGTGCATATTGTTGATGTATATTAAATTTCTTTCCACTCACAAATAGGAAATTATCAATTTCTTATAATGTCTTTTGGTCTCACAAATGCACATGCTACATTTAATAGAATGATGAATCACATATTCTTGAAATACCAACATTTTGTCGTTATTTTCTTTGATGATTTTCTTGTATTCAACCAAAATGAAGAACAACACAAATGTGACATTCAGTGTTTGTTTGGAGACTCTTAAATCAAACCAATCTTATGCCAATCTTGAGAAAAGTTTCTTCTTTTAGAAATTAATTGAATATCTAGGTCATATTATCTCTGTCAAAGGTACTAGAGTAGACCCCAAAAAGGTTCAAACCATAAAAACTTGACCGACTCCTAAGAATGTAAATGAGGTTTTCTCTTTTTTGGGTCTATGCATTACTATAGAAAATTTATCCACAATTTGTGTTACCTTTGACTATGCTCCTTAAAAAATAGAATCTTTTTCAATGTGGTGAGAGCACCAACAAAAATACTTTGACATGCTTAAGCATATATTGATGCATGCTTTTGTGCTGCTATAATTGCCCGACCCTTCTTTCTTGTAGCTAGTGGGCTAGGCATCAGTGCGGTCATTATGCAAGATAGACATCTTCTTGCATATGAGAGCAAAAAGTTGAAACCTTCTGAGGCCAAGTATAGCACTTATGACAAAGAACTTCTTATTGTCATACACTTTGTATGTGGGACTTTATGATTCAAACTGATCAACATAGTATAAGGCATCTACTTAGTCAACCTTTGATTCATAAGCGTTATATTAGATGGGCATCATTTATTTAAAGTTTTTATCGTCTCATTAATATCAACCACATTAAAAAAATATTATAGCTCATGCATTGAGTAGATGTCCTTCCATCGCTAGTAGTTTTGTTCTTGATATTCATTATTTTAATGCTATGCATGATACATATGAGCATGATCCTAATTTCTCATGCATGGTTGAAAGTAGAATCTAATCATTACTTGTTGATATACAATGATGGATTTCTTTTATTTGAAAAGCATTTATGCATCACTGTTCCATTTAGACAATTGCTTTTAGAAGAATCACATAATCCACCTTACATGGGTCATAGAGGAATACTCACTACTTTGAAAACAATAGAAGATTATTTTTATTGGCCTAATGTAAATAATGATGTTGTTGATTTTATCTCTGAATGTATAATTTATCAATGAGTTAAAGCAGCATCATGGAAAATAGCATGACTTGCTCATGCTATTACCTATTCCTAATGCCCCTAAGGAAGAAATATCAATGGATTTCATTACTAGTTTTCATGTTACATCTATAAACAATGACGTTCTATGGGCTATCATTAATAGATTTAGTACGCAAGTATATTTCAATACAGGTAAAAAGATATAAGCTACACATATGTTTAGTAAGCATGTTTTTACACACCATGGATTGCCAAAAGTTATCCTTTTTTTTATCATAATTCGATATTCTATAATCATTTTTGGATTTCTTTATTTTCTAATCTAGAATCTAGAATTTATTTCAGCTCTTCTTTTCATCCTAAGAGTAACAGGGCAACATAAGAGACCAATAGCACTATTCTAGATTTGTTGAGGCCTTACACTATTTCTAGACCAGGCACTTGAGACCAACACCTTCATGTGCTCCAATCGGTGTATAATAACATGCCACACTCCGCTAATGGAAAAGCTCCCTTTCAAGTCATGTATGGTAAGAGATAACTAACACCTACTTCTTGACTCTCATAATAGTCTCGTAGTAGATGATCCCACTAGAGACCATACCCATATAATTCTTTGTGAAGTACATAAATCCATCTCTAAGCCTCAAGCCCAATACATGACTTAAGCCAATAAGAAATATAATCTTATGAAATTCCAAAAAAGGAGATTATGTATGACTTAGGAATGTAGAGAAAAACCCTACAAATAAACTAGCTATGAGATTTTATGGACCATTTAAGATCCTCGATAAGATTAATGGAAATGCTTTGATATTCCATTGTATTGACATATTCATAACTCCTTTCACATTAGTCTGATGATCCTTCTTTACTAGAAGAAGCGTCTAAGATCGTAGAACCTAAATTCCTTTTAGACCATGAGTAGACAACCACAAGAAGGGATAATATTTATCATAGATATTTGGTGAAGTATAAAGGCCAATGCATAGAAGAGTCTCAATGGCTCCCCGACCATGCCCTCGTTGCCTATATGTTACACCCACACTTGCCCATGATCATTTTAGATTCTTTTGTGACAAAATTGAGGACATATGTTTCTCACCTCCTTTGGAGCATTTATGAGGACAAGTCATGGAATTCATATTCCCATGTTTCTCATTAATTATGAATTCTTGTAGATGAGTTTAGATTGGCAATGGTACCTACTTTGAAAGTATGCGGCGGGTGACTCCGTACGTGATGTTATTAGTTGCATCATCTCCATTAGTTGAGATTTATATGTTTATTAATTTTTAAAATTTTATTTCTTTATTTATTTATTGGCATAGTTGATGTAAGTGTAAATTCTTGGGGACCAACTGGAGGTAGTCAAGGAGATTTTGAGATACTTGACTTTGGGCGTTATGTCATTTTATCGAACGCTTTCCATTTTTAGGCGAGGTCCATATTTATTGGCAAAACGAATACTTACTTAGAGATATGAAAGTTCTCTTATGAACATTTGATTTTAAGGTTTATTTATTTAGAAATATGAAAGTTATCCTATGGACATCTGATTTGCAAAGGTTATTTGGTTACACTCCAATTTTGAGTAGATACACACGTGTAAAGTAAAGACGGACAAAAAGTAAACTTAGTTGGGTTTTATATGATTATTTATATTAAAATTTTATTTTAATTAATTTATTGGCATAGTTAATGTAAGTACAGATTCTTAGATAGGATAATACAAGTGAGCTAGTGATAACCAAGGATATTTTGATATGCTTGACTTTGGGCGTTATTTCATTTTATTGGACACTCGTCGCATTTATTCCATTTTTGGGCGAGATCCATCTTAAGATTATATTTCTTATTGGTGGATGCTTTTTAGACATATGAAAGTTCTCTTATGGACATTTGATTTTATTGCAAAGGTTTATTTATTTAGACATATTAAAGTTCTCTTATGGACATTTGATTTTATTCCAAAGGTTGCAAAGATTTATTTAGTTAAAAGGTACTCCGATTTTGAGTAGATACATACACATGTAAAGGTATGCATAAAAAGTAAAACAAATTTTTTTTCTTGAGATAGACATAAGCATGGATGAATTGGTAAAAAAATCTGCTCAACCATTTAGGCCAAAGTGGTAGGGCCAAGCCCAAGGATAACCTCAAGGAGAACCCGAGACAACACCTCAAGTAGGACACCCACATCTATTCCCATGAAGAGATATGGTTTGGTGCATAATTTACCATCGAAATCATACAAGTAAATATTTCCAATGCATAGATAGCAATGTATTGTACTCATTGCCAGCACCACGAGAACCATGACATAGCCCATTGTTAGTACGAGGAGAAACCTGGCACCACAACCTATGCTCCCACTGCCAAAGAAACCACCTCAAGTAGGACACCCACATCTATTCCCATGACAAGATATGGTTTGGTGCATAATTTACCATCGAAATCATACAAGTAAAGATGTCCAATGCATAGATAGCAACGTATTGTACTCATTGCCACAGCACCACGAGAACCATGACATAGCCCATTGTTAGTACGAGGAGAAACCTAGCACCACAACCTATGCTCCCACTGCCAACAAAGAAACCACTAGCCCTATTGCCCATACCAATGCTTCTCAATCGATGCATATTCTAGACCACCATCGATGTCATCCACCTCTGGTATTACCGCCCCAATCGATTCCTCTCAGAATTGCACCAGTACAATAGTACTTGATGACTTTTTACCAGCAAACTCCGAGAGCGCAAAACACAAGAGCTATGAGTCATATGATTCATATGGATATCCGGAGCAACCCCCAACCATTAACTATACCTCTTTGTTCGAAGCCATGGTGCAACAAAGAGCAAGGGACCTCAACAATATGGCATGCAGGCCACCTCTTCAATGTTTCCATTACAAGGGTCGGCACCGTGTTGCTAAGTGCCTTCATAGACCCTAATGTCATTCCATATAGAGGCACATGTGACAAGTGTGGATTCAAACATGCTTTCAAGATCAAAGCATCAACAACCACTTTGACAAGCCTTAACTTATCATCAAGCTACTAGATTCCCAAGAATTCTAATAAGGGAACCATCCCTCTCTCGATTCCAAAAACCTTGCCATCCTTACAAACCCAAAAACCAAAAATATACAAGCGATGGTGGCCTTAGTATCCCTAGTAACACCTCAAAGATCGACGTCTCCTTGGATTCCCACCAAACTACTAGAAGTAAAAGGATTCTACGAAGGAAACCCCCACATTTGGGTGCCGAGATTAAAGAAACCCATGCCCCGGTTTGCTTGCAAACGCACCATCAAATGTTAAAGACCAAAGCCATGCCTTTGATGCCAACTCTGAAGCTTAAGCAAGAAAGGAGAATGGCAGCTTCCACTTCGACTCGTGTGCCGACACCACCTTTCAAAGTTAGAAAGCCTATCAACCCCAAGCACCAAGAGGCAAAGCCTTGTCCACATTGTATAATGGCCCTTCTCATCCTTGTTTCCTTTGAAGAAGAGCCACCCATGGTGTCATACCCCAAATAGAACCATGCACATGCTTCTGTGACACTATCGAGTAAGCCCAAGGCTCAAAAATATCACCACAACCCCATAACAGCTATGTGTGCCACACTACAACATCAACTCACCAGCTCGAAGGCCAAAGTTTAGGTAAGCGCACCAACCAACCCAACCATAGTGTCTAAGCTTTCATCGTGGATGGGCGAGCACCACTCCCCCCCCCCTCTCCTACTAAGTGCATGCACAATAAAAGCATCGAACCCTAACTCACATATACATAAGTAACATAACCATTCTCGCTCAAGTGGACAGTCAATACTGTCACCAAGAATGATTGTGAAAACTCAAAAAGCCAACCGTAGTGGTGTCTAACCTTTTGTCGTGGATGGCGAGCGCCACTTCCCCCTCTCCTACTGAGTGCATGCACAATAAAAGTATCAAGTCCTAACTCACATATACATAATGTAACCCTTCTCGCTCAAGTGTAAAGTCACTACCATCACCAGGAATGATTGTGAAAACCCAAAAACCTAAAAATACATATAGAGGCGAAGCGGTGATCTCAAAAGTTTGATTGCCCAATTATTTTCCTAAAGTCCAATCAACATGGGTTGGATTACGTCGATTCAAGGAGTGATGATCTATAAAGTTGGATTGTGATTCAAGAACTAGGATCAACGATTCAAAAAGTGGGATCATCAGGGAGTTGGATCACCACGATCCAAGAATTGGCTATCAAAAAAGTAGAATCGTCTGATAGGTGGGATTGTCCGACAGTCAGATCACTAATGATCCAAGGTTCGACAAATTCAAGATAAGAGATCAGAGAGATCGACGAATTCAAGATAAGACATCGGTGAGAACGACGAATTCAAGATAAGAGATCGGTAAGTATAGCCCTCCTTTTACTCCGATGTTCGTATCTTCCCGACAACCTAGTAAGTATAGCCCTCCTTTTACTCCTTACTTTGAGTGGGTAGAGCGCTCCACACGGAGGGTAGAGATGGTACAGTCGAGATTGTTTGCAGGTACATCTTTGGATAGCCTGATTGCCAAACCACCCACAAACCCCAATGAAAATCCCACTACCAACAAACCCAAATCAATTTCCACTTACAACCAAACCCTAACAAGTTTTTGGTGTGCAATCAACCCTCTTCACTCGTATCCATTCACCAGCGGCACTTAGCAACCTCGACCTCATGCCTTTTGCTGATTGCATCCTACATCGCACCTTATCAAGGCACTTCGACACACCGAACCCCTTTCTTGCGCACAACTTCCATGCCCCATGCGAACACTTTGCATGGTTGCCTTTGGTCATGTTGCCTTGTCTTGTCTTCATTCATTGAGTCAAGTTCTTGCTTAGTCCAACCATCTTCTCATCCATGACTCACAATTCTAGTGTGTGCATACTCACAAGTGCTCCTAGCTTTCTATTCACGCTTGACATGCTAGGACTTTGTCAACATGCCACCGAAGTAGCCTCTATCTTGCTCAATCATATGGGCATCCCAATCGCACAATCTATGGAGCCGTCGGATCCATGCACACAAACAACAATATCCATGCAAACTAGAGACTCCATCAAGCGTGCTCTGCATCTCCCTCCAAGGCAAAAACCTTACCTGTATTTGCTCTACGAGGTAGAGATGCCCAAAAATCCATCAACAAAGCTACACCACCGACGTTCCAACATTTCACCCCATGCCACGCGGATAGCTCTGTAATACTTCCATTTTTCTTGTCAACATCACCTGCTTCAAGCGAGTGGACCGAATAGCCACCAACACTTCAAGGAAAAGCCCCAAATTCATTTGGCCATGTTCAAAAAAACGTGCATACTTCACGGCTTATCAAGGTTTGCACCCACCTAGGTGTCTTAAAACTCTTCCATTCTCATGAACAACCCAACCTTAGTCACACACCCGCCTTATCAGCTGGCCTCGTTATACATCAAGTACCAACTTTCTATCTGAAACCATGTATAAGAGATAAAAAAAAGTAGATTAAAAATTATAAAAGAAAGTAGAGTGTAAGAGTTTTAAGCTTCTACAAGAGCCCACCTTTTGCCCACTCTCCAAACACGTCACCTGCAATATCCACGGGCTCAGCATATAATAAACACAAAGGCATTGCTCAATCATGAACCTGCATTAGAGCCTCATCTGCGACAATCGTCCAGGTACATTTCTAAATGAGGGAACCATGGTAGACACAAGCCTAGCCCATGCTACGAGCCATCGCTAGGACCTTCCTACAATCAACTGGACCCTTCTGTGCCTCATCTGTGACCATCCCACCCATTCAAGCCACCCTACCTCCAACCCACACTGGATAATGTTGAGTCCATTGAGCCCCAAAGGCCACCAACCTCCCTTGAAGTTGTGGACACCACCATCCGCAAACCCCCTAACATGTTGAACACTCTAATGATCTTGACTCCCTAAGAAAAGGGATGGCAAGTAAATGTCAAAGAAAGCAGCAAAAAAGAAATCTCCCACTGTTAAATTGTGAACCTTGCCTCTTCAAGTTCCATCCAAGGATTCCCTGGCATTTTATGTACACCTTGGCTAAAGAGTGTCAAACCTTCAAGATCTACCAATCCAATTGGTTAGACCCTTTGCAATCCAATCTCCCGCCGCACAATAAAGGGAAACTAGAAAGCTTTCTCTCCAGTTACAATATCTCTCCCTCCCTCCCTCCCTCCCTCCCTCCCTCCCTCCCTCTCTCTCTCTCTCTCTCTCTCTCTCTCTCTCTCTCTCTCAATCTCTCTCTTGAAAACTAGCTAATCAGAAGATAAGAATCACGCAAGCATTAAGCTCTCAACATGGGCACACACACACACACTCACACTCTTTTACTCATGTTATGACTACTTGTCTCACATTTGGAGTTTATGTAGTTCTTTTTACAATAGGTTTCAAAGGTGGTTCTTTAAGCAGTAGTTCACCCATTTTATAAAGCATTATTGCACCAATATCATCAAATATTTCCAATAAGTTTGGTGTAGCCAAAGCTTCAATTTTGAGTTTTTCCCCTTATCATGGGTGTTGATGTTTATTTAATTGATATTCTTATAGCCAAACGCTTTTTTGAAGGGTTTCAGTTTATAGTTTTATTATCTCGGTCTCTAGGGATTAGGCATTGGTACTATTGTAGTACCTTTAAATAATTTTCTAGTATTACATTTGGGCTAGGCTGTAATCGACGAAGGTGCAATGTTGCTCCTTCTTCTAGCTCTTGTTGTAATCAACTAAGGATGTAAACGACTAAGGTGCAATGTTTCTCCTTCTTCTAGCTCTTCTTGGATTTTGATGTATATACTTCATCAACTACTATTTATACTCCTGAGGCTCTTGTTTCATGAAACTGTTTAGGTCTCTAGTCATTGGTAAAGTTATAAGTTGAAGATCCTAAAGATCCTTGGTCTTGGATCTAAGCTAATTTCAAGGTCCCTTGAGATTGAATCTTGCCTTAACTCTTCATCATCTAGATATTTTGTAATAGGATTCATCTTGAAGTAGCTCAATCCTCTCCCTAATTAGGCTATTAGATTTTTTAGTCGGGAGGGTGTTATTATTGGATTTATAGTTATCATGCATACCCATAATGAAAATCAACACTTTTTCCCCTTTGATCCAATAAGTCCCTTCACTAAAATTCCTCACTAGAAGTTTTTCAAAGTATTCTAACACCCTCTTTCGTGTGACACAAAGTTGATATGAGGGTCACAAATTATAGATGCCCTATTGTCCACATGGACATCACACCTAATTATTATTCTTGATCTAAAGTGCATGAAATGATTTGGTTCAAGATTGTACTTTTTCTTTTCACAAGAAAATCAACCTTTGGAACGTGGAAGAAGGCACTCTAAATCTCAAAAAGTAAAAAATTAAGTATCTAATAGTTTCCTATAAGCATGTGTATCCATAAACGCTAAAGCTCAAAAACTTAAAAAATAAGTATCTAATAGTTTCCTATAATCATATGTGTATGCATAAACACCAAAGCTCAAAAAGTCAAGAATTAAGTATATGATAGCATCCTGTAGTTATATATATATACGCATATACGATGAAGTTATCTGATCAAAGCTGTTTAGTGTATGAATCAATATAGTTGTATAAGTTGAAAAATGCATGTGTTTTGTTTGGATGTATGAATGTAATCATACATGTGCAAATAAACTTATTCATATGTACCGTTGACGATCAACATATTTGATAGACAGTTATCTGATCAAAGCTGTTTAGTGTATGAATCAATATAGTTGTATAAGTTGAAAAATGCATGTGTTTTGTTTGGATGTATGAATGTAATCATACATGTGCAAATAAACTTATTCATATGTACCGTTGACGATCAACATATTTGATAGACAAGATGTAGACAAATGCAAAAATATGCATACCAATATACTTATATAGTGAGTCATTTAAGTTATTCTTGACATACCATTAAAACATGTATGCGTACCATTCAAAAATATATAGCGTCCTACTAACACCACTTTTGGTCAACACGGTTCCTCACATTGACACTATTTACACACTTTGTAATAATGAGCATCTTTACTTATATTATTATGATTCTCATCATTTGACATGTTGTAAACACTAAGGTGCACACACTATCATTGAAGGCACCACACTCTCACTCCAACAGGCATCTACCAAATTTAGGAGTTTCCCACTAACAGGTCACCCACCACTAGAGCATAGTAAAAAAATAGAGAGTCTAGAAGCTCAATCAACTTGGTGCTATCACCTTGATCTATACAGAAGGGATTTTGGTTAAATCTTAGGGTGCCTATACACGTGGCAACCCACTTCCAACCGGTAGCCCATTGAACACAATGTCTACAGGGAGATTCTTTTGCACCCAAAGTCATATGTGGGATGCCACGGTATGAATGGTGAGGTTGGCGGGGTGGCGGGGTGGCGGAATGTTTGTATGGGACCGGAGTAGTGGGGATGTCATCTACCATGGCTGGATTATGGCGGCAAAGACAATGAAGGGAATGAAACATTAGGAGAAAGAAGGGCCCAAGATGGTGGTCAATTAGACAAAAAGAGAAGTTGCCTAAAGGGGAAAAAATGGATGAGGAGAAAAGTAGTTGGAAAAAATGTTTTTTTTTTCTAGATAGATTTTTTATAAAAAAAGTGCTACTTGCCATCTGTGTCTCTATACACGAATAACAAGGAGGAGGATTAGGTGGGAGACAAGAAAGAGAGGGGGTTGAGAAGGAGATGGTAGTTGCAAGGTAAGTAGGAGAGAGGGAGAGGTGGAGGTGAGGGACGAGGAGGAGAAGGGGAAGTGGGCCGAGTAGGAGAGGTAGTCAGGTAGGAGGCAACAAGTATGAAAAGGAAAGCACATGAAGGAGGGAAGGAGGAGGCACGAGTAGGAAAAGCAAGAGAGACAAGTAGGAGAGGGAGAGATCTAGGAAGATTTGGCCTCAAAAAGAGAGGCCAGCATGAAAGTTTGGCCTCAAAAAGAGAGGCCAGCATGAAAGTTTGCAAAATTAAAATTGAAGAGGGCGAGGGTGACTCAACACCTAGATGGAAAGTGTGGGGAAGTTTCCCAAAAAAATCTAAGAAGCTGAGTATGATAAGTAATATGGGGGTGAGTATGAATGTACCATGTATGATGTAGGGGTGAGTTGAAGCTATCGAGTGTGACATGGGAGGCAAGTACAAAAAGTGTCCCAGTGGGGGGAGTATCAAAGAGGACCTAGATGGGGGGGCAAGCATGAAGATTGTGGTTTTCAGTGGTGGGAGGAGTCTGGGTTGATGGGGCGAGTATAAAGGAGATCAAGGAGGGGGATGAGTATGAAAAGTCACACAGGAAGGGAGCTGAAGGCCACCTTAAGGAGAAATGCACAGTGCCACCACCGTGTACCATTTGTAACATGTACAATTATAATACATGGAACTACAGGTACAACATGAAAAATAGAGCTCCCATGGTGAACAACATGGAAGGAGTGGAAAGAAGATCTGTGATGTAAGGGGATCGGTAACACCTGCTCAAAGGCGAGCTCATGTGGAAACATTCAATATGCTAGAAGGCTTTGATGATGATGAAGAGGACATAATACTTCGCGAACATCCTAACCTGGTGCCCTTGTACATGTTACATGTAGATGAAGTGATGGGGCACTATGTGGAAGAAAAAAATGGAAAAGCGAAAAAAGCAGCCAAAGAAATTTAAAAAAAAACAAATTCCACAAAACCAGAGGGCTCAAGGAGAACAAAACTGAGCAAAACCATGCAAGAGAAAGCCTTGGAAGAGGTTAAATGGGCCCGTAATCTAAAGCAAGAGATCCGTGATTGGGTGCCGAATCAAAAAGAGAACCAGAAGGGAAATGGCACAAAAGTAAGCCCAGACAGACTACAAGAGGCGAATCTTGAAAAAAATAAAAAAGAAGAAAAGCCAGTGAAGATTAGTATGGAATTGGAAGAAGAATTCAAGCAAGAGTTGGTGTCCTTACTGAAAGAATGCCAAGATGTCTTTGCTTGGTCGTTTGAGGACTTGGAGGACATTAACCCTAAATTCTTCCAGCATAGCATCAATTTAAGAGAAGTAGCCATACTAGTCAGACAGCAGAGGTATAGAATGAACCCTAACTACACCAAACAATTCAAAGAAGAAATTGACATAATGCTAAGAGTAGGTTTCATTGTGCTAGTAGAGAAAGCTATTTAGATATCCCCAATTGTGGTAGTGCCCAAAAAGAACATGAAGATCAGAATATGTGTGGATTACTGTAAGATGAATGCCACAACTATCTCAAACCCCTTTCCACTTCCGTTTTTACAGAATCTTTGCTAGATGAGGTAGCTGGAAAGGAAATGTACTCATTTCTGGATGGATTCAATGGGTACAACGAGGTAAAAATGGTGCCAAAAGACAGGGAGAAAGCAGCC
Source organism: Cibotium barometz (assembly GCF_041138505.1). Taxonomy (NCBI): domain Eukaryota; kingdom Viridiplantae; phylum Streptophyta; class Polypodiopsida; order Cyatheales; family Cibotiaceae; genus Cibotium; species Cibotium barometz. The sequence continues at coordinate 15,451,600 of NC_141100.1, forward strand.
TCTATCACTAAATGGGGTATCGTGGCTGTCATGATGTTCGGCCTAAAAAATGTATCGGCTACTTTTCAAAGAATGGTGCAAGAGATTTTCTATGATTACCAAACAGACTTCATGAAAGCATTTGTAGATGACTTCAGTGTGTCTAGTGATAAGGCAAAGTGCATCTATCATCTGAGGCTGTGTCTGCAGAGATACAAAGATACAAGGCTTAAGCTAAATTCAACCAAGTGTGCATTTGCAGTAAGATCAAGAACACTGTTAAGACACATAGTGTCAGTCCAAGGATTGGCCATAGATCTTGCTAAAGCAGAGGCCATATCCAAAATTTTTACTCCAGAGAACATCAAGCAACTAGAGATGTTCCTTGTGGTAAGATTAAGTGGCATGCTAGATTTTTGAAATATTTAGCACATGTGGCTAACCCATTGTATGCACTTACTAAGAAAGATGCAAAGTATAAATGGAATATGGAGTGTCAAAAAGCATTCCAATGGCTAAAGAGAATGGTGTTAATTACACCAGTGGTAACCACCCCAGACTGGAATGAAATGTTCCATGTTTATGCGGATGCTTCAGACAAAGCAATGGGCAGTGCACTGATGTAGAGAAGCAAGAGGGGTATATGCAACCCATTCATTATGCTAGTAAAGCCCTCACAAAGGCGGAAAGGAACTACAAAGCAATAGAGCGAGAAGCTCTCTCAGTGATTTATGTTGTGAACAAGTTCCGACACTACCTCTTGGTGGGAAACACATTTATTTTCCACATAGACCATCAAGCCCTCATTTATTTGGTGAACAAAGCTTTTCTAGTGGGAAAAATGGCAAGGTGGATGCTTCTGCAAGAGTTTGAGTTCACCATCCAACACACGCCCGGAAAAGAGAATGTGGTGGCAAACTTTCTGTCCACACTAGATACTTGAGAACCTGCTCTAGATGGAGTGGATGACCAACTCTCGGATACCAACCTATTCATAGTAGCAACTAGAAGCGGGAGAGAATTGGCATTATGATATGATGCAGTTTCTAGAGGATGGAACATTCCCAGAAGGTTACACTGCTGACAGAAAGAAAAGGATTGCCTTAAGGAGTAGAAACTTCACAATGATTACCGAGCAACTCTACAAAAGAGGCATAGACCGGATCCTACGAAGGTGTGTCCCAGACCATGAGCAACAAGCGGTATTAAGAGAAGCACATTGTGGCATTATTAGAGGACACATGGGCAGAGGAATCACAGCCCGAAAAATTTTGCAAGAAGGCCTATGGTGGCCAATGATCATGAGAGATGCCAACAGTGAAGCAAAGCAATGTGATATATGTCAGCGGATGGGTCAACTTGGTGATTCTAATAGATTGCCCATCTTGCCCATACTGCCGTTGTTTTCATTCATGAAGTGGGGATTGGATTTTGTTGGACCAATCAAGCCGCCCATGAAAGGCAACAGGTGTGAATACATCATTTTGGTAACTAATTATTTCACTAAATGGCCAGAAGCTAAAGCTGTGAAGCGCAATTATGTAGAAGAGGTGGTGAAGTTTCTCTTTGAGGATATTATTGCTAGACATGGATTGCCGGTGGAAATAGTCAGTGTGACCAAGACACACATTTCATGAACAAGATGATGAAAGGGTCAATGGAAAGGCACTTTATCAATCACAAGAAGTCCTCAACCTATTACCCACAGTGCAATGGCCAAGCAGAATCTCCCAACAAGGTTCTGATCAAAATTTTAAAGAAGAACATAAATGCCAACAAAAATGATTGGGACTAGAAGCTAGATGTTGCCCTATGGGCATTCCGCACACCTTACAAAGTCTCAATAGGACAAACACCATTCAAACTGGTTTATGGGCACTGGAGGCACTAATGCCCATGGAATTTGTGGTGCCCAGTCTGAGAGTGACCATCCAAGAGAAGCTACCAATGGAGGAATCCCAGAAGCACAGATTACAGGAGCTCCTAACTTTAGAGGAAGAAAGACAACTCAACTCTCTATAGGCGGAGAAGGAAAGCCTAGATGATTGACATGCATCTCAAGCATAAAATTTTCAAGCAAGGAGACCTAGTATTGGTCTACAACTCCAAGTTGGAATCACACCCCGGAAAATTCAAGATCCGCCTGCTGGATAGGGCCATTCATGGTTTAAAAAACCCGGTTAGTCAAAATGTCTTTACATTAGAAAGCTTGGATGGTATACCTTTTTCCAAAACAGTGAACGGCTTCACGACGATGAGAAAGTACATGGGTCAACCAGTGGTAGTCACACCAAAAGAAGAACAAGCGGAGGATAAGGAGCCGGTCCGGAGCATCTGTTGTGGCATGATCTCACTAGCGGAGATTAATGCAGAAAATCCAAGAAGCAACAAAGTCGCAAAGGAGTTCCACAAGGGTGGCCAGTCTGCAAAAGATCACAATTCCATAACCAATAAGGCTAGGTCAGCAAAGAAGCAAGCAACCAAGTGTACGCCGCCCAGATCCATGTCAGCAATACAAATGGCCATGATGTCAACATAAGTAACTGCATGGAGGATAGTTGTCACAACATCATTAAAACTCCACATGCAACGGTTCGGATGGGGAGGCAACTAGCAAAGTTTAATGCCTTTAAGCCAAGACGACGGGAATGATACGAATCAAGGGTCAAGTCACATCAAAAAGTGGAAAGCCGAAAAATGACAACGTCCCAAGAAAGGAAGGAAAGAGGAAAAAGCATCTTAAAAAAGAGCACAAGGAGCCAAAATGCGCACACTCTCAACCCGCCTTCTTGCTCACAGCTTTTTCACTAATTCATAACTCTCTCTCTCTCTCAAGACAGAGCCATGCCAAAGATCAGTAAGAATCTAAGGCTAGACAAAATGCCAAAGAAAAGCCTCTGCATGCCGATGATGGTCTCTAACATGAGGAAGAAGGAACACCAAGAGTGGGCGAGGATCTGCAGAACCCCGAGGATGGGGGAAACTCCCCACTGAACAGCTGAGCATGAACAAAGGGCTGATGAGTGTGGCCCATAACATTCTTTCTTAGGCCCTCACTTCAGTGGAGGAATATGAGTCCAGAACCCGGAGCACTAGATGTGCACCCTGAATCAGCAACAACACGGGCTGCTCACAAAAGTTGTAGCCAAAGCTAGGGATTTAGAGAGAAAAGTACAGATTATGGCTCAGCATAATGTGGAGATGCAGAACAAGCTTGCCATGGCGAAAAAGACCTTGGTCCAGTAAAAAGAGCTGAGTGAAGGAAAGATTAGAACCCTCACTAGTGAGAAAAACATGCTCCAAGCTCATGTGGAAAGACTTAGGGTGGAATTAGCAAAAGCTCAAAAGCCAACAAGGGTCTGGGGACGACACCATCCAAGGGTTGAAAGAAGATGTGCTGGAGAGCACTACAGCATTGGTAGTCACCCGGACAGACGTCCAAGCCCTGAAGAACCAGGAGGAAGAAGAGATATTGTGCCTTTCGCTTGATGCTAAAACAACAATTATAAAAACAGCAAAGGCCAAACTCAACAAGGTGTGGGACCAAGCCTTGGAAGCCCTATTTGAAATATGGGAACAAATGGCTTGTAAAGCTCAAAAGGTCATTCATGACCTAGATGAAGATGATGATGCAGACAAGGAGCAGCAACCATAGCAGCAACCATAACAACAATAGCAACAACAATAGTAGCCTGCAAGCCAAAGTAGTCATAATCAAGATCAAGAAGACTGAGCTTAAAAGGATGGTGCAAGGCAAGTAGCGAGAGTACTAGCTAAAGGTTGCAGAAGTTGTATGCTACAGTTAGCTCACAGCTGGTGGACAACTAGTGATGTGAAACTTTGTACACTTTGGTGTGCATATTCAAGCATCACAGCCTCAAGATTGCAAATTGAATAGAAGATCGGATGTGCATAGGATAGCAGATAGAGAACACCCCTGTTTAACCACAAGGTTGCTCCTAATGATCTTTGAATTCCCACATCCATCCGCATTTGCTAAAGACTTTACAATATAATCTAGTAGAGCTGCAATTAACAAGCTCCTAATTTCAGCATCTAATCCACAAACCATATGTAGGACCAAAGTCCAAAGAAAAGAAGAAGCAAATACAAGCCTTTTATGTTTGATCCACATTTTTTGACTTGAATAGTTACCAAATACAAGAGAGAAAGAAAGTTATATTGAGCATCTACAAATCACCCAAAGGGTCTATGAGACCAAAAAGTATTACAATAGTTCCATGACATGACATGATCATCAACACGAAAGAGAAGTGACATAGATACATCATCATATTGTGGGTTGTGAAAGGTATATCTCCATATCAATACAATACAAAAGAGCTCATGTGGGTGTGATGCCATCCTCAGCCATCTAGAATGTCCAACATAGGGGAGTCCATGATTGTGGAGAGACTAACTATGTCCACTGCTACTTACTGGGAAGGTCTCTCTATGCCGTTGAAGAATCCCGAGGTAGAGCTATTGTGTGGAGGCCTTATGTGTACCAAGTCCCCGGGGATGTGAGTGCCATTCGGGCGAGAGTAAGTGTGATCAGCACCACCAAGTGGGCGGGTGGGATGGTGAAGTCATGGATTTTTGCCAAAACCGAGGATCCCATCAAGTAATCCACTGTGCTAGATCCTCGGGCATATGGGAAACAAGTGAGGCTGCTAGTGGAAGGCCATCTGGCCATCCTGTTATATATGATGAGGCCATGGGTAGCTCCCATGTTGTATGTCTTATGATACCCTCTACATTCCTGTATGTCTTATGATACCCTCTACATTCCTGTATCCATGGGATCTCCAAACAAACACATTGATGCAAGCTCTAAGTGCGTTGAAGTTGGAAAAAAGGAGGACATTGATGAGACTTCAAAGTGAGTCACTAAAATGCAGAAACCAGACTATAACACCATTATGACCTTGGAAGAGAAAAAGAGGAGGCAAACAAGGGCTTACATGTACAGGCGACAGGTCTTCTCAAGGGAGTATCCCCCAAAGAGGCCGGAGAAGGTTAATGTAAGCAAATGGATGCACAGATTGTTTCTCTGTTTTGGGGGAAACTTCTCCCTCAACCGGATACACGGGGCAGTCATAAACAAACACACGGTAACCCCTACAGGTAGCCATTTACTGGATTTTCTCCCATGAGGAAATTCACACTGTCAATCCCTTGTGCTCAGAGTTGACAGCTTTGCCCACTTTTCACTACCCCCTAGTATACCCTCTCTCAGCAAGAACAGAATGGAAAGCCCTGGCAGAGGAGCGAGTATGGGCATCAATTAAACATCTGCAGAACGGAGCTAGGAGCTGGATTCACAGTGAGCAGCTTGACGAAACCCTGATGTGGCAGCGAAAAGCCTAAATGACGTTAGAGCTTCTAGTTCATGCCACGAGAAACCCTAATGCAGTTTTTGTTTGAAGTGGTTTGAATAAAACTTCTTGCCTCTCCCACTTCTTTGCCTGTGTGAACATATGGAAAAGTTTTTACTGTGTCCATGTCGGCCGCCCGCTCACCCTTTGATTGGCATTATGGCTTCCACCCAAGCCAATCATCCTCCACCCCCACATGCTAGCAATCCGAAGATAAGAAGGGGGCACATGAAGGCATCGTTCATCCGCTTGAGAGGGCATCCTGGGAGAGATTTATCTTTTCCTTTCATGACAGGGACTGTTGGTTAGAGGATGACTTCCATAAGAAGCCAGATTCACTCCTCTTTTCTTGGAGTAATTGCAGGAGTGGTGCACGTTGCATTTATGCCTGCTTGGATTGTTATTGTGTTGATGATTGGGCACTTGACATAGGTGGCACTATCTTCATTGCCCCAGGCACCTCAAAGTTAGATCATTGTCCTATAGTTTTGTGCATGAGAGATCCAGGGGAGCCAGAACTCTCCTCCCCGAGTACGCATACCAGAGTCTCTTTACTCAAATGTATAGTTATCATCATGACAAATGATGGATGTTTGGAGAGCTTGTGATGCTCCTGACTCTAGGCAAAGAGTTGATCTTGCCTTAGAAAGTGTTAGTGATCTTTATCACAGTGTGGCCCTAGCCAAATAAGAGAAAGCCATCAGGCGTAGATTGTGTGCTTTGCAGAGGGAACTTGAGAAACACCATGATGCCCAATGGATCTCAGATGATGCCCAAATAAGAGAAAGCCATCAGGCGTAGATTGTGTGCTTTGCAGAGGGAACTTGAGAAACACCATGATGCCCAGTGGATCTCAGATGCATTATGCATTAGGGCTGAGTTGTAGGACTCTTTTGAGCAACGTGCTGAGTTTCGTTATCATACACAGGAGTCATTTTGGGTTTAGATGGGAGGTAGATGTAACATGCATTTCTTTGTTGCCCATGGCCTCTCCCATGACAGGGAATGCGTTAGATAGCTAGACAACTACACACAACACGCAAAGACTGCTCCACTCAGAGCTTGACATGGTCAAGAGGATTGCCTTTGATTTTTATTGCCGCTTGTTACTTGCAGATGTTCACTTCCCTCAAAGGGATAGGGCACATCATAAGGTTTGGGAATCCCTACCTAGGCTAATTTCAGATGACATGTGTGTATTACTTGATGCCTCTTTTTCAGCAAATGAGCTTAGACATGCGATCCAAGCATTACCACATAGTAAATGTCCTGGGGATGATGGCCTCTCTCCTACGGTTTTCATGAGTTTTTGGGATGAGATCACTGTGGCATTACAAGATATGCGGAATACATCCTCTATGCCTCCTTTTCTTACTAAGGGTTTTATCCACCTCATCCCTAAGGGTGGTGATAAGACCAACATTTCCCAGTGAAGGCCTATCACATTGGGACTGCATACAAAATTTTTGTTAGGCAGTGAGCATGCGATTGCAGCAAATAGAAGCATCTTTGATAGTATCTTTTCCTTCTAGGAGGCAGTAGTGTGGGCCAAGGCAAGTAATCAGTCCTTGGCAATCTTGCTATTTGATGTTGAGAAAACCTATGACAAAGTGGATGGATTGGGACTTCTTAGAGGGTATTGTCACATGCATGGGATTTTTGCAAGATTGGATCAGAGCTTGGGAAACTATTATCCTTCCCAAGCATGAAAGGAGATTGAACATCATTGATTGAGAGATCCAATGAAAAAGATCTACTTTGCAAGTTGGTGGTTAGAGCATTCCTTCCTCGTACTCAGTCCTAGAAGGATTTCTTCATGTACCATATTCTTAGATGTGTTCCTGAGAGCAGTGGTGACTGGAGGCACAACACATTTTATTTTCTCTGAGGCAGATTACCGCCCCTCGTCCTCCCCACTGGTTCTTCCATCATCGGGCTTAGAGTAGTATGCATATATTTTTACGTCATAGGCCCTGAAGCTCAATAGATGAGGTTGACAGATAGCCTATCAGAGATGATCTTGGCAAACCCCTAGGTGCAGTAGAGCAAATGCAGTGGCCACGTTGTGGGAGAGATGCACAAACGATAGTACTTGACCGGAAGAATTTTAAGAGTCTTCTTGATGATTAGAGAGGGGCATCTACCCAGCATCTTAGAGGGAGTAACCACAAATTGCACAAATTGACTATGCCTAACCAATGGATCATTGGTACATTTTTAGATAAGTAACACCACTTGTGGCTGCGGGTTTTTCCTGGGACAGGTGTGCTCCTTTAGGTGTTGAGATTCTCGAAGCCAGAGGAGGAAGAGGTTTTTGCCTTCTATTCCATTCAGTCTTGATGGCGGATGGAGAGATGTGATGTACACGTGATCACACATGGCTCTGTGATCCGTCCAATGAGAGTAGTGTGTCGCTCTGGGAAGCGTTGGTATACTCACCCTTCCCTAGTGATGGTTACCCATGCTTCATGGTGCTTGTGGCTATATGCCTTATCAGAGATATACATTGGACCCTTGTGAGTGGGAATGGAATGGGAATGGATTGATGTGACTAACCCCATGAGGAGCATACCCTTCTTCAACTACACTATGCACAACGCCAAGTTGCTCATGCTTGGAAAGACCCAAAGAGTTCCCACTCTTAGGTCTCACTAGGAGACGAATGCCATTACACCCCCCATTTAGAGGAGATTCTGGCACTCATACAGGAGGAGGACACTTCTTTTGGTTGTTTCTACATGGTGGGTTGCCCACCAACCAATGGAGATCTATTTTTGGCGTGGACCCCTCTTGTCCTAGCCAACTCCATCTAAGACAATGTATCATTACTTATGGGAGTGCAGAGGAGCACATAGGATCTAGGTATCTATAGGCCAACTCTTGGGATGATTGAGGAGTGATCCTATCTATATTACTTGGGGTGGTATTGCATGGTTGACTCAATCTCACCCATAGTTTCTTTCTGAGAAGACAGGGAAACAAATCCTATTATATTTGTCCATAGGGGCATAGCTCAGAGATATTTTCTTCAGGATATCCCCCAGCTACGATATACGCCACCTCCGTTGAGAGTATTGACACCACTCGTGAGATTATTGTTAGTATCATAGTGTGGCATGTCTGGTAGACCATATATTCAAAGGCCTTACGTTTATGACACCTAATGTATTTGTAGTATATGGAATGACATCGTTCACAATCTTTTGGCCACTTGGGGCCGCATATACAGGGATCTTCTAGAGCTGTGCAAACAAAATGCAGAAGATTTATGAGAGACTGGAACCATGGTATTTTCTTCTCCTCCACTCCTACAAAGCTTCTATGGCGCACCCCTGATCGGTTGAGATCTCCCTTTGTATGCTTTTATTTTACTTAATAGAAGTCTCTTTTTTGAAAAACAAACCACAAACTCAACCTGGAGTTTCCCTACTTCAAATATCCAAAATGCTTTAGATGATGGTGCATTTTCTTCCACCTTTTTATGAAGTTCTTGTTTGAGGCCATTTACTTCTTCTTTTGTTGTTGCAAGAAGATATCTCTAATCGTCTATAATCCCTTATGCACCACTAGGCTAAGATTCTCTACTATGTTGTCACGTGCACAACTCAATCCGGTGCCACGTAGACATGATTATTCCTCACAGCCGCCTTAAGGGCAAAGTTAGCAATTGTATATGGGTATTCTGGAGCCAATTTGGTGGCCCTATAGGTGCCCAAGACATGCACCAATGGTTGGGACATATTATGGGCACAATATGAATACATTTCATGACATTTTTTTATGGCTTTTTATGGCCTGAAAAGTGAAAACCGACCTGATTACGACTTGTTATCACTTTACTATATAAAGGCAGGTCATGGGTCATTCATAATCATTCAAAGACAGAGATTACAGAGCCAAGACCAAGGACATGTAGTCTAACAGTTTGGATCAACCAAGTACATCTCCAAATCAACGTTTTCCATTAGCGCATAGTGGAGGATAGTAAGCATAAGTTCATTCATAGTCTAGATCTATATTGAATCTATGATAATTATTGTAATTACTCATTCATTTAGTAATATATAGTAGGAGTAGGTTAGGTAAAGAGTCTCTCTCTTTTCCTTCTCTCTAATTCTCTATGTCATGAGTATGTGTTTAGCATTAAGATTTATTGCTTTGTGTTAATCATCATTAAGCACGCTTCTGCACAGTAGTCTTGTTACATTGGTATCAAAGCATGTCTAGGTTGTTACTAGGAAACGGTTTTCATCAATGTTAAGGTTTGCATGTAAATCAACAAATTAGGGTTTGCATTTTAGGGTTTGAACTTTGGAAGCAAAATTAGGGTTTGTGTTTTTGTATCAAATCAACCTTTTTGCTCATTGTCAGCATAGTATAGTACTAGAAAGTCTAGATTTCAATCTAGCATGGTTCTAGGGTGTCTAGGATGCATGTAGAAGCCTAGGTTTAGGGTTTTGGGGCTGATTATAGCAAAAAAAAACAGCAAAGTGTTTCTTCATAGCAACCATAGAGCATATTTTCACTTTGATAAAAAGGAAAAGTGAAGCTAGTTGGGCAATGTTCAAACGGCAATCCCGGGAAAGGGAAAAGCTTTACCCACAAGCATGTGAAGGCCAAGATTGCCAAAGGAAACAACGTGAAGAAGAAGCAAGGCAAAGAAGGGAACAACATAAAGAAGAATCAAGGCAAAGAAGAAAAGACAATGAAAGACGTGAAGAAGAGTATTGGAAAGAAATAAAGAAGCTTTTCGCCATGATGAGTCAAGGTACTTCAATGGAAGCAAGTGTGGTGAAGACAAAGGAAAAGGACAAAGGAAAAGGACAAGAGTACCACAGAGAAGACCAAGGACAAAGGGATACCAAAGAGGTATATATATATATATATATACCTATATGAATCCAAGAACATGCCTAATTCACCTTATAAGAAAGTGCAACTTATAACCTTATGGTAGTAATCCACAAGACAATAAACCATCAACTCCATCATGCATAGTATGGACTAGATACTACGACATCTCCACTAACGTCATCAGTGCCCAATAGTGGGTGTAGAACTTGGTATATCAATATATGCTCCCACACACACACACACACACCACACACACACACACACACACACACACACACACACAAGAGCATATATCCATACAAAGGTCTGTGTACTAAGTTTTTATCAAAGCTCCAGAGATACAGGGCAGACTCAACCATAATGAAGCTTATCACTAAGGATTATAACAAATAGAAAGAATTATTACAACAAAAAGGTAGTTGATAGGACATATGCACCACTAAAGATAGAAAGAATTGACACAATATCAACTGGCTGTAACTTGGACGAAAACTTCACAATGTGAAATTTGCTTGTCCACTAATACAGCATAAAGATATACCTAGATGAATCCAGGAACATGCCTAAATTCACCTTATAAGAAAGTGCAATCTATAACCTCATGGTAGTCATCCACAAGACAATAAACCATCAACTCCATCATGCATAGTATGGACTAGATACTACGACATTCCCACTAACGTCATGACATACTAGAAACTGTGTTGGATCCGCAGGTCGAGGTCAACCAAGAGGTTCAATCGTTCGAGCATGCAGCAGAGCCACAAACAATTCCAAATTCCATGCGAGTCCCCGAGATTATCATAGCCATCAAGGAGGTGACATTTTGCGAGGTTTCCACAATTATCTCCGAATCCATTGACGAGGAGGAGAAGATAAGTACTTCAGTTTCTGAGGTGTTCATGGAGTCTACCATGCCAATAGAGCTTCCAAAGGCAAAGGAGCAACTTCTATTGCCCACAGTTCCCGAGGAGATAGTGGTGGAGACACCCTATGGGAGATCCAATCCGTAGTTGAATCGACAGCATGGAGCAAGGCGCATCATGTGCACCCCAACTCCAAGTTTAGCAGGAGGAAATGTCACGTGCACACCTTAATCCGGTGCCACGTAGACATGATTATTCCTTACAGCCACCTTAAGGGCAAAGTTAGAAGTGGTGTATGGGCAATTTGGAGCCAATTTGATGGCCCTATGCACCAATGGTTGGGACATATTATGGACACAATATGAACATATTTTATGACATTTTTTAATGACCTTTTTATGGCTTGAAAAGTGAAAACTGACCTGATTACAACTTGCTATCACTTTACTATATAAAGGCAAGTCATGGGTCATTCATAATCATTCAAAGATAGAGATTGTAGAGCCAAGACCAAGGACATGCAATCTAACAGTTTGGATCAGCCAAGTACATCTCCAAATCAGCATTTTCCATTAACGCATAGTGAAGGAGAGTAAGCATAAGTTCATTCATAGCATTCATAGTCTAGATCTACATTGGATGTATAACAATCATTGTAATTACTCATTCATTCAGTAATAAATAGTAGTAGGTTAGGTAAAGAGTCTCTCTTCTCCTACTCTCTACTTCTCTATGTCACTAGTACGTGATTAGCACGCTTTCGCACAGTAGTCATGTTACATGTGTGTATCAAGCCTCTGAATTAGATTCTTTATGTTGCCATACATCTTGTTTCTCCTGTTGTCACGCATCAGGGGAGGAGAGTCATCATTCTATTTTTTGTGTTCTTTCCCCTATATTTTGTGTGTTCTGTATTTTCTTGTGGCGGTACTACGCACACCCCCCCGTATCTCATAGTAAGCCGGGCAACTGACACATAATGGGTGTCATCCTCTACTGCTCCTGTGGTGCATACTATGCATGTTCTCTCCTCATGTGGGATATCCTCAGCTCTGCCAATCTCTACTCTGAGGCGATGGGAGGATACCTTGAGCTGGCCAATCATGATACGCATAGCATGTGACATGTGTATCTATATGTATCCCAAGATCTCAAAGAATCCATCCTCCGAGAGTCTCAAGAAAAGATCTCTATAGAACTCACACTTCTTACCAATCTTTGATGGAGACACCCATGTCTGGTGTATGTGTAGCCCGAGTAGATCCAACCGGATAATCCGATTGATCTCCTGTCGTGAGAGATCAAGGTAGGGGGAATCCAAGCTATACTAAAACGGGGGAGACAGTTCATCCTTATGCCATGTGCATGAAACCACTCCACTCCACTACCTCAAAGTACCATGCATGTGTTGGTAATGGTGGTGGCTGTGCCGCTGAGGAGGAGGGCAGTCCAGCTCGTCTCAATCGCTCCCTCTCCCTCTCGTAGTATAATTGCATAGATGACTCTAGTGCTAGTCGTGGGAGGCCATCTCTGTCAAGCGTGTATACATGCTGAATATAAGTGATAGTCTGAAAAAGGGCATCTGTAACCCCACTTCTGTAACCAGTGGGGCCACCCCAAACTCTGCATGTAGAATGTAATGTGGTACAGATGGCTTACTCCTGATCATGCGTGAAAACATCATCCCCTATAGCCTCTCTATGCTCCTCTAGTGATCCTTCCCTAGGCCTGGCCCCCAAAAGGTTGCACCGCACATAGCCGCTGGTCGTACTAGAGTATCAAAGAGCCACCACTTAGTGCGAGGTTCTTGGAAATGTGCCTGGAAACACTGTCTCTCCATACGGGCTAGGGGCAAGTCAATCAGTGCCAGCTATGGTCATGCAAAAAAGGGCCTGTAAAAGCGACTCCTAGATACACATACTTTTGCACAATCTCCACTCGGGCATCTCTATATATGAAAGAAAATCGTGAGGCAATTGCATAAGATGTGTTGAAGACCATAACCTTCGTTTTGCCCAAATTGACCGTAAGGTCTCTGTTTTGTGCAAAACTATCCAATGCATTTAAGTGTTTTTGTAAACCCTCGGTTGAATCTGAGATCAAGACAATGTTGTCAGCATATAGCAATATGGGCATTACTGTCTGAGCCAATGGTGAACCTCTACCTCTGAAACTATCCACAAATATTGCGATCTCATCAATGTATAGGCCAAAGAGTGTAGGTGAGAGTGGGCAGCCCTGCTTAACCCCAATAGTGCTACATATATCTCCCGAGGTCCCACCGGGTGCACATACTCGGCCGAGTACTGCCTCATATAGTGCCATCACACTCCATATCATCTCATGTGAGAACTGGAGCTCCTGCAAGCATCCTATCAGACGGGATCAATGGACGAAGTCAAAGGTTTTGCGAGAATCCACAAAGCAGCAATACACATGTCTCTTTGAGGACCTCACCTCCTCTATGATAGCCCGTAAAGTAAAGATATGGTCCAGCGTGGAGAAGTTTCTCCTGAAGCCGGCCTGGCCTGATGCTTTGTTTCCCATCCTCTCTGCCATATAGCTCATTGTGTCCTCTAGTACTGCTCCATAGATCTTGGCCATTGTGTGTGTGTGTGTGTGTGTGTGTGTAAGAGAGAGAGAGAGAGAGAGAGAGAGAGAGAGATGTAGTAATGTATTTACACCTACACGATGCATGCACATGCATACTGGAGAACTCAACTTTCATGCTCATGCAACGGTCCATTTCCAAGACCATCTATTATTGTAAACCCAGCCCATTCACCTATAAGTGACCCTTCAACTTCCTCCTCTGAGAAAACTTACAAGAAAAACTCCATCTTCAAGATAAACGCTGTAACTCCCATGTGGCACCTTTATCATTGCTTACATCTTTGGATTCGCATTTGCACTTTATCCTCTTAATTCACCATTCCCAAACTAACCTTTGATAAAGACAACCATACAAATGCACATATTTGGGAGAACCCTTGCTTCTCCTAAATCATCAAATGTGGAAGGACAACTTGCCTCCCCTCAGACCCACAATTTCTAACACCTCTCCTTGGGGATGCATTCCTAAAATCCATTATCTCCAAGACCCTACACCTCAGACACACTCGGTCAAGATGGTGTAAACTGGGACCGCAAGTGCCATCCAAACCTTTGCTGGATTAGGCTACCCATTCAACCACATGTAGTGGGGGCTACAGGCAATGTTAAACCAAGGCAAAGGCACTTCACATCACTCATTCTAGCATGGTGGATCCCGAGAGCACATTCACACTATCAACACAAACACGTAATTGGTTCATATCTTCTTGCACATCTTGGCCACTTACAAAGGTCACAGCATACATTTTTGCAAAGGAAGATCGTAATGAGGAATTGTATGCCAATGTCCATCCCATTGATGATCCCATGTTGAAGAAGCTACCACCACTAGCGTTGCTCCCAATGAAGCCTGCAACTTGAAATGAGCTTGCATGAGGTAAGTCGGTGCCAAAGGCCCCGCCGAAATGCCAAGGGTCAGTACACCCAATTGGTGTAGACAAGTCATATGAATGTATGAAGGTGCAAACAAAACCTCATCCACTAGAAGTATTAGTGCTCATGGAGTTGTCCAAGATGTTTGTGCTCAAGGCAAAGTGAAGAAGGAGACTGGATGAAGCCCTCAAATCAATACAATTTCAAAGTCAATGTTCTTTATATCTTCAAAGCCCCCTCTGACCCGGGCTGATTTGTAAACTTTAATGTATGCTATCTAGTATGTTAGGCTTGCATAAATAAAATGGCCCAACTCACTGAGGAATGGTAGTTCACTACATTAATGCCTACATGTAATCGCATGCATAACACATCCCTACTCTCCTTACGAGAGGGGAAATGTATGGGGGCTTAATAGGCGTCCTATCTTCTTAAAGGGTCAGGTAATGAGCTAAGACATCCTGGACTGTTGCAAAGGATGCATCAAAAACATCTTGATCTAGTCCATGATCAAAATATTGATACAGGTAGGCCTTGGAAGAATACATAGCATACGCTCTTGAAAGGGCATGTGATGCTGGAGCTATGGCCGAATGGCAGTTGCTTAGCAGCCCAGCAAACATATCATACTTCCCCAAGGGGGCTGAATTTGTAGCAACAGTCAATGGATCTACAGACCATATCGGATACAATGCCATGTCATCAAACAATGTTACATCAGCCTCTGTACTGCCCCTGCCCCTCAAAACAAGTAAATTGGCAAGGCAGCGATCAATCATGCGGTGCCCCGCATGATTTGGTTTACTCCTGTTATCATATGCTGAGGGCTCTGCTCCAATGTCCCTGCTTGGTTCTGTGTAGACCATCCGTTTAAGCTGCTTCAGATGTGATTTCCAGGAGTATGTGGTGAAATTCATGAGGCTTGCAGGTATCTGCAATGTGCATGCATGCACCATCACCATGGATATAAGTAAAGTAATCAAGGTACGCAGGCCTATGGGCATGCAAGAATTAGCTTTCTTTCAAGGATTGGAAAAAGAAAAGTGACTTACCTGTGGTGTGGCACGTAGAGCCAACATGCGATATTTGGGATGGGCACAGAGAACAGACACCAGATTAGAAAGAGGCCGAAAACACCGAGCAGCTGCTGGGTGGCACTGGTCATCAATGCTTTTGGTCCTACGGTTGGCTGCTGGAGTGATAAAAGTTTGTTTGGTATCAGAAATCAGGATTATACAAAAGCCTCCTCCCATAAGCTCTTTATGGTATATTTATGCTATTCTTGCGCCTTTTTTCAACATATGCTTTCCAATAAAGATGGATTTGGGCCAAATGAGCCGACCTACCTTTTACCAAACCCTGCTTGGGATCTCTTGATCTTGACCATGTATGATGATATGCTGGCAACAGTACCGAAGCTAGCGCACGAGCTCCCACTTCATTCATGTCATCAAATGAAGGTCTTTGGATGCCCAGCACCTTTCTGCAAGTGGACATCAAAGCCTCATTCCTCACCAAGAGCAGTCCATCTGCCAAATCTTGCAGGTGGGCGATCGAGAGGAGTGCATTGTAGCACTGCACACTCACCTCTCCCTCTAAGGGCCAGATACAATGGCTCAAAGTGCAACAAGATGGATACTCATCTCTAAGGACCTCCATAAGGTAGGCACCTGCTCATATATGGGAATTTTTCAATACATCTCTGAAAATGGGTCTTTTGGAGACTCACACAATATCAAGTATTCCAACATTTTAGAACAAGCTCAAAGCATTCGACTAACCGAGGCCAGCACCAGTGCCTCCTGCTATGCTTTGCAGGCTTACAAAACCACCAAAGATATCACACATCTCAACCTGGAAGAAGTCACATAAAATGTCAAGGTGCAAGCTGATTTTCCTTTCATGCGCATGTGCGTGCGCACACGCACACATGTACATACACATATACACTTTTTTTTTTTGAAACCACTATTTTATTTTATATTCGAGAGCCCTCAAAAGTGAGAGGCTCTCATTAAAGTACATCTAAAAACAAACACAAACACACACACACACACACACACACTTAAAAAAAATAAAAATAAAAACCAATGCTCTATTACCAAGGAGCAATATACATGGGGAGGATGTACTTTAGAGAGAAGTCATCCAAGGAAGAAAGCTAGAAACAGTAGGAAAAGACTTCAAACTGTAGGGTATCAATAGCCTCCAGCTGTCAACAGTCATGTAGGGACTGGCAAAGATTGACACGAAAGAAAGCATAAGCATCTAGAGAAGGCTGTCGAAACATAATATGGTTCCTAGCTTTCCAGATAATCCAGAGTGCTCAGTATCTCATCAAGATCACGTACACACACACACACACAAATGTGCACGCACACACTCACACACACACATAACGAACATTAATCTATGCATTTGAGTGCTGGATTGTTTTGAATCTATACCTCACGCCGTACCAGGTCCATAACAGCTTCTTGACATTTGGGACCATGCTTGCAGAATCCCCTAGCCCAGTTGTTTCCTGATCCACTGTCTTGTGTGAAAGAGCTTTGTGGCCCATATCTCCATGAGCCCTTATCATTTGTACGTCTCTTCACAGCAGCAACCACCTGCTCATGCAGCACCAGAAATCTGCTGTTCAGCTGATCCAAACTTTGTCTCTGCATAGTGCAAGGAAATGTGGATTTAAAGAGCAGGCAAACCTTGGGCTCTGTGTCAATCAGCAACGCTCGTGCAACTGCAGGATCACCGGGTTGAAAGGGTTCTCTAAAGAAGTCATGTGGAGGGGTGCTCGGGCTACTGAGGCTAGAGAGAGCCTCCAAGAAGGTGAACCCAAACTGGTTACCCCCTTGGCCAAGCTGCAGCACCACCACCCCCATTTTTCATGAGAATGTCAGAGGAAAGAAAGGCTTTCAAAGGCAGTTGACACTCCAGCTGATCTACTGCTGTGTAGCTTTTGCACACTTCAAGCAATTGCGCTTGGGTCCATTGAAGTCGTGGTCGAGAGCACTTTCACATGCATTTGACCCACCACTGAAGTTGGCACCTTCCTTCCAGCTTTTGTCTCTAGCGCTTGATCAACCCCACAATATGAAACCTGATTAATTGAAATGAGCTCCCATTAGAGCTATGGTCTTTGTAGAGACAAAAAGAAAAGAACTTACATTGGTTAGAGGGGAAGGCAGGTGTCAACATCCTCCCCCCATTGTAATTGAGGTCACAACTTTATAGACATTCAAATACCCAAGGTGTACTCCACTTCTTACTGGGCATCATACAAGGTGTGAAAGTATGGTTGGACAGGCTGATCCATATACACAATTTGTGAGATCCCAACCATTCCACATAATGTGAGAGCATCCACACCATACATACAAGGCAAGACAGTTAAGCAGCAAAGGCCAAAAACTATGGGCATTTATCCCAACTAGCTGTTCAACACTTAAAGCCAAACCACGCTTTATGGATTGTATCAATGCATAATTTTGGCATCTCATCAACCCTAGTTTAAGGAGTTCATAGTATCCATAAAAAACTTGCCTATAATCGTTGTCCGTGCGTGAGTCCCATGCTACAAAACTGCAGGGCTTAACACAAAAGTCAACACTAGAAAAGGGAGTCCTTGTTGGACAAATGTCCTTATTGGACATAACAAGGCGAGACCCCAGTATACACAGAATGAAAAGCCAGCACACAAGACTGAGGATCACTTGACATATACAGGCAAATATCATAAGTGAAATGCATCTTCCACGTTGGGCAGTGAGTAAGAGACCTGATCCACTCAGAATGACAAGAATAATATTACTCACAAATCAAACAAAAAATAGAACGACCTGAATACGAATGATGTAATTCCCTTGGGAAGGGTTGAACACAATCTCGTTACACTTAAACCATTAATACCATTAAACAAGATAGCATACGGCACATCATAAAGAAAAAATAACACAACTAAAATCAATGACGCCTGCACTGTGGCCGGAATGGGCCGACCTCACCCGCAATAATCTTTGATTATTAAGGAGTATTTGAGTGTACAAGCTTCACAGGAACCTTGTGCCAGATTTCCAATACAAATGAAATGAAAATAGGTACCAAACAGGGTGTGTGTGTTGATACAGACTCCATATCCACCACCAAGGCCAGCCCCGCGTTGTCCAAGCTCCAGCGTCAATGCCACACTCTTCCCTCCACTGGCCCCTGGCAAAGTGCGCGAGGGACAGGACCAAGTGGTAGACACCCGTATGAACATGCACGTGGTTGTATAACAGAAGTGACCAAAAAAGTCTTCTTCTCTTGAATGTTAAGTGACCAACCAAAGACAGGAAAGTCTCCTCTAGGAACTGTACAGGGTCTTGTTCTGCATCACATTCAGCAACATTAAGGGCCACCTATCATTCATAGCGGTATCTGCTGAAGTTAGTGGGCCAACCATGCACCACAACGCAGTTGTGGAACTGATCAGAGGCTACACATGACTCAGATGAGATGGCGGAGGAGAGCGTTACGATGAAAGCCACGTTGCCATAACAACGCGCCCCAACTCTCACATCATATGTGGTTACCAGTTTATAATTACGGGAGTGGAAATCAAATGGCATACTAACTGCCATCATTAACCCCATAACAAAGGGCATTGACTTGTGAGAATGAACTTTGTGTGTGTGTGTGTGTGTGTGTGTGTGTGTGTGTGGGGTGGGGGGGGACTCAATAGCATATCTATGATATACAAACATATAAAACCTATTAATGACTAAAACATGAAGGGGTTGTGGCCCCATACTCTTATGAAAGCAGCTCGTCTCAACTTACCAGTCCTCGGTGTGCCACGAATCTTGTTGCAGCAAGGTACGAGTGATATCAAGGCAAACGATAGACAAAATAGCCTTAATGTTTCTCACTTACCAAATCTGCCAGCCAGTAATACTGAGTCCATCACCATGTGTTCTAAAAGTAAAGTGAGGGACCTGGCTTAGAGATATTGTACGAACCGCTTCTCTAGTCACCAAAAAGGCAAAAATAAAGAGAGCTCTCATATAACAAGTTGAGTAATGTAAAATAAGAGTTAGAACAGCTTGTACCTGAGCACAAATCACATTCACTTAAACAAATTGGGTTACCTGCTAGTGGGAAATAAATCCCCTGGGTTCGATCGCAGCCAGGCTGTAGGCCTCCCATCCATCTGGCTGGTCATCCTCCTCTCACCACAGGACCTCCCTCAACATCTCTCAATTCCCAGCCTAGATGGCTCTCACTTCCTTCAGAGGTTAGAGTTCTCTATACTACCTGGCCTGTGTTTCGTTTGTTGCCAGATGGGACAAATTGCATGGTCTTGCCGCCGCCAATGCCCCTCCAGCAGTGGGCAACCAGCGGCGGCCCACAGTTGCATAGAAACGCGTTTCATACAGGTTCGAAACGTACGAAACGTTTTGTCCTGTATGAAACGCGTTTTTTTCATCATCCAATTTTTTTATTTTTTTTTATTTTTTTATTCTTTTATTTTTTTTTATTTTTTATTTTTTTTTTTGTTTACAATGTAGAGACGGATTGCATTGAGAGTTCTCTCCCAGGATTGCAGTTCAGGTCCTTGTGAGAGAAACTGGAGTACATGGGCTCTTTTTCACACGAAAAAGAGAAATAGACTCTCCTCAGCACAATTGGAGAGGCTTGTCTTTTGTCATTGCAATCTCTGATTGCTAGAACAAAAGGGTCATCCCATTGAGCCTCGCCAAGTGAATCCAGATAAGATTGATATCATGAAGTGCAAGGAGATTCCCGACATTCCTCAGGAGGAGAGAGACATCTATTCTATGCTCTATGAGGAGATCATGGCTCCGGCTCGCACTACACGATCTTCTCGAGAGGCTAGTACTAGTGGTGCACCTGCACCTCTAGAGGATGAGGCATTTGAGGACTCGGCTACCAGCAGTGACCTTGAGAGTGAGGCTGCAAAGGCAAAAGATGCAGATGAGGATGAGCATGAGGATGCAGATGAGGATGCAGATAGTAGCTAGCAGCTGCTGCCAGTATCATTTTATTTGGACATGTTATTTAGTTTGAACTTTGGACATGCTATTTATTTTGATCTTGGATTTTGAGTCATGACTCATCCATCACCCACGTGGTGATCCTTTTGATTTCTGCTTAGTCATCAGTGATCACCCACGTGATTTGTGATATCATCATATCTTACATGTATTTTGTTTTTATTGAAATGAATTCAATGTGGTCTCTTATAAGTTATGTCAACAGTTTTTTCTTTTCTATATTTCAAGTTAAAAATATACATGTTTTTTCTATTTTGTATGAAACCTTTTTGTACCCGTTTCTTACCTTTTATGAAACGTTTCAAAACGTATGAAACCCGTTTCATACCTGCCATTTCTGAAATGCCTGGCAACTATGAACCAGCCAAACAATCCTACACTAGAGGGACATATTCAACATGGGGACCCCATGTGAAAGCATCCTCCCCTTTTACTCATAAATGGGCATCTCCCCATGTCCCTTCACCTGATTGGACCCCAATTTACTTACTTATTAAGAGAAATTCGTGTTTTCTCTTCATGAGGATTTTTGGAGGCTGAAAACTCTGTTTTTCCACCATTTCTCTCCATTTCCAAGCTCTCCATAGCCATACCCAACTTGCTAGGGTGTTTTCCAAGCTTCCAAGAGTGTTTCCAAGTGCTAATCACTCTCCTACTCACTCCCAATGACTGAAATTCAGCAAAACAGCTCTCATTTTTGCTGTAATTTCTGGTCTTTTTGCTGAAAACCCTAATTTCAGCCTTCCTTTCTCAAGTTGAACCATAGGGGAAGCTTTCCCAAGGTTCCCTTCATCCTCTTGAAGACTTTTGTCGCGAAGGATTGCGGCAAATCGAAGATATCAACACTTCTAAAGCTTCCAACGCGAAGGCTTCCGCTTGCAACAACTTCTATGAAGACTGGTAAGCTAATTGGACAATGTGTTGTCATTACTTACTCAGTAGAAGGGCAAGACTCCTTGTTTAGCCGCCCTGTGTAGTATTTCTCTTGTCCTATGTGCTCTTGAAGATGTTGCTACCTTGCTTGGTAGAACATACAGCCAATGGTAGAGAATATGGGCACTGAAGTCGGGCCGGGCATCAAGGCAGCTCCTTGGTGATCTACATCGACATACCATTGTTTTCTAAATGCTGAATTTCATATGCATTGGCATGGAGGATTTGGCAATGGATGCCCGTGAAGCTATGTATTGAATTTCTCCAATAGTAATACAATTTACTCAAGGGAGGGGTCGGCCGTTCCGGCTCATTGTGTGCCTCTTGTCAATTCAGCAATTTACTTCTTGTATTTGAGCAAGTGTCCTTCAAATCTTAGTGTATTTAAGTGTATTGATTAGCATTGTGTTCAACCAAGTTACATTGGTATCAGAGCATACGGTTCTCTTTCACTTCTATCGTGAGAGACGATCACCGTGAACACTAGCTATCTCTACACTTAGAACATTATGGACAGCCATACAATGAATGTTGGAGATGCTAATACAAGAGGCAGGGACAATGAAATGCATGCCTCCAATGCTTGACAGGATGAGCAAACTCATGTGGTGCACAATAGGGAACATGAATATGTGGGACAGCCGTCTCGTGGCAAAGAGAAGATGCAAGAAGAAGAGTCGATAGTCTTGAGGGCTGAACTTACTCGTATGCAGGCTCTTCTCCAAGCACAACAAGAAGAATTGAATCTCTATCACCGCGAGGATCCATTGGTACATGACCGTTTGAAGACCAAGAAAGCTGAATCTTATATGGATCATGCAATGGCAATGATTGCTCAAGAGTTGCACATGCAACCAAGGGATGCAGCACGTGCATACTTGGCTCGTACCGAGGATGCCTATGCAGAAAAGGCAACCATCCCACATGTCTTGGAATCCCCACAAGTGCCCGAACAAGAAGTTATGTCTAAGAGGATGAATCTCATGTAACTTGGTTGAACACAATGCTAATCAATACACTTAAATACACTAAGATTTGAAGGACACTTGCTCAAATACAAGAAGTAAATTGCTGAATTGACAAGAGGCACACAATGAGCCGGAACGGCCGACCCCTCCCTTGAGTAATTGTATTACTATTGGAGAAATTCAATACATAGCTTCACGGGCATCCATTACCAAATCCTCCATGCCAATGCATATGAAATTCAGCATTTAGAAAACAATGGTATGTCGATGTAGATCACCAAGGAGCTGCCTTGATGCCCGGCCCGACTTCAGTGCCCATATTCTCTACCATTGGCTCTATGTTCTACCAAGCAAGGTAGCAACATCTTCAAGAGCACATAGGACAAGAGAAATACTACACAGGGCGGCTAAACAAGGAGTCCTGCCCTTCTACTGAGTAAGTAATGACAACACATTGTCCAATTAGCTTACCAGTCTTCATAGAAGTTGTTGCAAGCGGAAGCCTTCGCGTTGGAAGCTTTAGAAGTGTTGATATCTTCGATTTGCCGCAATCCTTCGCGACAAAAGTCTTCAAGAGGATGAAGGGAACCTTGGGAAAGCTTCCCCTATGGTTCAACTTGAGAAAGGAAGGCTGAAATTAGGGTTTTCAGCAAAAAGACCAGAAATTACAGCAAAAATGAGAGCTGTTTTGCCGAATTTCAGTCATTGGGAGTGAGTAGGAGAGTGATTAGCACTTGGAAACACTCTTGGAAGCTTGGAAAACACCCTAGCAAGTTGGTTTATGGCTATGGAGAGCTTGGAAATGGAGAGAAATGGTGGAAAAACAGAGTTTTCAGTCTCCAAAAATCCTCATGAAGAGAAAACACGAATTTCTCTTAATAAGTAAGTGAATTGGGGTCCAATCAGGTGAAGGGACATGGGGAGATGCCCATTTATGAGTAAAAGGGGAGGATCAGGTCCTGGACATTGAGTCTTGTCCGCCTCGGGACTTCAGTGAGTGTGAACTTGGAAGAGGTCATAATTTATAAGTGACTTTTGGGCGCCCAAACTTTAATGAAATGGGAACGCACTCACTTATAAATATTGGCTAAGTCCTAAGGGCTATTTGAGCCTAGATCGGGAAATACTTACCACCTGTTCACATGCCACACAACCATGTCAGCAGACAGTTTCACACGCACGGTTCACGGGCGGGCGTCCCCTTACCCGGAACTACACATTGGTCAAGCAAGCATGAAAACAGCACGCAATTTCAATTGCAAGCAAGCACATAAAGATGCTATGCAATGCCGCATTGGCATGAGCAATTTCCGTTCATGAAACCATATAAGACCAAGCGTTTCCAGGCAAGTATATGCGATACCAGACCCAATGGAAAGCCAATCCTCCAGGCGTTTCCGGGCATGTACACAAAGGTACAAGTCCCAGCGGAAAGCCAAGTCCTCCAGGCGTTTCCGGGCATGTACACAAAGGCACAAGTCCCAGCGGAAAGCCAAGTCCTCTAGATATTCCGGGCATGATAACATCAAGTCCCAGCGGAATATCATATCCAACTATACAGCATGACACGTGTCAATCACATGCATAGGCACATTCCATAAGCCATGGACACCAATCCAATATGTACATAGTGTGAAAGCAAGAGTGAACCATTCGGATGGCCAAATGGTGACAGTCTCCCCTCAAAGGCCCTGAAACATCGGGCTCTCTAGGTGAACCAGATGGTGAGGCTGCTGAGGAGCTCCCATCGTAGATCCCTCTCCTGTGTCCAGCCGGCGGACGAGAAATCCGGTGAAGGAACAAGGCGAGGCTGGCCCCTAATGAATCTGATGGCCTGGCTGTCCTGCTCCGTCTCATATCCCAGAGCAGGCCCTGACGAAGTCAACCAAGCAGCGGCGCCCCACGTATACATGCCCTCTCGAGAGAGGGGGGGCAGAATGCGCAGCATCCGCAGCCAAATCTGCTACGCCTGAGGACAGTCCCATAGGCAGTGTCTCTGTGTCTCCAAAGGGTGGCCGCATCGGACACAGGCCGCCGGAAGACCACTGTAGACAAGCCAGGTGCCAACTGCAGAGCCCCTGTGGGCGACCAGCCACTGGAAAGTCAAGATCCTGCGTGCCTGTCGACTAGCCCAGAGCCTGGTCCAAAAATCCTCCAGGAACTCCTGTGAGAGTCCCTGTAGCCGCCAATGCTCTGATGCAGTTGGAGAGACCATCCTCCTCGTAGTCAAAATATGTATCCCCAACCGAACAGTGTACTGGAAAAAGGTGATCTCTGTGGCCTCGGGGGATGCACAAGGATCATGCCACTCGTACTCGCCAGGGTCCCACTGGAGCCGGGCCAAGGGGCGTGCAGCATATGCGCCAATCAGAGTCCACATCTGCAGGGTCTGGATCAATATGCCACTTCCGGGAAGCGGCGGCCACTACCCGTATCCTCTGAAAGATGCACTCTGCAACCAAAGGCGACTCCGTCTCCACTCTCTGAAGTCTGCCCTCATCCTGGATCTCATAGTAGAGGCATCTACCATCCTCAGTGCAAGCTCTGACAGCAATCAAGATCTCCAACTGTGTAAAGGCTCCCATCCACAGTGGGGCCGCTGGCTCGAGAGACGTGAACCACTCCTTCGTGAGTGCCTCCTGAATGTCATCCCTCATAATTAGCCCCCCTCTGAAGTGACTCAGCCTCTCCACCTGAATCTCCTTTGGGAGACTGCAGAAGGCCTGCCAGTCTCCAAAACTACGTGCTGGGCCTGCCGCCAATGGTCCCCAGGCTAGACGAGGCCGAGAACCCAGCATATGACCCTGCTCTGTGCGTACCGCTCGGCTCCAAATGAGCGGTTGTCTGGCCCGCTCCTCATCACAAGTAGGTCTCCGAGAAAGCCCCGGTCTCAGCAACTCCCAAGCTCGCAGGATGCTCAAGGCAAATCTGTCCTCCCATCCTCTACTGAGGCTTGTCCTCCTCATCTCTATGAAGATCCATCGTATCTCTGGTGCCCAAGTGCCCCCTGCTGGGGGAGCCCTAGCATGCAATCGCTGAAAAAGAAGCTCTTTCCAAGGCTCAGCGCTTGGAAGCAGCCCCCGAACAATAAGCTTCCCCAATAAGGCTCTACTCTGATCAACTGGATCTATAATGCCAAGCCCCCCTGGGCCAACGGAAGAGTAATAACTGCCCAAGCAACCTTAGCCCGGGCTGGCTGACCATCCCGCTCAGACCAAAGAAAGTTCCTGATCAGCCTCTGTACCTGGCTGATGCAAGAGCTCGAGAAGAATGGTTTGCCGAAGACCATCATCTCTGACAGAGATCCAAAGTTCACTGGACATTTTTGGACGTCTTTGTTCAAATCTCTTGGCACGAATTTGTTGTTCAGTTCAGCCTATCATCCTCAAACAAATGGACAGACTGAAAGAGTCAATCAGATTTTGGAAGAAATGATTCGACATTACATTCAATCCCGTTTGGCATCATGGGAAGATTATTTGCCACTCGTGGAATTTGCTTATAATAATTCCCATCATTCAGCAATTGGATTAACTCCATTTCAAGCAGCATATGGGCATACTCCTCTTGTGCCTACAAACTTTGTTTTACAACACAAAGTGGCGTTGGCAAATCAGTTGGTTCAGGAGATGCAAGATGTGCTTGTGCAAGTTCGAGATAAATTGGTTCATGTGCAACAAAAATATAAAAAACAAGCCAACAAGCATCGTCGACATGCAGATTTTCAAGGAGGAGATTTGGTCTTGTTGTATGTGGCACCTCACCGCTACAAAACAGTGAAGTCAGTTTTTCCAAAGTTGCGACCTCGCTTCTATGGGCCTTTCAAGATTCTTAGTTACAAGTTGGAACTTCCACCTTCATGGGGGAAGGTTCATCCAACTTTTCACATTTCTTGGCTCAAACAGTATGTTCAAGGAGATTCGCCTCTTCCAGACTTATCTTCATATGTACCAGAAATTGAAGATGACCATATTATCCTTGTTCCAGAAGTAATTCTTGACGTGCGACAAAAGGAAACAAGAAGAAAGTTAACTACAGAATTTCTTGTGAAGTGGATGGATTTGGATGAGTCTGATTCCACTTGGCAAACAGATGAAGAAATGTAGCAGTACCCTAATCTTCTTCAGGAATTCTTTGACAAACAGATGTCTATCATTTGACACATGGGTTTTATTTTAAATGGGAGGGAATGTCACGATTGTGACGTATGTATGTATCAGATCCTCTCTTCATTGCTGATTCCTGTTGCAGATGCAAAGAGTAACCAGCCAAGGGAACCCCTACCCTCGACTGGTTGCGACTCTTCGCCAAAGGATGTACCTCTTCATCAAATAGCCACATTCCTTCGACGAATGGTTGTATCCCTTGATGAATGGTTGTGCCTCTACATCGAATAGACACATCCCTTAGCCTAAAGTTGTATCCTTTCGTCTATGGTCATGTCCTTTCGTCAAAGGACATGCCTCTTCAAATGTGTCTCTTCATCTCCTATATAAGAGACCTATTGTACTCAGTTTAATCAATTCAATTCAATCTTCTCTCAAGTGTTCTCCTGAAGTCTTTTGTTCTCTAAGTTAAGTACTTAAGTAGTAATTAGTACACAATATGAGGGATTATCAACATAATCCTCACAACGGCAGGGAGCCGTTGCGCGATTTTCTGCCCGTTTTTCTACATGTTTCTAGCTGTTGCGTTCGCCGTTTCTAGCCGTTTATGGCTGTTGGCTTGGCCGTTTATGGCTTGGCCTTGGCCCTTGAGCCTTGAGGCTTGGCCCTCTCTCTCTCTCTTGCCCTTGAGGCTTGCCTCTCTCTCTTGCCTATCTATATAAGAACAAGTCTCTACAAGGCTACAAGCACGCACAACTTTCAAGCTTCTTCTAGCTTCCAACTTCCAAGTTCCAAGCCTCTCACACAAGGCCCGCGGGCCGCCGCCCTACTATCTAGACTCTCTCTCTCACCTCTCCCTCAAGCCTCTTGAGTCTTCCAACTTGCAAGCCTCTAGGCTCTAGGCCTCTCTCTCTCTCTCTCTCTCTATCTCTCTCTCTCTCTCTTCAGTGTGCTGCAGACCTCCGAGCCAAACGGAGACCGAGAGCACCAGGCTACCAGACTCCCAGACTACATCAGAGGGAGATCACAGAGATACGGGCTCGACATTAGCACCATATCCAGGAGCGGCTAGCTCACTTACACTCGCACCCCGAGATCATGCTCCGAGGTATTTTTGCCTCGCCATCGCCTATGTATCACATATTACACCCCCATTATGGTACTGGTTGGAGCTAGACAGATCTGCATTGCATTCTTGCATACCCTGCGCATATAGGTTGCATACTGAGCCTCTAGCAATAGTGCTCCATCCATCACACCCCCCCACTAGCTCAGTACTTTCATAGTTTACTTCATGTTCATTTTGTCCTTTTTTTTTTTCTGGACATCCAAAAGACATTGACAGTTGTACATTGATTTGTCTCATAGGTCGAGTTCGGCCTCTAGTAGATGTTAATACAGCTTTCTTTCTTTCTTTCTTTCTCATTCCTCAAGGCTCAGAGTCAAGCCATCTTCAACCACGGCATTCTCCTCACGTGCCGGGGCTTCCCGTAGAAGGACAACGGGATGGACATGGTGGGAGGAGGTTAACTACACCCCATCCGCTCATGGAGGCGGTTCTCGGCCATGGGTATGCAAGCTTTGCCCATACCGGCGAACGGGTGGCGCCGACAAAGTGCGAGCCCACCTCGTGCATGAGAGTGGGCATGAAGTGAGGTTTTGCACGAATGTCACGCCCGAGAAGAGACGGGAACTTCTTGACAAGCTTATGTACTTAATTATTAATACAATCAACCGCCGTGAACGCCTTCACTCTTTGATTGGCTAATTTTGTTAATATGACTCAAAAGCTTACCATTTTACTGTAAATTTGTGCTCATTTTGATGTACTTCCAAAGTAGAATAAGTGTAGAGTAGAAATTTTTTAAAAAAAAAGTATTTTTGAGTGCCGTTCCCTCCCCCGTCCCCGTTTCCTACTTATGGCCGCCCCCCGTCCCGTCCCCGTCACCGTCCCCTGTCCCTTGTGACTATGCAGAAGAATCTAGAGCTACCCGCTCTATTTATCATGGAGGAGACAAGAAAGCTACTCCTAGGCCTACTCTTTTATCTGCAGTTTCTTCAAGATAGGTAAGGGAAAGGAAGGCAAAGAAGCCAGAGAGATCGAAAGATCATCAGATTGACATCATGCCAGGAAGTTCGACAAATGGTTTGCAGTGGTGCTTAGCCTATTGCATGTTTCAACAAATAAAGCCATGGGATCTTTGTGGACCAAAGCTGAAACAGAATCCTTTTGAAGCATTGAGACTTTATGCTAGCAAAGGACTAGTGTTGGATATTCTAGACCTTTTTTGGTGGTTGAACATGATGAGATTGCATTGGAGCAATCTTGAACTAAGAAGGCCATGTTGTGGCCGATGAATGTCAAAGCCAACAAGGAAGTAGATGCATTATCTCGGAGACCCGTGAGCCATGCGGTTTCTATGGATTACCATATGGATTTCACTTTGATGAAGGATCCTTATGCTACCAAAGAGGATTTCAAAGATGTTTTGGAACAGATTGCAAAATAGAAATTTGGTGACTTTTTATGTCATCAAGAAGGGTTTTCTTATGATACAAACCCAGGTCATGTGTAACACAAGGAATTGAGGCCAAAGTAATGGAAGAGTGCCATGCTTCTCCATACATGGGGCATAGAGACACCTTGACTACACTTCAAGCTTTGGAGAGCTATTTTTATTGGCCTAGTATGAGAAACATTGAGCTTTATGATTCGAGAATGTTTGCTTTGTCATAAGGTCAAGTTTGATTGACAAACACCAGTAGGATTATTGCACCCATTGAATGATCTATGGAAGAATATTGCTATGGAATTTATCTTTGGATTGCCAAAGTCAGGGAATGATGGTATATGGCCCTTTCAAGATACCAAGAAGATCAATTATGTATGTCATCAGTTGGACCTTTCAGATCATTGGAAGATATATAATGTTTTCCGTGACAGTTTATTGAAACCATGTACAGGTTATCCCTAGAGGAACTTGTTTTGAAGAATCCACCAGGGGTGGAAGAGCCAGAACAGATTGTGTTTCATTCTGTGAGAAAAGGAGGAAAGACAGTGGTCAGAAAGTTCCTCTTGGAATTCAAGAGTTATTCGCTGTTGGACGTGCAATGGATGCCAAAGGAGTACTTCTAGGACTATCCAGATATACTTCGAGCTGATAAGCATTGAGGAAGTGGTTGGTCGAGATGTATTTGAAATCCAAATATGGATGTCTTGCAATCAAGACAGATTCAAGAGGGAGGGATCATACCTCTAGCCCTCTTCACTGTATATATATTGGACTAGAATTGATCATTATTCTGCTTATAATGGTTATTTGGACATACTCTAGTTTGGGTGGCAACGATGCCAAAAAGCCCAAGGAGCAAGATTTGTATATGGACGGCAACGATGCCAGATATATTACACTTCACAGTCAGGTGGTCATTACGACCAGATGGCCCGGATTACTGTATTGGATTTTGCAGTCGGGCGGTCACTGCGACCAGATGGCCCAGATGCCTATATTGGATTTCGCAGTCGAGTGGTCATTGCGACCAAATGGCCCAGATGACTGTATTGGATTTCGCAGTCGGGCGGTCAATGTGACCAGACGGCCCAGATGACTATTAATGAACTCTCGGGCGGTCCCAGTGACAAGATGGCCTTGAGGAAAAGTCCAAGCGATTCTAGTGAGTAGATGGCTCAGCACGGTTTCGATGAAACCAAACAGGGCAATCCATGAACAGGAGGATCATTACTTGTGCATTGCATACTAATGTATGTTTGAATTTCTTTGACTTTGTGTGCTCTTTTTAATGTATGGACAATGCTTGGATTTATGGCATGTGATAGTCCACTGGGCTCTAGACTACCTGGCCAATACCTGGAATACCCAGTATATGCGAATGATGCATACTTGTTTGTTGACTAGCTTGTGTCTAGTTTTTGCAGGAGGTAAGTATGCATTTATTTTATCTGACACATGTGACAGGCCATGAAGATGTACAATCAAGAACAAGGATATCGGTCAAAGAAAAGGCATTGAGATATTGCCAGATGAGCAGATGACACCACAGATATGGGGAAAGACCAGATGCACAAACTCACCAGATGGGGCTAGTACCTTCAAACATATGAAAGTACTTCATGTACTTGGAACACACGGATATACATGGAACATATGGATGTGCTTGGAACACTTGCAATCCACAGTTGAGGACAACTGTGATGTAAGAGGGAGGGAATGTAACTATTTGGCCCTCCTAGCTCTATTTCACATAATGAAATCCATGCCCGGACACCAAACAGGTGGAAGAAGACATGGGGACAGGATCCATAAGGATTGATTAAGAAAAAGCACCATTCTTGGTCAAAAAGCAAGAAAAAGCAAAAAGTCAAACAAGGTTGACCACGAGCCAAGGGCACCATTGGAAAGAGGAGACTAAACTGGACTAAAAAGCTAAAAGCGGCTTTCTCAAAAAGCAGCTCTAGGGCCAAAAAGCAAGGCCCTGAAGTTGTAAAAGCACAAATCAAGAACTTTGGCTATTATTAATAATATTTAATAAAAAGACAAAAGCAAAGCAAAAGCAAAAGCTTCCCCAAGTATAAAAGAAGCATGAGCCTCTCTTGAGCATCAAGTTGAAGAAGAACCTCTTAATCGCGTTGTCATCTTCGTTCAAGCGTGGAGATTATCTTCTTCATCATCATCTATGAACCAAATCATGGAGTTTTTCATCGCTACCCGCTGATTTCAGAGCGCCTCCAGCACCTACAGTGCCACGTCACCATCTTTCCAAGCGACTGCGGACAGAAAATTTCAAAAACCCTTAAAATTTCAGAAACCCTAAAACTGCTCAAAAAAACCCTAAAAACTACTTTTTGGAGGTTTTTATCACCCGAATACCATTAAAACAGGTTTTATATCAATTTTCTTGCCAGAAAGAGATTCTCTAGGGTTTTCATCATCGACAAGGCTATAAGAATTGTGGAGATTATTCATGGGATGAGCGAGTGGATTTAGAGCTTGGACATAGAACTTGGGAATAGAGCTTGGACATGGAACATGAAGCTTGGACATGGAAGCTTGAACTTGAGCATAGACATGAAGAACTTGGACATAGAGCTTGGGCATGAAGCTTGGACATGAACATGGAACACAGAGCTTAGACATGGAGCTTGGATTTTGGACTAGGATTTGGACTTGAGCATAGACATGAAGAACTTGGACATGGAGCTTAGGCATGAAGCTTGGACACGAACATGGAACACAGAAGTTTTTATCGCCCAAAAACTATTAAAATAGGTTTTATATCAGTTTTCTTGCCAAAAAGAGCTTCTCTAGGGTTTTCATCATCGACAAGGCTATAAGAATTGTGGAGATTATTCATGGGATGAGCGAGTGGATTTAGAGCTTGGACATGGAACTTGGGCATAGAGCTTGGACATGGAAGCTTGAACTTGAGCATAGACATGAAGAACTTGGACATAGAGCTTGGGCATGAAGCTTGGACATGAACATGGAACACAAAGCTTAGACATGGAGCTTGGATTTTGGACTGGGATTTGGACTTGGACTTGGACTTGGATTTGGATTCATTGGACTTGGGATCCATTGGATTTGGATATTGGATCTGGTACTAGCCCGGTGAGAGATACCTGTGGGTCATCCCCGTGGTGTGCCCAACATCAGAGATCTTGTGCGTCAACATCGACATCGACTTGGATATCCTACATCGGCATATTTGTTTGTTTTGTATTCATTGATTATATTGATCCTGGCCAACGTGCCCGTGGATTGTTTCCTGAATAAATTCTTGAAAGGGGGCGGGGCCTGTTTCCCGCTCAATGTGGTGTACTATGCAAGATCCCTATTCCCTCCTCTCTCCCCTCTCTCTCTATATATCTCTATCTCTTGGACACATGGTTGAGTCTGTCATGGTATGCCCCGCTAGGCTTACAATTTCACCAGCACAGGTGTGAGTGAAGAGCTCCTTGAGAAGGCTTGTAAAGACTCCACCTTCAGTATGGATAGCGAAATTTTGGGAACTCCCACGTAGGGCACATAAGAGTTCTTGAAATCCTTAAGCAGGGCAGAAGGATCCAGAAGCCACATCTTGTTTGATTTTCTTCATTGTTGGTACTTGGGATAGTCAGGTGCATACCAGTGGTGAACCCCCGCGCACCCGAGATCTTGTATCCCAGTGCAAAGTCAGGTTCTCCTTTTGGTAATATAACCTAAAGGGAGGGTGGTCAGCCCATCTTTGACCCCTAGTGTGGTGTACTATGCACATATTTGTTTATTGTTTGAGTGCATGTGCTGCATTGTCATTAGTGATTTTATTCTTGTTTACAGTTGATTAATCCCGGGATACGCTCCGCCCCATTACACATACTCTTGGAAATTCTCCTGTTGGTCATCAACAATTGCGGTAATGAGCAAACAAGAGAGTGGCCATCGAAGAGGAAAGAGAACAAAATAGGGTGCTCTGGCACGGAAGCGGGAAAACCAAGGTCAATGGTCGCAAGCCAAGAATGTAATGAGCTGGTCCAAGCTCTCCCACACATCTCCAATCGTGTTCTCCACAAGCTTCCAAGATTCTATGAGGAAAACAGAAGGCCTAGGACTCTATAAATAGAGAGAAAGGTTCAAAAGCAGCTTTTTGAAAAGCTAGGTCATCGTCCGTACAGACTGGATTTTGTATGGACCTGGACGGACAGGTCCCCTGAATCCCCTTATCGCCTGCAGCATGTTGGTTGGCTGTTTGAATTGTTTTACAGCCCCGAAACGGGGCTGACAGCATTGTACATGCTGCAAAAACCTTAATATGGCTGCTGTACACTCAGCCCTTATAGTCCCATGTGTACAATCATGCCCATACACACACTCGTGTGTGTATGAACATGCACACTCAAAATGCATCAACCATGCACACAAAGCAAGCAACGTAGACTCAAAGCTTTGCACACAAATCATCTCCCTTTTCCTCCTCCCTTGGGACTTTTCCTACATTCATGCAACCACGACATCAACTCTCTAGTCTCATCTAGAGCATTAACAAAGGTGATTCACAGGAATACCTACTTTTCACACAAACCCTAATAAAAGCGATGAAAAACCTTACATAAATCTTGCTTCATGCTTCAACTTTGTACCTCCTGGGTGCTCTGATACCAACTGTACGGGATTCACATGATGAAACCGAGTTTCTCATGAGACAAATCCTCCCAAGATCTCTTAAACACACGACACACAAGTTAGTAGTCCAAATTCAGGTTTGCAGGCTCATGCTCACATCCGTAGATCTTGCCAATAGGATCACCCTTGAGCATGGGGCTAAGGCTTCCGTCCATTACAGATCCATGCCTATCAACCATGGTGTCCCGTACCACCAAGGTTCGCCTAGCCAAGGTGCTCAGCAAGCTATCGACATCTTGGATGGACAGATCCACAAGTGGATCAATCCCTTGGTCTAGGTACAGACCATCCTTGTTCTCAAGACAAAAACATACATAATAGATCCACTCATCCTGCTTATATAGTAATCTCCCCCATTAAAGCATAAAGAAATCACTTTTTATGGATTATTAACTTATAACTGTTTATAACCTTAGGCCACTATAATTAGCCTGCTTTTCTAATCTTTTGGCCCTCTAACCCAAGATTAGATCAACTAACCCTATGATTAGCTTCTGGTACATAACATAAGTGCACATTTCTTACAATGAGGATTCCCTAGAAATCAACTTCCAAGAGAGGCCTTGGCCATGGCTCTAGCCATACACTTAGATAGTGGGCTTTAGTGGTATGGGTCACAAGGGTTTGAGCGACAAGCATGGTTGCGGTGTTGGTCTAGCCTCTAGCACAGGGGTGCTCGGGTGGTGAGCTGCTACACCATATGTATGTTGGGAGCTGCTCAATAGTTCAGAGGCTCTTTAAGTGGCCCCCCTTTGCAATTGTAGCCACAGGTCCCTTTGGGAAGGAAGGGGTCACCGAATTCCCTTGGTGGTCACGTGTGTCTTTGTCCCGAGCCGAGCCCAATGGGTGATTAATGTGTAGGAAGACAGCCGCGTCAGCCTCCTCAACATTTTTCCCTGTAACAGACGCCAATGAGGCACAGGATTGGACAAGATTCTATCTGTTGGAACTTGGGAGTACCACCGTATCAGCCTCCTTTCCTTGACTTAAAAAAGATGGGTCTCGGAAAACAACTAGTGCTCCATTGATTACAGTATACACAAATTATATCAGTTTTTCAAACATTTACACCTGACAAGTTAGGCTTTACCTTGAAAAGACAGAAGCACCTGCCACAACCTAAAGGTGGATGTCCAGTAATAAAAAATAGATTAAGAGAGGCATTGGAAATAAGCATAGCCAACACATGCATATATGATCTGAAGCACATTATAGCTAAACTATACGAGGAGGCTGGCCCTTAACCCTAGAAATGGCGTACACATGCGGGCATTATGCCTAGACTATGATGAGGTCTTTCAGTAACTTACAGGAAGGGCGGGTGTGTGTGTGTGTGTGTGTGTGTGTGTGCAGTAAATTACACCTCTAATTCGGGGAAGGGGGGGGGGGAATGCGTGTGTGTGTGTGTGTGTGTGTGTGAGAGAGAGAGAGAGAGAGAGAGAGCACTAAAAGCCCCCTCAAACCTACTCTCTCCTCATGATCCTGCCATTTCAAAACCTCGAGAAAGAAACTGGAGACTATGAGCACAGAATTTCTTACCGGTAAGCTGGAGTTATTTCCTCTGTGTTTTGTAGCTTGAATCAGCCATCGTCACCTTGAATGAAAAGAAAGCTCACAGAACTGCTCAGAAAACCCTAATTTTCCTCGCTCATGAAAGCGATGATGGGTTTCTTGTCGTGAAGCTTGCCACTGCCTTTTAGTTCGCATGCACGCACGTGGCAAATTGGTTCTGAAGAGTACTTCACACGTACGTGAAATGCATAAATGACGCCCAAAGTGTCATATGCACATTCAAAGGATTGTTATTAAGTAACTAATCACAATAATGGAACCAAGGAGGATCAAATTAGAATGTTTTTTTTTTAATCTTTTGTGCTCGTGTGCGTGTGTGTTTTCATGCCACGTGCTTTCATGCCGTTGTCAACAGCCAGCAGGTTTTGAGCACCTCCTGCATGGGACTTTGACACCTTACCGTCGCTAGGACCAAATTAGAATGTTAATTCCATGGCTGTAAATGCAAAATAACTAAACTTAATCAAGAAAAGGTCGATATATAACAATAAACCCTAATGCAAGATCTCATTCCATTGATTCTTCACTCACAAGAATAAACTTTGGATGATGTAAATTTCGAGCTCTCGAGTAAGGTCCACACAAACTCAAACTTTTATGTTCTTTTTTGGGACGATCACTTTGGATGAAACCCACTTTGTGTGTTTTATTTTATATATAAATCTTGCATCAATAAGCTTATAGCTCTTCTTTAACCTGCATCAATGAGATTTTTAAAGCTCTTCTTTAACCATGTATTTGTTGGGGTTCATTGGGTTGGGTCATTGCTTTGCTACTCCACGATCCATTAATGATAAAAATTGCATCTTTTATCACTTTTGGAATCCTCAGGTGTTCCCTCATGTTTTACGACTTTTGGAACAATCATGCATTAAACTTCTAGGTGAAATAGCCTTGGAATTTGTGCAATAAATTTATTAGATTTCTTTTTTCCTTAAGCTTAAGATCCTTTGTAATATATACTAATTTTTGGATCTTTGTGTGCTCTAGCAAGGCTTATTTCTATTACCTTGGTGAAGACTTGTGGTTTTACATCAACACTCCTTTGGGTTATTGCAAGACTACATATTAATCATCATGGGTTTAGGGTTTTAAAATACATGATCTCTCCATTTAAGTTAGCCATTCCAAAACCATCTTGTTTTTTAAGTGTTTGTTCCCTATGTTCAACAATTGTAACTCATGGGGGGAGAACAAACGAGTAGATACTTAAGTCTGGAAAGTTCAAAGTTACACACCAAGCTATCTCCTACACCAAACACCTCTATCAATCCACTGACACAAAAGACAAAATGCAAGTGAACTCATCTGAGAGATGCAATTAATATTTTTCAAGATCAAATAAGGTCCATAATAACTTGGAGATAACACATATACTTTTTCAATCCTTGTTTGTTGGGAATATTTAAGAAAACCCATACGGCTTTTTTTCAGGACTCTAATTGTGCTTTACATGTAGTCAGTCCATAAGCTCTCTTTTGTGAATCATCCAGTAAGCTCTAGCTAAAATCCATACATCATCATAAAAAGTCTTGATCTTAGTAGGTGAATTCTTAGGAATATTATAAGAAAACTCTATAATAAAAGATACTCTTTCTAATTAGACTACAACATGCATGTAACATGCCCTCCATTTCCTAGTTCACATGCTCTTTGTATCCATTAGAATTAGGATAATCAACCAAGCTCATGCTCAACTTAGTGTGTCCAATTTCTTAAACATCTCATGCCAAAAATATCTTGTAAACTTGGGATCTCTATCATTGAGACCATTTTAACTAACAAATCATCAGGGCTAAAACAACTTCTTAGTAAATAAATGACCAAGTTATAGAGCTAAAAATTTTATTTTAGTAGGAATAAAATCTCACCAACTTAGTGAGTTGTTTCACAATGGTTATACAAATAGCATTATTACTTACTGAAAAAACCAAGGTAATGCAACCACAAAATCTATAAAAATATTTTACCATTTTCTCTAAAGGATATAGTATTCTACCATTCTACTCCTAAAGGATACAAGTATTCTACCATTCTACTCCTAAAGGATACAAGTATTCTACATTTCCACTCCTAAAGGATACAAGTATTCCACTCCTAAAGGATACAAGTATTCTACATTTCCACTCCTAAAGGATACAAGTATTCTACCATTCTACCAGTTTCTTTCAAGTATTCCCAAAGGATATAACAAGCCATAAGATCCTAAGTTCTTAACTGTGTTAACTTGAAATTGCTAATAATTTGAACATTTATCAATTTTTAGCTTTGTGAAAATAACTCCTTTTTTTACCAAATGCTCAATCCTCAATACCCCAACATGTGAGTAGAGGGCATGACATGACACTCAAACAAGATACAACTCCTAGTACCATCCACATCAAGTACAATTTTTTTGGAAGAGTAATCCATTCAAAATAAAATCATTTCTCAAACCAACATTAGTAGGGATCATCCTAGCCTTGACTATATCCAAAATTGTTATGAGAATATATTTTAAGCCCTCTTAAAAATATTATTCTACCCTCTTAGGTAATTCGGGAACGCTTGGATTATCTTTGTGTCATTCCAAATCATGTTAATATCATGGGTGATGCCATTATAAATATTAATACGTTTGGTATACATTGACATATGATTTGGGCCTCCAATGTTTGTTATAGTTGGTTTGTATAGAAGGGTGATTCATGGGTTACTTATCCTAGAAAACATGTGTGTGGTGATGGTTTGTATACCTATGAAATATTTGTTTACCAATCTGTTGTTGGTTCTTTTATAGGTGAAGAGGATTCAGAAGATTGAGGAGAATACGCACAATATTATTTGTTGGCACACATTTTTGTAAACAAGCTTTGTATATACATGTGCTAGCTTGTGCACATTTTGATTTATTTTGGAAAGCTTTTATTTATCAAGCTTAGACTTAAACTTTAATACTTTTGTAAAGCATGATATGATTTAACCCTAGCCTCAATTTATGGACGCTCTATTTTGAGCATAAGAGAGTGCCGTGCAAGTAAAAGCACTTTTTTGTATTTTTGAAGGCTATGGCCTATTTTGGAATTAAAATTTTATAAATACTCATGTGTGGGGAGAGGCCACACACATGAGGGGGGATGATTGCACTCATTGTTGAGTCGTTATCTTGAGCTAAGTATTTTATTTGTTATTTTATTCATTCAATTCTTGAATATGTTGAGTTTATGGTCTTTGATGAGTTAATTGGGTTAAATAATCTATTTTCTTGCAAGTTCCTATTTTCTCTATTTTCCTAGAAATGGATCCGTGTGAATGGTACCAGAGCCATGGGTCTAGGAAGATAGAAGAAAGATTTAAAAGCTTGAAAGCTTAAATCAAAGGTTTTCAAGAGTTGCAGGCTTTTATCCAAATGGCAATGACCAAAAGATAAAGGAGGTGGTAAACCACTCTATAAAAACCACCAAACCACCCTTTTTCTTGAAAAGTGGTTTTTCCTAACTCTTAGCCTCTTCATGATCCGACTGTATGGATGAATTCAAAAATTGAAGGAGGCTTAAGCCCAATTATTAGTTTGCTAAACCTCTACTTCGGATGGAAGTCCATAATGGATGGTGGAGAATCACCTACAAATCAAATTTGTGAAGAAGGGCTAACTTGAAGTTAACAATGGAAATATGTTTGGATTAAAGAAGTTTAATCAAAGTGGAGAAATCCAAGTTTGTTAATTGGGAAATTAAAGCAATTAAATTTCCGTTTCCTTTTTTCTCATTCACAAGCGGCGACGGGACGAAAAACGAGCTGAATTGGATTTCTCTCACAGTTGCACTGCACGATGATGTCAAGAAGAAGGCACCTTTATTTCTTGTTTATTAAAGCTTAGGTTTTAAGACTTAAAGGATTTTAACCTAGTTTTAAATATAAGCTTTCATAAAAGCTTATAACTCTCAAAAATAAAATCTTTCAAAGCTTATGAGATAAAGCCTCAAAACCCCTTATATAAAAAGAAGAAGAAGAAGAAAGGGAGCTTAATAAAAGGAAATTTGAGGTTTGTTGAATTTGCAAGAAATTAGAGAAAACCTTTTATCTCTCTTTCAAAAAATTGGAAGGCCTATTTCAACTAAAATTTTAGACATCATCAAAGGGATCAAAAATCGAAAGTTTTTGAGGTGTTATCTTTGATTCTGTTTTCTTCAACACATCAAGCTTCGACGGGATTTTTGGATACTCAACAAATTTGAAGTGGCTTTAAAAATATTTCCAAAGTCAACTGAAACTCAAGCTTCTTGACCACGCTCAGGATTCATTTGGAATCAGAGTAAAAGGACGGTGCTAAGATCAACCTTTTGACAAACTTCAAACCCGAATTCAACATGGTTCAAGAGCTAAGTTTATCATTTTTATATACTTATTCACATCATAAAATTACACTTTCTTTATTTATTTATTTGGAATGGCCAATCTACCTGCACAACCCTCTATGCAAGAGCAAATTTTTGCACTTCAAGAGCAAATTACAAGTGTGTGAATTCCAACGCAAGCTAGAGCAACATGTGAAGCATTCTAAGTGCAAGCGTGACTCTTCCGAATTTGACAAGGAGGAAAGTGATCATGTTAGGTGCACTGTAAAAGCTACTTTACGTGCTCAAAGTTCCCAAAAAGATTCACAGATTAGCAAAAAGATGTTCACTTTCTAGAACTATGATGGCGAGAAAGATGCACGAGTACTTATTGCATGGATCAGTCAATTGGATGACTATTTTTTAAGGTAAAAAAATCTTGAAAAAGGACAAAATTAAGTGTGCTTGTAATTACTTAATTGAAAGTGCTACTTTATGGTAAAATGTGATCAAGAAGGGTAAACATCGACCTACAACATGGAAAGAGTTCCAAAAACTTTTAAAGAAGCACTTTCTACCTTCTCAATACAAGGCTAAAGCTCGTCTCAACAATGGGATACCCTATGCCAGGTCGAGAAAGAGAATGTCCAAGCCTATATCAACAAATTCTAGGATATTCTATTACATGTGCAAGTGATCGAGAAAGTCCAAGAAAGAGAGAAACGAAGAAAATCCATTGCCAGTCTCAAGCCTGCTATTAGGGTTAATGTCAATATGTCTCATCCTCATAGTCTTAGTTTTGCTATGGATCTTGATTTAAATTTTGAACGCAAAACATCTATTTTTAGAGATTCCAAAATGTATGAAAAGTCTTTTACGAAGTCTTCACTTCGAAACCATCTTTTTCTTCAAGTACTTTTGATAAATCTAGGATGCACAAGGGTAAAGATGTAGCCAAAGGAGATGCTTGGAAAGAAAATAACAACAAACCTTCTAATGGTATCGTAAAGTGTTTCAGATATCACCAGGAAGGACACCTTGCACCACATTGTCCAGAGAAGAAAAAGAATTCTACACTTGTGGCTCGACTCAACATTATTGAAGAGGATGACGATAATTCTTTTAAGCAACAGAGTGATTCCAGTCATGATTATTCGGATGAAGGTGAGTTTTCAATTCATGCTTTATTAAGAATTCAAGGGAAAATAAAAGACAAACCAATTTCTATATTGCATAGTGATGGTAGCTCACATGACTTCATTTCTGAAAAGGCATTGAAAGCACTTAACCTAGATGCATGGTACTCTAGTTATAAAGTGAAAAATACATTTCAAGGAATCGGGTATGATTGCACTAAAGAGGTTAAGAATCTAGAATTGGAAATGGATTCACCTAAAAGGAAAGACAACATTCCTAGTTTCTCCTTTTGGCAAGGTGTTGATGTTATCTTAGGAATGCCATGGAGACATGAACATAATCCCCAGATTGATTATGAAACCCATACAATGTGGTTAATGAAAGGTGACAAAGAAATTTATCTCCAATGTTAGACCAAGGGAGACTTAGGTCCACTTTTAACTCATACCCAAGAAAAAAGAGCTGTAAAAAGGAAAAAGAAGAAGACATTCTTATCAACCAGCTTAGTGCTCTGGTTGACTCTAAACCAAATGTGTCTCGTGATTCTTTCATTTCTAAGTTCTCTAACTAATTTATAGATGCCCTACCTCCTAGCTTACCCAAATCTCCTCTAGAAGACCTTAAAATTGAAATAATCCCTAGTAGCTCTCCGCCATGTAAAGCTCCATATCGAGTTAACATGCTTGAGTTAACATGCTTGAGTAAAAAGAGATTCAAAGACAAGTTCAAGAGCTGTTAGAGAAAGAATTGATTAGACCCATCAGTTCTCCATTTGGTGCTCTAGTTCTTCTCGTTAAAAAGAAGAATGGGACATATCGAATGTGTATCAATTATCGTGCTTTAAACAAGATTACTATCAAGAACTGATATCCGATACCATGAGTGGATGACTTGCTAGATAAGCTCAAGGGAGCACAAGTTTTTAGCAAGATTAACCTCAAGTTCGTCGGTTACCATCAAATTCAAATGGATGAAGGAGATATTTTGAAGACTTCTTTTAGAACCCTAACCGGCCATTTATGCCATTTAGTTTGACTAATGCTCTAGCTACTTTCAACAAAATGATATATAGAATATTCTTGAAACATCAAAAATTTGTTGTAGTGAGAGAATAAACTCTATATCAATTATCAAAAGAGCAAATTCTTTCAAGAGAAAATTGAATACTTAGGGCATATTGTTTCTATTGATGGTATTCGAGTAGACCCTAAAAAGATCGAAAGCATTGCTAATAACTGGTCCAGACTACATGATATCCATGAACTCTTATCTTTTCTTGGATTTTTGTAGCTACTAGAGGAAGTTCATTAGAAATTTTGCATATATTACACATCCTTTAACCAAACTCCTAAAGAAAGCTAGAAATTTTGATTGGACTAGTAGACAAAACCATTCCTTCTCTGAGCTTAAGAAAGCATTGACTCATGCACTATTCTTATACTACCAGATTTTCATTGAGACCATTCTTTGTTGTAGTCACACTGATAGAAGTGGACATGGTTTTGGTGATGTTCTCATGCAAGATGGACATCCCATTGCTTATGAAAGTCTTAAGCTCAAACCAGCAGAAAGTACATATGACAAGGAATTAGTTGTTGTTGTATCTGCTTTAAGACTTTGGAAACATTACTTAATGGGATCTGAATTTTTTATCAAGACAGACCTAGAGAGCATTCATCATTTATTGACCCAGCCATTGATTTTTGATTGACATATCAAATGGGCTTCATTTATCTAGAGCTTCCAATCCATGATTCAATGTCAACCGGGCAAAGAAAACGTTGTGGCAGATGCTTTAAGTAGATGTCCTAGTGTTCACAATTTTTACCATTGAAAGTGAACCTTTGAATCCTATGACACTGGCCCAAATTTTTACCATTGAAAGTGAACCTTTGAATCCTATGACACTGGCCCAAATTTTTTTGAGGTTTGGACTAAGCTTAGAAATAATAATTGGAACCCTA
Source organism: Cibotium barometz (assembly GCF_041138505.1). Taxonomy (NCBI): domain Eukaryota; kingdom Viridiplantae; phylum Streptophyta; class Polypodiopsida; order Cyatheales; family Cibotiaceae; genus Cibotium; species Cibotium barometz. The sequence continues at coordinate 15,494,393 of NC_141100.1, forward strand.
TTGGTGATTACTCATGCCATGACGATTACCTTTTCTTCCAGAGAAGAGATTATGTATTACATAACCTTTCAGACAATTCATATTGGATGAAATCCATCAACCACCATACATGGGTCATTGAGGTGTTTCAACTACGTTATAATTAGTCTCTGGAGAATTCTTTTAGCCTCATCTTAAACAAGATGTAGCAAAATTTAGGGCTGAATGTTCTATTTGTCATAAAGTTAAAAGCTACAAAGGTAAGACCCAAGGAATTCTTATTTGATCATAATGACATGATTTAGACTATAGTTAACCATTTAAGTAAGCAAGCTTATTTCTTACCTTGTAAGAAAACATTGACTTCTCAGTAAGCCACGATTATGTTTATCAAGCAAATCTTTGTATATCGTGGATTACCAAAAGTTATTATTTCTGAGAGAGACTCTAGATTCTTCAGTAACTTTTGGATCACTCTTTTCTCCAACCTAGACACTAAGCTAGATATTTCCACCAATTTCCATCCGGAAATGAATGGAAAGACTGAGGTTACTAATACCTTGGATCTACTCAGAGCCTATGTTTCCCAGCAACCTAATTCATGGGATAAGTACATTCATCTTCTTTAGTTTGCTTACAACAATACTTCTCATTCTACCTACTGGTCAATCACCTTTCGAAATTATGTATAGAAAATCTTTGCCTATTTGGACTATTTGATTTTCCCACAAAATCGAAGCTGTTGATCAATTCACTATTGATTTTAATAGCATTTTGAATGATGTAAAACATTTTATTGCACATGCTCAAGAACAATATGTTAAGAAAGCAAACTGTAAACATATAGTTATATATTTTAAAATAGGAGATTATGTACTTTTGAGAATTGAGAATCACAAACTTAAGAGTGCTGAAAAAATCCTAGTTATTAAGCTTGCCCCAAGATTTTATGGACCTTTTAAATTGACTCACAAAATTAATGATATTGCTTACAGACTTGAATTACCTTTTCAGATTCATAACTCATTTTATATGAGTTTGTTAAAACCTTTCACGGGATCACTTCCCACTCATTGTGTGCATGAGGAACCACCTCTTATTGAGGGTGAGGAAGAAGTTTTGACTCCAAATAGTATCATTGATCATCAGATTACATCAACTCGTCCTGGAAATCAATATATCAAATATTTGGCAACTTTCCAAAATCATCCTCGTTGTCTCGTGAAGATACAAAATGGGTGCCTAAGAAATACTTTCATGTTTTCCTTGAGATCCTCTGTTATTTTCAATAAACTTGCAATTGAGAGCAATTACAAACTCAAGCAAGAGGGAGTGTTATAAGAATATATTTTAATCTCTCTTAAAAATATTATTCCACCCCCTTAGGTAATTTGGGGATGCTTGGATTATCTTTGTGTCATGCTAAATCATGTTAATAGCATGGGTGATGCCATTATAAATATTAATACGTTTGGTATACATTGACATATAGTTGGGACCTCCAATGTTTGTTATAGTTAGTTTGTATAGAAGGGTGATTCCTGGGCTACTTACGCTTGGGAAACATGTGTGTGGTGATGGTTTATATACTTATGAAATATTTGTTTACCAATTTGTTGTTGGTTATTTTATAGGTGAAGAGGATTAAGAAGATTGAGGAGAATACGCACAATATTATTTATTGGCACACATTTTTGTAAGCAAGCTTTGTATATACATGTGCTAGCTTGTGTACATTTTGATTTATTTTGGAAAGCTTTGATTTATCAAGCTTAGACTTAAACTTTAATACTTTTGTAAAGCGTGATATGATTTTACACTAGCCTCAATTTATGGACACTCCATTTTAAGTATAAGAGATTGTTGTACAAGTAAAAGCACCTTTTTTGTAATTTTGGAGGCTATGGCCTATTTTGGAATGAAAGAATTACGTAAATACTCATGTGTGGGGAGAGGCCACACACATGAGGGGGGATGATTGCACCCATTGTTAAGTCGTTATCTTGAGCTAAGTATTTTATTTGTTATTTATTCAATTCTTGAATATGTTGAATTTGTGGTCTTTGATGAGTTAATTGGGTTGAAAAAACTATTTTCTTACAAGTTCCTATTTTCTCTATTTTCTTAGAAATGGATCCGTGTCACAAATTCTACCAAGAAATTATTCCCTTGGCCTTAAGGGAATTCTAAGTCTTAGACTGAATCTCAATTTAATTTTTTTTAAATCACATGTCTAATCCTACTCAAGTCATTTGATAGATCCTTTTCTTTAAAAGTCTTAGACTGCATCTCGATTAATTGATTCACATGTCTAATTTTGCTCAAGTCATGTAATGTATCTCAAAGTCAAATTCTTGCATAAGCTATGACCAATGAGTTTTAATCCTTTTAAATTTAAGGAATCACTAAAGTACTTTATAGAAATACACATCATACACTATAAAAGTAGCTCCATATAGATGCCGCTCACCCCTATTATAGTAAGATAACCCTTCAAAAAATGGGGAGTAGATTTTGTTGGACCTATTAGTCCTGCGGCACACCCATCACAAGCCCGATATGTGATCGTGGCCATGGACTATTTCACCAAATGGGTAGAAGCCAAAGCCTCGAAGCGAGCTAACGCACGAACAACAACAAAATTCTTATATGATTAGATAATTTCAAGGTTCAGCTACCCATTAGAATTAGTTAGTGATCGTGGCTCACATTTTAGTAATGAGGTGATCAATCATTTACTTCCGGGATTCTTAGTGGTCCATCGGAAATCATCACCTTATTATCCACAAGCTAATGGTCAAGCAGAGAGTACAAACAAAATTTTATGTACTATCATGACAAAAACCTTGGAAGCAAGTCGGACGGACTGGGAACATAAGCTGACAGCAATCCTATGGGCATATCGAACATCTTATAAGGTAGCAACGGGATATACTCCCTTTCGTCTAGCTTATGGTGTTGAGGTAGTAATGCCTATGGAATACCTAGTTTCGAGCCTAAGGATTATAGTGCAAGAGCGACTAACAGAGAATGCATTAGCCGAAAGGCTAATTGACTTGGAGAAGCTTAATGAGACCAGGCTAATAGCATCGCATGGACTCATGGTTGAGAAACTATGCAGGAAGCATTGGTTCGACACAAAAAGAACTGGAAATGAGGGACCTTGTCCTCATGTATGGTGTAGGAAGCACTAGGAAAAAGAAACTCAAATATAGAGGCCTAAGACCCTTCCGGGTGTCTAAGATCACACCTTAGGGGTCGGTTAGAATTGAGACAATTGACGCGACGTACAGATGGAAGGTTACGTCAATGGAAGTAAACTTAAAAAATATTATGGACCACTAACCCAAGAGATGCTCTTTGCAACAAGAACATCTCTTAAAACAACAAAAACAGCTTTGCAAAGGAAAAAATCCAACAAGCTCAAGAAGAGGCTAAGGCAAGGGAGGCCAGAGTTAAACAATTACTCCAGAAGAGGATGTTACACGTCAACATGGCTTCCTTGACTCTCTCGGACGAAGAGGAACTGAACATTGAGCTAGCACGACTAAGGGTGGAACTCTTTATGGCCATGCAACAAGCATTGCACTAATAGATACGAGATCAAGTCATAATTTGATCTCATATGAGACATGGGAAGCCTTAGATAGACCACACCTTGAACCCACTAATGCACAAGTACGCAGTGTACACTTGATAACTAACGAAAGCTGAGAGGTTTTTAAGTGTTAACATTTCCATCAGAAATAATTCCTCGGTTGGGAAAGTGTTGTCACGCCTGTGCAGGTCCCATGGAAGAGGAAATGATTCTAGGATGATCCTAGATCTACGCCAGCAAATGCAATATCCAATGGGAGAAGAGGACAGCGCTGTTGAACGAGGGCGACAAGGTCATGTCCATACCCTTATGGAGCCTGACAAATAGAGGGGAAAAAATCATGATTGACAAAAAATAACACCGAATACAGTAACATCACTCATAAAACAGAACAAGCATCAGTCCCACAAAGCCTACACAAACAATACCCAAAGTTGTAGGGTACACAGAAGTGGGTGCCCAAGGTTCAACTTAAAAACCAACCCCACAAGAAGGAGAAGAAGAATAATATGGGGATAGTAAGAAAAATCCACAAAGGAATCAAAAGTCAGACTTGGCTTACACAAACAGATTGGCAGGACTCCAGGCATACCAATAGCCCACAAGGCTTTCATAAGAAATGGGTCCGAAAAGACTTACTATGAGCACAAGGATACTACAAAGGCAATATGACAATATGGGTACCCAAACCCCACTTAGTGTGGCCACCATCACAAGCAGTTCTGGTAAGAAAGGAAAGAGTAGTAAAAGTATATAGCATCAACTCCCAACCAATGCTAGAACTACGCCAACATTGGTGTGGAGGAAGAAGGCAACTTAACAAAATGGGTTGGGAATTGCCAAAGCAATGTCAGTAACCACTTCAGTCATAGAAATGAACAGGGACCCTAAAGGTAGAAACAAATAAGTTCAGCAAAGGGACACGGATAAAAGCCCCCAACCACTGGACCCAGTAATAACATTGTTCAGTTGGGTGGAAGGAAGAATAAAAAACTCCCACACGGAGCTAAAACACCTGCGTAGCAACACTTACCCAGAAGTGCCAAGGTGTTACCTTGGTTTTCAGGGCAATAAAAATGAAGGTATCCATTTGTTGCACAATGGGTACAAGGTAAATTGGGTATCATTCACTCATTTTGTGCATGTTTGAATGACTGAGCATGAAGGAAAAAATAGAAGGTATCAATCTTGCACATTTATAATCTAAAAAAGTTCACGCTGTGAACTAATCCAAAAATGTTCACGTCGTGAACCGATTCACGCCGTGAGCCAACCACCCTAAAAAGTTCACGCCATGAACTAGTTCAAAAAGGTTCACGCCGTGAAACGGTCATTTCTCACACGGGCCAATCGAAAGACGCCACTAGCTTTCTTCATTAAGGTAGTCGCCCTGTCCGACGACTGCATTATAAAATTAAAATTTCTTTCCTTTCTCGTCATTTCGCATTGTGTGTCCATTGCTACTCGCTTCTTGAGCTCCCGCTTCCAATCATCGTGCATCGTCGTCCCTCCCCAGATTTTCCAGCTATATTAATAGATGGGAGCTTGGTCCATTTCTCATTTCCTTTTTGTATTCTTTTTCCTTTTTATTTTGATTTTGATGTTTATGTTCAATCAATATCTTCTCGATAACAATCTTGTAAATAAGTATCACCCGATTTGATGGTTATTCTAACCAATTCCTTGTGGTATCATCACTTGCATGCATCACATTCTTTAATAACAAAAAAAATGAAAAACGATACAATACCGCAAGGAATTGGTTATTGTAACCAATTCCTTGCGGTATCATCACTTGCATGCATCACATTCTTTAATAACAAAAAAATGAAAAACGATACAATAACAAAAATCTACACCTCACGCTTCATTGAAGTCTCACGGGACTACCATACCTGCACTTTCACGAAACCACTGTAGTCTCACGGAACCTGAGTTCACCAAACCACCTTTCATGGGACTTCAGTTCACGTAACCACTTTTCACAAAACCACCTTTCACGGGACTTGAGTTCACGTAACCACTTTTCATGAAAACATTGTAAACTCACGGAACCTGAGTTCACGAAACTACCTTTCACGGGACTTCAGTTCACGTAACCACTTTTCATGAAACCACTGTAGTCTCACGGAACCTTAGTTCATGTAACCACATTTCACGTAACCACTTTTCACGAAACCACTATAGTCTCACGGAACCTGAGTTCACAAAACCACATCTCACGGGATTCTGTTTCACGGAATTCACGGAACTCCCTTTCACGTAACCACATCTCATGAAACCACATTTCATGTAACCAATTTTTACGAAACCACTTTTCAAGAACTTCTCACAACCTGCAGGTTCACTAAACTACTAAGACTCTGCACCTTCATAGCACAGTATTCACCTGTCAATTAACGCACCTTGTGATTACTCCTACACTAACACACTTCTCATTTCAACTAATCGGTTAACCATCAACCATTTTTAAAAAAAAAGAAAGAAAAAAAAGAAAGAGAAAAAAGGATAAAGAATAAAGAAAAAGAAAAAGAAAAAAGAAAAAAGAAAAATAAAAGAAAAATAAAAAATGGTACCTACCCCACCAGTCTGGAGACTAATGTACTTTTTATATACATATGTTGGCCTCAGAAACAAAAGCTGTAGAGACCCCAACAGCCACTCAAGCTAGCACTACAGGCTCCTTATCAAGTCAGAAGAAGAAACCACTGCGGGTACCCAAAATAAATTTTTGGGCCCATATGCCCAAGCCTTCCATGAGGCCATCATCAAAGAAGCCCTTACGGCCCATGGAAAGGTCGCACTGCATTACCACAGTCCAGAGTGCCTCCAAATTCTGGAAGAGGCAAAGGTTAAGGAGAAGCTAGAGAAAGTGGGCTTGGGGAGAATGGTGCAAATACTTCCAAGGAGCATCGACATGGAGCTTTGCACCACTGAGTATATCAAGACCTATGACAAAGGCACCAAACGTGGCACTATCACAAAAGCTGATGGCACTACAGAGCAGCTCCTGATTACAGAAGAACTCATACGTGATGCTCTGTAGCTCCACTAGTAGTTAAAGTCCACGCCTGCGCATTCAACAAAATGCCTCTGGACACAATGTTAAAGAAGCGTTCTTATAACTCCAATGGGACAGAGAATGAGAATATCCAGGATGAGGCTATAGAGAAGCCTACTAGGCCATGTCACTAATAATTCAGGTCAAGCCAGTGGATAGATACAACACGGTCCCGTTGAACATGATCGCTAAGGTACATGAAGAGAAGAAGGAGGATTGGGCCGATTATATTCATAGAGAGATGGAGAACTATTTGAAGTCCCACTAGTCCAAAATATGCAACCCATACCTGCTAACCCAAGTCCTTAATCATGTGGCAAAAAGGCCTCTCCCAGAGCTCGAACCAGCAAAGCAACTGCAACTGGCACTGCTGCCAAAGCAACCACCACTAATAGCTAAAGAAATGCAAGAGGGCCAAGCTTTCCTAGTAGAGACCCAGGCCGTTATGAAGGAAATAAGGAAAGGGAGAAAGAAGAAGACAGAGAAGAAAATACGGGGCATCATCCCAGACATAGTTGCAAAATCTCAATGACTAGAGGCTAAGGTGGCACTGGAAATTAGAAAGTACCAAGAAGTATTGACAGAGCAAGAAGCCACAATCACCCAGACCACTCAAAGAGCAATAGCAGCAAGTTATTCCCCTGATGAGCCCGAACACAGCTGATTTTCACCAACATGTCCCCACTGAAGGATTCAGCTTCCTTTGATAGACACACGAGCAGAGATGGAGCCCGAACAAGCAGCATTAATTCCAGTACAGGCTGAGGAAACACAAGGCATTGAGGCAGCAATGGCTCAAGAGCATGAACCAGCAGCCCATACTAATACTAGCAAAAGACCACGAAGTGCAGAGCCATCAAGCCCAAGCAAAAGAAGACGTTTGGAAGATAAGGAAAGAATACCCCAACTAGCCTCCCTATAAAACATCGACTATCAACAATTCATACAAGAAACAATGGAGGGTTTGGATGAATTGTTAAACCTGCCACATGCGAGACTAGAAGATAGTGCAAGCACAAGTGCACCATGGGAGCAGGAGTAGAAAGTCTGGCGTTGCCACCTCCTCACAACACAGATACTCCATGATCGTAACGCTGCCCTTTAATGAGTCAAACATGGAAGTGCGAACCTTAAAGGACCACTTGGCGGCAGTAGAGGCCACACATCAAGATGTCATAATGAAAAGGTTGAAGGTCACGGAGGAGTAAGAGACCAGATACAAAGTGGAGGGCAATAATGTGGTCCTTAGCCAAACCATTGTACAAAGGATCAAAGAAAATACAGACCTCAAGGCAAAGTTAGAACAAGCTAAAGAGAAACTCTAGAAAGAGGTCACCCACACCCATGAGATCATAGCCCTTCATGCCCAACAAGTACAAGAACTCCAGCACAATTCCAAGGCCAAGAAGAGGAGCTATCCTCCAATCTGAAAGCAGAAGAGGAAAAAGCCACTCACTTACAACAAGAGAGAGAACAATCGAACAAGGCACATGTAGAGAAAATAAGAACACTTAATGACACCATCAGTGCCGGTCAAGTCGAAATGCAAAGGATGGAATTGGCCCACCAAGAAGCAATGGCACAAATTACGCAGTAACTCTATAAGATAGTCAGAGGGGTTGGCTGCCAAAAGGCTCCAAAGAATCACAGAAGCTCAAGAAAGTGAAGCAACAGCCAGGTATGTCCAAGAGGAAGCAACCCGGAGATTCGAGGAACTGGATGCTACAAGGATGGTTCGTGAAACTACCATATCAAACCTCCTCAACAACAATGACTCTCGTCTACAAGAGTTGGAATGCCAGTTGGCGATATAGGACCGAAGTCAGCGGGCCAGAGCCTACAGATGACCTACACTTACTCCTTGAGCGTGCCTCGGAGTTGGGTCAGTTTCCCAGTAACTCCTTGGGCCCCTCCTTAAACTCACTCTGTTTTTGTCTACACTAACCCTCTCTTTACTTCAATATGATATAAATCTATCTGAAGACCTAGGCCTAGGTGAACTAACCCTTATTAAGTAGAATACTGAACGTGATGCTGGCCCTACAATAATAATGGAAATTTTGCGGGGGGACATAGTCTTAACTAATCCACAAGATATCTTCTTTTACCCATTACATCCTATTGTGTTAAACCTTTGTAGTTGGTGCCGGGTACTCCAAAATTCTAAAAATTTGGACAATAGTGTTGAGAAATTAGACTTGTTTGTTCCAGATGACATTCCCAAGACACCGGCCAACTATGAGGTGGTAGCACATAGCTATTAGTGGATTATAAGCCATGGGTGGCTCAAAGTTTATAATACTCACCAACATCTTAACTTATGTGAGTCTACCTTGTATCATCCTTTTAGAATTCTAAAGCTATACTCTAATATCTATAAACACTTAGAATCCATGTTAACCAATGTAAAGTACAATTTTGATGCCACCCCTATTGAATATCCTACCATAAATCCTGCAAATATCCCCGACTTACAAGAGTTTATGAAATCTCACAAGCCTACCCACCCACCCCCTAGCACAGGTCATGGTCAGGAAGAAACCTCATCTTCATCTTCAATGTCCACTTACCCTGTTTATTCTAATGTAGCTCTAGTAAACTCCTTAATCCCTATCCTAATACCCCACCTACTAACACATCTCAGGTCGACCTGCATATTCTCTACTTTCACTCCTCACAGCAGAAGCGGATAGATTTTTCCACTAATCCTCTCGTCCTCGAGGAGATACTGGCACCTCACCCGACAACCTCAAGACATACACTATCATATTTCCCATGACAATATTGAAGCCTCTACTGAGATGACACAATTTTGGAATCATTGTCTGGTGCAAAATACGAGGGTTTCATTTGCACTGGCAATCCTCTATTAAAGCCCAAGTTGATGTTCAAGGTGCTCATGCTAGTAACTCCATTTGAACCAACTCAACGGATTATGCCAGAAGCCTACTCTAAGGTCACACCAACAAAGCAGCATTATGTGCCATACCCTCTACGAAAACCTCACCCTGATTTAGAAGAATTACTTCCCTTGGATGGAGAAGGATGGAGAAGGCACATTATGGGTAAATGTGGCGTGGCACAAAAAATTGGCCAATCCCCAATTGGTTGACCTGCTTAGAAATTAGGATTGTCACCTTCATGATTAGCTATTGCTTCCAGAGGTGGAGAAAGGCTCACCCCATACACACAAGAGGCGGCTATGCCACAATTATCACAGATGAGGCGCAACCCAAACTAGAAGATTTTGGAATACAGCCACACTGGTGGAAAGAGTACTTAACAATTCCAGAGTACAACCAAGTTTATATGTGCGCGCCACCAACACAACAGGTTGATCCATTGTACATGCCCCTTAAGAGAAGATGGACTCCATTGGAGTTTCAGGAGGCCAAGCGACACGACTCCCATGTCTGCTACAACTTTTTGATCTTCATGCCAGCAACCTTTCTAGACATACGGGAGCAAGGAAGCAAATGCTTACTTGGATACAAGCATGGCGCTGTATCTCAGATCCAACGATCGTGGCAAGTGTTAGATTTTTGAAATTACTGGTGGTCCTGATTGACCAACCTAAAGAGCCCTATGATGGCCATGACGCTGAGCACCTACAGTTTGACATGAATCAAGGCCCATCTGATCGGTGCATGATGCTGTATTACCATTGCCTAAGGTGTCTTCCAGCTTACATGCATGTCACGTTCGAGGACATGGTGGACACAGGGTTCTGGCGCTCCCACTTAGCATTTAGATGACGTACACTTAGGAAGCTTCAATCACGAAGGAATTTCTACCAACATGAGTTCAATGACTAGGTCTTTAGACCTCGGTTAACAGGTTCTGAGGACAGAACCTACATCAGGAAGGGGGGATGTAGGTTCTGAGGACAGAACCTACATCAGGAAGGGGGGATGTTAATCCCATTTTGGATTAACAAGCATGCTCCTCCAATTGAGGACATTAATAAGTGTCATGAAACGACACTATAAAAGTTGTACATTATGAGATATTGGCCACCCAATGCCTAGTTAAGTAAGTTTTGGGCACCCAAGTGTGAATAAGGGCCAAATGTATATAAGGCATTTTCTCATAAAAGACATAATCCCCTTTTGTGTTAGAGAGAGCTCTTCTTTGTGTCTTGAGAGAGATTGAGAGATTGAGAGAGAGAGCATTCTAGCATTGTGCCTCTTCTATGTTTATATGATTTATGCTTGTGTAGGAGAGTGAAAGAGAGTCGTTGCCTTATGTGACGGTGTGAGCGACTCTACGATGATAGCATGGAGGTAGAGCTTGGAGGTTTAGAGCTTAACTAGTGAGCTTGGAGGCCTCAAGGAACTCAAGTTCTAAGCATTGGTAAGTGCCCTAGGATGGTTGTGATCTATTGCTAATCTTTTAGGCGAATGTATTAAGTTCCCTCTTGGAGGTGTGGTAGCCCATAACAATGAGCTATGGTGTAACACTATCTCAGGACGTATGCACTCTGTTGGCATAGGGTAGCCTAAATGAGGCAAAGGTGGAGGTCTCAGGTTAGGTGTAGACATTGGTGGATGATATTTTACTGAATACCGAGTGCAGCAAAGAAGCTGCATTGCTGGCTCTTCGTATAACGACAACGAGGGTAGAGGAGGCAAAGTGCAGTTTGCATCACATTGAAGGTACAATTGAATACCACACCATGATACGCCCATCAAATAACATGCCCCCTCATGCACAAGAACAAGCAGAGCGGTAGCTTCAAGATAAACTTTACGTCACTAGAGAAGCTCTAGAAAAAGCAAAGGTATGTATATTTGTTTTCTGTATATGAAGAAAGTTTATGCCATGTTCATTGCCTCTTTGTCTGTGTTTATAGGCCGATTTAGACCACAAGAATGAGGCTGTGGAGAAAGCAGGTAATAGTACAACTTTCATGATGGGTGTGAAGTTAGAGAATTCTAGCACAATGATCATTCCAAAACCGCCAAAGATTCTTCTACATGAGGATAGTATGCTAATTGTGAAGGAAAGTTGCCCAGGGTGTGGCCTCGGGTTTGGAGCGCGGATCAGTTTGTTGTTGGTTTGTTTATATTACCTTGCAAGCATGTGTACCATCCATTTTGCTACTCTTATGTATGTGTCAAAGTGCATTGCAGTTAGTTGTAGCCAGGTCATACTCGAAGAAGCCAAAAAAATGGTGGGTAAGGATACCACTTGGTCATGCCATGCTTGAAAACAAAGGTAGCAACCTATACTCTTTAACTAGTTTTATTTGATTAGCACTATTGGGCATTTGTTAATACCACCTTGAAGCACTTACTATATGCTAGCTCGTTTGAAACCCATTTGCAGTGCTGCCAAGCTATTATAGTGGGTGTCAATCTAGTGATTGTTGAAAACCTATTGTTGTGCTCCAAACATATAAATTGGTTGTTCAGTGGACTCAAACCAATAGTCAAAAAACCTTTCAAGTGCCCCTTCTCTTATAAACTCGTCTTCAACCAATTGCTATTTTTCATACTCTCAATCTATAAACCGTTTGTCAACAAGTTGGTAGCCAGTTGCCATTTGTCATACTCTCAATTTATAAACTGGTTGTCAACCAGTGGTGTTTATAAACCCTTCCAATCCATAAACTGGTTTCAAAGGAGTTGGAAAACAAGGCCTAAAACCCATTGTAGGCTAATTTATAATCTAGTTTTAAACCAGTTTTTAAGTTAACTACCGATGTTTATATAATTGGTTGTCAACTTATAAACTGGTTTTAACCATTGGGTTGTAGACCCTCACAACCTATTATATGGTTATCAACCGGTTGGAAACCTGTGGGGTAAAAAACCCTTTAGGGGTGACTCAACTTATAAACTCGGAATCCACTGATTGGACAAACCATCAAACTGGTTGCAAATCACATGCTTTGCTCCCAACCTCAAAATTCATTACCATGTGTTAAAGCAATTTGTGTATGTCTTCTTATAATCATTTGAAAGATGTGCTGCTATCAATGAATTTTAAAATGTGTAGGCTACACTTCAGCACTATCTTTTAGTAGGCAAGGAGGGGAAGAAGTAAGACATGAATATGTTGATCTGAGTGAGGTTGTGGAGCATAGGCTTCTCCTTCCTGCAGTAGAGGAAACCCCATAGCAAATGTCTCGTGTGGGAAGAACGCCTGGTGATTGTTTTTCGATCTCCATCATCATGCTTTTACATGATGAGACCACACTATTGATTCAATAAGTGTTATCGTTGTTGGCTTGGAAGAAGGGGAGGGCGATGTCAACAAGGAACCAAAGAGCAACACTCCAAGAACTAAGTTGAGTACGGGAGAGTTGTCACCCGTGAGGCATGATGGAAGAAGCTCTTCAAGTGGGCATAATCACATTGCAAGCGCAGAACTGGGACAAGCATGTACTAATCGCGTGACTCGTTCTAGGATGCCAAAGAAGAAGGGTTTTGATGATCAAGGTGTGCTAAATGATCAACTGTCACCCGTGAGGCAAGAAGGAAGATCTCCAAATGAGCAAGCTTGTACTAACCGTGTGACACGTTCTAGGACACCAGAAAGGAAGAGTTCTGATGATCAAGGTGAGCATTATTTATGAGTCATCTGAAAAGACCTAACCACTGTTCCTAGTGCTGGTCACTTATATTTTCTTGTTCTTGTAGTTGAAGAATCTTCACCAGATGTGACCTTGCACCAACTAGCAAAGAGGAAGAAGAAGAAGAGAAAGGCTGATGTTCTGCTGCCCTCAAGGGGTGTGCACTCGAAAGAAGATGTTTTGCTGCTCAAGAAATCAGCACAACAACTGTAGCATCTGGGTTTGTAGAGGGTGAGAACACAAAATTCAAAGTTACAGATGAGCAAACATCATGTGAGAAGGAGAACGAAGTTACTATTGGGCTAAAAGAAGCCAACAATTTAGTTGGTTGAACCTCAAAATCTAAAGGGTGCAAGTTATGCTTGTAGCCATCTATAACAGAACACTCCTCTTTTATACTCCGATGATCTCCCACGATTAATATACTTCAAGTTTCATTTTGCTATTATCCCTCTATAGTCCTCTTTCAAGTTTTAACATAGACGTGGATACAAGAAGGAAACAACACACAGATAAAATTATCTAAGAGACAACATTATAGAAGAGACAACATTATAAAAGAGACAACAATATTCATATATTCTAGAAAATATACATATACATGGGCTTATTTCAGGGGTGACGGCGGCGAGGTGTGTGATGAATGTGAACGAGGACGTGAATGTGTCTGTGATTGGGTTGGCCTTGTACGAATGCTCTCTTATGCTCTTGACATTTCTTCCCACAGTCTTTCCTCTGCTTGCTTGCTGGCCTCTTGTTCTTGGCTCCGGGCCTCTAGCTCAACCTGTCTCTTGGATTCCACCCATTCATCCACCTTAGCTATGCACCTCGCAAATTCATCGGGATAGGAGCTTGGTGGGCTTACACTTCCCTTTGGTATTGTTCTTCTTAGTGACACCTACACTCTTCGTCTTCCCTTGCGAAATCTCGTGCCCATCTTATCTCTTCTTTTGCACGGTCATGCACCGCCAAAATAATTCTTTGTACAGCCTTTATCCTGAATTGTTTAACATGCAATTGAGTATATTTGTGCAGGTTAAGTTCCTGCACACAAAGGAAAATGTTTTGTTAGAAACCTCATAGAGCTGTATGTTAGTTGATGGGAGATGTTGATTATAAACATCACTTATATCATGAATATTAAAAATCTTTTCTAGTAAGAGAAATGTGTTAAGGCATGTCCTCCATTACAGCTATTATCGCCTAGTTGGACTGGCACCTTTATCCTTCGATATTTCATGGTCTGAATAAAATTAGGCTCCAATAACAAGTGTTCCACAACTGATGTGAACTTTCGAGCACATTTGAAAGGATGACAAAACAAGCATTAGTTTATCCTACTTCAATAAATCTATCTAAATGATTGTGGAAGAGGAAAATGTCTATAGGGACTTTCTAACATAACCATGATATCTGAACACAGAGTTTGCGAAGTAAGATGTATTTTGTTCAATGTCGTAAAGAAGCAAACTCCAATGTGCGTTGAAAAAACAAACAGGACATAGGTGTTATAAAAACACACATATAAATTACCTAATATATGTTTTCAGTTTATAACTTAACACGAGACCCACTCTTCGTTTATAAGCCATGACAATAATTCGCACCAGATCAAGGTTGGCACCCTGAAACCAGGCCATTAGGTCCAAAAATGATGTCCCCTCATTTTGCAATTGCCCTGATATAAGAGGGTCTATAACATATGTAATATTTTGTACCTCTTTTGGTAGAAGAGAGAGACAATACCTGCAGGCAACAATGAATAGAAAATATAATTAAGATTTGTGAGAAAATAGAAATAGGATTTGCGACAAAAAATAGAATACAGCACAATCATGCCAACATACCATAGTGATACATGCACGACATACCATAGTGATACATGCATGATTGTGTCTGACTTCCAGTATCTCGCCACATTGCAAAACACGTAAGTCAACTGCATCTAAGCTTGTGACAAGCCTGCTTCCCCGAACTGTAATTGCCATATTCATGGGAGCAATATTCTTCAACTCCCTTAATTGTCTAGTATTTTCTGCTTCAATGACGTTGATTTCTATACGAATCCTGTTGGCTTCTTGCCATGCATCATCATCTGCTGATCATCAGGAAAAATATCACCCCCATCACTGGCAAAACTGGATGGTTGTGACTGTGCGGCAGTAGCATTCGGTTGTGCTTGTGATTGTGCCTCCAATTGTGGTTATGCCTTCGGTTCTAGTTATGCGTGAGGTTTTGGTTGTGCGGCATCTTGCTAGTGGCTAGTCTTGTGCTTCTGCTCTTCTCCAAGTCTGAGAGCAGGTGTCCCTATCGTGAATAGCATGGGTGTCCTTAACTAGCCTTGCATGAGGATGGAGGGGTGAGACCGTTAGGATCTTCAGCATGCAACGATCGCTAACAGAGACAGGTGCTAATAGTATGTCATATTTGTTCCTCAATCTACGGAGTGTATCAAAATCCCTAGGCATTATTGTAAGCCTATGGGCATGGGCAGCGAGGAAATATGAATCTTCAAATATGAGCCAGTCTTCAGTAATTTCTTGGAGACAAAATTGCAGCTGCTTGCCATCGCATGCCAATACTCCAGTGTTCCCATATTTCATGCACAAGCCTCTGAAATGGTAGCCTGGCTAATGCAGGTTGCATATGTCGTTCAATCTTCGAAGCTCTCACAGAACTACTGTGTGGGCTTGATATCTTCTCCTCCTACCTTGCACCTAAAGTGACTCCATAAGCCTTTCGCTTGTATCTACCCTTCGAGTAGTTTGCTTGGTACGCACCATCTGATAAATTAACTCAATAATATCACAACCAAAAAGTTGTTGGGAGTCAGTACCAAGCGAAGACGGAGAAGCAGGATGCCCGCTTCTTGCAACTAATCGCTTGGTACTGACCCACACTTACAAGATCTTATAGTACAGTCCGTGAGAAACATGACCCAAAGGGGAGTCAGTACCAAGCTGAATGAGGCCAGCAGGATGCCAACGAGCCGCATGTCACTTGGTACTGACCTCGTGAGCAAAATGACACAAGGGGTTAGTACCAAACAAAATGGGGCCTACAAGATGTCACAAGCCATATATCGCTTGGTACTAACCCCATGAGAAAAAAAACCGAAAAAGGTTGTCATTGCCTCACGACATGGGACCAACAGCATGCCAACAAACCTCATATCTATTGGTACTAACCCCGTGAGCAAAATGATTGCATTATACCAAGAAAAATGGGACCTGAAGGATGCCAATGAGACTTGTCTCTTGGTTTTGACCCCATGAGAGCAACGTGTCCCAAGAGAAGTCAGTACCCCCATGAGCCACCTATCGCTTGGTATTGACCTCGTAACCCATGTTACCACTAGGGGAGTAGTACCAAGTGAAATGGTGCATGCAAACGGTGCAAACGAGACTCTAGCCGCTTGGTACTAACCCTTGAGAAAATTGATCGTCAAAGTACCAAGCAATATGGGGCATGCAGGATGCCAACGAGGCTCGTGTCGCTTGGTATTGACCCCGTGTGAGCAACGATCTCAAGGGGAATCAATACCAAGCGATATGGGGCCATCACGATGCCCTCTAGCCTCCTATCACTTGTACTGACTCCCCTTGAGGAAAATAATCTCAATAGAGATCATTATTAAGGATGCCAACAACGACACTCGTGCCGCTTGGTATTGACCCCGTGAGCAACATGACCTTAAGGGGGTTCGGTACCAAGTGATATGGGCCAGTAGGATGCCAATGAGCCTCCTATCGCTTGGTGCATAACCTTAACGCAACATTACCCTAACAGTTATTATTCGTTAAGAAAAGGTCATTACCAGGCAATAAAGAGCTCACGGAGTGCCTGTGAGCCCCTTATCGCACGGTACTGACCTAAAAATGAACACTTATTGAAGCAGTAAAAAAATCACAAAATACCTGTAGAAGCGATGGATGTAGAGGCAATGGCATTGTCTGATTTTGGGGGGGTTGATGAGGAGGTAGATGCAGTCACGAGGCAAAGGCAATAAGGCACCACGATAATGTTTACAAAAAGAAATTAAACACATGCAAGAGAGGAGAGGAGTGAGAGTACCTAGCATATTGACGTGTCATTCATGTGTCATACCTTATAAATGCCACTTATGATCATTAGTACACACCACGGGAGTGGTGCTAAGACCACGTGGTATGAGACCACGTTGGTCTTTAACGGCTCGTATCTCCCTCGTGAGATTCATTCATTCGCATTGAGTTCCCTGCTGCAACAATCGCCCTTTGCATTGCCCCTCTGCATCGCCATCGGCCCTTCTTCTTCTTCTATCTCCACAAGCAAACTAAGGCTTTTAATCAAATCTACAGGCATGCTTTTCTCTCTATCTCTCTCTCTAATTAAACGCTCACCATATTCATTCTGAACACACACACACACACACACACACACACACACACACACACACACACACACACACACACAACATACAGAAAGAAAAAAACTCTTCTCCATCTCCAACAACCTTACATAAACAAAAAGTGTTATGATGTTTTAATGAACCATAGCCTGCTAAACTGTGATGCATGCTCATTTTTGAAGGCATGGGATGAAACTTTAATTTGAAGGGTTAATTCTATTATGCCGTTCTTTCCTAGGCATTACAAGGGGATATTGAAAAATTCACCCTTAAATTTTTCGGTGGCCTTGGGTAAAATGGCTTATAAATGCGTGAGACCTTATAATGCCACTTATGAATAGGACATGGTGTTAAGACAACCACGTGGTTCTAAAACAGCCTGAATCTCCTTGGGGACATCGAGCTTTCTGCCCATCCTAAAATCCTTGGTGTCGAGCTCTTTGCCCTTTGTGTCGTCCCTCTACATCACCATCGCCATCATCTAACATGTGCCTTGCCATTGCCGTGGTGTCGAGCTCCCCTGCTCTGCCATCATTTCATCGCCATCGCCATCACCAGAGTAGGTATCCTTGTAGTGCCTTATAGCTTGTTCTTACTGACCCCCTTTACTTTAATTTTGTTATCTGGGGGGCCATTATTATGAAGCGGGGGCTCGTGGACATCGCGTACCGCTTGGTATTGACCCCATGATCCATATGGCCTCGTGTTCTCCCTCATGTATATCCTTTTGTACAGAAGGGGTCAGTACCAAGCGGTATGGAACTCGCAGTAGGCATCGCGTAAGCCCCTAACTCTTAATACTGACCCTCTTTTGTTTTTTTTCTTTTGGGATCTTCCATTTTGTTATCTGGGTCAATACGAAGCGGTAAGGGGCTCGCGAACAATTTCGCCGGTGACAACTGAAAAAGGAAATCCAGAGAATGCGGACTTCTACATTCTAAAATGCACAAAGGAGAAAGAGCTTTGTAAGAGACCTACAAAAGAAGGATGGGGGAATGCCATTACATAAGGTTGTTTTACTATGAAAGGGTTCTTCTATGCACCTAAAGACAAGAAAACCTACGAGTTGTAGAATTACAAGTCCACAGGCCTTGATAGCGATGCATCTTGTACGAGCAATCAAATTTCCAATGGACCCACACCCAACTAACAAAAATCTGTTTGTCTTATCCCTTGAGGTACATGAAGCTGTGTACAATAGTATGCCATTCAATTTTTAGCATACTTGTTAGATACAAAGCTGTGTAAAACAGTATGCCATCCAATTGTGTGCATACTTGACATGTTTCTATCTATGCTCATGAAATTTAGTGCTCCAGGACTATGTATTATGTAACTTCGATGATTCAATTCTCGTGAATATTTGATTGGATGCACGTAAATCTTGTCAGAATGAAGATTTTGATGATTTGAGTTAGTTATGTATAGAAGCTTTACTGATCGATCTGCCAGAAAGAATTTCGCGTCCGTGGGGATTTGTTTAAAAAAAACATCCTCACTGATTGCTAATTCTCTTTTCAACTTGATATTGTTAAAAAAATGTAGAGAACACTTGCTTTGCAAATGAGAAAATTAATCCTAAATTGGGGATTCCAATTAATACAACATCGACACATGGAGACACTCAAGTAGTTAATAACAGTAGTAGAAATGACGCACAAAGAAGAAGAAAACTTAAAATAATCTCAATACTTCGAGTCTAATTTATACATACATCCGGTTTTATTCTGTTTATGATTGCAACTTATATTGTGTAATCATACACCATACTTTATAAATGATATGTGTTGGGAGGAAGTGGGCTTGATGAGGAGGCGGGCTTCATCTTCTTCGGTGGTCTTCCTTCTCCTTCATCTTCTTCTTGAACGTCATCTGCTGGGAGATCTATTCTTTGCAATTGCACCTCTAGAGGCAATAGTTCTGGAGGAACACACCGACTCTTTCTTGTCCTCATTAGATATCTTTTGCCATAAGGAGGCAATGATTCTGGTTCATTTATTCCTGCTACAAGAGCCTGGGCTGTGTATGACAGGTATAGTAGGGGCATCTTAGCGCTTGACACCCATGCCTCTAACTAAACACTTGCAAAGCAAACTTTTTCTCCACCAGCACCACTTTCTTAGCATCATTGAATGGCACATCACATCCACCACAAAACCTGGAGAGTACTTTCAATGCGAATAAAGGAAATTTTGCATTGTCTTTTGAGAATTCTTTATGAAATGTAATGATCTGTGCATCAAAGTTGTAAGCATCATGATTCAAGTCAACTTATTATATCAATTATAAGCAAGTGTCATAAAATGTATGTACCTTTTGATGATTCAAATATCTTATATATTCAACGAGACCATCATCCTTTCGATGACCTGTTGATTTTGAACTACGAGCATCAGATGATCTTGAGCCTCCTGCTCTCTTCATTCAGCAAATCATCATCATATACAAAAACCTGCAAGCAATGTAATACACTTAATTGACAAAATACACGTAAAATGAATACTAATATCTTAAGAAGGTTTCGGTGCTGTTACATGTTGATTTTCATCACCTTCAAGCATTTTGCTAGTCCACAAAGGGATCGTAGATTTACTATCTTCATGTATGGTAGCTGCTATTTATTTGCCCATATCTGCCAAACCAAGACGGTCCGCAACAATTACTGTAGCCTCCTCCTCGGAATGCAATTGGCTTTCATATATCCTAGCTTCATTGAACATGTCCCTTAATATATCCTTGCTGGGCAGATACTTGGAGTCCTAAACTACAGAATCAACCAGGAGGTGTTTGTCAACTCCTTGCTCGACCCACCCCATGTCTGCTTCACTATAATTTACTAAAGCAGCCAAGCAATAGTCTTCACGAATATTAAAATGATGCATAATGTCTATGAATAATACATAATCACACTGGTCTGCCATAGTAAAGCTAGGCAAAGAAGGAAGTGACAAGTCCCCCTGTTCGTTCTCATTAGGCGGACTGGCTTCCAATGGGATTATGCTCATGGGTGCTACTGCATCGACACTGACAAGGAATGTACTAGTGGGAAACATTTCCTTTTCAGCCTCTGCCCTCTCCTCTACTGGATCAATAGCCACCTCTTCTTCAACTACATCATCTTGATTGGCACTTGACTGCTTGGTAAATCTGTTGTCTGGGGCTCAAAGTCTTTAGTATGCAGAAAACAAAGAAATCCATAACTGTATTGGAGAAGGTGACACTTCTTTGAGTGTAAGGGGCATTTCTCCTCTACTCTACTGGCGCAAGCTGGGGATCTTTTCAAGACAGCAGTTGAGCCTTCTTTTCATGACTTTATCTGTTGCAAAATTAGATGGATGAACATATCGTTCACCATAAGCCGTTCACAATGTTGCCCGAAACTATCTATTCATACTCCTGCTCTCCGATCACTGAGAATAATCCTAAAAATCTTGATAATGTTCTCAAAAAAAGGAAATTATGCATTGAACATTAAAGACAATTCACGATCACGGTGGTGGGCATGTACATTGTATACGAATATATACAACTTTTTGCACAAGAATCTTCCGCCTCATCACCAGATTCCAAGAGAATGTCCAACTCAGGAGCCAACATGCCTAAAGAAACATTTCAGTCAATTAGGAAGAGCATGCTTAATATACAAGGGGTCAATACCAAGCGATAAGAGGCTTAGGCGATGCATGCGAGCACCTTGTCGCTTGTACTAACCATAAATCAAAAGGATACAAAAGGGGTTAGTATCAAGCGATTAGGGGCTACTACGATGCCTGCGAGCTCCCTAGAACTTGGTACTGATCCCTTCTATATAAAAGGATAGACATGGGGGCCTTACACGATGCCTGCGAGTTCCCTACCACTTGGTACTGACCCCTTCTATATATAAAAGGATAGACATGGGGGTAAACACGAGGCCATATGGATCATGGGGTTAGTACCAAAAGCGATAGGGGGATTGCGCGATGTTCGCAAGCCCCTTACCGCTTCGTACTGACCCAGATAACAAAATGGAAGATCCCAAAAGAAAAAAAACAAAAGAGGGTCAATATCAAGCAATTAGGGGCTTACACGATGCCTGCGAGTTCCCTACCGCTTGGTACTGACCCCTTGTATACAAAAGGTTAGACATGGAGGCAAACATGAAGCCTACGGATCATGGGGTCAGTACCAAAGTAGTAGGGGAATTGATACTACCACACCCCATTGTATGAGATAGCCTTCCTCGGAGAGCGGCCAGCCTTCTTCTGAGAGCAGCCAGCCAGCGAGGAAGAGCCCCTCTATGCCTCTGTTTTTTTTTTCCTTCTTGTTTCCCGTGATTGAGATTGGGTCATGTACTTAGCCGTTTCGGCTGCATTTTGGTAACTAATGGATAAATCTCCTTTTTATTTTATTTTTTTTAAGAAAGGGCAGTCTTGTTTGAGCCCCATACTACTTAAAAAGGTGTGTGACATTCACTCTTCTGTCTTGAGCTTACATCGCCTTTTTTCAGATAGATGGGCCACCATATGCATAAATGTGGCACCCAACTCTTCGCCGTCCTCTTTCATAAGCTCTTATCGAGCATAGTATAGAATGCCTTTTTTAAAATCTACCAGACAACAAAAGGAGCCCCTTGCCGCCGTTAAGACGGCTTTCTCCACAAGAACACGGATAGTTGTGTGTGTGTGTGTGTGTGTGTGTGTGTGTGTGTGTGTGTGTGAGAGAGAGAGAGAGAGAGAGAGAGAGAGAGAGAGAGAGAGAGAGAAACTAGGGCATTTGGCAGTCTTATGACATTACAAGAGAAGTGAATGAAACTTGTTCTTTATTAAAAAAATTTGGATGGATACTACCTTCTGTCCAATAACCCTGGATTATTGAAAACAAAGGCGAAAGGCGGCAGAGTGCTTACAAAATATGATCACTCAACAGCTCATCTAGTTCTAGCAGCATCAGACATTCTGGTTTGCGTGTCGGTGAATGAACCTACAGCAGAAATGCCTGTAAGAGCCTTCAAAGTAAAATATCTTGTAAATTGTTAAATATCAACAAGTCCTGTAGTCAACTCACGTGCTCAAAACTGGGATGCTCTATTTCAGCTGATTGCGATGCAGTATGGGAGTATTCCTATCACAAAACAACAAGAGGGATCTGATCAAAGGCAAGTGTTTTTCACGAACTGCTCTTGACTTTGCTCTCTGGCTCCACAAGGATCACTTTTACATATGCTTGGTCTGGCATCAGTGTAATGGATGCGGATGATAATTCTCATCGGAAGAGAGCAAATGCATTCATCTTTCGATCTGCCACGGCACATGAACTGATGGTAGCTTTGAGAAGGGCTATCGACTGCAAAGTAAGTGCTTGTGAAACTTGAGTAGGTTTGCTTGTGTGAGGGTTGGTGATATAGTCTGTTGGGTCAACCATGGCTGACCTGGATATAGCCCACCGGAAAGCAGGTTTGTTTTATCCTTTGTTTTCTTTGAGTCATGGTGTTGCAATGCAGGTCAATGATCCTGAAAGATGGAAGGACATCATGAGGAATGGCATGTCTAAGGATTTCTCATGGGATGGGGAATGCGTAGAGGAGTACTTGGCTGCATATGCATCTATCAAGCAATTGTAGTCACCTGATCAAATTGCGTTTGTAATATGATGTGATCTTGTATGAGTAGAAGAATGTAAGGCTTTCAACCTTTCCTTTCATCATCTTTGGCATATGGGACAGACTGGCTAGACCAATGTGATCTCGTCTTTACCTTGGTAATCAGAGCCCCCTTGTAATTTGTCATCTTTCGTAAAGCTTTGACAAGGTTTTTTAAAAAACAAAAATTCTTCATGATTTCATTGGCAATCTTTTTTTATGGAGGATTTCTCTCTCGTTTTTCAGTATGTGTCGGTAGCCTCACATCATGGAGAAGGTAAGGCTGAACAAGCCCAAGGTTAGGTTGCCATCAAACCCAACGGGGCAATATGATTACTTCTTAAACATACAAGGAGGCAAAATAATCTCTTAGTTTTGTATCACCACAGTTAGATAGCTTTGTTTTGTTTTTATTTTGTTTTCCATTCCATGATGAGAGATGCCATAGACATTATTGTATCACTTTAGTCTCATAGGCCCATTGGGTCTTTAGTAGACGCTTAATATCTCTCTCTCTCTCTCTCTCTCTCGGCTCGCCATACAGCAGCTAGCAACAGATGGGCATGAGTCATGGTATAGCCAAGTATGCACCTAGTTCAAGAGGCAGGGACTTAGGATGGATCGTCTCCTGCTACTCCAGTAAGACATGGACTCCCCATCCATCAAGCTATCTCAGGATGTCAGGAACCGGGTAATTAGATATTATTTATTGGGACTATACATACAAGATACCTGGATCACAACACATGAGCCACTCTCACACAAACGGCAGTACTACATGGAAACCTTCATGAGGCTTATAGAGGATGGTTTCATGCTGAGGGCCAGATATCTTGCAATATACATGTCACATGCCATGTAGATTTGCAGTGGGCAAATTGCGTGTCATCACACCGCATAAGGATAGAGACAGGGAGAGCCATGCAAATAGCTCGTGACTGAGGAGACGATATGCACAATATGCCAGAAAGAGAGAGTGTGAGAGGAGCACGTCATATGTAGGTGCACCGTATATTGTGACATTCGAGGGAGGTTCCACTGTCTCTTGAGAGAGGGGTTTGGACCCCTATCCAAGACCATGGATTACCTAGATCAGCGGTGCCTAGAGCTTGATCGCCACTGATTAGGGAGTCGAGACCCCGTGGGAGACACCCACCCCTGTCCTAGGCGATCATCACTGAGTTCTTCCAACCACGAGAAGGTGGCATACCAGCCATGGATGACATACCCATAGCCTCACGGAGCCACATATTCTGGAGTGTCTGACCTCCTGCCAGACCCCACTCTGGTGTGACTCTAGATTGGGTCATGGCACTACAACGAGCTTGACGTCCCAAACTCCGTGGACCTCACCAGCAACACAGACATGAGCCCCAGCTTGAGATCTTGGAGAGGCACAAAGCCACCTTTCCATGTCCCAACGGATCTTCAGAGCCTACTACACGGTATCCCCATGCTTGATATCCTTGATGGCTCCCTCCTCCTACCGGGGGGTTAGCTCCATAGGTTGTATGATGATGATGGTCCCATTTTGTATCATATGGATCAGATTTGATATTCCCAACTCATAGCTCTCGTCTTTGTTTTCTTTTGTAGGACATCACTAAGGGTATCATGGTGCCCTTTGTAGGTGGCCTCCTTAGTGTTTGCGATGTTAACATCAATGTCAACATTGCCTTCTTCAGTGCCATCTACCAATGGGTCAAAGGCAATGTAGTCCCAACTATGAATATGAGACTGATTGATGCACCTATGCCATAAGTGTTCCATACAATTACTACAATAACATGATAACCAACGCACTCTCAATGGTGTTGGATCGTGCTGAGAGTATGCAGAGACTGAATGTAGGGATCTTGTGTTTATTACAGCCTTGACATTCCATACCTCATCTCTATCTCTGTCACCCAACTTTATCACCCAAAAGACTCTACTAATGTACCGAGCTTGTGATTCATATGTGGACTCGGCTCCAGTGGTGATCGTTTCTTGTTGCAAAAACTTTACAACATCAGCTGCACATTAGAGCTTAGCACCATTAGGCTTGAGTTGTTCATGAGTTAGTGCTCTCTTCACCTCAACCCCTACACCATCGTGCTCTCCCTTTCCATGACTAGAGCCAAATAAATTCCAAATCATTTGCAAACCTGTGATGGCAGTGTACCTAGAAACAAAGTAGAAAGGCCTTTTTGCTTTGAATTGAGAGACGAAGTACCATCAGACCAAACCTAATGACGTTGTAGGGGAATACCATAGGGTAATACCCAATTATAATGTAGCATGAAACAATGTTGCACAAAATGGGTATCATGCTTCTTATCATCAAGGATATAAAAGTGAATCGTTTTGTGGATGTCACGTGCAATGCGAAAGTATGTAATATGCACAAATATGGACACTTGGCTTGAATACCAGTGCATTGATTGTCTCTCATTTTTCTCCTTAAAAGAGTAATTCTCAACAAAGTCTACAACAAATATTACCACATCTTTGGGAAAATTGGACATGCATTCTTTATATTGCTCAGCTTGCCACCTGTACACAAGGTTATGTTTGATAAACTTTCTGAGCTGGTCCTTGAACATTTGATTCAGTGCCTTGCATGACATTTCCTTGTGTATTAACTCTTTCCTCTTCTTTGTCTTGCCATCATGAGTGGTTCCACAGTCTATGTCCTGAAAGATCTTCACGGTGACAAGTCGACCAACATATGCAGATTCAGCTGGTGGACAAACTGCTATGTTTCGAGGACCATAGACAATGTAACTCCCCATCAAACACTTCAAAGAATGGAAAATAGTACCTTCAACTTTGGGACATAGGATGGGCTCCCATGTGCTTGTGATACTCTTGTAGGACTTCTCTGCAACCTTGCACCCACCTGGCTGAGAACCCACATTACAAATGACACAATTACATTGACATGCTTTGCCATGCAACCCAAAAGTCGATCCTCTAATCTGGTTCAATGCATCTTTTAAGAATGACATGTGAACATGTGTTATGCAGCAACAAGTGTATCGATCGTTAAGCTTGCGCACAAAGTATGGCTTTATTTTCTCAAAAGCTCATTGATGAACTGGTGCCTATGGATGCATCTCCTTACACAACAAATATAGTTCAACTTGCAATACAAAACCATGGTAGTAAGCTAAACATTTGGTTTTTGAAACTAGTTTGTAGTTATAGGTTCCTAGGTGTATGCAGCTGGTTCACCAACCAGTATCTTATTGGTTTAACACCGGTATCATATTGTTTCAAAACTGGTGTTGTCTAAAAAAGCAAAGCTGATCTTTACCTTATATCTTATGCATGTTGCATAGAGCTAATGTTCCAAACGGTATCATACCAGTACAAAACACTGGTATCATATGGCCACCCCAAGTTCTCCTTCTGGTCTTTTCCTGGTATCATACCAGTGTTCAACCGGTATAATACCGATTAGAAAATTTGCTATATACAGAGTACATTAGAGGATACCATGCTCTTAAGCCAGTATGATAGCAGTGTTTAGCTGGCAGGCAGCTAGTCTTTCCCTATCAGTAAAGTTAGTTGTATACAGCTATCATTCCACAACTGGTATCATATTGGTTTGGGAGCGGTGTGATATTGGTGAAAAGCCTCAGGAATGCTTGTTTTTTATATAAAGGTTGTTTTTGATCGGGTATCTTACTAGTTTAACACCAATCTCTTATTACTGGTTTTCTTGGTTTTGTTTATTGCTGCTCCAAGTTGAAAACCATTTTGAACAATGCCCTGCCTTGTGAGGGAGGATGGTTTCTTTTTATTTTCTAAATTTTCTAGTACTTAACTTTTCCAAGTAGTCCAAGATCTATAGGCTGACTGACTGGAAATTTGATAGTCAAACATAATACACATAGATACATGATAAAAGAAGGAAACAATGCACATACAAGGATGATAGAATCATAGAAGAGTAGAGAATTTGGCATTTGTTTGTATACCAGTTGGAATCATAGAATCATAGAAGAGTAGAGAATTTGGCATTTGTTTGTATACCAGTTGAAAACATCTAATCTAGTATCTGAATTTATACTGACGGAATATGCAATGTATAAAAGCACACCAAATTAGCACAGGTGTTGGTAGCATGGGTTGTTGTGCTGTTACCTAAGATTGATCAAGAAGGTGTGTGAGATGCTTAGCCTAAGATTTTATGCCAAGGCGCTTGCGAACATACATCCTTTTTGTTGGGCAAAACACGAGTATGGCTTAACCAAAATTTTAAAACAAGCTCCTTCACCTCATCTCACTGCCTACTGCACGGGCTTGCCGATGGCATGAAGATAATGGCAAAATACCATCAGCAGAGGTTTGAAAACGCTCTCTAGCTGCATAGAAATTACGTATGTGTATGTTCAACTACCTTGAAACATCTGCAATGTTAAGAGAGGATGTATTTGTCCCAGCGCCATTCAAAAGAATCATTGGAATAGATCTTTTTAGAAATAGCTCCTCAGAGTTTCTAGGTACTTTGACTGCTTCAAGTGTATTTCGTATGCCATCTATTAGACTTGTCTTTTTCCATAGTGGAAAATTGCTGGAAATCTCCTTCATGGAGAGGTGTTAGAGAACCTAAGCTAATATATTAAACGAGGTCTTCTCATCTAGACCCTTGGTCCACTGATTAAAGTACTGAACAACGTCATTGCATATTTTTTGATGCTTCTTCTCGTTTGCACCATGACTTACATTGTGCTCTTGTTCTTCTTGTATCTTAGACTTCATCCTTGCACGTTGTTCTTGCTTCCTCTGCGTATGATAATCCTTGATTGCATTGGCAGAAAACTTTACGCATGACTCGCAACCCTCTACACATGCTAAACTTCTACATTTACCTCTAAATTCTTGGGAATCCATGATGGGTGAAAGGTCCATGCGTATGTGTGTGTGTCGGTGAAACAACAGTAAGGGGCCTACAATAGGTAGAGAGAGAGAGAGAGAGAGAGAGAGAGAGAGAGAGAGAGAGAGAGAGAGAGACATGGGAGAGGTGGCAAAATGAGTGCACCACGAGCTACTTGTAATTTTTTTTGTTTTTAGGCTTCTCAAATGTATAAAATGTGGGAGAAAATGAGGGAAAATGACTTTTTCAAATGTGTAAAAACCAGTTTAAAAGCCATGTCCACGACATAGGTTTCGAGTCCACCTTACCATGCATCCACCCATACACTCATTTTACAAGAAGTTGGATATATCTATAAGCCCAAGGTACACAATGATTGCATTCTCTCAACCTGAATCATCCAGGTTTAATTTTTTTTTTTAAAAGATTCTCTCAACCGTAATCATCTAGGTCTTTAAAAAAAACCTTTATCTCTCAGGTGGTTGAAACACCACTAAGGTTCTCATAAAACCTTTTCTTCAAGGTTTAGTTTCCAAGGTTTCTCACTAGACCTTACTTTCTTTCTCCATTAAACCTCACTCTATCATATAACACGAGGAATCCATTATATTTATAAGTTATCCTTTCAAAACTAGATAATCTAAAGGTACACAACAAAACTAGATAATATAAAGGGTACACAACAAAACTAGATAATCTAAAGGTACATAATAAAACTAATAATCTCAAGGTACATAACAAATGTTAAAAACGGGGTTACAAGAATGTGCACATACACACACACACACACACAGTGGAGAAGCTCAAGGGAGCACACAATGAGATGATAGATAGATAATGAATGTGTGGTGTACAAAAGATGATCAATATACCCCAAGATAGGTGTATACTAGCATGAGGAAAAAACCTCCTAAAGAGGGAAAAAGTGTCCCGATTGGTCCTAGTGTGTTCACACACATCACTACTAAATATGGCTACAAATCTCCCCTAAGAGTAATGATGTGAACAAAGGGGTGATGTGGTACTAAAAGTACAGAGATGTGCCAAGCTCTTTGGACTATGAGAGGGAGCCCATTCTAATCCCCAAAGGGAAGTAAGTTCAAAGCTTTGCAAAAAGCTTCAAACTTCTCTCGTGATAGAGACTTCATGAATAAATTTGCCATGTTGTTCTATGTTAGCACATAAGCCAAACTGATTTCCCCTCTACAGAGTATCTCCCTCCTAACATTATGATGATAATGCACCTCAATGTGCTTTGTGCAAGCATCGAATACTAGATTCCTCACAACTACCATAGTGCTTTAACTGTCAATAAAGATGGTAGTGGCTAAGGACTCACCAATACCCAAATCAACAGGTGTTTGAGCCAAACACACTCAACTATAGCTATAAATGTTGCCCTGTACTTAGTTTCATAGCTAGAAGTGGCCACAGTGGGTTGCTTCTTATTGAGCCATGATATACATGAATCACCAAGGTGAAAGCAAAAATCACTCGTGGACACTCATGTGTCATAACATCCAACCCAGTTTGATGCATGTAGCTGTGATTTACCCCCCTTGGGATAAAACAACCCAAAGTGCTTGGTGCCCTTTAGATAACAGAACACCCGTTTGACAGATTGCCAATGCTTTGTGCTTGGGATATGCATATATCTTCTTAATACTGAGACCCAAAACTAAATGTAGAAGTGGTGTTACATAAGAAGCTAGGGCATCCAACAGCTTCTTGATATACAGACCAGCATCAAAAGGGTCACCTGCATCTTTAAGACTAAGTTACAAACCAGGTTCCATACGTGTAGCAACAAGTTTAAAGTCTCCAAGATCGAACATCTTCAACAATGCCTCGATGTATTGTGTTTGTAGCATGATAATTCCATCATTATGCTATCGAAACTCAATGCCCAAATAATGGTCCAACGGGAAAGATCTGACATTTCAAAAGACCTCTATACGTTGATGATATGCTGCTCACAGACCTCTATAAAGACATTTTTGATTTCTGACCTTTTTGAACAAAACCATGAGGCTGAGATACATAGACCTCTCAATGGATATACCCAGTATGTCTACAATAATCATCAACAATGTATGTGCCAAAATAGAGGTAGCCCCCAATAGGTGGTGTCCTCATAGGACCACATGCATCATTGTGTATAAGATGCAATTTTTGGATAGCTCTAGTTGAACCATCTTTGTGCTTGCTGCATTTTTCCAAGAATACAGCCCTCGCAAACATGTTTGATAGGGGCTTCAAGGTGTGGCAACTCAGACACCATGTCATGCTTATGCAAACATAGCAAACTTCCAAAGTTCAAGTGACCAAAGCGTACATGCCACAACTTGCATCACTCATTACCTTTGTGGTGGCAGAAACTATACATATGGCATGCTTTTCATATGCATCTAGCCTATAAAAGGCCATGAGACAAAGTACCAAAAGTAACAATTATATTTCCATCACTGCGATCATGAACAATACATCTATTATCCACAAACTGAACCATTAAGGTAGCCTTAGTAATGGCAGAGATAGATAACAAGTTCTTCTTGATCCCTGGTATATATAATACATCTAAAAGCATGATTGTTTCACCATCATTTACAAAACAGTGAGAAATATTTACTAACTCCTTTTACATGACATAAGGAGTTTTTTCACATGTAACAATATTTCTCTATGGAGCACATTCAAGTGATGAGAACGAACCTGCGAGATGAGAAATAATGTGCTTACTAGCACCACTGTCAAAATACTAGACATGTACATTTGTAACAACCATGCATACATCCTTATGTAAAGGGTCAAAACTACATTGCACAATGAAAGCCTAATCATCATGTGCATAGTTTCTAGATTCGTTTTTTTCTGCATTAGATCGTGATGCATCTGCTAAGCCATACCCGAGTCTTTCTTTTTCTCATTCTCCAGCTTCTTGTTGCACTCATTAATGTAGTGACTAGGTTTACTGCAACAACAATTGCATTTTTCCTTTTTCTTTGGCTTGTCGCCTTCCTTGTTTGTAGGCATGTCCAATGACTCTCATTTTGGCTTATAACTACCCTAAGGAAAGGATTTAGCTTATAACTACCCTAAGGAAAGGATTTAGCTTATAACTACTCTCATTTTTGGCTTATAACTACCCTAAGGAAAGGATTTAGCTTTGCCTCTTTGTTATGGCTGGCAGTAAAAGCTTGATCTCCTGTATGCATGACATATCTATAACTACCCTAAGGAAAGGATTTAGCTTTGCCTCTTTGTTATGGCTGGCAGTAAAAGCTTGATCTCCTGTATGCATGACATATCTATTTTACTTGGATTTCTGTTCTTGCAAGAGCACATAAACAAACTCCTCAAACTTCAAATCATGTGGATTTCCTTTCATCTCATGAGTCTAATGGTAGAAGAAAAACTTTGATAGTGATGTTTCTTATTTATAGCTCTTTGTTTGTTACAGTCTTGTGATCATATTCAAAAGAATGGTAGTGATATATCCATGTTGTACACTCAACAAGTTAAGCTTATCATCAATGATGAGATCTTAGCTAATAATCTTGTGGTTTCTCTTGATGGAGAACCCTCATAGAGGTGAACTATAGTATTCCAAATATTACATGATAGTGTTGAGGGATTTGGGTTTGGAATAGTGAGCATGCACTTAGTGGGGAACTTAGCCACTTTGTGTAAGCCTAGATAGTGATAACATTGCAATAGGTGCTATGTTACTATGTTCTGATATCCCTTTCCCATAGTTGTGTACTCTAATAAAAAATAGAGGAATAGGGTTATCATCATAAATCAAGACATAGGTTGGTCCAACTCTATGTGTTTCAATTAATAATCCTCACTTAGAATGGAGTACACTCAATGTATGTTAACTAAGAAAATTTAGAGTTAATAAAGAAATCATAAGACACTTAGATTAAGCTAAATGATAAGCATAATTAAATGAGAACTAACATAATAAGAGAAAACCATGTGCAAGAGCAAGATTCATAAAGCAACATAAAGCATATATTAATCACTAAGAGGTTACACATAACATAGGCTCTCACACACCCCAAATGAGTGTGTGGACATCATAATATAGGCCTCTCGGAGATAGGAACCTAGATCCACAATCCTCTCCAATTCTCCTACATTTACTCCACCTTCCTAAATCAACCGGAGGTGCATAGGATCAAAGGGATTCCACCTAGAGTTTTAGTGAGCTCACTCTAGTAAACCTAGGATCTAATAACATTCGACATGTGAAACCTTCACTTAGACTTACACTAAGGATATATGGATGCCATATTTTTCAACACTCTCTCTTGATTAAGAATTCTTACCACTATGAAATGTGTGCTTGCCTACTAGCTATAAATGATTTACCTTATAAAAATGTTGTATATGGACAACACCATAACTCTTCCTTCACATATAGTAGGGTTGTGAAGGTAGGGAGTACAACACAAAATATGCAACCATTACCATGAGCTTATCACAAAGTTCACCAAAAGATACTATCACGCTACAATTTAAGTCAACACTTCTCCTAGAAGCACGGTTTCTTGCAGTAGATCATATATACTAAGTTGATGAAGAAACTCACACAAAACCACCCATATGATGTTGAGGAAGAACTACCAAAGATGCAATTGAGTTTAAGTAGAACCCACCAAGGTGCCATCAAATGAAATGGAAATGTGTGTCAGCTCACAAATCCATAAGCTTCAAATGTCATGTATTTACTCATGCCAATAAGGTTCACCAAGGATGTATGTTACATAGGGACCATGAAAGGATTCATAAAATGTCTTCCCAAAGAGTTGTTGATGATAAAATTATTTCTATCCTCACACATGGAATGCATACAGTCACCATAAAACTCACAAAGATAAACATCACCAAGAAGAAAGTAAGCATTACATACTCCCCACCAAGATATTGATGAAGATAATGATGAAAAAGGAACTACATTCACCCATATTACACATGGGTTGAATCCACTTTAACTCACCATGTATGTTGGACATCCCTTACATCCCCACTAGGATATCCACCAAGGAAGTGCCCATATCACACATGGATTGGATACACTTCAACTCACCATGTATGTTGGCCATCACTCAAATCCCCACCAAGATATTACATGGGTTGGATATACTTTAACTCACCATGTTGGTTATCACTCACATGACATACATCCCCACCAAGATATCAATGAAGATCATTTTGAAGGTGATGAACAAAAGGAAGTGCATTTTCCCATCTCACCCATGGGTTGGATACACTTTAACTCATCATCTATGTTGGCCATCACTCACATAAAGTGTTCACATACACATAGGAATGTCCTTTATAAATGACGACTAAAATGGAGCTTGATTTGGTCACAAAGGGTTGAACACACATAATTGATAACTTACAAAAAGATTTGGAGGTTATCACATGGCTCATATATAAAGAAAACCACTGTGACATTAGGGCATTACACAACAAAGGTTGGAAAAGAATAGAGTAATTCTCACAAAGGTTGGAATAACATAGAGTAATTCTCACATATTGATCCCCTTGACCCACCCCAATAGGTGCAACTACATCCTTGTCACTCACCCACTGACTACACCTCCAAGTGGGACGAATCACAAAGATTGCATGGCCAACACCGTGGCCCAGTTCTTATTTGAGCACATATTTATCCGCTTTGGCTCCCCCTTGGAAACACCAATAATAGGGGGCTGCCCCTTGGAAATCACTAGTGACATAGGCTTGCCCCTTGAAAAGCACCAATAATGACAGGGGCTACCCCTTGGAAATCACCCATGACAGGGGCTCCCACTTCATTAAAAGAAAGTCATCATCACCTTACTCAATGATACAAGATCTTCCATCAAAACTCTTGTGCCTATTACCCTCATGCAGAAATGGATAAGCTGAAGGCATTAACAAGTGCTTTGCCACTTACTATACAGAAAATGTACCATCAACACCCATCACTAGTCAAAGACACTTCTAGGTACCATGTGGTGCACCATATTAAAATCTACTAGAAGTCATAGCTCCTTTTAATTGGTTCATGGGCCTGGAAGCAGCCTTGCCCGTTGAATTTAACAATGGGTTACATAGGGTAGGGTGTGGCTGTGCCATGATGATGTTTCACACCATGCCACTATGCCCCCGGATAACTATCCTAGATGAAACTTGAGCATTGGCCATCCAAGCAGTGGTGGAGATCAAACAAAATGGACGGACGGCATGGCATGATTGTGCCATCTCTGGAAATCTTGGTTCTGGGAAGGTCAACTGGTATTGGTGTACCAAGCTTGTTATCTAAAATGAACAAAGAAGATGGTTTTAGCTTGGGAAGGACCATTTTTGGTCCACCGAATTCTTCCTCAAGGGGATGTGCAACTCCACACATTTGAAGGTCTTTTACTTCACTTGTTGAATGGCTCAAGGATCAAGGTGTATAGCCTTGGAGCCTCTCCTTAAATCTCTTCAAGGTGATGTGAAACTCCACACATTAGAAGGCCTTCTACTAGTGAATGTCTCAAGGATCAAGGTGTATAGCCCTGGAGCCTCTCCTTAAATCTCTTCAATCTCAAAACAAGCCCAGTCTCTAGTCATCCTTACTCATTTAGAGGTTCCCAAGGTAGACAATAAGAATAAAAATAAAGAGCCCATTCGAGTAGATGCTGCCCAACTCAAAGCCAATTCATAACCGTATCCCCCACCGTGGTTTTTTCATACATGTATCCCTCCCCATGGTTTCTTCATACCCCATTTAGATTCTCAAAGCCCTCTTTTCATAACTACATCTCCCACTATGGTTTTTTCATGCCCCACCAATGTCTTTTCATACTCATCCCCTTCCTCCCTACACTCGCCAAGGTTCTTAAAGAGAATGCGGGGGAGAGGGAGAGCTTGAGTTCCTTGCAAGAAAACACACACACAAAAGAGAGTGCAAGAAACAGGAGAGAGAAAGTGCAAGAAACAAGAGAGAGATGGATGGCTTAGTTTTCTTCTATCTTCTTCTCTTCTCTACAACCATATAAGTAAAAGATAAGAGTGCATACATAGAGGGAAAGTATTCTCCTACAATATCATACAATGGTCGGTCTATAGTGTCAATCCGACCATATGAACTAGCAATATAACTATGCCATAACTCTAGTACTCCAAAGTGGCTATCACACAGCTTGTCATCCACTAGCGGCATATCAAGCATAATCTCACCAACCATGCCAATGGCATAAGTGTAGAAGCTACCACCCAGGTGGGTCATTAATGCCTGTCGTAGTACTAGTTGAGATCAAAATCTCAACACTCCCCCTTAAGCTCGAATCCACACACTGCACTCCAAGTAAGCTCCTAAACATGTAGAGCTTCTTTGTACCCAATGCCTTCGTGAAGATGTTAGCCACCTTATCCTCTATTCTGACATATACCAAATCTATATCACATGCTAAAACCTTCTCCCTCACAAAGTGATAATGTACCTCAATGTGCTTTGTTCAGACATGGTATACTATAGGTTACTGGCCAACTGTATGCTACTCATATTGTCACAATAATTGACAACTGCCCTATCCACGAGCTCACACATGTCACCAAGTAGCTTCTGAAACCAAGTTACCTCACAAGCTTCCATACTAGCACCCCTATACTCTTATGTGTACAAGGTAATTGTTAGCTACTTTTTACTACTCCAACTCACAAAACAACATTACCAAATGAATACATAAAACCACTAGTAGATCTCCTATCTGGCAACACTACCAACCCAAATAACATTTGCGTAGCCATGTAGCTGTATCCACGTAGAAAAGTCCATAATCAATTGTGGACTTTATGTACTTGAGAATCTGTCTAGCCGCATCCAAGTGTGGCTTCTTAGGGGCCGGCACATAAACTGACTCATAAGTCTGACAACATAGCTCAAGTTTGGCCTAGTAATGGTCATGTAGATTAAGCTACCCACTCTGTGCCTGTACGTAGTGGGGTCCTCCAAAAACTCACTTGTTTCTGCGAAAAGCTTTGTATTCTGCTCCAATGACATTGAAATAAGCTTACATTATGTCATACCATACTTGGTGTTTCATGATGCCGATTTTCCTCTCAACGGAATGGCAAGATAGCATTCTAGGATATCAGACCAGTCATGCAATGCCATGGGAGACATGTGGCTCCTCCAAATCTTCTAGCTTCAAACACCAGCTCTAGAGTGGTCATGGGGACTCTCAGAACACCGCTCAACTTTAGAACCACATGCACTCTCATTCCGTCTTCACACTGCTACGTGACTCACTCACTCTCTTTCACTTGCACAACATGTTTATTAAAACAGAGATACAACACTCTTAATCCACACATAACAAAGTGTACACAAAAATAAAGTGAATGGCAACATTTCTCTTGTTTAATGTATTACTTCCAGAATCAATACAAGTTCACTACTACAGAGAAACTACTCGACACAAGGCTAAGACCTCCTAAGAACTATGACTATAGTAGAGCCATTTGTTGGGGTAGTACTTATCCTCATCCTCTTGTATGCAGATAATGTAGGTCTCACACATAACACACTTGTTTAGATGCTCCACAACTTTTGGCTAGTTTGGAGCAATTCTGTGTGCACAGTGGGCTAATGTTTAAGACCACAAAATTACTTTCTCCCACTATCCTTTTTTCCAAGGTTTGTTTACGTTTGCCTATCCCTTCTTTCTTGAGCTTGGCAAGCTTGATTACATGGGGTGGAATTAGATTCCTATGTGATTATAGGGTATTGTTAATTAAGAGTCATAATTTTTTATTTTTTATTTTTTTCTCCTAATGGCCTTGCTCCTGTAGTTATCGTTTTTCATTGCCCGTAGGTGCTACTATCGAGGAAGCACCTTGATTATATGTGGTAGTATTTTAGATTCTTATGTGATTATAGGATATTGTTGATTGAGAGTGACAATTGTTTTTCTCCAAATGGCCTTGCTCCTATAGTTATCATTTTTCACTGCCCATAGGCATAGATAGACGCCCGCACGCAGGTGCGGCCGCCAAGGAAGCACCTTGTTGGGATATAAACCTTTACCACTTGAGCTATCACCTCATTGGAAGCGGTCACAAATTTAAGCACTTTTTGGCTTGCTTCTTTCTTTCTTTAAACTGATTATAGCTCACATATTACCATTTAGAGCATTTCCAAATAGGGCATAGAAATCCACTTTTACTTGTCCTTTAATTAATTTATAGTAGAATATGCAAAGATAATAAGCAAAAACCTTAGATGCATTTCAAAGATTTTTAAATTCTAATTCTAAGCTAGAAAAGGTTTCCATCACAAACATCTAATAAGGGCATCGACACTGCTAGTTAAGAGCACTTCGTTCTGAATCCAAACCATCAAGTTAGGAATGAGATCCTCTTGTCACCATTGGATCCTCAACTTGGATCGAAAAATTTGAAAAGTTTGCATATTATGGATGTTTTCATCTCATGTATGGTAACTAAAATGGATGTTATTATGGATGTTTTTTAAAATGAGAATGTTCTTTTTAGCCACTAAATTAAAATTTTAATTCCTCTTGTTAATATAAGCTTTTTTTGAATTATGTGGACTAAGGATCCACACATTGAACTACATAAGGTGAACACACCCATGACTTATATATATTATTAGATATATACGTGTACACGCATGACTTTAGGACTCATGACATCAAGGGTGAGTGTCGTCTAGG
The DNA here is from genome assembly GCF_041138505.1 of Cibotium barometz. NCBI lineage: Eukaryota > Viridiplantae > Streptophyta > Polypodiopsida > Cyatheales > Cibotiaceae > Cibotium > Cibotium barometz. The sequence goes on from NC_141100.1 coordinate 15,532,204, forward strand.
GTGACTTTAGGAGGTCGAAGTGAGGGTTTTTAGTCAATGTGATGGGACAACTAGTCCTATATGTAGATATGCTAGTTCAAGTACCGTGATGGGTGATGGGTCATCGGTTAGTACTACCATCATGATGGTGATTAGTTGGAGGTGTCCCAAGATCTAGGCTCTGTTGGAGTCCCTGTATTTATTAAAATCCATCACGTAAAGTTCCAAGCAATGCTTGAGAAAATCAGTGATCTTGGACAATGGATCAAAGGCTTCTCAAAAGAGGCACTCAAAAGTGGTAGTGAAATCTCCCATAGATGTCGTAATATGTTGGACATCATTAGGTGTAATGCTCTTTCATCGTGATAAACTTCCATTTAAAGCAATTGGGAAGTCTAGCCATATCCTTAGTGCAATGGCTTCACACATCTCCTCATCCTTGGGTCGACTAGTAGTAGATGTTGGATTCAATGAATCATGATTTTCTTCACACACAAAAGTTGTAGTTCATCCCTTAATCAACTTTAATTTAGCACTTTGTTCATTTTAGTTGATGGTGCATTGGGTCTCCTTGAGATCTATTTGTGTCCTAGTATTACCCATTCCTCAAGTATACCTGATGGGGCTTCTAAAAACTTTCTAACCAAGTAATCATTTCCAACATGAATATCAAGATTTATGCATCCATTAACATACATTGTTTGTCCATTTATGCCTTTAACTAATGCATTGGAATTAATCAACTTTGGTTCACTCCGCTAACTCCTATATTTCATGTGCAAGTATATTTTGTGACCACCTCCCTTATCAATCAAATCACAACAATGAATTGATTCATTATGAGTAGGTAATCCTGCCCAAAATCTAGCAATTCAATAGCTTCATCATGATCAATGTCTATTAGAGCAACCAAAAAAACATTAGCTTGAATACAACCACTCATTGTACTAATTTTGGTTTGTTGTGTGATGAGCCTTATCTTCTTGTTAACATTTTTAGCCTCTTGCTCTTTAGCTAATTTCTTACAATGTATCTGATTAAGTATGTCACTTGTTAAAGGTCCATAATACTTTTTAAGCTTACTTTCATTGAAATGCTCTTACATTTCCACTCCATCCAAGGTTTATATTTTTACTAAACCTTGTGGTGTCATTGAAATGCCCTTGCAATTCCAGAGCATCCAAGGTTCCAATTTTTACTAAACCTTGTGGTGTCAACTCTATGACTCCATGAGTGCTAGCGGATGTGTGTACCCCCGCAGGCCCATGCGGATGTGTGTGCTTGCATGGTTGCTAGTGACTCTAGAAAGCATGTTGGGCACAAATGTTGACATGATGTTGTAATTAAACTTGGTGTGTGTGCACCATGACACATCATGGGCAGTGTGGAAACTCTTGGTTTCCAAGAGAAAGGTCCCAGTCCTTTGTACTTTAAATTGCACTTTGCACTTCAAATGTCATACCAGACAACCCCAAGCCCCAAGCTGCCCTAAAGAGGTACAAACGGGAGACACCTTGCAACCCATCCATTTCTCCCCCCAAGGCCATTCATGGATTGGTGGTCCCAACTTGATTTACTTTCTTTCATTATGTTGTGGGTGGTCAAGGTTTCTTTTAATGGTGCTTTCATGTTATCCATTAGTATGGTGATAACTTTTCCAAGTACTAAAATGTGATCCTTTGGTACTTGGAAAACCACATGTTTAGATTTTATTTTTTAATAAAAAGTCAGCAGTTGATTTATCATTTAGTTTTGTGTGTTACCTTAGCTTTTGCTCATTTAGTGAAATGATTTATCATTGCAATGATATAGTAAGCTTGTTGAGATGATATTTTTCATACAAAAACATAACAGCAATTGTTTTATTCATCAGTTTTGTATGTGACCTTATCTTTTGCCCATTAAGTGAAATGATTTGCAATGATATAGTAAGCTTGTGAAATTCTTGTAGTAGCAAGGCAAAGGGGGCCTATAAAATTAATTTCCCACTTCTGAAATGGCTATTGAACCATAATAAGTCTAAATGGCATCCTTTCTTTTTGTTGAGGTATTATCATCACAACCCTTTACAAATTTAATTAATGGCTTTGCCAAATAGTGTTGGCCCCATCATAAGCCTGCTTGCGGTGTCTTTCATGTTGTGGATCCTATGGCATAATGTCCACTTACTATATGTGTTTATATTCTTGGGACCAACACTAATTGGCTTTTCCAAATAGTGTTGTTCCCACCATAAGCCTACTTGTGGTATCTTACATGATGTGGTTTCTATGGCATAATGTCCACTTACTACTATAAGGTGCTTTGTCATCTTAATTTTTTTATAGGGGAAGCTTATATTTTGTAAGACGGTGCTAGAATATATGATGCGGCCTTACTTTGTGCTTAACACCAAATGGTTTCAAGTCTATGCCTTCGTTTATATACTTGCTTAAGGCTAGATATAGTGGCTATAGATTAGTTTTAAGATATGGCCAACTAAGTGTGATCACTAGCAATTTACTTTGTATATAAGGCATCATTTACTACTCTTTCATTTTCAACCACTCCGAACAACATGGTCTCCTCCGTGACTCCTACTCTAAGGTGCTTCGCCATCTTAATTTTTCATCACGCGGAAGAGGGTACAAGAATGCATGCTTAACACCAAATGGGAAAGCCTATGCCTTCGTGCATATACTTGCTTAAGGCTAGATGTAGTGGCCATGGATTATTTTTAAGTTATATCCGGCCAAGTGTGAGCACTAGCCATTTGTATGTAAGGCAATTTTGACATTAAGCAATACATAATCTTTCCCCTTGCAATACAATAGAATACTTGTGAGCTCTCATCCCTCTTCTCCCTACTCTCTTACTTGAGCTCTCTTCCCTCTTCTCCCTATTCCCTTGCTTGTGTTCTTTTTAATATTTACATAGCTTGATGGATGCATGCATGGATAGGGTTGGTTGTAGGATCTATCTTGCATGAGCTTCCCTTCTTATTTCACCTCTTGCGAGATTGGCCTATAGTGTAGGAAACCGTATTCTCACCTCCATCAAGGTAGATCACGCTCTTCCTTTACACCCATGGTTATGAATCTCTTCGATATGAAAACAGAGTGGGGATACAGATTACAAGATAGCACCCCTGTTAACAATCCTAATATGGGATTGATCATGGTGATAGAAACAAGATTAAGCATAAGAATTAAGGTTATGAATCTCTTCGATATGAAAACAGAGTGGGGATACAGATTACAAGATAGCACCCCTGTTAACAATCCTAATATGGGATTGATCATGGTGATAGAAACAAGATTAAGCATAAGAATTAAGGTGGGTTAAACCACAAGAAATGCCATGACTAGAGAGAGAGAGAGAGAGAGAGAGAGAGAGAGAGAGATTGCACACAAGATCTATTGCATATGTGTAAACCATACAATGATATAGGCCTTCTAGCCTTATCCCACTTTACACATCATCATGCCATGTGGCACTCCCTTTTCCACATTCTTTTATGTGGCTCTCAACATTCACACACCATACAATATCATATGTGGCATTCTTATCTTACCACAATATCTTGCACCTCTAGGGGGGTGCTTTCCATTAGGAATTTTTTGAGGTCATTTTTGGGCCTTGTAAGGAAGTTTGACCAGAATATTCCCTCCAAAAAGGGGCACCGGATAAAATTTTTGCAAACAAACTCCAAATTTGTCGGACCTATATTTAGATAGGCAAAAAGGAATCTTCTAGGTATCTATCTTGTCCCTTCTCCGAGCCCTATCGTGTTATATATCAATGGATAGATTTTGAAGAGTAAAATCTAAATATGTGAGGTCCGACAAATTTGGAGTTCGTTTGCAAAAATTTTATCCGATGCCCCTTTTTGGAGGGAATATTCCAGTCAAACTTCCTTACAAGGCCCAAAAACGACCTCAAAAAATTCCTGATGCCACACATACATAAACCAAGCTTACATATTTCAACACCCCCTCTTAAGCGAGGTGTTCCCACTCACCCATCAACCACACGATAATAGGCATTACACCTTTCTACACTCCCCCTCAATGCTATCGGAGTGATACATCACATTGTGCTATGGCAAGAACATGCACACTATCCAGTTTTGAGTCTCAACTCGAGTAGAACTACACCCTCCACTTTGAGCACCTTTTTTTGCTGAGGCTGGGAACCTAGTTCCATTTTTAGCACTATACATTCCTTTTTGAGACCTTCTTGGGTAGGAGATTCCTCATGCACTGGGTGAACACAAATTCTTGTTTTGAGCTTTTAACTACTCGGGTACGGTTACCCTCATACGTTGTGGGTGAAAACAAAAATTACAAAGCCTTTTGGCCAAAGTCGGGTAGCGGACCCTCATGTGTGTGTGAACATCTTCTTAAAAATTCTAAAAATTCGGTTATGTGTGAATGAACCCTTGACAACACTAAGGGTTAAAGAAAACATTACCCATAAATTCATTTTAATTCACGTCCATTAATCTTATTTTGTAAGATATGCACCAAATGTTTTGCTAGGCGCCAAATCTTGTAGAAGGCCAGGCTGCCATCTTGAGTTGTTAGAGCTATAGTAAATGCATGGAGTAAACTTGCATCCTGTATGCCATATGGGACCCATGATTGTGAAGGTCTTCGTCTTATTCTCCTACTGAGTTTCCATGGCAACCTTGGGTTACTCATAGACTTGCAATTTCACCTACGCTCATGCTCAGGTGCTGAGGCTATAATCGTTTCTTCCTCTAAAGTCTCTCTCTTCTTCAAGTCGTCTTCCTCATGACGCCATAGTTACCATAACTTTCTTCTTTATTCTCATTGTTGAAGCTCCTCTTGATTGAGCTTTCATGGCGACCTGTAGCTCTTGTGCCATAGCCCAAACCCCATCAGGTGTTATTCCAGGTGTCATTGTGCTAAGCTACCACCAATGATTAGTGCATATTGACTGCGAAGATATACCATTGCTACCTAATTCTCTTGTACTTGCGGGTGAGATCCAAAAATGGACAATCCAGACTATACTGAAAGGGTGGTAGTGCCTCTATCCGCAAACCATGTAGGTCAAACCATGATCTCATATGAGCGTACTAACAATGAGTATCTCCATCCTCTGCCAACTGTATGGATGAGGTCAATGCCAATCGGGAGTACCTCTGAGGGAGATCCCATAGCCGCTATAAAAAGGTAACTGCCTAGAATAGGGCCTCGGTTACTACTGGTGGGGCACCCAACTCAGCTCGAACAATCTCATGTGGCACTGATGATTTGCTCCGAATCATGCGGGCAATCATCATAATATCCATTTGCCTCCATCCCTCATATGTCCCTCTCTGAGATCTGCGATGTATACTGGGCCCCCAAATTGGAGCTCCGTACAGGAGGGTCGGTGTGACAAGCATATCAAATAGCCACAATTTGGTGCATGGCTCCTGAAACTGTATGTGTGCACACTGCCTCTCAAGTGCTCCAAAGGCTGCATGACCTCGAGCTAATCTAGCTGCTGGCTGCCACCTCCTTCAGGGAGAAACGCGGTCCTATGAAAGTAACTCCCAAGTAGACATATGACCTGACGTACTCTACCGGCTCCCCTCAAAAAGTGAACTGAGGCTCTGATCTCGTCACCCATGCCTGTGTGGTGTTAAACACCATAACCTTGGTTTTCCCAAGGTTCAATGTCAGATCTCTATCCGCACAGAGAGAGAGAGAGAGAGAGAGAGAGAGAGAGAGAGAGAGAGAGAGATCGCATAAACCCCCTAAGCCAACAAACCACGACATGCACACTGAATGATAAAACTGACGAGTCAGCAAACCGGCGACATGCACACTGACTAATAATAATTGACAAGCTAGCTAAAAGCATTGAAAGCCATCAAAACCAGCCGAGTTTTAGTGTCAAGTGAATGGAAAATTTTGAAAAATAGCCTTCAAATTTCAAAATAACAAAAACCTACAAATTTTAAGTGATTTGCTAAAAAAACCTTTAAATTTTAGGAAAAAACCTACAAAAATTTGAGGTAGAAGGTTTTTTGAATTGTTGGGAACACTGAGATTCAAAACCAAAACTCCCCACCCACCTGGACGCACGTTAACACGAAAGGACCATTCACCCTTCCCCACAAAGAAGAGAACATAGGCAAGACTACGCAAAGCCATGACTAGGAACTCGGCAAACCACCACACAATATTGGGGCCAAGAACACCCGATTGGCGATCAGGGCTCAGTAGAGTATTTCTTTAAACCGATCAAAATAAGGACATGCTTAAAAACTAACTAGTTTTCTAGGTTAGCCAGTTTTTCCAAATTCTAGCCGGTAAAAATACATTGAAATGCCATTTTTGTCTAGCCCTGCACCTGAGCCCCTTGAAAATCGGACCCACCCCAAGATGCCAATATGAAGTTAGGCAACAAGAAGCTGACAAACGCCTCATCATCAATCCGTTTGCTGGCAAGCACAAAACAATGCAACACTTGAAAACACAGTAAGCCACCCAGGGAAGCTGGCAAAGAAAGCACACCTGCCACCATTGGCAAGTACAGCAACCGAGAAGAAGAAACAAAGCATCTAGAAACCACCAATATTTTGGCAATAAGTGCTGCTACTCAGCATCCCTTCTTCTCAATAGTTGGTAATGACAACTGGTAAGTGAGGTTAAAACGTTTCTCAACCCTTCTTTTATTGGTGGTTATTATGGCTCCCCAACACTGAGTGGGTAGAGTGCTCCCCATGAAGGGTCAAAAGGTCGATATAGTATAGCTAAGTTTGCTTGTAGGAACCCTCCCAGAAAGTCCAATAGCACATCCAAAAAGTCTAAGACCTTCCATGTGGCAAGTCCAAACCCTATTTCGAACCTAACCATCTCACCAAATCCATTTCACACCAACCCTACACCAACTCAACACTTCTCAGCATGCACTTGCTCAAACTAAGGATTTAATCCATTGCACAAGGAGCATTCACACAAAAACACCATGGCTGATGGAGGCATGTCCATATCATTATCACTATATAGGGAGCCTAAATAGCGGCCTTGATCTTCTAGATCCATTCACCAAAATCTCATTCACCATCAAGGATGATTCATGCTCCCTAGATCTCGACGTATGTACCACAAGTCCGAGAAACCCTTATTCATGCCCAACCTCAATCCACTCAATTTGAATCTCATCTTGGCTCCACAAGTGATATGTTTGAGCCCTAATAGGACTTCTTCACAACCAACCTACATCCAGGTGAGGTGCATGGAGTCCAAACCAAAGGTGACCATCGAGAGAGTCACCTGTGAGAAACCTCCCCCCCTACCCTCCCCAAATCTATCACACACTCCTACATCATCCTAACCTCTACTACATCCACTTTGATTGGCCTTTTTCCTTGGGACCATCCCATACCCACGTCCCCAAAACACTCAATGATGCCCTAGATTGGTCTCTCACGGACCATCTCATTCCAAAGAACCTGACGCATGACTTTTCAGCTCCCCCAAGCACTGCAAAAATTGAAACTCACATGTGGGTCAAGCTTATCGGCCATGTGGCCGAGACTTCCAAGCACCACATCATCTAGAAATAACAAGAGCTCAAGTGTCAAGATGAACATATCCATGAAGAGCATTGAAAGCTTGACCACTCCTAACAATTGCTTCATGCCACACATGACAAGAATGCCAAGAGTGAAGCCAATCTCAAGAGAGCAAAACGTGAAATCCATCAGTTTCAAAATGAGCTCGTGGCCGAAGCCACCTAGGAAGTGCTAGCCCACACTCACAAGCAGGACATGAATGCCCTCTAACTTTAACATAAAGCATTAGAGACCGCCAAGATTGCGGCAGCCCAAGCACATAAAGCCTAAAGAGATGAACTAATAGATGAGCTCAAGCAAGCTAAATCCAAAGCCCAAGTAGTACATGTGGCTAACCAATTTACAAAGGAGTGTGACGCTGCCCGAGGCAACCAAAGCCCTCATTCAAATCCATGAGAGGTACAACCAACACATGACCAAAGACGGGGGCCCTTGGGAAGCAGCCTACCATTCCTCAATCGAAAGTTTTCCAATTCACTGTAATTACTGATCCAAATGTGGGGATTGGGCAACCTATTTAGTATAATGATAAAGTTTTGTTTGCCTGAGTTTATGGCACAAAATTTGTTTGTAAACTCATGAAGGAGAACACATTTATCACTTTTTTCATCCCTCTGCTCACACTAGGGAGACTTATCTACTTCCTTAGGGTGGGATCCAAGAAGAATGATCAAGGTTGCTTGATTTTTTCCTAAATCTAGAGAAATATCCAAGTTTGAGGGAAACCCCTAACTTAGTGGTAAGCCAATTATTTAAGCCTTAAGACCCCAAAAGTGTTAAGAGAATGATTGATGGGGTCTTTGTGTGTAAGAGGTACTTACGCAGAAAGGGGTGGGGTGTCATAGGAAGTTAAGGTTAGGTACACTTTCAAAAAGAGGATCAACCACTTGGAAATTTAAAATTCAAAAAAACATTGATGTGGCCTCCTTGTAGTTCAAGGTAGGCAAAAGAAATAGATCCCCCCTTATTTTGTTTTGTGCTTGGGAATTGGAAAAGATGAGGACCATATCTTCCTTTATTTCTCTATTCCTAAAGGAAAACATGTATTTATGAAAGAAGCAATTAAATATTGTTTATTCCTTTAGTTCTCTATTCCTAAAGCAAGACATGTATTTATGAAAGAAGCAATTAAATTTTGTTTATTTTATGGTGCCACACTCTGGGGAAGGATGATTTATTGGCATTGCAGAGGAGGACGAACCAGAAAGTGAATTCCTCATGGTACCATACTCTGGGAAAGGGCATTACTGAGGTTGAAGGCCTAGACATTGATCTTAAAAAGAGTTTGTTTGTTTGATGTTTGTTCTTTATGGGAAAGGGTTTGTTGGCATTACTGAGGTTGAAGGCCTACACATTGATCTTAAAAAGAGTTTGTTTGTTTGATGTTGGTTCTCTTTTTTTTTTTTTGTTCTTCTTTGATCAATGGAGTTTGCAATGGACCTTGGGGAGCAATAGAAGCTTTGGAGGCTACATTGAATGTGGCTCCATGTGTTCCAACACCGATATATATAAATTCTAAGGGTGAAGAAATTTCCCTCTGCATGTTGCCTCTTGTGTAGACATACCTGGCAAAGAAAAATCTGATGAAAGTGATTCTTAAAAGCTAAAAATGTAATATAGGCTTAACTACACAAGAAGAGATGCATAAGAAGAGAATAATCTTATTGATCTCTTAAAGGAGTTCAAGGACACATTTGCTTGGAAATATGCAAACATGAAGAGAGTGTCCCCAGAGGTTTGCAAGCATAATATTCTCGTCATGATTTGATGCTAGACCAATAAAATAGCAATCATGACCCATGAACCCTAATTATGCAAAACTCAAGCCAAACAAAGTTGATAAGTTGATTGATGCTGAGTTTATTAACAAAATTGCACATGATTTACACCTATTATTGGAATGGTAAACTCAGAGTATGTATTGATCTCAAGCATATAAGTGCTCCAACTATGAAAGATCATTAGCCTTTGCCATTCACTAAGCATGTCTTGGAAAGGGTGCATGAAAAGAACCTTATAGCTTCGTAGATGGGTTTTACGATTAACATGTTTGCGAGTAAATATTTTCTCAAAAAAGAAACATTTGGCATCTTTCAAAGATTCCTTCCAAAAAAAGACCTTTTTTAAGGGGTTTTTATTTAACATTGTACTCATGAGAAAAGTATGTCCAAAAAAATGACAAAATTTTGGTCACTGTGTACAAATTTGACATATACAAAATGACAAATAAACTCAAAAATTTGAGTTTTTTTGACAAAATGTTACTTGAAAAGTAGACAACTTCTCGAATAAAAGCCATACTCTGCTCAGTGCAGGTCCCACACTACTTATTCTTCACTACTACTACTGAGTCCTCCACCACTATCACTAGTGGCAATCTCATCCCCTAAGGAAGTTGATGATGCATACATCGAGGTTGAGTTCATTTCTACCTTATGAATCTGCATAATATCTGCCATCTTCACTTGAGCTTGATTGTCCATACTTTCCCCCTTCAAGCGAAAGGGAAGATCCATGGCAATGTGAACGAGCAAATAAGCATGAGGGAGAACCATACCAATCATCCATAAAGCAACCTGCATAAAGTAGAGACCGAGCAAAATGATGGCATTCCGTCTTCGACCTATGATTGGGCTACATGTACTGATCATGGCTTGGCTATTAAAGCGATTGCCATCCACCATACATGCGAGAATTAAAGAAATCATATCTCTAGAAGGATCTATCTTTTTCATCAACCTATTATCATCCTCGCACATGGAGGGCATCAGAGTATGCAAGGATCTGGGATGATCATTTTGTTGAAACTGTTCAGCATCATCCTCACAAGTGGAGGGCATCGGAGGGTGCCGAGCTCCGGAATCAAGTATCAGCAACCCATAATATTGGTGGTCATCTGCAATATTGGAAGTAGGCAGGGTAGGAAATGGCTTATCTGCAAGAGTCTCCCTTTTCAGTTTGTGGCATCTGGCCTTATAAATCTGCTGATATCTTGCTAATCACAATAAATTTACCACTAATCATAGACGCTTTGCATTGATCTCTTTCTTGGCCATATCAGGTAATGGCTCCCATACATCATACATCTCTGCACTGCAGAGGGCATTGTTGCAATCATCATGGCCACCAGCTATGATGACTTTTCCATATATGCTCCCACAGGCAAAAATTGACCAAAAGGTGAGCATGTCTGAGCCTCTTTTCCACTGCCCACTTGAGATATTAAACACACAGACACACTTGAGAACTGCCAACGAAACAAGATCCCATCCCCCAAGCAAAACAACACTACTTCCAATAGCAACACATTGGCAATACAGAGGAAGTCCATCAGCAAAATAAGGGAGTGGGGGCGATGGCCTTCTTTTCTTCCACGTGTAGTTAGCCATGGCAACCAGGCCACACACTCTGCAGGTGAAGCATCCATGATGGCAATGTCTTCACTGCATGTCTGGAAACAGCTTTTGGCACCATGTACATGTACAACTCTCATATAAGGAGAGGAGAATGCTCGTCATCACCGCAGTTGCTATGGTCCACATCCACAAAGCAAGCCCCTAGGCAGCCAATCTATCCCAAGCTCTCTGCTTCTCATCATAGATGCTAGCACCATACACAGGGGTCGGCAGAGGGACCGAGGCATAGATTGTATTATACAACCATAACAATCTGTGTAGCCTAACCTTTGTCTGGTTTGATAGAAGGTGGGGTTTGAGTGGTAGACTTGTTGGAGGGAAACACGTTGGAGGAAATCAAAGGCTATGTCGAGGGGCAAGGAAGGGATTAGCTCGGGTTAGACATGGCTTAGCAGGTAAGATGGATTAATGAGGGCAAGGGAGAGGAAATCTAAGATGATTAAGCAAGCGAAGATGGCTAGGGAGATGAATTCAAAGCAGGGGGAGCTCCTTGTAGCTTCTAGGTTGAGTTTTGTGGCAATGTGGATGTTGAACATCCAAATTGTTGTCTTGTGCCTTAGCTCCATCGTCGTACTACTGTTTTCTTTTGTTACCGTTGTGTCGATGCTCAGGTCTATGCCTACACCATCGTAGTTGTCGTTGCCCGGGTATATTCCTACACCATCCTAGTTCGCTGATGGCAACTACATCATCGTAGTGAATTGTTGTCTGCTTGGGTCTACGATGTGTGCTCCCGTTGCCTACGCTACCTACACCAAGGCAGGAGCTGCCATCTACTGCTACATCTCGCCTACACTGCCTACACCACCTATACCAAGCAAAGTTATCGTTGCCTACGTCGCCTACACCAAGCCGAGAGCTATGTTGCCACCTACACCAAGAGAGCTACGCTGCCTACACCAAGCCGAGAGCTACGTCGCTTACACCAAGCCGAGAGCTGCTACATCCCACTCTGATATCATGTCAAAAATCCATTAGGCATCTGTAAGGTGATGTCATGCATCCTCTTTCCTTAGCTGAGATGGAGAGCGAAGGTGATGTCTTAATGCTTCCAAACACAGAAGAAGCAATAGTGGAGGGAGATCAAAATAATAATGATAGGCCAGAAAGATCCCCAACCCTGAAATAAATACTTGATCCTTAGTTAAGTTTTTGGTACTAAAATAAAGTGCTTCTACATAGCTAGTAGGATTAGTAGGACTTTATATTTGAGAATTGATACTTTGTAATTGAACAAGGTGCATATGCTATGTTGTACTATGATTTTGATAGCTTTTAGTCGTGCTAGGTTTCGCCTTAGTGAACTAGACACTTTGTATGTCAATTAGACTTTACTTAATATGTTTTTTAGTAATCTTTTTAGCATTACATTCTTTTTTTTTAAATTTAATTAGTTCTAGTTTACTTGTGATTTGAAATTATTGTTGTTGAAAAGTGTTAGAGCACTATTTATTATCTTCAAATGATAATGCGTTGTAATTTGTGTATTCAATTATAGATTTTGATATATCATTAATAAGAAATCCTAATGATTGCAACATTGCACAAACGTTACAATTTTCTGACGCTATTTCTCAAAAGATTAAGCTTTATCGTATAATTTTATTAGCTTAAAATTGTCTAATTAGATCACTTGAATTTTTTTTCAAATAAACTAATAAATTATTTTTCTAGCTTGCCTTGTATGTTCAAGTATTTTTAATCTTACAAAATTTTATTTCTTTAGAAGCTGCTATTTATGTAATAAACAAAAAATAAAGCATTGTATAAACATGATTATTTTAAAGATGATTCAAGTACAAAAATTTTGATATATTTTGAAGATAGTGCTTTGATTTACTTTAAATCTTTTATGATAGTGCTTTTAAAATTTAAGTAAATTTTTAGTCTTTTATGATAATCAAATTGTAAATTTCTTACCAATACTCAAAAAACATGTATATTTTTAATATTTGGGAAGGGAATCTTTCTAGGTAGTCTAGGTCAACTACCTATTTAACTCGCAAACATGTTGATTATAATCAAGTCCCAAACATGTTGATTATAATCAAGTCCAAAGTGATCCTCTACTGACCACAACCCAGTGGTGTACTTATGCTTATAGAGTTAAGCCTTTTGGTAATGCTCTAATTACCTTTCAAAGGTTAATGTGCACAGATTTTAAGGACTATCTGATGGAATTCTTAGAAATCTTTATGGGTGACTTGATTGTCACCTCTATGGAAGAAACAAATGATCTATTTGCAAAAGGTCTTCCAACAATATCGGCTTTACCAAATTAAATTAAACCCAAAAAAGTGCTAATTTATGGTTAAACATTTGGTAATTATGGGTCACATAGTCTCAAGAAATAGGGTAATTCTAGGTCACATAGTCTTGAGAAATGGCATATCCCACTGATGATATCACATAGGGTAATTCAAGGTCACACACTCTTGAGAAATGGCATATCCCACTGATGATATCACATAGGGTAATTCAAGGTCACATAGTCTTGAGAAATGGCATATCCACTGAGGCTAGCAAGATTAAGGTTATATTGGAATTATCACAAGGGTGTTGTGGGCCATGTCGGTTATTACAAAAGATTCATCTTCTTGTACATAAAAATTGCTTGTCCTTTGCACAAACTTCTGATTGTCTTTGTGTGGACAGAGGAGTGTATGATAAATTAAAGTAAACCTTAGCATCAACGTCGATACTATGTGAATTAAATTTGGATGTCATCTTCCATGTCCATATTGATGCTTTTTCTTTTGTCATTGGTTGTGAGCTAGCATAACCCGAGGAGCACAACATGGATTTTTCCATTAATTTCACTAATAGACAACTCAATGATGTAAAGAAGAACTATACCACAACTCAAATGGAAGACCGTGCAATAATTTACACAGTGAAAAAGCTTTGACATTATAGCTAACAAATTTGTGTTCTTTTTTGACCCCATCAAGCTCTTCTTTACTTGGTAAACGAACCTTGTACGACTAGGCGCATTACTATATGGCTTTTAATTATGGAATTTGATTTCACTATTATAATGAAGAAGGGATCCATTCATGTGCATTAAGCTCTTCTTTACTTTGTAACCTTGTACGACTAGCTGCATTACTATATGGTTTTTAATTATAATGGAATTTGATTTCACTACTATTATAGTGAAGAAGGGATCCATTCATTGGCATATGCAGACCATTTGTCCAGAATTCCAAATGATCATGAGCCCCAATAGGGGTGGATGATGATCTTTCTGATGCTCCTTTGTCTTTCAAGTGGACATTATTCCAAAATGGAGTCTTGATATTGTCAATTGTCTAGCCAATAGGTTTCCCCTTGATCCTAAATGACCAAGGATAGAGCACAACGACTTATTAAGCAAGCAACATTGCACGACAACAATTGTATAGAATGGGAACATCCTGCTTTGTAATGTGTCCTGGAATACAAATATGCAACGAATATGCAATAGTGTTTAAACACAATGGCATGAGTTGAGAATATTTTTTATAGTTGAAAACCATAGCTCTGATAGTTCTTCCATTAGGTCCTTGGTGGCCAACAATATTTGGTGATGTAACCAAATTTATCCAAGCTAAAACATAGCTTGAATAGTTCTTCAATTAGGTCCTTGGTGGGCCAACATTATTTGGCGATACAACCAAATTTATTAGAAGGTGCAATGAATGTCAAAGATATGCTTTCACCCATGGTGGAGATCACATGCCTCTTATGTGATGATGTCTCTATTGTAATAACCTTTTGAGGAATGGAAATTGGATTTTGTTGGTCCAATTAGTCCAACTAGAAAGTCCACACATGTTCATTATATCATTGTGGCAACGAAGAATTACATGTGGCAAGTTCAATAGAGGAAGAAAGAGCTTTGGCATAAGGATGGCACAAGCAATGAGAACTGTGTAGCCATGCAAATGGCCAGACTAGATTCTGACCAAGCTAAACCCGCTCATATTTCTAAGCTCTTGAACATATTTGATGGGTTTGGAGATCCTTCCCAACATCTTAAGACATTCGAATAGATTTATGAAGCTTTGGACATGTAGATGACTTGACCAAAGTGCAAGCTTTAGGGTTGTCTTGATGGAAAGGTAAGTGATCTCTTAAAGTAGAGGAGAATGTTGGCTATCCAACATTATGAATTACTGTTATTGGTGGATTTAAGCTAGTGAGTGCAAAATGGAGTGTATTTACACAACTATACAACATAAAGTAAAAAAGATGGTGAATCAATTTGAGAATTTGTTGCATACATGAACACCGAAACTTTCAGTGCAAACCACAAAAGAAGTTCAATTATGAAAAAATATTGATATAATTTCTTGCTAGTCGTAATGACCTAGAGTAGTAGCACAACAACAAATACAACAGCAAAAAGCACGAATGACTGAGTTGTAATCTTTTTATTGGCATGTCTTTTCCACGTGTGCATATGTATTGATAGACTTCTAGTAACTAGCTATAATTACTAGTAATCTATTCTTATGATTAGTTTGCACTTCACTACTAGATCTTAGACTAGTCACATCTAGTAGATTTCTTTAGTAGTATTTAATTAACCTAGTGCACACCTGTCTAGCAATACATGAGTGATAGGAAGGTGATCCTTATCTCCAAGTTCTTGTAGATAAGCAAAGTTTTTGGCAAGACTTCCTAGGAATTCCAATGCATCCACTCGGAATTTCTAGTAAGCAATCAACCTCCATTGCCTCCCAATAACCAATAGAAGCAGAACCACTCGCGACGAACATTCAACAATCTTGCTAGGGGGTGAAACTGCTAAAAAGGAAAGCTTGAGAAGGGAGAAGATCAATAAGTTACTAGGTTTACTATCTTGAGTTTCCAAGAGGAAGCAGGGAGTGCAAAATTTAGCAATGAGTAAGAAGCTATGGTAGACTTGGTAGAAGTTGAGAGAATGCCTTGATACTCCCCAAGTTCATGCCACATGAAATAGGCATAAGCAAATGCCTAGCATACAAGGAGCTTATAGTCATGATGTATGGAAAGCACTTGACACACAGTTTATCATATTTAGTGAAGTGACATGTTGGCCCACATCTTCAAACCCTCCTTGCCATCACACAAATTAGGTCTTGTGTCTTCATTTTCAATATGCCTTATATTCCAATTCCTCTCTCTCACACCATGTCTTAACCATTGATACCTCGCCTTCAATTTTAAAAGCTCTTATAATTCACTACCAATCCCTGCTCAGATTGTCACATCCATCATTAGAGGAACCGCCCCTTAGAATGGATGATACACTGAGGAATACACTTGACATTAGACGAAAGCACTCAACGAGCCAACAAAATAAAGCAAGAGTATAAGTGTGTGAGAATGGGAGTTTCTGGCAAAAATATAAATAACAGTAGTCTCCAATAGGAAAACCAAAGAGTTGTATCTTTTCTTCTTGAAAGGAAATCAACTTGCCCCCACGTACCCAACCATACATCATGCCTACACACAAACACACAATTCATCATGTATAGGTATCACAAAATTAGCTGACATTACCCGACACATGGTCACTCTTTTCATTCCATCTTTTGTAACCGCACAATAAACTTAATGTCAGATTTTGTAATATTTTCGAGCTAACAACGTGTTATGCCAATCGATAGCTAAGAACTGAGCTTACAACTTGTGTAATGCCGAAGAATTATTACACATAGCCTACGACATTAGTCTCATTTAGCTTTTGGGACCCTAGACATTCCTTGGGCAACTCAACATTGTACATAAGTAGTCCTTTTTTAACTAATGGGAAAACAATTATCACAATTGAGTCTAGTCTTGTGCTCTTGTGGTGTAGCTTGCTTGCTTGTCTTCTATGAATTGCGTGTGAAAGCTTGAAGTGAAGAGAGCTTGTTCTCCTCTTCTCCCTCTCTTTCTCCATCTCCAGCTCTCCCTCATTCTTTGCACTGACGTAGGCATTGAAGTTGAGATAGAGCTACCCATGACTCTCTCCCTCCTTGCTCCATACCCACTTGCATGGGGTGACACCATGGAGGCAAGGTTGAGGACCCCTACTTCTCCACAAGAGAGAGAATTGTTCGATCTTGAATGGCTAAGGTGCAAATTGGCTATATGTTAACCCACGACGGACATTGAGACGTACTATGTTTTACGTCATTTATTTAAATATTCTGAGTCATGGGCCGGGCTTGTTGGCACCATATGTTAAGGATGAAGGGATTGGGTGATCGTCGATGAGAGGCGCACCTTGAATATTAGTAGGATAAGGGTTAGGATCGGCCGGCCATGTATGGGCGCCCAAGTGTGAACGGCCAAGTCACCTATAAGAGTCAAATGTAACCCTAAAATCCTCATTCTCATGTGTTGTGAATACAAGAGTGCTCTTGCCTTATCTCTTTGGTTTCCTTCTCCTGCGTGTGTGTGTGTGTGTGAGAGAGAGAGAGAGAGAGAGAGAGTGAGAGAGCGATCGAGCGCACTGTGTAGCGGCACGGCGGCGGCGGTGAGGCGGTAGAGCGGCGACGGCGGCTCCTCCTTCACGGCGGCTACGACGCGGGAATCCTTCAAGGCGGCGGTTGAGCGGTGAGTGACACACCCTTTGGCATTCTGTTTGAGCTTCCTTCCCTGGTTGTATGCTTGTAGCCATTCGTGGCTCGCATACGGTGTCTGGCAAGTCCCCAGCTACGACCTGTGCGGCAAAAGCGCACATTTTTGGCGCCGCTGCCGGGGAGTTGCCCTGCACCAAGCTCCAGTTTGCAGCTCGGCTGCTGCGTGAAGTTTAATCTACACTGTAGGAAAGCGACTATGTGTTTGTTGTTAAGGTGTTTCTGTGTTGCATTTCTGTTTCTTTTGTTATATTTTCGCTCCGCGTGTGGGCGTGCGTTCTGTTATCTGGTTTCTGCGTGTGAGAGGGATTTCTGAATCCCCAGATCTGTGTTGTGTGTGCGAACTGCGCCGCGGCCAAGGCTGAACCCTAAGGAAACCCTAGAAAACTTATCTCACAAAAAAAAATAGAAAATAAAAAATATAAAAATATAAAAAATAAAAAAGAAAAAATTAAATTTTATTTTCAAAGAAAGAACCGAACGTGTGGAGAGGAAAGATTTTCTAATTGGAGAAAAAAAATTTTGAAAAGAAAGAACCCCAATTGACCCACGACCCCGGCCTCGGTCTCGGTCTTTTGATATATATATACAGGAGAGTGAGCCTCCATAGCTTTCTTTCAAGTGAGAGCTTATGGGAAGTTGTGCCCTATATGTAGCCCACTCCCCAAGGAGTAAAGTGAGTATGTGGGATAAAGCCCTCACCCTTTCCTCCACAAGCAAATAGGCTTTTGCTCCTTCCCCCCAAGGGAAACGGACTGTTTTGAGGACTACAGGAGCTCTAGATAGGCGAACACGGTGCTGTAAAGCACACTAGGACCCTTTGAACGATACGCTCGTTTCAAGCTATCATACGTCCTAGTCCAAGTTCGACCGTAAGTAAGGGGGTCAAAAACGGGTTAAAAACAACACAAAAACAAGTAAAAACGGGGTGCGAAACACCTAAGAAACCACTTGTGTGAGTTTCAAGGGTAGTTACCAATGCACGTAGGGTACCCACGTCACATGCATCTACGCTCTGGTCGGGTGCTGGAGTCTGAGGCACTAGAAAGTGTTTCAGTCTACGCAGGCTCACACCATCCCTCCACATTAGCATCTTGGCCTTCGGCTGGAACCCAAGGGAGTGCGACCCAAGATCCACGAATAGTGGATAGTGACTCATCTTCTGACTCAGAAGCCATGGAAGGACACCCTACCAAGAACCCTGAGGAGACAAGCCAAAACATGCCAGTGTGGGCCCCACAACCTGGATCTAGCATGTTTAGTCGTCTAATAGAGACTTTTAGTAGAGCTACACGCTCTGAACATGCGACAAGCGAAGTAAATGAAGAAGGAGGGGTAGTGGATTCGCCATTCACATCTTATGTAGACCCTACCCTCCCAAAGAGTGTCCATGTGGATATTCTACCCACTTCGTTTAATAAGGGCCCTACTGAGCTACCACCTTCCGATACTCTTCCTAAAGTAGAGGTCCCTAGAAGCCAATCCATAAGAAGTGACATTGCGTCCACTTCAAGAGAACCGTTTGGCACACCAAGTCTAGATGGGATATTTCTCAATGAAAATTGGGAATATGATCTACACACAGAGACTCTAATGGACCTATACACGGGTTACACATACCATGTAGGTTGGTTAGAAGTCCTACGATCTACATCTAGCGCCACTAATCTAGAGGAGCAACAACACATGATATGTGATGTTATTCATAGAATTATCCAAATTGAGAGGCAAAATAGGGGAGTGGACCTAGTTTCCACTGGCCCTATGAGGTTTTTGGATATGGGCAAGGCCAAACAACCAACCCTATCACAATTGGAGACTCCCTCGGTGAGTCCCATAGACCCTTCATATGTTGTTTCGCCTGGAGTCTCAATGCAGGTTGAGCCCACGAGTAGTAACTTTAGCTTTCCAACCTTGGCTCAACTTTCCATTAGGGAATCCGCAATGCCTACCCCAATGATGAGCATAGCTGAAAGTGCACCTGTTACCGCTGTAGTTAGTATGACATCGCTACCTAGTGGAACAGTACCTACAACAGTGCGTGCCAGTGCCTATCGACCCTATGTACCTATCGCTACTCATGCTCAGGTAGCTCCTACGCCTCTTAGCATGCCAATGGCGTATGCTCCACGACCGCCTTATCACCACCCTTATCCAAGAGGAGCTAGGCCTAGCCACATATCATATCCTACGTCATTTGCCAACCTACTCAGACCAACGCCAACTCCTGTCAGCCAGGCTATCCCGGAAGTGCCTCCACCAGCTATGCCTGCTCACCTAGGTGATCTCGCAGCGTTTGCTCAGACGATTGGACAATCTATTGCGGAAAACATGCGGGGTATGCCTGAGACAGAACCTAGAAGCAAGGCAGTACAAGTGGCTAAGCTCACTCAAAACTTCAGTGGTAATGAGGATGTTAGGAAGCACATTGAAGTCTTTGAACACGTGTGTGATTCCTTGGAAGAGCACAATGAGCTGCATAAGTGTAAAGCCTTAGGCTTAACCTTGAGTGGGAAGGCCGGAGATTGGTATCGAACCTTAAGGGTTGAAGAGCGCACTCACTACCCCACTCTCAAGAGATTGTTCTTGAAAGAATACATACGTGAGGGTGTGCTTTGGGGAGTAGCATCTCAACTCCAAAAAGCTGAACGCGAGGAAGGAAAGTCAGTGAGAGACTTTATAAGTCGATTGAAGCATCTAAATTCTCGCTGCACTCCCGATGAACGCTTCAATAACAACCAACTCCTCGATAGATTCATCCGAGGATTGCGCCACGAGGACATTTACAATGGCCTAGTCATTAGAGGTCTTACAACGTGGGAAGCAGTCACTGCCAATGCAATCCAGTTAGAAGACAACTTGATGATCGCAGGTAAAAAGGTGTCTTCAGAAACAAAATCCATTAGTTCGCAAGTATCTGGGCACGAGCCAATGACGGTAAAACCTATTGCCAAGGAGCCCAAGATATCTGAAATGTCTGTGACCGACCTTACTAAGGCTCTCCAAGAATACTTTAGGGGTAATCGAGCTCCTCAGAATAGCCATATGTACCCAAGGAGATTGCAACAATGGTGTTCGGTGTGCTTAGGACCACATAGCACGAGTGAATGTCCCACATTCAGAGTCAAATTCAATGGGAATTGCAATGCATGTGGTAAGTATGGCCATCAATCTAAAGATTGCCTAGTACTTAAGCGAATGTTGGCAAATCAGGCACCACTAGCCTGGTCAAACACACCTCAAGTACCCGCGCTAATGCCTGCACAACCTGTCGAGCAACCGTCACAGCACATAGTTCCAAGGAATCCGAATGTAGTCCAGTCTGTGCCGTTACCACCGCCAGTGCTAGGACCACAACCTCCACATCCAAGGATAACCCCAATAAACCAGATGGGTTGTGAGTCACATAGTGCATGTGGGGATTATGAAGAGAAGATAGACCCTACTGCTCCATACGGGATTGATACGTTTGAAATGATTCCCCAGTACTACATGGAGGATCATTTCGGGCAAGTCAAGCCTGTATATCAAGCGGCTGCTCTTGCCACAAGAGGGCAAAACCTTAATACCATGGCGAGGAGACCACCTCTTCAATGTTACGAGTGTGGTGGACCGCATCGTGTAGCGGAGTGCCCTAATAGGCTACAGAAGATCGCTACTCATATGCAACCAAATCAAGGGAGCACATCGGGAATGCCGGTACTTACATGTAATCGTTGTGGCATAGATCATTTGATTGCTCAATGTCCACATAATCCTAATGCACCCAAGATTACGCCATTGAATTTGGTTGAGGTCACCAACCAAGCACGAGGAACCACACCTGTTGTACCCGCGAATGTAGTTACACGGTCAATGCTTCAAAATCAAAACTACATTCTTGAAGAGAGGGATACTGCATCAATCGCTCAGGCAAAGAAAAAGAAAACACGACGAAAGAGATCGCTTAATGCCACGAGCTCCAAGCCCAGTTCAAAGACTAACATAGGGACAGGAGACGACCCCGTGTATATGAATGATCCTGAAGATGATTCTGATTCAATAGAAACCATGGGGACCAAAGCCACTACCTTAAAGGAGGAACCCACTCGGGAGCTCAATGAAGGAGAATCAAGCGAGTACATAAATAAGGAAAAACAGAAGGAAACTTCCTCGGTCCCATAACCAAGTCAATTAATGCCCTCTCGACCACCCAAACTGACTGAGACTCCCCAAGACAAGCCACGTGGGCCAAAAACCCTCAAGAAAAAGATTGGAACTTACCCAAACCCAGTTGAGGAGATTGAACAAGTGCAACACTTAAGGGGTTTGGTGGAAGAAACACAAAGAGAACTAGAGCCAAACCCGAGAAAAATCAAAATTCCAGACACAGTGTTTCCTACGCAAGTTCAGCCTCACCGGAACCATAAACCGTTAGCTATACCTAGTATCATTCGGGAAGAAAGTGAGGATAGGACATCCGGAAGTGGGCAAACACCCTTCTTGCTGGAAAGAATGTTTAGTGAGGGAATGCTTGACCCCATCGAAGAGGAAGTGATTCCATCTTCACCAGTCTCTAGTCAAGGGGCGATGTCTCGAAAAGTACCGTTGAATGTGTCCAAGCTAATGGATTTCATGTCCTCCGAGATCAGAACCACGATCATATCCAAATTATACGGAGATCCTGAGCTATTCTTAGCTCTTCGGGCATTTCTCAATGGAGAACTAAAGGCGGAGTTACCACAATTTGCAAATATGGATAGACCCGACACGCTTCAAGATGAAGGGGAGCATTGGGATCTACAACCCAACTTTAATGAAGATTCGGTCGTGGAAATACCTGTGAACAAGTTGGGACAGTACTTTGAAGGTGACGAATCTAATGCCACCCTCCCCATTACTACCAAGGGATTAACTCTAAAGGGAATCCTTGATGGTGGTGCTGGAGTGAGCATTGTGACTAAAAACTGTTGGGAATCTATGGGAAGGCCTCACCTCGAAGTCACAAACATAGTGGTTAAGATGGCAAACGGAACCATAGCTAAACCTATTGGAATGTTAAGGGACCTTAAGATCAAGGTCCTGGGATACAAGGTAAAACATACCTTCATTGTAATGGATTTCTCCAAGCATCCTATGTCATATCAAATGATCTTAGGACGTCCTTTCATGAGGGAAGCACAAATGGTGCATGACTGGTCGAAAAACCATGTCTATCTACAATTCCAAGACTCTGTCATTCGAGTTGATCTTGAGAATGGTCGTGCACATCCTTTAGGAAGCAAGGTTATCATTGATAATCGATCGGATACCACTATTCACTCCGCCCCATTAAGGTATTGCTATACATGCAAAAAAGAGACTGATGATGGGAAGGATTCTCCTTACATGGATGTCCTACCGGGTATGACTGAGTCGGATAACGTGGATTGGGTACACCTAGCGGCAACCATAGACACATGGGAAAATAGAGGCACAAGTTGGGTAACACCTGAGGGGCAAAATATGCCACCGTTAGTGCCAATGAACATGATAGGTGTTATGCACTTGACTCCTGATGGCGAGAAAGTGGCAAACTCCACCGACACTGAAAGTAGCGAAGACTCTGACCAATGCAACTCTGAGTATGAATCTCAAGAAGAAACTGACCCTGAGCCTGATGGGGAAAATGAATCAAATATTCACCCAAATGTGGAAGCAAGGTGCTCAAGGCCTAGGACAGTGACCTCCTGCAGTTCATCCGAAAGTGAAGATTGACCAAGTGAGTTCGAATCTGATAGAAACAAAAATCAAAAACTTGGTAAGAAGAAAACGAGACATAAGCGCCAACGCTATCGAGCTAATGTACGAACTGCAATAAACAAGGAGCGATCCACTGCAGAATGGCTTAGTTATGTAGGAGCCATTGATGCTCATCGGAAGATAGCGGATAATTGGGGACAATACCTCCAAAGTGTCATGTGGTGTATTCCGCAACCTCATGACGTCGCCCAATTAGAAATCGAAGAGAAGCCAAAACTAAGTCGTACTGCAAGAAGGCGACAAAACCAAGAGTTGGCTCAACAACAAAAGGAGGCGGAATTAAAAGAAAAAAACCGGGCACAACAAGAACCAGTAGACTTACACCCCGCACCCGAGCATTTCAAATCATTCACCACAGGGGAACGTAAAGTAGTCTACACAAAAGCCCAACGAACGCCTACCAATGGGAGTAGCGGTGTCTACGATGGCCCTGCGGTAGTCAAGGAGATAGACTTAGCAGATCCGGGTAAGGAGTCTAAACCAGTTTTTATTGCTCAAGACCTCACCAAGGCGGAAGAAGCTGCACTTACGAAGCTTCTTAAAGAATTCAAGGACATATTTGCTTGGACATATCATGATATGAAGGGTGTTCCACCCTTGGTGGTGCAACACACGATTCCAATGATTAGCACTGCTAAACCAGTCCAGCAACGTCCCTACCCAATGAATCCTAAGTACGCAAAGATTGTACAAGAGAAAATTGAAAAGCTGGTAAAATGTGGATTCATATATCCTATTGAGCACTCAGAATGGGTTTCTCCGATAGTCATCGTGCCAAAGAAGAATGGAAAACTCAGAGTGTGCGTTGATCTCAAAAAGGTTAATGCAGCCACCAGAAGGGATCATTACCCCTTGCCATATTCTAAACATGTGCTTGAAAGAGTGGCAGGCAAGGAGGCATATAGCTTTTTAGATGGGTACTCGGGTTACAATCAGATCACAATTGCAGTCGAGGACCAAGCTAAAACAGCATTTATCACGGAGTTTGGAGTGTTTGCCTTTCACGTCATGGCCTTTGGCTTGACCAATGCACCTGCAACATTCCAACGATTGATAAACACGGCCTTTAAGGAATATCTAAGGGACTTTTGTGAAGCTTTCTTAGATGATCTTTGTGTTCATTCCTCCTGGAACGAGCACCTGATGTGTTTACGAAAAATATTTGAAAGGTGTAGATTATATCGCATCTCCTTGAATCCTTTCAAATGCCAATTCTAGGTTAAACACGGAGTTATCTTAGGGCATATAGTGTCCAAAAATGGGATTTCCACTGACGAGAGTAAAATCAAGGTCATTCTGGAATTACCCCCACCCACCAACTACAAGGGAGTCCAACGCTTTGTGGGCCACGTTGGTTATTATCGAAGGTTTATTCTCTTCTTCGCCGAGATAGCTCGACCATTGTATAAGCTTCTCATCGAGTTTATTTGGACCGAAGAATGTGACCGTGCCTATGAGCTATTAAAGAAGGCCTTGGCGAGTGCCCCAATCTTGAGAATGCCTAACTGGGATTTACTCTTCCATGTGC
The DNA here is from genome assembly GCF_041138505.1 of Cibotium barometz. Lineage (NCBI taxonomy): Eukaryota > Viridiplantae > Streptophyta > Polypodiopsida > Cyatheales > Cibotiaceae > Cibotium > Cibotium barometz. The sequence continues at coordinate 15,557,077 of NC_141100.1, forward strand.
ATATTGATGCATCAAACTTTGCTATTGGGTGTGTGTTGACTCAACCTGGAGAACACAAGCTAGACTACCCCATTAGCTTTGCCAGTCGATGATGCTGAGATGAACTACACCACTACGGAGCGAGAAGGGTTGGCAATGATATATGCAGTAAGGAAATTTCGTTATTACCTCCTTGCCACCAAGTTTGTTTTCTATGTGGATCATCAAGCATTGTTGTATCTGGTAAACAAACCATGCTCCACAGGAAGAATCACACGATGGCTATTGATTCTTCTTGAGTTTGATTTCACTGTTGTTGTGAGACCTGGCAAAAAACATGTCATGGCTGATCATTTGTCTCGCATACCTAATGGTGAAGCTCCTACGGGGGTTGATAATGACTTACCGGACACTTCCCTGTTCATGGTGGAGACAATGCCTGAATGGAGTGAGAAGATTGTTAACTTTTTGGTTAATGGCTTTCCACCCAAGGAGCTTCGAAAAGATCTAGCTCGAAAGCTAATCAAAGAATGCGAACCCTATTGCCTGATAGCTGGGACTCTTTATAAAAGAGGAAAGGATGACGTTCTTAGGCGTTGTGCCCGAGAGGATGAGTATCTATACATTTTGCAAGAGGCACATATGGGCGTAGCCGGTGGTCACTTCTCAGGAGACTTAACTGCGCGAAAGATCTTACAATCAGGGTATTGGTGGCCCACTATGTTCCAAGATGCATCACTCTTTGTGAAGGGTTGCGATGAATGCCAACGATATAAGAAACCCCAGAGGAAAGATCAGATGCCCCTACATCCAATCAAAGTAAACCAACCATTTGAAAAGTGGGGTTTAGACTTTGTAGGTCCAATTAGCCCAGCGGCCCGAAACACACAATCTCGCTATATTATTGTGGCCACTGACTATATGACCAAATGGGCTGAAGCGAAAGCGACACGTAAGGCAGATGCGAGGACAACAGCCAAGTTCCTCTTTGAAAATATAATCACACGCTTCGGTTGTCCTTTTGAACTTGTGAGCGACAATGGTACGCATTTTATAAATGAAGTGATTAAGGAGCTCACAACAAATTTCATGATATCCCATTATAAATCTACTCCTTATTATCCACAAGCGAATGGCCAAGCCGAGAGTACAAACAAGACATTAATCTCTGTTTTGACAAAGACAGTTGAAGCTCATCGCACGGATTGGGATCTAAAGCTCACGACAGCTTTATGGGCCTATCGTACTGCGTACAAAGTGGCTATTAATTGCACACCATTCAAAATGGTATATGGCCAAGAAGCAGTCATGCCATGGGAATTTGTCATTCCTAGTCTTCGTGTTGCTACTCAAGAGGGTTGGGATGGTAATCCCTTAGTAGAGCGTCTATATATCCTTGAGCGGCTAAACGAAGAAAGACAATTGGCTGTATACAATGCCCTTGTGGAGAAGGATAGAAGGAAAAAATGGTTTGATCGCCATCTAAAGGACAAGGACATCAAGGTTGGGGATAAAGTCCTGATGTATGGAGTGCGAAACGAAAAGAAGAAGCTCAAATATGCTGGTAAGGGACCGTATAGAGTATGTGAAATTACACCGCAAGGTACCATCAGAGTGGAGACTCTCGACGGAGTTGAAACCATTGGATTCCTTAATGGGAGTAAATTCAAAAGATACTATGACCCCCTGAGCCAGGAGGAGTTACACGCAATCCATCAAAAGAAGGCAGCTAAAGAACAGGCTGAGCTTAAAAAAAGATACAAGCAAGAGTCGAAGCCAAAGAACGTCAACAGCGTGCTAGGAGACAACGAGAAGCCAACTTGGGAATTACGCAAGTATTTTTCGAGGAAGCAGAGGAGGATGCACTGGAATCTGACCCACCTCTAAGATACCCAATTGAGTTACAGAGTCCTTACGGGGAGGTGCTGTATAATGCATTATTGGATACAGGAGCTCAACACAATTTGCTATCATATGGCGTGTGGTGTCAACTGGGAAAACCACCTTTATCCAAGAGCTCTATCCAAGTTCAAGGAATCAACAAGAAGAAAACCCCTGTCTCAGGAATTCTGCACACTCCGGTTGCTTATGACAAGGGAACCATAATTCAAAGCTTTTTGGTTATGCCTGCTGGTACCATGGAAGGGACTGTAAACTTAGGGCGCAAATGGATGATGGCCACCAAATGCAATATCGATTGGGCAACCAGACGAGTCACGACGCAAGAATCAACACTAGGTCTGACCGCTCAAAATCTCGCTCCTAAGCCATCGACTCTGGACAAAATGATGGATAACGAAAAATCACCAAGTCCAGTGGCAAAACCATCTTTGATTGTTTGCCACCCCTCTAACGCTTCAACGCCAAGACTGGAAACAGGCAAGGTGGTCTCTAAAGCTTCGCTTACTATGCCAAAGAGTACATACAAATGGGTTCCCAAAGCTTCGTTAATAGCTACTTCCCCTGCTCAATCTCGTTCAGCCACCAAGAAACCTCGTAAAAGGAAAGCAGCTACCCACCCGAGAAAGGGCAATGTAACATCGCGATGGATCCCTAAAAAATTATTAGTAGCCCAAGGGTACTACGAGGGAAATGACCAGATTTGGGTCCCTAAACATAAGTTGAAACCCTCTACATCACCTGTAAAACCTTGCAAACCAATTGTTGCCACCCCAATGACAATTCAAGACCGTGGTAAGGGAAAGGTAATAGAGTGCTCTGCACCACTTCTTCCAGAGTTAGTTTGGATTCCCAAACGATATCGATCATTACCACCTAGCTCAGGAAGGGGGGAGCCACGTGAAGCTTCTAGCTCCTCATGCCAGGCACACACTCATATAGAAGTTTCTACATGCTCTACACCTACTCTTGTCAACACCCAACAAAAAACCGATGAGTCTACGTCTCCCCTTGTAATAGTATCGTCGGAAACCATTTCCTCCATTCGTCAATGGGAGCGTACACTACCATCTCTGCAATTGGATGTGGCCACAAGGGTCATAAAAAGCTATCTGCCCACATCACAACCTATGACCCGCTGGACAAATTGGTTCCAAGAGGCTGCAACATCATTGCAAATAATATGATCTACCCAAGGAAAGGGGGAGCATGTACTCACGCTCGAAATTCTATTGCTTCCTCCTTAACCTTCTCCCCTGACCATGTAATTGCCAAATTCAAGGGGATGTATATATATAGCTTCATACATAGAAAAGAAAAGAGAAAAACAAAAATAGTAAAAAGAGCAAGAGCACAAAAACAAAGAAATATCCGTATACAATCAAGAACTAGATTGTCCTGTCATAAACCTACTGATGCTATATCTGTGTTTGCAGATATGACAGATGCCCGATCATCATACACTTCATCCACTCCTACCTTTGGTGAGAGGTATCATCTGTACCTTTCTCAGATATTCCACATGTGCTATCCTGTAATTGAAACTGAATGGGATCATATAGATGTACTAGCCAGAGAGGAAAATATTGAGGAATTAGAATGGCTAATTCGCCTATTGACCATGACTGACCCCTACTCCGTAGAGGACATATCCCCGATAGCCCAATGCTTTCCTTTTCCACAAGATGACTATCCTCGCATGGTTACATTTTTGATGAGTTTATGTGGATGGGAAAATGAAAAGGAAATATCTGACAATGATGAATGGACGGATGAAACTCATGGCACTACTGAGGTTGACTTTATTTGTTTGGATGATGCGGATAGAGGCTTAGCCTTAGGACTAGAGCCAGGACTCTACAACATCCTCTTACCGTATCCTCAGTAGTAGTGTGGTGACTGGTAGGTAGGTTAGTGTTTTTAAGTTTTTTCTAGTTTAGATTCCTTAAACAAGTCTTGAAATTTTCACACTGATGTGCCTCTCGAGGTATAGTGCTTGTTAGTTGATTGTACAGGTTAAAAAAGTTTGAGGTGGGTTCGCTTTCAAGTCCTGAGACTGCCGCAACGTTCATCAAAATATATCTACATCAAATTGCAAGCTGTCTCATCGAATCAAGGAGATCTCCAATTTACAGGTGTAATTCTTCCATACCCACTCTCTTTCGTTTTTACTGTTCAATCAATTGCATAAACTATAATGCATGACCACATGGAAATTGTCAATGTACTACTTAGTTTTTGAAGTTGCTTGCATGCTAGTGTAAATCATTAATGAGCTTAACTTTATTGGAAATATTCCTAGGCAGCATGACGTCTTTAGTTAACCTTGGAATACGATTGTCTTAGGTCTAGGGTCAAACCATCTTAATGTTTGACACCTGGCCATGTGTGTGTTGACCTCTAGGACATAGCTATTACCCCTTTGTCGAAAGGATGCAAGACAAATTATAGTTCAGGAGCGAAGATCAAAAGAAATAGATTATTAAAAAAAAAACCTACAATAAATGGCAATACAAGTCTATGATGTGCTTTAATGTTGGCCTATCGCCTTATTGATACTTGGTAGGCGAGGAGTATTCTACTCCAGACCGATGCCTTGGTTGGTAGGGGGTAGCCTTGCCTAAAGTAAGCTAATAGATTCCTGGATAATGCCTTGTGTTAAACATGGTACCAGGATCGATGTTAGTTTTGCCTTAGGAAGGTCGCCATTGTGTGTAAAAATTGTCACGTGCATTTTTTTTTTAAAAAAAAGAAGGCAAAAAGCTCTTGTAACTCTGATGTTTCTTGTGTCCCAAGGCTTGTGGTATTAACTTGTTCTTAGAGTAGACACAGTGTGGTCATCTGTTTATTTATTAAGCTTGGTTATTTTCCTTGACTTAGGCCAGTTATAAACCTTGATTAACCTTTGACACCTTGCTTACTCTTGATTTACTTTCAATAATTTTAAACTCCTGTTAATTTGCTACACTAGCTCATTCATGTGACCCTTAAACTAAGTTCTCATAGCAACATCCATTGTGGTCTAACATGCTTGAATTTATACACTTTATATCTTTTGAATTTCAGCATACTTTCACTCTACTTCCCTGTTTTGCAGACGGTCAACAACAGCCCTCTCGAGCTTACCATACCATAGCTTCCGAGGACGGAATCTACATCAGGAAGGGGGGCATGTTAACCCATGACGGACATTGAGACGTACTATGTTTTACGTCATTTATTTAAATATTCTGAGTCATGGGCCGGGCTTGTTGGCACCATATGTTAAGGATGAAGGGATTGGGTGATCGTCGATGAGAGGCGCACCTTGAATATTAGTAGGATAAGGGTTAGGATCGGCCGGCCATGTATGGGCGCCCAAGTGTGAACGGCCAAGTCACCTATAAGAGTCAAATGTAACCCTAAAATCCTCATTCTCATGTGTTGTGAATACAAGAGTGCTCTTGCCTTATCTCTTTGGTTTCCTTCTCCTGCGTGTGTGTGTGTGTGTGAGAGAGAGAGAGAGAGAGAGAGAGAGAGTGAGAGAGCGATCGAGCACACTGTGTAGCGGCACGGCGGCGGCGGTGAGGCGGTAGAGCGGCGACGTCGGCTCCTCCTTCACGGCGGCTGCGACGCGGGAATCCTTCAAGGCGGCGGTTGAGCGGTGAGTGACACACCCTTTGGCATTCTGTTTGAGCTTCCTTCCCTGGTTGTATGCTTGTAGCCATTCGTGGCTCGCATACGGTGTCTGGCAAGTCCCCAGCTACGACCTGTGCGGCAAAAGCGCACACTATAACACTTAAAATCTTCTCTTTTTCCCCTCGTTATTGGGAAGGTGCCCTAGCTTAGGAATCCCTTGCTTACTATAGTGAATGGTGTTAACGATTAGCAAGGTTGGAATGCAAATCCACCAATTTGTTTCTGCTAACGTTAGTGTTTTTTTTGTTGTTTTTTTATCGCATTAGAGACATAATGGAGCACCCTCACAGCATCGCGTATCAAGCCATACTCTTATCGTCTCAGCCATGAATCCTAAGTAGATGTAGGACGAAGAAGATTGCGAAAGGGGATGACCAAGTGACAGTTCAAGATGGCTCTAGCAAGGACACTTCCTCGAACGTTTCATCATCCTCCTCTGAAGAGGAGACAATTCTACAGCCCGTCGTTGAGGCGAAAGAAGTTATAGACCCCAACCTGTCAAAGAAGTTGGCAGAGTACCCTAATCCCATAGAGATGAAGCACAAGCTAGAAGTTGCTCTCGAGTTGATCAAAGCCTGTCAAGAGCAGTTAGAGGGTGAGGCTCCAGCAGTTCCGACTGCAGAAGCTCGCTCTACTCCATACACCAACTTCACATTGCTCAAGAAAAGACCTTGGAAAGAACCTGTTCTTTCCACAATGCAAGAAGAGCCTCCCCTAGAAGAGGATGAGAATTAGGCTCAGATCCATCGGACATGAACTTTGACAACATAGTCACAAAGGTTCTAGGAGACGATATGAGAGTTCCACTCTCAGAAGGGCCAGTGCATATCCCCTATATCATTGCAAAGGCCCACATACCTAGAAAAGTGAGAGCATCCCCACTCCAAGAGATATTGTGGGTCTCTCTATCTTTCTCTCTTCTCAAGTCCAGATCTCTATCAGCTCCTTGCTCCAAGGCAACCCAAGCTTAGTACATAGGACTTTTGCGGGATCTTAAAATCAGCACTTTTGGCCTAAGTTTTAGCCACCCTTTCATGGTGATGAACTTTGCGCAGTAGTCGAACACTCATGATCATATATTATGCAAGCCCTACATGCAAAAAGAAAGATTAGTCCATGCTTGGGGGACAAACCACATTTATGTCCGAAAAAGGGTGAAAGTAAATCTACGTACATTGAAGACCCATACTATGTGCGGATGCCCTTTTGCCAAAGACTCAATCACAACTACCGAATCCACAACAATGAACATGTGCCTTACTTGTCACAAGACATTGGGTGAAGAGTGCAGAAGTTCAAAGTTTGCTCCACTTCTAGAGCCAAGAGACTCTGAGAACTAGATGCACATCCTTGAATCCATGGATATTCTCCCTAAAAAATCACCTCAATCTTCTATATGCTAAGTTCTACCACAATGTTGTGTATGCATGCATGCAACCATTACCCTAGAGGAACCTCCGAGATTCCCAAAACCGAAGGGACAAGAGAAGTTGCGCAAGTGTCACATCTCCATCAATATAGTGCAAGTCATCGACTTGGAGGAAGAAGTGATAACAATAGACTTTGGCTAGGCATGGCCATGGAGATATGGAATTCAATAAAAGCTAGCTCTAGTCAACACTGAAGCTAGCCATAATCTCATGTCTCATGAAACTTGGTGCTCATTAGATCAACCTACACTACCACCTAATCAAGCATGGATAAGAACTGTAGATTCTTTTAAGATTGCTTATCCTGGGGCATTTACTATTGAAATACTCCTTCGGAAGGGAAGTTTTATGGGATGCCTACAAGAACCATGTGCAAAGAGGTTTTCCTTGGACGGGAATGGATGGGACACAAGGTGTTAAACTGACTGGGAATCAAGACCATCGCTACAACTTTCCTCCGAGAAGGTAACCGTACTCATGGCTGCGGACGAAGAACCCATTTCCCTAAAGTCTTAAGGGAGAAAAGATGGCATCACTTCTATCATATGAACCCTTTCTAGCTTAGGGGGGGGCCATTAAATGAAACCACACCATCAACCATACCACTCAAAAATAGGCCTATGCTTCCACTTAAGACTGAGGTAAGTCACTCCGATCCATCCAATGCCTCACCAAAACAAGTTGCAACCTCATCTTCCACTACCCCCCATGAGCAATTACCCTCACCAACGACTCACATTACTACTCTTCCACTAACCCAACACACCCCAACTACCTAACCGCTAAGAGGCCCCAAAACATCAAAGCCTATCATCAAGGTAGTCAAAAGTGGTGGGTGCCCGAGGGTGTACTCCAAGCACAAGGGTATTATGAGGGCATTGGCAGTATATGGAAAGAGAGCCACAAAAGCTGTACCAGCCACTACCCAGACCAAGAAGAAGAGAAGACCCGCCCACAAGAGCCTAAAGCTTCCAAACATGGTGGGTCAACAAAGGTTTGCTGCAAGCACAAGGATTCTATGGAGGCAATGCGTAGCTATGGCTCTCAAAGATAGCAAAGACTTGAGCTGCTTCACATCCAAATTTTCAAAATTCAGAGATCACCTCATCTCCCCGGGTCCTCATTCAACAAGTTCAAATACTGTCTCCATCAACTCAATGATTCCCAATCATGGCACCTGATCTATTCACTGATGACAACCCATATGTTACGTATCTGGACACAAGGCAACAAATTATTGGACTGACCTTCTACCTTAGCCATTGTTTAACTCAATGAAGTTGCTTGAAAAACTTCTTCTGAATTTCAAAACTCCGCTTACGTCTGTTCATGTGACAAGGGCTATTTAGCCCTATTTTGCAACCAGGGCTTAAATCTACAAATCGACTGTTTGTATACTTCCAAATAATGATATGTACAAAAATAGCTTGGGTATATATGGTGCACATATTTGTTCCAACAGATCCCAAACTTATCATCCATGCTGTTTACGCTTAATAAAACTGCTGCATGAATGCTTAACCATCAAACCATAACTTCTATTCTAGGCCTGACAATATCATCAAAAGGAAAGTAAGGGTCATGCAAACCAAGTGGCTGGCATATGTATAAATATATCTAGATGTGTGTATGTGTGTGTGTGTATGTGTGTACAGTAATATGCATAAATATACATGCATATAAATACACACACACACACACACACACACACACACACACACACACACAATTTTAAAAAAAAAGCAAACACATATGCAAATACATGTGTGCACATATACACATGTAACGTATGTATATACATGTGTTAAAATGGTCTAGACACTATTACTAGTCTTGAACAAGTATGCACACAAAGTCTTTAGACTTTCCTTATTTGGCATTAAGGTCTGGGAAAGGTTGCTTTATCCAATGCCGATATACAAAAGATAAGTGCCCATTCGATCAAGTAAGATGGCAAAGCACCCTTATTGCTCTTGCTTTGCATGGCTTTGTAGGATGCTTTACATGCCTTTATTGGCTTTGCCTTTGCTATATCAGTTCATGCATTGCATTTTTTGTCTACCTTCTACTCTGTAAGCAACACAATACACACACACACACACACACACACACACACACACATATACGTGTGTGTGTGTGTGTGTGTGTGTGTGTGTGTGTGTGTGTGCGTGCGCGCGCGCGCGTGCACATACATACTTTTTTTAAATGAAAATAAAGCTTCTATTATGGAAAAAAATATCACAAGGAGTTAACCCAAGGTGGGATTGACTCAAAAGTACTGAAAAAACAGCTGAAACTAGGCAAGAGAAATCTCCTCCATTCGAAGGCTGTCATGGAGCAACTGTCTAAAATGCATTTTGAAAAAGGGATAAGGATCAAAGTCTGGCTGATTGAACATGGTAGCATTGTGCATTTGCCATATTGTCCAAAGTGCCCAAAATCTAACCCAAGAAAAGAACGTAGCATTATCTTGTAATCCCAAATTGCCCACACCAAAAAGCCAAAAGTTCTTGGAGCATCTTCTATGAGGGAAATGAGCAGCCAGATCATCAGCTAGACGTGCCAAGAACTGTCTGGAATAAATACACTGCCATAACAGCTGTGGCACAGTCTCAATGTGACTACGACATCTACAGCATCTATCAGACGCAATATCACGTTTCACAAGAATATTAGAAACCGGCAACGTTCGAGTCAAACATCTCCACAGAAACAATCTTTGTTTGAGTGGAAGACCATTTTTCCATATACATTGCAAGCATTTCTTCCACCATCTTTGATGTTTATTCAGAACCCATAAATGATTCGCATGCTCTTGTATCCATGGCCATGGAAGTATTCATTGGTCCTCTCTACATCTTGAGTCTCTAGCCTTTCAAGAGCCTCGAAAAGCATATTCCCTTGAAAGATTTGCCTTAAATCAAATAGAAGATGTAGTGGTTGACAGTGGCATGATACTTTCTTTTCCGCAGGCTTCTAGAAGATATGGGCTTGGTATGCATCAGAGGCCACTATGGAGAAAGATTAGACATATGTTGCACCTCTTGAACCAATGCCCCCTTTAGATCCACATAATAAAATGCATGATTGCGTTTTCCAACATCCTGATGGAAGCCGATTACGAGTACACACACACACACATATATATGATACACACAGGCGTGCCATATGCCATGATCTAACCTCAATCTTCTGTAAGATGAGATAAGAGATGAAACAAAGGATGAGTGGCAAATCAAAACCATCCATTTCCTACCATGTTACAGAAGGATTTCATTCTTTGATGCTAAGAATGGGACAAAGGATACAGTACAATGCAACATGGTAAGTTGGAACCTGGGGCAGGCATTTAAAAACAGATCAAAAGAAGAAGAGAATCAAAAGAGAACTTGCTTTTCAATTATGTTACAACATGTTGCCTTCACCACTCCTACTCTGTGGCTGCTTTCCCTTCCCAATCTTGATAAAGCAAATCCGCAGCTGCTCGGGCAGAAGCTGATGAGCTATACTTCTTTCTCAATGATGTCAAAAGGGCATTGTGGGACTCCTGTTTTCAATTTGAAGAAAAGCATCAAAAGCCAGCACATAGGCAACCCAGATCAACCAGACTCACAATAAGCCATCAACCCAATATCAAGGGACATACCTTCAAGAGCCGCACTTCCTCTTCAAGGACAGCTGCTGCCTCTCTCTGTTCCAAGTACAAAACACTGATTGATAAGTAATCATAAAATTACAATACTGCTCATAAAAGCCTTATTTTTCCCAGGTAGAGATCCTGCTAATACGTAGAGTTCAAATACTTACCAACTCACGTATGAAGCCACAGACCATAAAAGCCCTTTTAAGCTCAAAAATAGCTCCCTTAAGCTGATAAGCTTAGAAATAACTTTATGAGGTCTTTTGAGCTCTAATAAAGTGTTATGAAGCCATAGGACCTCTTTTGTGCTTCCACTCCAATGTAAAAAAGTTAGGGTGCCAAGGAGGTGATAGCCCGAGTGGTGAAGGTGTTTTGCCTAGGACCAGGACCCCACAAGATGCTTCCTTGGCGGCATCACTATGGGCGGATAAAATGCGCCTACGGGCGGTGAAAAATGATAACTACGGGAGGATCAAAGAGAGGGTAAATTTGTTTCAATTATCTAAGAATTACGTGAATGAATTTACCTGTTTAACCATTTCGTCCTCCAGAGCTATGCTCCGTTGCCTTTCCTCAGCAAGGGCTAGCATGGCAGCTCGACGATGCTGTTCTACAGCCTGAACTGTATGATACAGCTTTTTTATCCGCCTATCTAAATCCAGCTGTGGGAAGAAGACGCAGATTAGGTACATGAGGATGACAGCTTTAAAGGTAAGCACCTCAATCTTAACCATAATCAAAAATTTCAATGTAGAATTCAAGGGGCATTTTATACCTCATCTTCTTCCCCCCACTGGTTGTGACCAGTTCTCTTTGTTGAGGCACCCATCCTTGAGGTTCTCTTATCTGCTTCTTCGATAGAATCATCTTCTTGAAGTAGATCTGGTGCTTTTCTTCTATAAGGCCCCCCCAATGAGAACCTCTTATGAGGCATCACTCTTGTAGGAACCTTGTCTTTCACTGAAACAGTTTTGGGCTGAGAGAAGCCTGTGTCTCTCTCTCTTTCCAATGCGTCATCATGATTTTCTGAGGCTCCTGACAGTCTGTGTTTTGAGAGTCCAATTACCTCAGAATCAGATAAATCTCTGTCATTTGAAGCTCCACGTACCTGAGCCTTGTGAAGCCTAGATTGTCTAGCAGGAAGCTCTTTGCTACCATGAAAAGACTGTCTGATAGGCTGCCATTGTGCTTTCTGTGAAGCCAACACCTGATCATTTGTTGTACTTGACAACTGACCGCCTCTTTTGAAATTGGCAGCTGGAGTGCCACTTGTGTCAAATGGGAAGCGCAGTAACTTCTTATCACCGTCCACTTCAAGTATTGGATACTTCGGAAACTCAGAAATTCTCATTTGGAAATTTCTATGACCCGCTGACTGTGTACCAGGATTTCCATACCATTGTGATCTCAGAATTCTGCGTTTTACTGAAGGCCTTTGTGGTTGCCCTCCGATGGAGAAAACAAGTCCAAATGTCACAAACAAAGCCCCGGCAATCACCATACCTATTGCAACTTCTCCCCAAAACATACTGCTGCCAATGGAAAGAGGCATGATTTCTGCACCAGCAGCATTGTAAAAATTTAGCCCATCTTTCAACTGCATTCTCAAGAAAAATGGGAGAAGCAAAAAAGCATGCTGAGCTGAAACCACTTTCAGCAAAAACTTTCTGGTCTTTTTTTGAAGCAAAAGCCAATCCTAAAATTCAAAGCAAGCCCATGGCACACAAAAAGGGGGAAAAAATCACCTGCAAATGTCCAAAATTTTCCTGTTTCTATCTGTGCCTCCAACTTTGAACTTCTGAGAGCATCATTAGAAAGGGCTACAGGTTGCTCACATCTGCTATTAACTTTTGCCTCTTCCTATTCAAGGCAAGACAAGGTGGTTAGAAGCGTGAAGTACAATACATATCAGGGGGTTCAGTACACACACTGAATGCAGCAATGAAACAAAATGAACCAGCAAAATGGTTTAAACAATTGTGAAGAATTATAGCAGCTTAGTGCCCAAAATCCAGAAATATTTACAGAGGGATACACGGTGCCTTACGGAAAAAAAAAAAGACTCCCTTTCCCCACTAAAACAAGGGGGGGGGGGGGGGGGGGGGGGGGGGATGATGCTTGTTTGCTTACCTCCAAAATCTGTTCTCCTAGTTCTGTTAAACTTTACCTTGGTCTTTATCTTCTTTTCCCATGAACTTTAGATAGGCTTTTCGGAGCCAACCTTAGGACTTTCTTGAGCCCATAGCATTCAACGAAAGCATTGTGTGTGTGTGTGTGTGTGTGTGTGTGTGTGTGTGTGTAGAGACCTTATCTACATGGCCTTTGCATGTTCGCCCCAATCAATTCTTATGGCATACATACAAATTTTCCTCCCACTCTTGGTGTGGACAAAAAAGCAGCTTAATTCTTTTATGTCCCAAGTGATGGAAGTCTTTGGAAGACTTCTAACCAGAAAAAAGGCATGCGGAAATCTGATAGTATCTTCTCCCCCAAAATTCAAATATTCATTATCATGTCTTGGCCAGAAAAGGCACTACGCTTTCCACACACTTTGCACGGAGTCCACCATGGACTTTGATGATCTCTGACGTGTGTCGAAACTTTAAAGTTGACTCTTTTGGTAAATGGGAGCTCCCTCCTTGGGAGATTTTGGTAGGCCATGTGACTAGCAAAATTGTCAGATGCCCTTATTCTACTCAATTGATTACAGATTAGCAAAAGATTCTACAATATCTTCATTGGTCGAGCACACCCCCACAGAGGAAATTCTCTACGACAAGAAAGTCTACATTGGAGTCGAGCATTTGATTGTCCACTTGCTCTACATTCTCCAAGAAAGGCATACTTCCTGTCCACAAAGGGTATCTACTCGTATCAATGAAGGAAGAGTAATGTCTTTTCCAGAAGCACAACAACGTTGGCATTTGGGCATGCATTGCAAACCAGCTTGGATACTAATTAGACAGTAGCTACAACCATTTGGTGAGTTATTGGATGACCCTATTGAAGGGAATGGAACATGGACCATTCCCTAAAGTCCCTTTATCACAACTCACTACTCCTAGATTTGTTATCGATTGATTCTCCCAGAACCATGGTTTTCTGATTATGTTAATCATCTTTGGGGAGTCCATCAAACCACAAAATATTGGACGCAAAATTTGCATAAGGTCTGGGACAGCAATTTACCTCTAAAGGAAAAAGTATTCATGTGGAGATGTATTGCTGGAGTTTTCCCTGTTGGAGAATTTTTAGAAAACATGCATATTGCGTCTGCTTGCTAAATGCCTTGTCAGAATATGCAGCGGAAATGATAACCAACTTGGGTTGACAAGAGCAAGTAGAGTGCAGAAAAATAGACGCACAAGAGACACAGAGAAATAGGCGTGTAAACTCTTCTCTATATACAAGATCCCGCAAATAACTGAATGATACAATGGTGAGGGGCATGGGGCCTATTTATATGCCCCATGCATGCAATCGGCCAGCGCTAGTGGCTCTCCACGACTGCATGAAGCAGTCGGCCAGCAGTAAATACCTTCAACGACTGCATAAAGCAAGTCGGCCAGTAGAAAAAACTCCACGCTTGCTGATTAGGCAGTCGGCCAGCCACACGACTGCTGAATGGACAGTTGACCAGCCACCAGAGGCTCTTGGCCAACATCTGGCATCCATCCACACCACCGAAAAATGGGGAAAAATAGGGAAAAAATACGGGGAGTGAGGAAAAATGATAAAGCACCTATGCAGGGCGTGCACACCCACAACAGAGGCCCTGGTGTATAAAAATAGACAGGAGATGACTTCTAACATGCCCTTCTCGTTGGCATCAGAAAGAACAATGCGGCATATTGTCCAAACAATAGATTCTTTTTTGGAAGTATTTTTGGTTTACTTGTGGTAAGATTTCCTAAGGTCACTTTTTCCAAGAACTTTTGGATGTTTGGAAAATATGCACACGGAATGGATAAATATGCTCTCTTTATTGCCAGGCTGCAATTTTGGACACTATGGACTATATGGGTTGCCCGCAAAGTGTGCACTGAAATGGCTTCTTTGAGAAATCGGGTATCTGGCTGTAATTCTTCACATCAATTAAAGACGTCCTTGCAATTATTTATTACCATTTGCTTGTTGGACTTTAAAAAGTCGCTAAGTACATCCAACAATTGAAATTGATGCTCTTAGAGATTCAACTGCTTTTACCTGAAGATCAACAATCTCAACCAAACTCTTTTCTTGTTTTTGTGGTGCTCTAGTAGTTGAGCACCTTCATCAACTCTAATGCCATTCTTTCTTTTTCAATTGGAGTAGGTGCCTTTGTAATTCAGACTTGTTTTTTGAAACAACCCTCAACTCTTCCGACTCTTTGGTGTGTTTCCTCATTCGCCTATGCCCATGAGCTAGTTCTTCAATTGTCTGCTTGTTAAGGGGCTTCTTCAGGTAGACCGGAAGACCTTCCGAGTTACAGCGGGACCTCTTTGACTCAAAATAAGTCTTAAAAGAATCGAAGATAGTGTTTAAATGCCTTGATTCATTACACCATGGTGAAGAAAGAGTTATGAATTTGCAAAGCATTGGTTAACAACCAAGAGCAAACAATGAAGAAGAACTTGGAATTTGCAAAGCATTGGCTAAAAAGCAAGAGAAAATGATGCAAAGCTATCAACAAGCAACTCCTAGGAAAGTGTCCTGGCACTGAGCAACCTCCAGATGGGTTCCCAGGGACTTTTCACAAAATGAAGTTGGCCTTGACGAAGGAGCAAGACACCCTTCCAAAAGTTGTGGGAGGTGCAAGCCAATCGAGTTGGTCACCTCGTTCCCAGGTAAAAATGGCTACATTGGTGTCATGTGCATGCACATGTACATGCTAATCCCAAGGCTAATCCCTGAAGGGCAGCAGAATAAACAGAGCATTTAGGACTTGAGCAGGGCAGAGGAGGACACTAGATTGGATTTTGCATGGCTAGAATCTGGCCGACAGGGTTCTAAGGGGGACTAGTGGGCTAGTTGGCTACAATTGTAGATTCATTCAGCCCCTTGTGGGCTGAGTCAGTAGACTAGGGTTTAGATAGGTGTTTTTTCACCTTTTCAAGAAGGCAGCCTATGGCTTGCAAGATTTGTACTTCCTTTTTTGTACTATATGAATGTACTGAAACTCGGCTATCTCTCTCTCTTCTCTCCGTCTTCTACTTGCGTAACATATTCCAAGAAGGTGTTTAGAGCTGAAAGAAGGCTCCCATAGCTTCCACATGTGACATTGCCAACAGAGCTTCAGGTTGGCTCTGGAATATTTTTGCTGCCCATGTCACAATGTCCCACCCACCCTTATTGCATCACGCATGGATGAAACCATCACCCGTGTCTTGATCTTTTGGTGGTGTGGTGACCACACAACATTGTATCAGTATCAGGTTCATCAATGCTAAACACTAATTCAATCCCACATGAAGGTGCACAGTCCAAGGAGAGTACCACAAGACATGGAAGAAGTTCCCAAGAGGTTGGTTGGTGGTGTCCACAAGACCCAAGGGGAATGGCAGTCCTCTGAGTAGGATGCCACTTGGACATGGAATTACCAAGAGGTTGGTTGGTGGTGTTCCACAAGACCCAAGGGGAATGGCCAATCCTGTGAGTCGGATGCCACTTGGCGCATACCAAGAAAGGCTTTCAGGCAACGGTTTCCAAGGGAAGATGATCCTCCAAGGGATGGAGTGAGAGTGCCAAACTCAACACTTAGGAAAAGAAGACCAAAGGGAGTGTTCAGGACAAGGCATGAAGGGATAGGGACAAGGTCGAACAGATGCACAGATCTTCATCAGATTTGGAGTGAATTTGTCTAAGGGGACTAGGGGGCTAGTTGGCTGCATTTGTGGAATTAATGTCCACAATGCTAACCGATAGCAGTCGGCCAGCATATGGGGGTGTTCTTGTGTAACAGAAGGGCAACCGTAACACGGAAATCTTATCATCATGAAAACTGAATAAACACATAAACATGCCAAATAAAAGAAAGATGTCAGCTCCTGCACAGTGCCACTAGGGGCCAGAAGATGGGTTGGACCCCCCCCCCCCCCCCCCCCCCGGTTAGATTACCAAAAAGGAGTCTACTTCCAAATACAACTTTGCGGGTGCCCAGGGATTCTCCACTGCTAGCACTATTTCTTCCATACTGTATGCATAGTTTGTTCTCGTACCGGTATGAATGGGTTCGTATCGTACGGTACGAGTTTTTATTTTTATTTTTTATTTTTTATTTTTTTTCCCAAAAAATTTTTCCCTTGAAAAAAAAAAATCCAAATGCTTTAAAAAAAAAGAAACCCTGCTTTACGAAGATCCCAAATGCTCGCAATACTTCGCAACTTTCGTGTCCACTCAGTATTCCATATGGGGTTGTTGAGAGACCTAAAAAAATCTGGCAAGGTAGACTGGTAGTGTACACTTGATTGGTAGGATGAGAGAATCTTGCTACATCACTTGGGGATCCCTGGTATAGGTAGGCTAGACAATTAGATTCTCAAGTTATGTACGAGGGAGAAGATTTGGACATGGCCATTTTGATCTAGAGAGGAGTCCCTAAACTTATCACCCTAGATGCACTCCTCGTATTTATGCAAGGACGGTCCCTTAGTCATAACGCTACACTGGGAGACCTTTGGTATTGCATTACCCATCCAGGTTCTTTTTTGGAGACAATCGGGAGATCAAACCGGGAGAGACACATATCCATGTTTTGGTTCCTCAAGCACTGTAGACTCCTCCCCTCCCAACCTTCCCTCACATTCAAGCTTGAAGCTCCATAGGGTTGTAAGTGTAAAAAATAAAAATCGTATTTTATCGTACGGTATCCAAAAATTTCATATCGTACCAAAAATTCCCGTACGGTATCGTATCGTCGTACGGTATCGTATTTTCATATCGTGACAACCATGTAGCCCACTAGACACTACTAACCCGACCTGGATGTGGTGACCTGGCCGACTGTAGATACACTGGCCGACAGCCCATTTGTTGGCCGACTGGCTGGGAAAGGTCGTGGGTTGCTGTCGGCCTGTTTTGTGCTGGCCGACCAACAACCAAGGGCCATATAAAATGGCCCCTTGCCCCCCCACATTTCCGCTGTGCATTCTGACAGTAACTACACTTCTGAATGTTCCGGATCTAAAAATTCAAGATGTGGAGTACTCTCTTATGGGAGAATATAAAAAGAAACAACTACGACATGAAGCCTATGAAGAGAAGCTAGTGGATCAAGCATATCTCACTCAAAAGAAGAATGTCAAAACCTCCTCAATGCACTCATGTGATAGGATTGGCCATCTCACGAAGAATTCTTATCACAAGGATAAACCAAAGCTCCAATGCACAACATGTGGAAAGCTAGGACATCTTGCAGAAAAATGTTACAACAACAAGGGTGAAGCAAACATTGCTAGCATCTCTACACTTGAAGCAAACATTGCACTATGCAACATGTAAACGCCTCTTATGATGATGAAGAGGCATCATGGGCTTTTTAAAGCCATGTAATGTTCTCCATTGCCCATATGTAAATCACCTCTAACCACCTATGATGTAGGTTATGTGATATGTCTATGCCCACATGGCCATGTAGCCCTTAAAGGGAGATTGATGGGAGTGTTGGGTTTCCATGCCCAACTCATGATAGTGCATAGGAGGCACTATGTTTCATGGAGTTATGATGGGGCTTTAGAGGGATACACTATGCTTAGAAAGTACCTAGGACTCATGCATTTTTATTCATGTAGAGCTATGCTCATAGGAGCTATGCTATTGCATATGTTTTCTTTTTTTTTTCCGAGAAAAGATCCTTTCATTAGTTATAAAAAAAAACGCCCACTGGGCTACAAAACCCCTCTCCTGCTCATAAGAATATTGCATTATGTTTTCATTCTCATGTTCCATAGTATGGATCAAGGAGGCTGTTGGATATGCTCCATCACATGAACACATACACATCCCCTTGGTAGAGTTCAAACTCAAAGGTCATTAAGACATTAGTATTGGCCCTTTTCACTCTTGTAACAAGGTCATAGAGCAACCACCTACATCCACCTTCTTTGGAGATATTCTTGGAGGCAAGAGGTGGAGATAATCAAGGAGTTAATGGAGGAGGGGATTATGGAGAAGATTAGTACCTAATCATCAACTAATCTCATGTACCTTGAGCCTATTTAAGAGGCATCGAATTAATGCAATTGTGTCTCTCTATTTTCTATCATTTGCAGTGTTATTATGATTAATGCTAATCACTATTATCAACCCCCTTAATCAACAAAACCAACAAAATCACCACTAGAATAGGTGATGCCATAATCTTAGGTACCTCGAAGATAACGAAGAACTCTCAAGGTTGCCTCCCAATGAGACCAAGCAACTGATGAGAACTGACAGAGAACACTCATAGCATAGGAGATATCTGGACGAGTGTTGGCTAGGTAAAGCAATGAGCCAACAATCTACCAGTATTCTGTGGAATCCACCAAGGGTGTATCATCCTCCTTGGATAACTTGGCATTGGGATCCATGGGACAAAAGGGAGGTGTACAGTTTGACAACCCATAAAGTGAGAGCAGCTTCTTCACATACTTCTGCTAAGAAATGAAGATACAGTCATTTTTCTGCCAAACCTCCAGCCTAAGAAAATAATGAAGAAGGCCAAGATCAGTCATCTCAAATGTCGTTGAAAGCTTGGACTAAACCTATGTGACCAACTCAATATCTAAGCTAGAAAGGATGAGGTCAACAACATACAAAACAATGACACAAATATCCCCATCAGAAAGAAGCACATAGAGATTGCTGTTAGCATATGCCCTCTCAAAGCCAAGTGATAACAAGAAGACATCAATCTTCTGATACCAGGCACGGGGTGCCTATTTGAGACCATAAAGAGCCTTCTTCAGAAGATACACATAGGTGTCCTGCAAGGTTGTTAGAGGCGTCAGATGCGTTTGGTACGAGGCAGGTATGGTACGCGCCTCGAAAGACTCGTATTTTTTCGAGACGTTAGACGTCTCTTATATATATATATAAGAGACGTTAGGCGTCTCTTATATATATACATACATACATACATACACAATGAATCATGATAGATAGATATATATATCACATAGATAGTGATAGATAGATAGATTATGAGAGAGAGAGAGAGAGAGAGAGAGACTAGAGTCAACTTTCAAGACCTTAGACGGTAGAGTCTAGACTGTAGAGCGAGTCGTGACGAGTCTAGATGATATCACCATTTAATTTTACAAAAATTAAGAATGATTGAACACTCAAAAGAGTCAAAGACAATAGATTAAGAATGCATACATCAAAAAGATTCATACATATTACATGCCATCATCATGATCATCATAAAGATTCACTCAGAGTCTTAGACTCCAGAGTCTGAACTATCGGATCTACCACTAGCAGCCTCACTTGAGGCATTAGACTCATCACTACTAGGAGAAGGCTCCTCACTAGATTCTAAATGAAAATCCCCATCTGAGATGAGATTGTCATCATCATCATACTCGGGGCTCCGAGCATCTACATCCACAAGGGCTCCATCCTGACCAAGTGATGCATCCTCATCTGCAGCATAAGTAGAAGAGCTACTAGAGCCCCGTCGCCGATATGTTTGGATGGGTGGTTGAGATCCTCCCCGTATAATCTGGCAGCCTCGACTCGCTACACTAATGCCTCCTCTGCTCGTGGTGGTGGAATGAGAACCACTAGCAGCAAGGCGCTCACGACCTCGAGTACGGGTGATGCGCATATCTATCTCCTGTAGCTCTCTATGGAGCTCAGCGTAGATGGCATCTTCCGGTGTCTCTTGCCTTGGTTGAATGCTCCTACGGTTCTCTGCAGTGAGTTGGATGTCATCGAGATTTACCTACATTGAAGTTGACAGAATAATAACATGTAAGTTGTAACTTCTGGGTTACAAGATAGTCGAGGGTCGAGACTAAATAGAAAGCATTAAAATTATAGATTTTGATTATTAGAGAATCGAGATACCTACTTGCTTCGGGATGTGAAGCTCTTGAAGATTTCGCACCATCCGCGAGTTAGCGCAGCAATATACGAGGCGCTCTAACTGGGATGTGCTAAGCTTGTTCCTAATCTTCATGTGCACGAGGGAGTATGCACTCCAATTCCTCTCGCATG
Source organism: Cibotium barometz (assembly GCF_041138505.1). Lineage (NCBI taxonomy): Eukaryota > Viridiplantae > Streptophyta > Polypodiopsida > Cyatheales > Cibotiaceae > Cibotium > Cibotium barometz. The sequence goes on from NC_141100.1 coordinate 15,577,885, forward strand.
CACCCGCAGAGCAATCCTAAGAGCAAAAAACAAAAAAATTAATTTTAATAATATGAGTAAATAGAATTAGAAGAGGCAATGGCAAATGACCGTCACCTAGGCAAGGATCCTCATGGCAAAAGCTTGTAGAGATGGGGTGGAATAGCCATACGTCTCCCACCATGAGAGTGGCTTCACCATCACCTCTCTTCTTCTAGAAGTAGGACGAGTGTACGATTGCCCGGTCAAGTTGTTGTAGGCAATGAGCTCCTCGTCCATCTTGATTTGTGCTTCATCATCAAGCACACGACGCATATAGACGTCTGCATTGGACCGGATCTCTTGATCCGAGAAGACTTCCCTTGTTTTGTAGAGAGGATGGAGGAATGCGGCCATACCTGAATGGGAGAGGAGAATTAGGGTTTCATGTGGGAGACATACACAGAGAAGAAGGGAGAGAGAGAGAGAGAGAGTTGTGGGGATAAGTCAACTCATAGAATGAGTGTGTGACTCCCCTATCACACATGTATATTTGCACTAGTACACAGTGCACTTAGTACATTAAAAGTACTAAGTGTACTATGTACTATAAAACACATGGGCTTGTACACACTATAAGGGTGGGCATAATGCCTTTACCCCAACAACCTCCCACTTAAAGGCAAAGTGCCCTTAAGTAAAGGAAAAGAAAAATCAGCATGTACATGATAATATACAAGGCCATATCAAGGCTGAAACTGGCCTCATCCAATGCCCATCAAGTGTCTGCAATGAGCAAACCGCTCCGGAGGCAAACTCTTTGTCAACAGATCAGCCGGTGTAACGGGAGGCGGACGCGTGTATTGGAATCGTATAAATGTGAACAAGATTCTGAGCACTTAACACTTGAGCATTACAACCACAAAGCTGAAAATGACAGTACACCACATAAAGGGGCCGATGATAGGCTGACCCCCCCCCCCTTTAGGTTATATTACCAAAAGAGTCTGCAAGTACAAGTTTACGGGTGCCTAGGGATTCACCACCAGCCTGCACCTGATTCTTCCAAATACATCATGAATGAATACATTTCAAACAAGAGAATCTGTAGGTACATCCGCCCTACACACAGGTACATCCGCCCTGCACAAGCCTCTTCACAGGTACATCCGCCCTGCACAAGAGTATCACAATCCTCACAGGTACTCCGCCCTGCACAAGATGTAAATGGATCTTTAGGCCCTGTTTCCACGCGAGAAACTGATCCAGAAACCTGTGTTCTCCGCGAGCAAGTGTTCCCAATGCTTGCCCTAAACACCTGTTACACCAGGAATCCTTGAGACACATCCATGCTCACATATTCCATTGCTGTCCGGCCTGTTTTATGCAATAACCAGTCCAAAACAGCAACTTTCCATCGCGAGAAATCCACCTGTAAAGGGTCCTACAGCCCTGTGGAGGTCCCTAGAGCTGTCCTGTACTGTCCAAGTTGACTTTGGACACCTGTAACCAGCCCAAAACTTAAGGGGCTTGGTGGGTTCACATACAGGCTGACAAGTGTCCCCATAAGGTGTCCAGGTAGGTGTCCAGCCCATAGTGCTCCATTTGTCCTGTTTGTATAAGTTTAGGTCCAAGTTCCAACCAAATGGGAAATGGCCATAAGCTGTCCGGACTTCATTAATTTTGGTCCAACCAAATGCGAACCCATTATAAGTTGTCCAGCCACTTATTAATGAGTGTGGACCTGCAAACCAATAAACTTTAGTAGTAAATGAAATAAACTGTAAATTAAGTGTGGACGCACTTACCACCTGCAAAACCCATAAGCCCACAGTTTTAGGCCCAAGCAGGAGTGCACACACGTGTCCACAAGGTGCCCGGGCGTCCCCGGTCCCTCGGACTTCACAAGCCAAAATAACAAGCATTGACCAGGCAGCAAGACAATGTCACACAAAGTAAAATAAAGTTATGGCATGCATCATTTATGCATTGTGCACATGTAAACTTGGAGAACCACCTATCATCATTCTTGTACTTGAAAATATTCCGCCTGCCATCATAACACACCATGTGTGCATGGCCGGAATCCACACGGGCACCGCCCGAAAGTCCACAAATGTCTTGCCATGTCCTTGGACTCATATGCATCCACTCATATGATCCATACACATGCCCAGGTATAATACATACATGCATCCGCATGTTTCTAGGCCTGACACGCATCCGCATGTCCCTAGAATATAGGGATTTGTGACAGCCGGGTTGTCATCCGTATGAATCTTAACAAGCTGAATTTGCTTGTTCTCTATCACCTCTCTGATGAAGTGATACTTCACATCCACATGCTTCGTCTTTGCATGAAAGACAGGGTTCTTTGCCAACTGGATGGCACTCTGACTGTCACAATGCAACAATGGAATATCCCCTGTATAACCCAAATCAACCACTAACCGAGATAGCCATAATGCCTCCTTGCAAGCCTCTGTGGTTGCAATATACTCGGCCTCTGTAGTAGATAAGGCAATGCACTTCTGCATCCTGGATATCCATGACACAGCACCTCCTGTGAATGTAAACACATAACCGGTAGTAGACTTTCGGTTATCTGGATGACCGGCATAATCCGAACCCGTGTAACCATGCACTAATGCATCCTGTTTGCCAAAACAAATGCACATATCCTGTGTGGGCCAAAACAAATGCACATATCCTGTGTGCCCTTCAGGTATCTCATGACACCTTTCACTGCTTCCCAATGCTTCTTGCCAGGTTTGGCCATGTATCTAGAAACCACTCCCACTGCAAATGCAATGTCCGGCCTAGTAGCAACCATGGCATACATGAGACTGCCACAAGCTGAAGCATACGGAATCTTGGCCATATCAGCCCTGTGACTATCCGACTGTGGGCTGTCCATAGCACTGAGTTTCACATATGGAGGCAAAGGAGTACTAGTCTTCTTCCCCCCATCCATATTGAACCTCTGCAAAACTTTGCCAATGTATTCCTTCTGAGACAAATACAACACATGCTGATTTCTGTCCCGAAGTATCTGTTAGAAGTCATCTCCTGTCTAGACATATACACCAGGGCCTTTGTTGTGGGTGTGCCCGCCCTTATGAGGTGTTTTATCATTTTTTCTCACTCCCCGTATTTTTCCCCTATTTTTCCCATTTTTTCCGAGGCTTGGGAGGGTTGCCAGAGGGTGCCAAGAGCAGTACAGTGCTGGCCGACTGGGTGTTGATCAGTCGGGGGCACTCTTGCTGCTGGCCGACTGGTTTTGATTAGTTTTTGGCACCAGATTGCTGGCCGACTGCATTAATGCAGTCGTGGACCTTTTTTTATCAGTCGTGGGCTTTTCTTTATGCTGGCCGACTGCCCTCTAGGGAGGTATATATAGGTCCTCAGCCCCCATACCTCATTTGTATCATATTTCGGGATCTTCTTGTGTATATCAGAGCAGAGTTACACGCCTACATCTCTCTCTCTCTTGTGTTGTTTTTCTACCTGCGTTTTTGCTTTTGCTCTTGTGTTCCCAGATCTGGTCATCATCTCCACTGCAAATTCTGACATGGTATTAGAGCCCTAGGCTCTAGATAGGTCTTGGGATTTGTGTGAGCAAGAGGGGGACTGTTTTGTGGCTGATTGGTGGACTGTTTTGGGCTGTTCGGGAAGAGGAGAAGCAAGAGGAAGGCGGGCTGATTTGCTGGACAGCCACTTGCAGGTTTTAGTTCTTCTTTGTTCCCACCCACCCACCCTTTTCAGAGTACATCCCCGCTATGGCAGATCTGTTTGAGATGGCCGAGAGACATGTGAAGATTCCGACACTCCCCACGTTCCCGGTGGACCGTCAGTTGGACGGGAGCAACTACGGCATATGGAAGGTGATGATGGAATCCGTTCTGGAGTCCTACGACCTCGCTGATTTCGTCGTTGTTGGTGTTCCACGGCCGGAAGTAGAGGAAGGGGAGTTACCGTCAACCCGAAAGGACCGGGAGGCCCAAATACAGATGTGGGATCGTGTCAACGCCAGGGTCCGTTCGTTTATTTTTCTCAACTGCACACCGCAGGTAATCAATCATGTCAAGCACATGACGCTGGCTAGAGGTATATGGCAGCATTTGGCCTCACTTTACAACAGGGTATCGCCCATGAAGAGGATTTCCTTGGTAGTACAGATGCGGGGTATGAGCCCTGCAAAGTCGTCGACGATGTGGGAGCATATTAACAAGCTGCAGGCTCTTCAGCAGGAAGTTCTTCAGGCTGGGAAGGAGATATCGTCAGAGGACATGGCCATCACGTTGCTGTCACATTTGCCCTCTTCGTACTCAGCATTTTACTCGTCTTTGATTACCAGTGGCAGGCTCAGCACCATCACGTGGGAGGAGCTTGTGCCCATGGTCCTGGACCAGGAGGAACGATTCACGAACCCTCCTCAGGGTGGAGGTTCGGAGGCCTTTACTGGCCAACGGTCGAAAGGCCGTAACTCGGGCAAAGGGAAGGCTTCATCGGAGAAGTCTTTTGAGAAGAAGTCCGACGCTGACCGCGTGTGATATGCAGCGGAAGTCTTTGTATTGGTTGATCCTGTCACACAATATGCTCACACCGTCTTCTGTATCCTGAGTTTCGTGAGTTTAGCAATCCATTTCATTTACTTCAAACTTTAAAGAGATGAGAGAGAGAGATATGAGAACTGTACACCACATTGGGTCCCGAATTACCCACTGAAGGGCCCCCTATCCCGATAACGAGATAGTATTTGCTTTATTACTTTAGAGAGAATGACTTTGTGTTGGGGTAAAGGCGTTATGCCCACCCTTATAGTGTGTACAAGCCCATAAGTTATAGTACATAGTACACTTAGTACTTTTAATGTACTAAGTGCACTATGTGTACTAGTGCAATATACATGTGTGATAGGGGAGTCACACACTTATGCCTCATGAGTTGACTTATCCCCACAACTCTCTCTCTCTCTCTCCCTTGTTGTGCTTCTCTGTGTATGTCTCCCACATAACCTAACCCTAATTCTCCCATCAACTGGTATCAGAGCCTGCAGGTCGACTAGGGGTTGACGCTGAGTTTCTTCAGAAACGCGTAGCTGAAGCTGAAGCTGAAGCTGGAGCAGGCCCGTGCTCTCTGTTTGATCGAGCAAAGAAAGCCTGTGTAAGCTGAGTGCTGGGCGTGAACGAAGGCAGCAAAGCGAGCGTTAGCCATTGAAGGAGGCGCAGCCAATCAGGCGGCGAAGGCTTTAGTCGACCGCTGGTCACCGAGCGCATAGCAAGTGGAGGCTTTAGTCGTCGGCTGGCGCTAGGCGAAACTGAAGCGAAGGCGTCGAGCGTGGAGCAGCTAACACAGCGTGGAGCGAAGAAGCGCTAGGCAAGTGAACGCACGGCGAAGGCTTCTGCGCAAGGAAGTCACCGTACGCTGCAACTCGCTACTAGTCGAGAGGTGGGCGAAGAGCAATGGAGAGTGCCGACTCCAAGCCCCTTCAGGGTCGCAGCAGCCAAGCGACGTGTTGCCACCAGGCGTATTAGCGCTGGGCGTTAGACACGTAAGCCAAGGAGGCGCAGCAGAGACCCATGAAGCTTCTGTTCGTGGAGATGGGCGTTGGATACGATCAGCATGGGACATCACTGCAGCAGCCGTCCGCGCTTGCAAAAATGCCATCAGCTCGAACTCCATACCAGCATTCCGAACAGGAGCAATTCCAGGAGTCAGGAGATGAAGCTAAAGTTAAAACTTGGTGTGCCAAAAGCCCTCCAACAGCATCATCTATACAGCAGCATCAAATTCATCAACCCCTTTCCTGCAACAGAAAATCAAAAATCAAGGTATTTGCCTCAATTTTTTTTTTGGGATTTGCAATTGAGCAGGTGCAATCATTAATTGAGCAAATACAGGCGCCGAATTGCTCAATTTTTTGAGCAAAATTGGCAAAATTGGGTGACATTGGTCACAATCAGGATCAATTTGCAGGAAATTGAATGTCGAAATTTGGGGCTTTTGATGTAATTGTGCAATTAAGCACTCATACATGCTGTATGATGTGAGAAATCGCACATTTGGGCAAAATTGCAGCAAATTGCAGTGCAAATCAAGGGGCTTTTGTGCCGATTTGGTTGATTTGCATGCAGGCAATCGCATTTGATGGTGTGGATAATGTGTTGATGCCTTACAAGCACTCAATGTGCCTGTAAATCAAGGGGCTTTCATGTATTTGATGTATATGTGGCCAGGGGGAAGCATCGTGAACACTCTGGATGCCTTCATGTGCGTCAATGTACCATGTATGATCAGAAAATGATCTTAAATCAAGGGGCTTTTCAAGTTTGTATGCTTGTTGAGCTTGGCAAAGCAGCAGGCAAGACATTTATGCCTTGAATCCTCAAAAAATCAGCTTGCAGTCAAGGGGCTTTTGCCCAATTTCTGTTCGGGACTGTTTTATGCAATGTTCGGGACTGTAAAAGTCTGATTTTTAATCATTTGGACAGCCAGGAGAGCATTTATTGCTATTGTACCTGCCGGTACAGATTTGGCACAGCTTTGTGCAAGTTTTGGCATTGCTGTACACTGTTTTGAGTGACCAAAAGGTTCAATTTCAGCTGCTGTACTTGCCGGTACAGGTTTGGTACATCATTGGTGAGCACTTGGTACTGCTGTACAGTACTTTGGAAGGGCAAAAGAGCACATTTAAGGTGCTGTCCAAAATCTGCAGCAACCAGATTTTGGTGTTTTTCATCACATAAAGTGGGAGAAAAGTTGCATTCTTGCTTCCGCAGTGGGAGATAAAGCTTGGGAGAAAAACTGTGAGCACTTTATGTGCTTTTGGTGCAGTGTTTGCACATCTTGGGTGCAGTGTTTGCACATTTGCAGGGAGTCAGGCATTAAAGGTTGCATATTGCTATGGCAACCACAGGTGAGAGCTCTTCATTGCTTCACATCAAGAAGCTTGAAGGCTCGCATAATTATGATATTTGGCAAACCCAGTGCTACAATGTGTTGCTTCAGAAAAAGCAGCACAAGCCTATCAAAGAAAGGGGTGTAATGCCCGCTTCTCTTACTGCTGAAGAGTGGGAAGATATGGATGAGCTGGCAAGATCTACTATCATGTTGTCTGTGTCAGACTCATTACTTTTCAGCATTCGTGAAGAGAAGACAGCTTGGGGAATGTGGCAGAGATTGCAGGACTTGTATGCCCAACAAAGTGCCTCAAGCAAAGTGTATTGGTTGAAGAAACTCATAGGTCTTCAGATGAAGGAAGGGGCGTCTATGACAACCCATCTAAATGAGTTTAATGGTATTGTCAGCCAGGTCATTAATCAAAAATTGGCAATGGACGATGAGTTCAAAGCCACTTTTCTGTTATGCACTTTGCCAGAGAGTTGGGACACATTCAGGACAGCCACTAGCAATTCGCATGCTATGCTGTCATATGCAGATGTTGAGGGTGCTCTTCTTCAAGAAGAGATGAACAGGAAAAACAACTATGTTGGAAAGTCTAATGCAATGAATGCACGTGGGAGATCCCAACAAAGGGGTAAAAGCCAAGAACGGGGAAGGAGCAAGTCTCGCTCCAAAAAGGATTTGGAATGCCATTATTGTGGCAAGAAGGGACACATCAAAAAGCAATGCTACAAATGGAAAAATGATCAAAAAGAAAAGGGAAAAGGCAAAGACAAAGAGAAAGATGAAGCCAAAGATGTAAAGCCAAAGGGCAAAAGTGGAGTCAAGATTGAAGAAATCAATGTGTCACATGCAGGTGGCAGTGAGGATGAGGTCCTATTTACTTCTTCACTTGTTGCCCATTCACTTCTTACAGGTGGTCATGGTATGCACTCATGGATCATTGATTCAGGTGCCTCCTTTCATGTCACAGGTTGCAGAGACTTGTTTGTCAGGTATACTGCTGGTAATGAAGGAGTGGTTTATTTGGGTGATAACCATGCATGCAAGATTCTTGGCAGAGGTGATGTGAGGCTTGTGTTTTCAGATGGCTCACAGCTTATGCTCCATGATGTCAGGCATGTGCCTGAGATCAAGAAGAATCTGCTTTCTACTGGACAGCTTGATGATGCTGATTATGTTACCACATTTGGTCGTGGAAAGTGGAAAATTAGTAAGGGCTCACTGGTTGTTGCCAGAGGCTCTAAGGTGGACACTCTTTACTTTATGCATGCAGGTGTTTGTCACCATGCTAATGTAAATGCAACCGAGCTGCCGGAAATTTCTATGTGGCATAGCCGGTTGGGACACATGAGTGTCAAGGGAATGGAGCAATTGTCTCGTTTGGGTTACTTGCCTTCTCTAAAGTTTTCAAGTTTTCAGTTTTGTGAGCATTGTATATATGGTAGGCAACTACAGTGCCCCCACAAGAAAGCTCTTGGACAGAAAGATGCTCAGTTAGAGCTTGTGCATACAGATGTATGTGAGATGCCTCAGCTTTCTTTGGGAGGGGCAAAATATTTTGTGTCTTTCATTGATGATGCCACACGCAAGGTGTGGGTTTATCCTCTTCGTTTGAAGAGTGATACATTCTCAGTGTTTCAGAAGTTTGTTGCTCATGTTGAGAATCAAACTGGCAAAACACTGAAGGCTTTGCGTTCCGACAATGGTGGAGAGTACATGTCCAAACAGTTTCAGGACTTTTGTGATGCTAAAGGCATCAAGAGGGAGCTCTCTACTCCTTATGATCCTCCACAAAACGGGACAGCAGAGAGGATGAACAGGACCATACAGGAGAAGGTCCGTTCTATGTTGTCACATGCTGCATTACCTCATGGTTTTTGGGCTGAAGCTGTTATGACAGCCGTTCACCTTATAAACAGGTCACCTAACACGAGGCTTGGTGGGAAAGTGCCAGAAGAAGTATGGACAGGGAAGCCTCCGTCATACAAGCACTTGAGAGTGTTTGGTTGCGTTGCGTACGTGCACATACGCAGGGAAATGCGCACCAAACTTGATCCTAAGTCTCACAAATGCATATTCCTAGGATATGGTGACAGAGGTGAAATGGGGTATAGACTTTGGGATCCCATGAATAGAAAGATCATACGCAGCAATGATGTCATTTTTTATGAAACATGCATGTATAAGGAGCCTGCAAGGCAACAGGAGCCTGGCAGAGTCATCTTTGATGATGATGGACATCATGGACAACAACAAAGGGCTGTAAATCAGCCATTACAGCAAGAAAACCAGCCCTTAAATGGTGCTGAAAATGGTCCAAATGGACAGCCAGAGATGGCAGAAGATATCCCTATGGATATACCACAGTTAGAGGAGATACCGGGCATGATTTTTCAGCCTTATGGCATGGAACAGGAGCCACCAATGGGTGATATGCAGGCTGGACAGCAACCTGCAAATGATGGTCATTGGGTACGGAGGTCCACAAGACCCTCCAGAGCCCCTGACAGGTTTGTTCCAGGGGTTGACTATTTGATGCTTACTGACTGTGGGGAGCCCTCATGTTATAAAGAGGCTTTACAGAGGGCAGACAAAGCTCTATGGGAGCGTGCCATGAAGTCAGAGATGGATTCTCTGCATAAAAATGGAACTTGGAAGTTGGTGCATTTGCCTGCAGGCAAGAAGGTTTTGCCATGCAAGTGGGTTTACAGGCTCAAAGTTGCACCAGATGCAAAGCCAAGATACAAAGCCAGGTTAGTGGCTAAGGGCTTCAAGCAGGAATATGGTGTGGACTTTGAGGAGATCTTCTCTCCAGTGGTCAAAATGACCACACTTAGAGCTGTGTTGGCTTTGGTTGCACATGATGATCTGGACTTGATTCAGATGGATGTGAAGACTGCTTTTCTTCACGGTGATCTCCATGAGGAGATATATATGCAGCAGCCAGAGGGTTATGCAGTGACTGGAAAGGAGAAGCTTGTATGCAAGCTGAAAAAGAGTCTTTATGGACTCAAACAGGCACCAAGGGAATGGTATCATAAATTTGATACATTCATGAAATCTCAGAAATTCAGGAGAAGTGACATAGATCACTGCTTGTACACCAAGAAAGCTTTGGATGGCAGTCTATTGATCCTCATCTTATATGTTGATGATATGGCAGTCTATTGATCCTCATCTTATATGTTGATGATATGTTGATTGCCGGGAAATCTCGTAAAGAGATGGATTCCTTGAAGAAGAGGCTGCATGAAACCTTTGATATGAAGGATTTGGGTGATGCAAATCACATTTTGGGTATGCGGATACTTCGGGACAGAAATCAGCATGTGTTGTATTTGTCTCAGAAGGAATACATTGGCAAAGTTTTGCAGAGGTTCAATATGGACGGGGGGAAGAAGACTAGTACTCCTTTGCCTCCATATGTGAAACTCAGTGCTATGGACAGCTCATAGTCGGATAGAGACAGGGCTGATATGGCCAAGATTCCGTATGCTTCAACTTGTGGCAGTCTCATGTATGCCATGGTTGCTACTAGGCCGGACATTGCATTTGCAGTGGGAGTGGTTTCTAGATACATGGCCAACCCTGGCAAGAAGCATTGGGAAGCAGGTGTCATGAGATACCTGAAGGGCACACAGGATTTGTGCATTTGCTTTGGCAAACAGGATGCATTAGTGCATGGTTATACGGATTCGGATTATGCCGGTCATCCAGATAATCGGAAGTCTACTACCGGTTATGTGTTTACATTCACAGGAGGTGCTGTGTCATGGATATCCAGGATGCAAAAGTGCATAGCCTTATCTACTACAGAGGCCGAGTATATTGCAGCCACAGAGGCTTGCAAGGAGGCATTATGGCTATCTCGGTTAGTGGTTGATTTGGGTTATACAGGGGATATTCCATTGTTGCATTGTGACAGTCAGAGTGCCATCCAGTTGGCAAAGAACCCTGTCTTTCATGCAAAGACGAAGCATGTGGATGTGAAGTATCACTTCATCAGAGAGGTGATAGAGAACAAGCAAATTCAGCTTGTTAAGATTCATACGGATGACAACCCGGCTGATCTGTTGACAAAGAGTTTGCCTCCGGAGCGGTTTGCTCATTGCAGACACTTGATGGGCATTGGATGAGGCCAGTTTCAGCCTTGATATGGCCTTGTATATTATCATGTACATGCTGATTTTTTCTTTTCCTTCATTTAAGGGCACTTTGCCTTTAAGTGGGAGGTTGTTGGGGTAAAGGCGTTATGCCCACCCTTATAGTGTGTACAAGCCCATAAGTTATAGTACATAGTACACTTAGTACTTTTAATGTACTAAGTGCACTATGTGTACTAGTGCAATATACATGTGTGATAGGGGAGTCACACACTTATGCCTCATGAGTTGACTTATCCCCACAACTCTCTCTCTCTCTCTCTCCCTTGTTGTGCTTCTCTGTGTATGTCTCCCACATAACCTAACCCTAATTCTCCCATCACTTTGGACTGTAGATAAGCCAAACGCAAGATCTCGGAGGATCGGAGAGCGGCTGATCTGTACACTGCTGTAGAAACACCTCAATGACTTGATCTCGAGCCTATGCACTCTTCCCAAGGGCATGAGGAAGGGCTGCACACCTGAGGCTCAAAGAAGAAGAAGGTGGACTGTTCTACACACTGTTAGAATGCTGAAAACACATATGAATGCTGAGTTACCTTCACGAGATGACTGCTGAATGTGTGGATGATGCACAGAAGGTTGGGCACTGATGCAAACAACTGTTTCAGGGCTGGAAACTGCTGTAGACTGAACCTTCAGGGCTGGAATCTGCTGTGGACAGAAACGCTGAGCTGTGGAGAGGGCTGTGGACTGAAACGCATGAGCAACAGGGGACTGCAGGGCTGCTGTACGGCTGGAACAGAAATGCAGCACTGCTGCTGTACTGCTGTGCAAAAACGCAGGTCTATGCAGGCTGATTTTTGGCGTTGAACTGAGGGTGAAGGGTATGCTGAATCTAGGCCTGAACTGAGTGCTGAATTCAGGGCTGAATGAAGCTAGGGTTTCTCAAGGGCTGGAGAAGAAAGCTTATGGGCTCTAGGGCTGGATTAGTCTTGGGCTGAAAGCAAGAGAGAGGAGAGCTCTTAGCACAATGAAGACTGAATGAGGAAAAGAGGCTCTAGGCAAGCCTATTTATACTAACTGGAGGTTGGTCATTTAATAAAGTTAATATTTATAAATGCCCAATAATGCAAATAATGATAAATAAATACTAATAAATATGGAAAAAATACCAGATAAATCCCAGTAAATTCCCTAAGGCTTTGGGGATGTTCTAAATGATGCACAGGCATATGTATGCATATTATGCAAGATGCAGAGTGCTTTCTGATGCAAACCCTAAGGCTTCTACTGACTCTACATGCATGAATGATTCTCTCCAAATGGGTTAAGGGACTTGACTGACTGGAAGACCCACTAAGGCTGAGGAATGACCTACGTAGCTCGTGCCTCACTTATCCTGGACTGAGGATGTACAATGGGGTCACGGCGTATGACAAATATCATCCTACTGGGTTCTAAAACTGTACAAATGTTGCACTTCTGATGATGAGCCATCTTGTCACCATGCACTGAGTGCAGAGTGCATGTGACACCGCGAGAAACTGAAGGCAGAGAGGACCTGTAATGATTGTGGCGAGAAAGGCCACTACTGGAGGCAGTGTCCCAAGCAGAAGACCGAGAAGCGTGATGACTCCTCAGCAGCAATCATGAAGACTCCGGCTTTTGTGCACCTGGAGGTGATGGACACCGATGTTTCATTTTCTTCAGGCAGGGAGGAGATTGGAGGACTCGCCGCAACGGATACTCGGGAGAGGATTCTCGATAGTGGTGCTTCCAGGCACGTGACTCCTTCCCGTTCCGGTTTACAGGATCTCTGCAGGTGTTCTGGTCATATTCTAACCGGGGATACGTCCACTATCCCAGTTCACAGTGAGGGCAAGATGGAGATAGTTCCCGATGGCAGAGGGGGGAAGCATTCCTCCCAGGTGTTGTATGTTCCGGCACTTGGTTTTCATCTGTTGTCAGTGCATCAGGTTTGCAAGACTGGCGTACGGGTGGAGTTTGATGAGCATTTTGTTGCTCTCCGGGACAAAGCAACAGGCCAAGTGGTTTGGGAAGGTGGAGTGGAGAATGGAGTCTACAGGCTTTCAGCACTCTCTCTCCCAGGTCCTCAGGATTGTGATGAGTGGCAGTGTGGTAATGGCGCGTACAGGCTTTCCGAGACCAGATGGTGGATAGCTTACCAGTAGATGGCAGCAGTTGGCAGGAACTTTCCAGTACTGATGTTGGTAGTTCTTGTGTTCGTCAGTCAGAGGAAGCTGAACAGGTCACTTGTGCTCTGAAGGTGGCAGGTGCTTACTTGCAGAAGGAGGTGGTTTCTCCAGGCTTTGTGGTTCCGGATTCAGAGGGGGTGGTTTACAGGTTTCATCACGTTTCCAGGACTTGCTTGTGCACCGTAACAGGTGTTGATCCTTGTGAGCAGTGTGATGTCTCTGTGACTCAGAAGCTGTATGGTTCATTGATCTGGTTGATGGACACCGGATTGGACGGGAGCTTCCTGATGAGGCGGTTGAGCTCATGGTTGCAGATGTCTCTTTGGGAGGCAGGATTGCGTTTCCTGTGGTTTCTGCGGCATGCGAAGGATCATGGACCCTTGTACACAGGAGGGGGATTGTTGGATGGAGTCCGACTCCACGTCTGGAGTGACTCAGTTTGGGGGGGACATCCGGACACGAGGGGATCTACTTCAGGCCCAGGAGCAGTTTTACGGAGCAGGAGGAGGTTGCATTGCAGGTTTGGGCTTCCACTGGAGGAACCCATGGTCATCCAGAGGCACTTTGTTCGTGAACAGATCGTTGCTGATGACATCTTGCTGGAGTTCTGTTCGACGGAGGACAGTACGGTGGACCTCTTCACGAAGTCGCTCTCTCAGGATTTGCTCAGGCGGCACCCCAGCTCCCAGTGGTTGGTTACACAGCCAGGAGCTGAGAGGGGTGTTAGAAGTCATCTCCTGTCTAGATATATACACCAGGGCCTTTGTTGTGGGTGTGCCCGCCCTTATGAGGTGTTTTATCATTTTTCCTCACTCCCCGTATTTTTCCCCTATTTTTCCCATTTTTTCTGAGGCTTGGGAGGGTTGCCAGAGGGTGCCAAGAGCAGTACAGTGCTGGCCAACTGGGTGTTGATCAGTTGTGGGCACTCTTGCTGCTGGCCGACTAGTTTTGATCAGTTTTGGGCACCAGATTGCTGGCCGACTGCATTAATGCAGTCGTGGACCTTTTTTATCAGTCGTGGGCTTTTCTTTATGCTGGCCGACTGCCCTCTAGGGAGGTATATATAGGTCCTCAGCCCCCATACCTCATTTGTATCATATTTCGGGATCTTCTTGTGTATATCAGAGCAGAGTTACACGCCTACATCTCTCTCTCTCTTGTGCTGTTTTTCTGCCTGCGTTTTTGCTTTTGCTCTTGTGTTCCCAGATCTGGTCATCATCTCCGCTGCGTATTTTGACAGTATCCGCATACCCAAGATGTGATTTGCATCACCCAAATCCTTCATATCAAAGGTTTGATGCAACCTCTTCTTCAAGGCATCCATCTCTTTACGAGATTTCCCGGCAATCAACATATCATCAACATACAAGATGAGGATCAATAGACTGCCATCCAAAGCTTTCTTGGTGTATAAGCAGTGATCTATGTCACTTCTCCTGAAATCCTGGGATTTCATGAATGTATCAAATTTATGATACCATTCCATTGGTGCCTCTTTGAGCCCATAAAGACTCTTTTTCAGCTTGCATACAAGCTTCTCCTTTCAATTCACTGCATAACCCTCTGGCTGTTGCATATATATCTCCTCATGGAGATCACCTTGAAGAAAAGCAGTCTTCACATCCATCTGAATCAAATCCAGATCATCATGAGCAACCAAAGCTAATACACCTCTAAGTGTGGTCATTTTGACCACTGGAGAGAAGATCTCATCAAAGTCCACACCATATTCCTGCTTGAAGCCCTTAGCCACTAACCTGGCTTTGTATCTTGGCTTTACATCAGGTGCACCGTGCAACTTTGAGCCTGTAAACCCACTTGCAAGGCAAAACCTTCATGCCTGTAGGCAAATGCACCAACTTCCATGTTCCATTTTTGTGCAGAGAATCCATCTCTGACTTCATGGCACGCTCCCATAGAGCCTTGTCTGCCCTCTGTAAAGCCTCCTTGTAACATGAGGGCTCCCCACAGTCAGTGAGCATCAAGTAGTCAACCCCTGGAACAAACCTGTCAGGGGCTCTGGAGGGTCTTGTGGACCTCCGTACCCAATGACCATCATTTGCAGGTTGCTGTCCAGCCTGCATATCACCTATTGGTGGCTCCTGTTCCATGCCATAAGGTTGAAATATCATGCCCGGTATCTCCTCTAACTGTGGGATATCCATAGGGATATCTTCTGCCATCTCTGGCTGTCCATTTGGACCATTGTCAGCACCATTTAAGGGCTGGTTTTGCTGCTGTAATGGTTGATTTACAGCCCTTGGTTGTTGTCCATGATGTCCATCATCATCAAAGATGACTCTGCCAGGCTCTTGTTGCCTTGCAGGCTCCTTATACATGCAAGTTTCATCAAAAATGACATCATTGCTGCGTATAATCTTTCTATTCACTGGATCCCAAAGTCTATACCCCATTTCACCTCTGTCACCATATCCTAGGAATATGCATTTGTGAGACTTAGGATCAAGTTTGGTGCGCATTTCCCTGCGTATGTGCACGTACGCAACGCAACCAAATACTCTCAAGTGCTTGTAGGACGGAGGCTTCCCTGTCCATACTTCCTCTGGCACTTTCCCACCAAGCCTCGTGTTAGGTGACCTGTTTATAAGATGAACGGCTGTCATAACAACTTCAGCCCAAAAACCATGAGGTAACGCAGCATGTGAACATAGAACGGACCTTCTCCTGAATGGTCCTGTTCATCCTCTCCGCTGTCCCGTTTAGTGGAGGATCATAAGGAGTAGAGAGCTCTCTCTTGATGCCTTTAGCATCACAAAAGTCCTCAAACTGTTTGGACATGTACTCTCCACCATTGTCGGAACGCAAAGCCTTCAGTGTTTTGCCAGTTTGATTCTCAACATGAGCAACAAACTTCTGAAACACTGAGAATGTATCACTCTTCAAACGAAGAGGATAAACCCACACCTTGCGTGTGGCATCATCAATAAAGGACACAAAATATTTTGCCCCTCCCAAAGAAAGCTGAGGCATCTCACATACATCTGTATGCACAAGCTCTAACTGAGCATCTTTCTGTCCAAGAGCTTTCTTGTGGGGGCACTGGAGTTGCCTGCCATATATACAATGCTCACAAAACTGAAAACTTGAGAACTTTAGAGAAGGCAAGTAACCAAAACGAGACAATTGCTCCATTCCTTTGACACTCATGTGTCCCAACCGGCTATGCCACATAGAGATTTCCGGCAGCTCGGTTGCATTTACATTAGCATGGTGACAAACACCAGCATGCATGAAGTAAAGAGTGTCCACCTTAGAGCCTCTGGCAACAACCAGTGAGCCCTTACTAATCTTCCACTTTCCACGACCAAATGTGGTAACATAATCAGCATCATCAAGCTGTCCAGTAGAAAGCAGGTTCTTCTTGATCTCAGGCACATGCCTGACATCATGGAGCATAAGCTGTGAACCATCTGAAAACACAAGCCTCACATCACCTCTGCCAAGAATCTTGCATGCATGGTTGTCACCCAAATAAACTACTCCTTCATTGCCAGCAGTATACCTGACAAACAAGTCTCTGCAACCTGTGACATGAAAGGAGGCACCTGAATCAATGATCCATGAGTGCATACCATGACCATCTCCTTGATGGGAGAGAATTAGGGTTAAGAGTTATGTGGGAGACATACACAGAGAAACACAAGGGAGAGAGAGAGAGAGAGAGAGTTGTGGGGATAAGTCAACTCATGAGGCATGAGTGTGTGACTCCCCTATCACACATGTATATTGCACTAGTACACATAGTGCACTTAGTACATTAAAAGTACTAAGTGTACTATGTACTATAACTTATGGGCTTGTACACACTATAAGGGTGGGCATAACACCTTTACCCCAACAACCTCCCACTTAAAGGCAAAGTGTCCTTAAGTAAAGGAAAAGAAAAAAAAATAAGCATGTACATGATAATATACAAGGCCATATCAAGGCTGAAACTGGCCTCATCCAATGCCCATCAAGTGTCTGCAATGAGCAAACCGCTCCGGAGGCAAACTCTTTGTCAACAGATCAACCGGGTTGTCATCCGTATGAATCTTAACAAGCTGAATTTGCTTGTTCTCTATCACCTCTCTGATGAAGTGATACTTCACATCCACATGCTTCGTCTTTGCATGAAAGACAGGGTTCTTTGCCAACTGGATGGCACTCTGACTGTCACAATGCAACAATGGAATATCCCCTGTCAACCACTAACCGAGATAGCCATAATGCCTCCTTGCAAGCCTCTGTGGCTGCAATATACTCGGCCTCTGTAGTAGATAAGGCTGTGCACTTCTGCATCCTGGATATCCATGACACAGCACCTCCTGTGAATGTAAACACATAACCGGTAGTAGACTTCCGGTTATCTGGATGACCAGCATAATCCGAATCCGTGTAAGAGCCTAGCAGAGTCATCTTTGATGATGATGGACATCATGGACAACAACCAAGGGCTGTAAATCAGCCATTACAGCAAGAAAACCAGCCCTTAAATGGTGCTGAAAATGGTCCAAATGGACAGCCAGAGATGGCAGAAGATATCCCTATGGATATACCACAGTTAGAGGAAATACCGGGCATGATTTTTCAGCCTTATGGCATGGAACAGGAGCCACCAATGGGTGATATGCAGGCTGGACAGCAACCTGCAAATGATGGTCATTGAGTACGGAGGTGCACTAGACCCTCCAGAGCCCCTGACAGGTTTGTTCCAGGGGTTGACTACTTGATGCTTACTGACTGTGGGGAGCCCTCATGTTATAAGGAGGCTTTACAAAGGGCAGACAAGGCTCTTTGGGAGCGTGCCATGAAGTCAGAGATGGATTCTCTGCACAAAAATGGAACATGGAAGTTGGTGCATTTGCCTGCAGGCAAGAAGGTTTTGCCATGCAAGTGGGTATACAGGCTCAAAGTTGCATCAGATGCAAAGCCAAGATACAAAGCCAGGTTCGTGGCTAAGGGCTTCAAGCAGGAATATGGTGTGGACTTTGAAGAGATCTTCTCTCCAGTGGTCAAAATGACCACACTTAGAGCTGTGTTGGCTTTGGTTGTGCATGATGATCTGGACTTGATTCAGATGGATGTGAAGACTGCTTTTCTTCACGGTGATCTCCATGAGGAGATATATATGCAGCAGCCAGAGGGTTATGCAGTGAGTGGAAAGGAGAAGCTTGTATGCAAGCTGAAAAAGAGTCTTTATGGGCTCAAACAGGCACCAAGAGAATGGTATCATAAATTTCATACATTCATGAAATCTCAGAAATTCAAGAGAAGTGACATAGATCACTGCTTGTACACCAAGAAAGCTTTGGATGGCAGTCTATTGATCCTCATCTTGTATGTTGATGATATGTTGATTGCCGGGAAATCTCGTAAGGAGATGGATACCTTGAAGCAAAGGCTGCATCAAACCTTTGATATGAAGGATTTGGGTGATGCAAATCACATCTTGGGTATGCGGATACTTCGGGACAGAAATCAGCATGTGTTGTATTTGTCTCAGAAGGAATACATTGGCAAAGTCTTGCAGAGGTTCAATATGGACGGGGGGAAGAAGACTAATACTCCTTTGCCTCCATATGTGAAACTCAGTGCTATGGACAGCCCACAGTCGGATAGAGACAGGGCTGATATGGCCAAGGTTCCGTATGCTTCAGCTTGTGGCAGTCTCATGTATGCCATGGTTGCTACTAGGCCGGACATTGCATTTGCAGTGGGAGTGGTTTCTAGATACATGGCCAACCCTGGCAAGAAGCATTGGGAAGCAGTGAAAGGTGTCATGAGATACCTGAAGGGCACACAGGATATGTGCATTTGCTTTGGCAAACAGGATGCATTAGTGTCCTGTTGCCTTGCAGGCTCCTTATACATGCATGTTTCATCAAAAATGACATCATTGCTGCGTATAATCTTTCTATTCACGGGATCCCAAAGTCTATACCCCATTTCACCTCTGTCACCATATCCTAGGAATATGCATTTGTGAGACTTAGGATCAAGTTTGGTGCGCATTTCCTTGCGTATGTGCACGTACGCAACGCAACCAAACACTCTCAAGTGCTTGTATGACGGAGGCTTCCCTGTCCATACTTCTTCTGGCACTTTCCCACCAAGCCTCGTGTTAGGTGACCTGTTTATAAGGTGAACGGCTGTCATAACAGCTTCAGCCCAAAAACCATGAGGTAATGCAGCATGTGACAACATAGAACGGACCTTCTCCTGTATGGTCCTGTTCATCCTCTCTGCTGTCCCGTTTTGTGGAGGATCATAAGGAGTAGAGAGCTCCCTCTTGATGCCTTTAGCATCACAAAAGTCCTGAAACTGTTTGGACATGTACTCTCCACCATTGTCGGAACGCAAAGCCTTCTGTGTTTTGCCAGTTTGATTCTCAACATGAGCAACAAACTTCTGAAACACTGAGAATGTATCACTCTTCAAACGAAGAGGATAAACCCACACCTTGCGTGTGGCATCATCTATAAAAGACACAAAATATTTTGCCCCTCCCAAAGAAAGCTGAGGCATCTCACATACATCTGTATGCACAAGCTCTAACTGAGCATCTTTCTGTCCAAGAGCTTTCTTGTGGGGGCACTGTAGTTGCCTACCATATATACAATGCTCACAAAACTGAAAACTTGAAAACTTTAGAGAAGGCAAGTAACCCAAACGAGACAATTGCTCCATTCCTTTGACACTCATGTGTCCCAACCGGCTATGCCACATAGAAATTTCCGGCAGCTCTGTTGCATTTACATTAGCATGGTGACAAACACCTGCATGCATGACATAAAGAGTGTCCACCTTAGAGCCTCTGGCAACAACCAGTGAACCCTTACTAATTTTCCACTTTCCACGACCAAATGTGGTAACATAATCAGCATCATCAAGCTGTCCAGTAGAAAGCACATTCTTCTTGATCTCAGGCACATGCCTGACATCATGGAGCATAAGCTGTGAGCCATCTGAAAACACAAGCCTCACATCACCTCTGCCAAGAATCTTGCATGCATGGTTATCACCCAAATAAACCACTCCTTCATTACCAGCAGTATACCTGACAAACAAGTCTCTGCAACCTGTGACATCAAAGGAGGCACCTGAATCAATGATCCATGAGTGCATACCATGACCACCTGTAAGAAAGAATGGGCATCAAGTGAAGAAGTAAATAGGACCTCATCCTCACTGCCACCTGCATGTGACACATTGATTTCTTCAATCTTGACTCCACTTTTGCCCTTTGGCTTTACATCTTTGGCTTCATCCTTCTCTTTGTCTTTGCCTTTTCCCTTTTCTTTTTGATCATTTTTCCATTTGTAGCATTGCTTTTTAATGTGTCCCTTTTTGCCACAATAATGGCATTCCAAATCCTTTTTGGAGCGAGACTTGCTCCTTCCCCTTTCTTGGCTTTTCCCCCTTTGCTGGGATCTCCCACGTGCATTCATTGCATTGGACTTTCCAACAGAGTTGTTTTTCCTGTTCATCTCTTCTTGAAGAAGAGCACCCTCAACATCTGCATATGACAGCATAGCATTCGAATTGCTAGTGGCTGTCCTGAATGTGTCCCAACTCTCTGGCAAAGTGCATAACAAAAAAGTGGCTTTGAACTCATCGTCCATTGCCAACTTTTGATTAATGACCTGGCTGACAATACCATTAAACTCATTTAGATGGGCTGTCATAGATGCCCCTTCCTTCATCTGAAGACCTATGAGTTTCTTCAACCAATACACTTTGCTTGAGGCACTTTGTTGGACATACAAGTCCTGCAATCTCTGCCACATTCCCCAAGCTGTCTTCTCTTCACGAATGCTGAAAAGTAATGAGTCTGACACAGACAACATGATAGTAGATCTTGCCAGCTCATCCATATCTTCCCACTCTTCAGCAGTAAGAGAAGCGGGCATTACACCCCTTTCTTTGATAGGCTTGTGCTGCTTTTTCTGGAGCAACACATTGTAGCACTGGGTTTGCCAAATATCATAATTATGCGAGCCTTCAAGCTTCTTGATGTGAAGCAATGAAGAGCTCTCACCTGTGGTTGCCATAGCAATATGCAACCTGTCAATGCCTGACTCCCTGCAAAATGTGCAAACACTACACCAAAAGCACACAAAGTGCTCACAGTTTTTCTCCCAAGCTTTATCTCCCACTGCGGAAGCAAGAATGCAACTTTTCTCCCACTTTATGTGATGAAAACACCAAAATCTGGTTGCTGCAGATTTTGGACAGCACCTTAAATGTGCTCTTTTGCCCTTCCAAAGTACTGTACAGCAGTACCAAGTGCTCACCAATGATGTACCAAACCTGTACCGGCAAGTTCAGCAGCTGAAATTGAACCTTTTGGTCACTCAAAACAGTGTACAGCCATGCCAAAACTTGCACAAAGCTGTGCCAAATCTGTACCAACAGGTACAATAGCAATAAATGCTTTCCTGGCTGTCCAAATGAGTGAATATCAGACTTTTACAGTCTCGAACACTGCATACAACAGTTCCGAACAGAAATTGGGCAAAAGCCCCTTGACTGCAAGCTGATTTTTGAGGATTCAAGGCATAAATGTCTTGCCTGCTGCTTTGCCAAGCTCAACAAGCATACAAACTTGAAAAGCCCCTTGATTTAGGATCAATTTCTGATCATACATGGTACATTGACGCACATGAAGGCATCCAGAGTGTTCACGATGCTTCCCCCTGGCCACATATACATCAAATACATGAAAGCGCCTTGATTTACAGGCACATTGAGTGCTTGTAAGGCATCAGCACATTATCCACAGCATCAAATGCGATCGCCTGCATGCAAATCAACCAAATCGGCACAAAAGCCCCTTGATTTGCACTGCAATTTGCTGCAATTTTGCCCAAATGTGCAATTTTTCACATCATACAGCATGTATGAGTGCTTAATTGCACAATTACATCAAAAGCCCCAAATTTCGACATCCAATTTCCTGCAAATTGATCCTGATTGTGACCAATGTCCTGCAAATTGATCCTGATTGTGACCAATGTCACCCAATTTTGCCAATTTTGCTCAAAATTGAGCAATTTGACACCTGTATCTGCTCAATTGTTGATTGTACTTGCTCAATTGCAAATCCCAAAAAAAATTTGAGGAAAATACCTTGTAATTTTTGATTTTTCTTCAATTTGCAGGCTGTTGCAGGAGATGGGGGCAATTCTTGCTGCTGCAGATTGTTGGTGCAGAAAGAGTGCTCTTGTGATTTGCTACGGGGGGATCATCCTCCATAAGCTGCCCAATCAGCCGCTCAAAGGGTCCGGCCATGGCTTCCACAGCTCGAGACAGTGCCGTGAGACCACCTCCTCCTCCAGGGTAGCTAGCCGTCCCCTCAACAACGCTTTCTTTGGCACAGGTCACGAGTTTGGAGCGGCTCTGCCCAAGAAGTTTGCTGCCAGGCCAGTTGCTATCCGCGCTCAGGAGAAGTACCAAGTGATCGAGCCTCTGAATGGAGACCCCTTCGTCGGTGGACTAGAGACGCCAATCACGTCGACGGGCTCCCTTCGCTACTGGCCAGGCGTCGCCTTGTATTCGCCTTCGCTCAAGCCTTGTGCTTCGTATTGCTGCTGTGCGCTTCGCTCGCCTAGTGCCAAGCTACAAGACGGGCTCCGCCCAACGATTCTTCGCTCGTGTGCCTTCGCCTAGCTGTCGCCGACTCAAGTAGCCAGCCGACGACTTCGCTTACGTATTGCTTGTGTTCGCTTCACATCGGGTTCACTGCTGGCCTCCTCGCTATGCTGCCTTCGCTTGATTGGCTGCGACTGACTCCTTGTCCGCCTGGATGCTGTGACCCTGATGCAAGCTGCTCAGCGCTCTCTGCCACAGCTGTAGTATCACAGCAGCAAAGCAAGCAGCTCGTTCAGCTATCAAGGAGAAGAGGGAAGAGGGAGGGATCACTAAGCTCTGATACCAGTTGATGGGAGAGAATTAGGGTTAAGAGTTATGTGGGAGACATACACAGAGAAACACAAGGGAGAGAGAGAGAGAGAGAGTTGTGGGGATAAGTCAACTCATGAGGCATGAGTGTGTGACTCCCCTATCACACATGTATATTGCACTAGTACACATAGTGCACTTAGTACATTAAAAGTACTAAGTGTACTATGTACTATAACTTATGGGCTTGTACACACTATAAGGGTGGGCATAACGCCTTTACCCCAACACTCCTGCAAGAAGTGAATGGGCATCAAGTGAAGACGTGAATAGGACTTCATCCTCACTGTCACCTGCATGTGACACATTGACTTCTTCAATCTTGACTCCACTTTTGCCCTTTGGCTTTACATCTTTGGCTTCATCTTTGTCTTTGTCTTTGCCTTTTCCCTTTTCCTTTTGATCATTTTTCCATTTGTAGCATTGCTTTTTGATGTGTCCCTTCTTGCCACAATAATGGCATTCCAAGTCCTTTTTGGAGCGGGACTTGCTCCTTCCCCGTTCTTGGCTTTTACCCCTTTGCTGGGATCTCCCACGTGCATTCATTGCATTGGACTTTCCAATAGAATTGTTCTTCCTGTTCATCTCTTCTTGAAGAAGAGCACCCTCCACATCTGCATATGACAGCATAGCATTCGAATTGCTAGTGGCTGTCATGAATGTGTCCCAACTCTCTGGCAAAGTGCATAACAAAAAAGTGGCTTTGAACTCATCATCCATTGCCAACTTTTGATTAATGACCTGGCTGACAATACCATTAAACTCATTTAGATGGGCTGCCATAGACGCCCCTTCCTTCATTTGAAGACCTATGAGTTTCTTCAACCAATACACTTTGCTTGAGGCACTTTGCTGGGCATACAAGTCCTGCAATCTTTGCCACATTCCCCAAGCTGTCTTCTCTTCACGAATGCTAAAAAGTAAAGAGTCTGACACAGACAACATGATAGTAGGTCTTGCCAGCTCATCCATATCTTCCCACTCTTCAGCAGTAAGAGAAGCGGGCATTACACCCCTTTCTTTGATAGGCTTGTGCTGCTTCTTCTGGAGCAACACATTATAGCACTGGGTTTGCCAAATATCATAATTATGTGAGCCTTCAAGCTTCTTGATGTGAAGCAATGAAGAGCTCTCACCTGTGGTTGCCATAGCAATATGCAACCTGTCACAGTCAATGCCTGACTCCCTGCAAGATGTGCAAACACTGCACCAAAAGCACACAAAGTGCTCACAGTTGTTCTCCCAAAGTTTATCTCCCACTGCGGAAGCACAAATGCAACTTTACTCCCACTGTATGTGATGAAATCACCAAAATCTGATTGCTGCAGATTTAGGACAGCACCTTAAATGTGCTCTGTTGCCTTTCCAAAGTACTGTTCAACAGTACCAAGTGCTCACCACTGATGTACCAAACCTGTACCAGCAAGTACAGCAGCTGAAATTGAGCCTTTTCCTCACTCAAATCAATGTACAGCCATACCAAAACTTGCACGTTGTACCAAATCTGTACCAACAAGTACAACAGCAATAAATGCTCTCCTAGCTGTCCAAATGAGTGAAAATCAGACTTTTACAGTCCCGACCACTGCATACAACAGTCCCGAACAGAAATTGGGCAAAAGCCCCTTGACTGCAAGCTGATTTCTGAGGATTCAAGGCATAAAAGTCTTGCCTGCTGCTTTGCCAAGCTCAACAAGCATAAAATCTTGAAAAGCCCCTTGATTTAAGATCAATTTCTGATCATACATGGTACATTATCGCACATGAAGGCATCCAGAGTCTTCGCAATGCTTCCCCCTGGCCACATATACATCCAATATATAAAAGCCCCTTGATTACAGGCACATTGAGTGCTTGTCAGGCATCAACACATTGCCCAAAGCATCAAATGCGAGTGCCTGCATGCAAATCAATCCAATCGGCACAAAAGCCCTTTGATTTGCACATCAATTTCTTGCAATTTTGGCCTGAATGTGAGATTTCTCACATTATACAGCATGTATGAATGTCCAATTGCACAATTACATCAAAAGTCCCAAATCCAATTTCCTGCAAATTGATCCTGAATGTGACCAATGTCACCCAATTTTGCCAATTTTGCTCAAAAATTGAGCAATTTGGCACCTGTACCTGCTCAATTGCAAATCCCAAAAAAATTGAAGCAAATACCTTTGCAATTTCTGATTGCAGGAAAGAGGAGGGGGTCGTGCTGATGCTGCTGCAGTCTGATTCTTGGAGGTGATCCTTGGAGAGCTTTGATGGCTGCTCCAATCAAGCTACTTCCTTTTTTTTTTTCGAGAAAAGATCCTTTCATTAGTTATATAAAAACGCCCGTAGGGCTACAAAAGATCTCTCCTGCTCCTAAGAGAGAGAAGAGCAGCGAGTACATAATGGCAGCCCGGGAGACTCTCCCTAGGTGCTGCAAAATACAAGCATCAGTATAAAGAACTGAGCGGCTAAATCATACAATAGGGGGGGGGAAAGAGCCAAACAGGTGGCCTGTAGTGCCAACGGGGGGATCCCGTGTGTAAGGTGTAGAACGGGCCACAGCGCCAAGTGGTGTGAAAGGCCTGGCGCTGTAAGATCGCCTCATCCGAGTCTCCCCGGATGCAGTCGTACTGTCCTCGCAGGGTGTGGATCAACTCCTGCCAAATCCCCCGCACAGTCTCTGCTGGTGGCTCCAATCTCCACTCAAAGGCCGTGAAGCACCGGGCCCTCCAGGTGAACCAGATGGTGAGGCTGCTGAGGAGCTTCCATCGTAAATCCCTCTCCTGTGTCCAGCTGGCGGACGAGAAATCCGGTGCCGGAACCAGGCGAGGCTGGCCCCTAATAAATCTGATGGCCTGACTGCCCTGCTCCATCTTATAGCCCATAGCAGGCCCTGACGAAGTCGACCAAGCAGCGGCACCCCACGTAAACACACCCTCTGGAGAGAGGGGGGCAAGAATACACAGCATCCGCAGCCAAATCTGTTGTGCCTGAGGGCAGTCCCAAAGGCAATGTCTCTGTGTCATCATAGGGTGGCCGCATCGGACGCAGGCCGCCGGAAGACCGCTGTAAACAAGCCAAGTGCCAACTGCTGAGCCCCTGTGGGCGACCAGCCACTGAAAAGCCGAGATCCTGCGGGCCTGCCGACTAGCCCAGAGCCAAGCCCAGAAATCCTCCAGGAACTCCTGTGAGAGTCCCTGCAATCGCCAATGCCCCGCTGCCGCTGGAGAAACCGTCCTCCTCGCCGTCAAATATGTCGTCCCAGCCGAACAGTATACTGGAAAAAGGTGATCTCTGTGGCCTCAAGGGATGCATAAGGATCATGCCACTCGTACTCCCCGGGGTCCCACTGTAGCCGGGCCAAGGGGCGCGCAGCATATGCCCATATGCGCCAATCCGGGAGCACATCAGCAGGGTCGGGGTCAATATGCCACTTCCGAGAAGCGGCAGCCACTACCCGAATCCTCTGAAAGGTGCACTCTGCAACCAAAGGCGACTCCACCTCCACTCTCTGGAGTCTGCCCTCATCCTGAATCTCATAGTAGAGGCATCTGCCATCCTCAGTGCTAGCTCTGACAGCAATCAGGATCTCCAACTGTGTAAAGGCTCCCATCCACCGTGGGGCCACTGGCTCAAGAGGTGTGAACCACTCCTCTGTAAGTGCCTCCTGAATATCATCCCTCATAATCAACCCCCCTCTGAAGTGACTCAGCCTCTCCACCTGGATCTCCTCTGGTAGACTGCAGAAAGCCTGCCAGTCTCCAAAACTACGAGCTGGGCCTGCCGCTAAAGGTCCCCAGGCTAGACGAGGCCGAGAACCCAGCATATGACCCTGCTCCGTACGAACCGCTGGGCTCCAGATGAGCAGCTGCCTGGCCCGCTCCTCAACACAAGAAGGAGGCCGCTGAGAGAGCCCCGGTCTCAGCAGCTCCCAAGCTCTCAGGATACTCAAAGCAAATCTGTCCTCCCATCCTCTACTGAGGCCTGTCCTCCTCATCTCTATGAAGATCCAGCGAATCTCTGGCCTGCCCATGCAACCTTTGCCCGAGCTGGCTGACCGTCCCGCCCAGACCACAGAAAGTTCCTGATCAGCCTCTGTACCTGGCTGATGCAAGAGCTCGAGAAAATCCAACAAGACGTAATGTACCACATGGTCGCTAACAGCACCTGATTTGCCACCACCACCCTCCCAGCCAAGGATAGTCAAGCTGTACTCCAATACAATAGCTTCTTCCGAATGCTCAGAAGAAGCGGGGCAATCTGCTGCTCAGGTGACAAATCGAGGCCAATCTGGCATCGCAAATACCGCACTGCTGTGCCTGGAGGAATCCATCTAAAACCGGGGTCCGGGCTCCATGCCGGAGTGGGAGCACTACTGATCCAAAAGGCCACTGTCTTGCGCCAATTGATCAATGCTCCCGAAGCTGCACTAAAAACCTGGAGCGACTGCTCAGCTCGAATAAGATTGGCCTCTTGGCCATGCAAAAATAAGCCCGTGTCGTCTGCAAACTCAGCATCAAGCAAATCCTCCCCCCGGACTGGGAGCTGAAGTCCTCTCAAACCAACCTCCTCTGCCGTCAAATACATACTCATAGCCTCCGCAAAGAAGAGAAAAAGGAAAGGGGCGAGAGGACACCCCTGACGGACTGATCTGGTCAGCTCAAAACTCGGCCCCCGTCCTCTTGCAATCAGCACCTGGCTGCGAGCTGTGGAATACAGAGCTGCCACCCCTCTGATCCATCCTGGCTCAAAGCCCAAGCGAAGCATAGTGCCCTCTAAGAATCCCCAATCAACTCTATCGTATGCCTTCTCAAAATCGAGAAGCATCACGACCAAGTCCTCGCCAAGAAATCTAGCTCGGGCCGTCGCCTCCCAGAAAGTAAAGATGTTGTCAAGGATACTGCGCTCCTTGACAAATCCTGTCTGAGTAGCATGAATCAACTCCCCCAGGAAGGGCTGGATCCTCAAACTCAAGGCCTTTGCTAAGACCTTGTAGACAGTATTGAGGATCGTAATAGGCCTCCAATGCCGAATGTCATCTGATACTCCCTCCCCCTTGGGGATAAGATAGATCAAGCCCTCTGAAAAGCTCTGCGGCATCACCCCAGTGTCCAAAACATGCTGAAAGCCCCTGCGGAGGCCTGGCCCCATAAGGTCCCAATAGCGCATTAAAAAGGCCGGCATCAGTCCGTCCTCCCCTGGGCAACTATGTCGCGGTAGGACCCTCAAGGCCTCGGCAAGCTCAATCTCTGACAGAGGCGCACCTAGAACTGTACGCATATGGTCTGTGACCCTCCTCTGCACATGGGCCCACACAGTCTGTCTGCAAACATCTCGATCCTCAGTGACTGGCTCCGCTGAAAGCAGGTCACTATAAAAAGCAGTGGCAATGGCTCTGATCTCCCCGAGCTCAGTAGCTACCGATCCATCCGGTCTACCAAGCTGGCGGACTCCTGCTCGCGCATGACGGGGTCCAGTGATCTCAAAAAACTCCCCAGTCACTCTATCACCAAGCTGCGTCCACTGAGAGGCCTGACGACGATAATAAAACTCATGTCTCTGCTCCTCTACCTCTCTAACCTCCTGGCGTGCCTGGCTCAGCTGGGACGCCACCCACTCACATGCAGGCTGCTGCTCCTGAAGGCGCTGTAGCGAAGCAAGGCTGCGTCTCGGCCGTTGCTCCCGCTCGCGAATCTCTCCCAGTCGTGTCAAAGCTGCAGCGTGCAAAAAAGAGCTAAGATCAATGAGTCCCTGGGCACACTGGCCCGCTGCATCCTGGTCAAAGCACTGACTATCATGCCAGATCCTCTCAATGTCCTCAGCGAGACTGGGATCTGCAAGTACCCTCTCTGGGATCCTCAACTGCAAGCTGGGCTCCCGTGTCCCCTCCTCCAATGTCAATATAACTGGCGCATGATCTGAAAATGAGGTGCCAACGAGAATGCCGACGGAGCCCCCTCGCTCCCCTAACCAATCGCCCACATAAAAGCGATCAATCCGTGATAGATTAGTCCCTCCCTGCCGGTGATCCGACCGAGAGAAACTAAGACTGTCCTGAGACCGGGAGAAAGCCCCATGCTGCCATGCATCAGTGATCCTCAGTGACATGCAAAACCGGTCCCAAGCTGCAAGCTCCGTGCCGTGCACTGTAACATGACTGCCTCCCACCCTATCTGCCGGGTCCTCAAGCATGTTGAAGTCTCCCCCAACACACCAATGTGCGGCCTCTGGCAACGCATCTGTAACCTGAGTCCAGAACTCTGCTCTGGCACTAGCATGATTGGGCGCATAGATGTTGAGCACACCCAATAGCTTATCATGCATCCTCAGAATGACATACTGTGCTCTACCAGGCACAATGATCCCTCGATCCACAATGGCCTGCCGCCATACATCTGCAATAACCATGCATACTCCTCCCTGTCCACCCAAAGGACCAAACCCTGCAGACCAAAAAGTGTCCCATCTACCAGGCATCACCGAACCATATCTCCGGATCCTGCTCTCACCCAAGCTACTTCCTGTGATGTAGATGCCCAAGTAGATGATGATTGCAGAGAAGGCGTAAGCTGGCGTACACGGCATCCGACCAGTGCTCACGGCTATTGACGCTGCCCCACGGCTGTCCCGACTAGTTGTGCTATCGAGTTGGCGTCTCACGGCTGTTGACGCTGCCCCACGACTGTCCCGGCTACTCCTCCCGGCTAATGGTCGACGGCGATGACTTTTGCACCGGCCGCGTTGGAGTCAAACCTGTAAGCGCACACACGCGCACGATTTCCAGCTCATGCGCTTTCAAGCGCTTCACAGCTCTGCCGGCTCTTACGTGTTCACGCGCTGCTGAGCGCCGCTCGCCTTCGCCTAGTAGCCAGCCGTCTAGCGCCCAACGCTTGAAAGCTCTTCGCCGCCTCCGCCTAGTAGCCAGCCGTCTAGCGACCAACGCCTTGCTGCCTTCGCCTAGTGGCCAACACTGCACACAGGCGACTTCCAGCGCTGCAGCTCTTCTACAGTCGACTTTCACTGTCTTGCAGCGCCCAACACGACAGCAAGCTCTCCTCTGCTCGTGCCAAGCTCAAGGCTCCATAGCCGAGCTTCTTCTTCGCGATGAAGACGACTCCGCACACCCGCACACACACGGACACAACCGTGGCTCTTATACCAGTTGAATGGGAGAATTGGGGTTTCATGTGGAAGACATACACAGAGAAGAAGGGAGAGAGAGAGAGTTGTGGGGATAAGTCAACTCATAGAATGAGTGTGTGACTCCCCTATCACACATGTATATTTGCACTAGTACACATAGTGCACTTAGTACATTAAAAGTACTAAGTGTACTATGTACTATAAAACACATGGACTTGTACACACTATAAGGGTGGGCATAATGCCTTTACCCCAACAATACCATGAATAGGCCTACACATCCATTGCCACCTCCTCTCCACAATGGTCTTGATCTCATCAAGCCTATTAAAGCATATGCCACATTACACATATGAAAATTTAAAATCAAACTTACAAGTACTATGTACACAAGAGTACATGAGGGAGGAATAACTTACTAACATTCTTGCATCAAGTGTCGTGCAAGCTTGAAGCTCCTCAATTGCATTTCTCATAAAATGTGTGAGAAGGCCCAAAGTGGATCCCTCCATGTCCGACATGCGAAGTGCTCGGTACAATGGAGTCATCGCAACTACGACGGCCCGTGCATCATCCCAAAAAGAAGGATCCAAGCACTTGCGCTGCACCGCATAAGCCTCGGGGCTTAGATGATCATCCCATTCTTCCCACTCTTGGGACACCACCGTGCGTTGAAGCTCACTACGAACGGCATGTAGTCTCTCCAAAACAATCCACATGTAGGCAAACCTTGTTTTGGAGGGCTTCACGAGCTCCAATCGCGAATGAACACGGAAGATGGCCAAGGGTTTCACCTTCTTAGTGAAGAAGGTCACAATGGTGATTGCTTGGGCCAAAATGTCCTTGACCCAAGCCAACTTGCCGATATCTTCCATGAGCAAGTCAATGCAATGGGATGTGCATGGAGTCCAAACAACTGTTGGGAACTCCTCCTCCACCATGCGACCCATTGCACGGCAATTGGATGCATTGTCGGTGATGACTTGCACCACATTTGCATGGCCAACCTACAACCCAAAGTGCTCATGTAATTAGTACTATCATCTATGTGACATGTACTATGTTACATAAACATGTAGACTTATAGTATGTACAATGAATAATTTATCTCGATGATTGCTTGGCGGATGTGTTGGAACATGAAACTCCCACTTGTCTTTCTACCGGCTTTCCCGGCATCCACCGCTCGTAGGAAATACGTGCCAAGAGGGCAAGACACGAGGATGTTGATGATGCTTCTCCTCTTCAGATCACTCCATCCATCGGAGAGGATGCTACATCCATACTTGGCCCATCCCAAACGAATAGGCTCAAGTGATCTACCAATCCTCTCCTTCTCCTCGGTGAACTTCTTCGTCCTCATGACGGCGTAGCTCACTCCCGTCCATCCATCGCATGGACCGACGGCAGCAATGGCCTTGACCATCCTCTTCCATTGCGGGGTTTGAAGGACATGAAAAGAGAGATTGCACTCAATGTTGAATGATGGTGCGTGCAATCTCAATCTCCGCCACTCGTTGACGCTCTTTTACATAGGCCTTCGTGTTTTGAGTGGCTTGTAAAGTGGGTTGTACAAGCCCTATAGCACCGGCATCATCAGAGGGATGTCGTGGTCGCTTTGATTGGGAGCTTGACCCCGATCCTTCCCTAATATTTACACTCGCGCTTCCGGATGCTGAAGAGGGCATGAGTCTCTCTTCCTTGAGCTCTTGTTGTCGCAGAGGTGGGCTTGACCTTGTGTTATCCGCTTGCAAATGAGAGTTCTCCCTAATCACCTCATCGGCAATGGCTTGTGGAATGGATTGACATTCGGAGATTCCACCTCCTCCCAACTTTGCCATGTGACGAAGCACTCGGGTGATGATGTTATTCCCTTCGAAGCCGCAATACCGGCATTTCCAACGCTTCTATCCCGAACCAGCGGTGGAGGGTCCAAGCACTATGGTGAAACGATCCCATGCGGGATTGGCCGGCTTAGGCATGATGGATTATGAGGGAGAGAATGTGTGTGTATGAGAGAGGGAGAGAGAGAGAGAGAGAGTGTGTCTAGACTCTAGAGAGAGGCCTTGAGGGAGGAAGAGAGAGAGTGCGTGTGAGAGAAAGAAAGAAAGAAAGATTTTATTAACGTCTTCCAAAAGACCGAACTCGGCCTATGAGACAAATCAGTGTACCTATGTGGGGTATCCTCTGTCATCCCAACGAAATGAAAAAGTACTGAACTAAAAAGCTGAATCTGGGTGTGCCATAAGTACAATGAGTGGGGGAGGGGATGGAGCTCTACTACTAGGAGAATGCAAAGCTATATGCATGGAGAGAGAGAGAGAGAGAGAGAGAGAGAGAGAGAGAGAGGCCTTGAGGGAGGAAGAGAGAGGGGGTGTGTGAGAGAGGGGGGGAGAGAGTGTGTGTGTGTGTGTGTGTAAGAGAGAGCCTCGAGGGAGGAAGAGATAGGGTGTATGTTAGAGAGGGAGAGAGAGTGAGAGGGTGAGTGTGTGTGTGTGTGAGTGTGTGTGTGTGTGTGTGTGTGTGTGTGAGAGGTGTGTGTGTAGGAGGCCGCCGAAGACCTGCTCGCCTGCTGTCGACTTGCTCCCTTGCTCTGTCGACCTGCTCGTCTGCTCCCTCATCCTGTTCGCCTGCTCGTGTGAGAGAACGTGTGGTGAGGTGCTTGTCCCAGGACTGTATCGGCCCTGTAGCCTTTACTGTGTCAGCCCTGCAGTAATCTACGCGACCTTCTGAGGCTACCCAGATGCTCTTTTTTCTCATCGCCAATCTGCTCTTCTTCATCTCTTCCTAGACCTGTGTGCGTGTATAGGAGTGTGTGTGTGTATGCGTGTGTGCTGTGCCTCGCTACAGGTCTAATTTTTCCCCTTCTGTATAAGTCGCTTCAGCTCTCTGTTTTTCCTCTCCTTGTAAGATAGCATTCCAATAGTGCTGTTCCCCCTTTTTTTCCTGATCTGCGTCTTCCTGCTGAATCGATTGGTCTCGATGGCAGAATCAAGCAAGTACTATGTCAAGAGAGCTCTTTCTCCTGAACCTAAAAGACAATCAAGGGAATCTCTGCCCCCCATAGCTCCTTCATCTGAAGATGCTTCCTATGTGTTTGACATGTTGAATGAGGATTTTCAACAAAGTAGAAGAGAATGGATACTACCTGCTCCGGAACTCACTTACAAGATGAAGTTACCTTCTCTTGTGCATCCTCTGAAGAAGCTCTCTCAAACTGCAGTCATCATCTTTTTTCCAGGTAAAATACCCTCGGCTAATGATGTGGGACAATGGGTGAATTCTCTCCTAGGTGGATGCTATGTAGAAGGAGTCTATTTTGCCTCCAGAGGATTTTATGAAGTTCATCTCTTGGATGTATTGACAAAACAAAAGATGCTGGAAATGTCCCCTTTATTTTTTGGTCGTCAAATGGTGCACGTCATGCCCTGGTCTCCTAACAAGGATTATCAGAATCTCATCAAACATCACTGCCCTGTATGGGTTGAAGTTGTTGATTTCCCAGATTATATGAGAACAGAGCTTCCAGGCTTAGCGATGACTTTGGGACAAGTGATTTGTCCCCCTCGTCCCACAGGTAACAAAAATCGTTTTTGCATTTTATGGGATACTGATAGACCAACCCCCTCTTCTATTGCAGTTGAGATTGAGGGTGTTAATTTGGGAAAGAAATATTTCACTTTGAAATGGGGCATTTTTGCCGGAGCTTGTTTCTCTTGTCACAAGTTCGGACATCTAGCTTCGGAGTGTCCCTCAATCCTTCATCCGCCTCCTCCAGCTGCCATTCCTCCATCATCTAATAAAGGAGGTCAAAAGACTTATGTGGAAAAGATTGAAGCTAAAGGAGCAAAGCCTTCACTTCCTCCAGGGAACCAAGCCAATTTAGCCCAAAATAAGGATAAAGGAAAAAGCAAGCTAGTGGAAAATATTTCATCTTCTCACGAGGGTTGGCAGAATGCAAAGAAGACGGTGCCTCTCAAACAAAGACCTCTCCAATCTCGCAATTGGGATGCTTCTGCTCCGTCTCCTGGCCAACCTTCTACCTCTTCGGACAGCCCCATCTCAAAAGCATGGGTCAATGCAGTTAAGAAGGGTATTCCACTTTGTGAAGAAGATGATTTAGTCAGGGAATTGGATTTTGAGGGTCAGCAAGACCCTGTGGCAATGGCAGAGGCTTGATGCCTCCCTTTCTCTTTGAGGACTGCTCTTCTCTTGTACATATTTTCATGCGTACTTCTCTTAAATGTTTTTCTTATAATATACAGGGCCTCTGTAATCAGCACAAATGGAGACTCCTATGGCATTATATAAACAATACTCATCCTGATGTTGTGTGTCTGCAAGAGCATAATCAGCATTCTTTTGCTGGCCAGCATGGGTTCTTTTCAGGCTATGATATATTTTATGCAGGATCTGGACAATTCTCTGGGCTGTGCATTTTAGCCAGACATGATCTGCAGCCCTGTGTAGCATTTAATGATCCTTATGGCCGATGGATGATTATCCAATGCATGATCAATGGAGAGATTTTTGAAATAGGCTCCTTGTATGCTTATCAAATTTCAGCTTCCAGAGCCCAAATGTGGGATTCCATTAACCAATATCCTTGGTCTTCAAATGCTTTACTTTGTGGTGATTTTAATAATAATTCCCCTCACTGGAAAGACAATACCACACATAAATCCCATATGATTCCCTCTGAAATCCAGCGATGGGAACATATGAATTCTTCTCTTCATACTGCAGATTTATGGACAGCAATTCACCCTTCGGTTTTGGGATTCACATATCATCATAATGCTTTTACAGAATATTGGGCCAGGCTTGATAGATGGTATCTTATTCATGCTCAGCAATATGATGATTATACATGTCAAATGTGGACTGATTATTCTCAACAACTATCTGATCATACTCCACTCTGGCTCATCCTTTCTTTTGGTATGCCTCTGGACGACATTCAGCTCTCTTTAGTCAGACACTTGCAGGTTAATCAATTATATCTTTCTCATGAAAAATTCCAGCAAATGATCAGATTGGCTTGTAAGCCATTGTTAGCTCATGCTCAGGAGGATCTGGATTTTGCTTGGAACTCCTTTGTACATCGTATTCAAAATGTCATTAAGGAATATGGAAGATGGTACATGGCAGAAACTAGACAGCATATCCAGTGGGCAAAATCATACAAGCAGTCCTTGGTACAGATTAGCCATCAAAGGTCTCTTTCTGCTTCTGAACAGAATTCATTGTCTTGTGCTTCTTCCATAATTGATGCTAATGATAAACGCAAGCTTTCCAAATGGCAGACAAGGGCTAGAGTTAAACCTATGCTGGATAAGGGCTGCTCCTCGAAATCTTTCTTTCGAAATTTACACACCTACAGACAAAGTCAATCTATCATGAGAGTCAGGAAATCGGATGGTCTTTGGACCCAGTCTTTATCTCAGTTAGAAAAACAATGTCTGGATCATTTTCGGCTTCTTTTTTCTCTACAATCTTTCAGAAACATCTCAGGCTGCATTTTGGGTTGGCAGCTGGTTTAAAGATTAATTTTCAGAAATCAAAACTCTTACCTCTCAAGCATTGTGATTGGCATGCTATCCTGTGGCCCGGCCAGATTATTTATCCGGAAAGCATAGTAAGACACTTGGGCTATCCCATTGGCTGGAAAATCAGAAATAAGCAACAAATATCTTGGGTGCTAAACAAAATTAAGGACAAACTAGAATATTGGAAGATCTCCACTTGGCCATTACATGTACGGCTTCGAATTGTTCAGTCCATTGTTCTGGCTTATGTCCAATTCTACCTTCCTCTATTACACTGGTCATCTCGAGATCTTTCTTCTTTTATGTCTCAAGCCATGGAAATTTTTTGGAAAACTAAGCTTCATAAAAAAGCTTTAAGGTTGCTCAAAATGGACCTGCTTTGCTCGCCAAAAATGCATGGTGGTTTGAATATTATAAACATCAAATTTCATGTGCTGGCAAGAAAGATCACTATGCTCAAAACCTTCTTTCAGCAAGAACAGCCTTGGTCTATCATGTTGGCTATTCTGTGTGGTCGGATGCGCACAAATGCTTATGGTCGCTGGTTGGTTGATCCATCGGAAGTAGTGCTTGGCAAATTTCAAGGTAAAATCCCTGGTTGTCCATTTTCTACTTCCTTGATTCAGGATTGGAAGAAAGTGCTCTCCCGCATCAAATGGTCTCCCCATCCTGCTTCTATAGCTTCCTCGCTTCGAATGGAAAGCATACATTGGAGTGCTGTTTTTTACTCTCCCCTTGCTGTACAACAACCAATCAGAGCTTACAATCTTATGAAATTGGGCATCCGGTTCATCAATGATGTAGTGGATACTACAGGGCAAATTCTTTCTTTTCCGGCAGCTTGCCAACAATACAATCTTGGGATGCATCATAGATCTATATGGAAAGCTATTGCAGATCTCTTACACCCTTTCATTCCGATTCCAACATTGGATGTAAGAGACAGGCTTCAAGATTGGCATCTTCAGTCTTCAGGCTCAAGATTATCCTCTCAATCTTTGCATCAGTTGACTTCTATACAGGCTTATCGATTGATATTACCTCCTCCATGGATTGCTCAACATGCTAATTCTCTTTGGCATCTGGATAAGTCTTTAGCTTGGTGGAAAGCAAAACTGACTTTGATATGGAAGTTGAAAATGCCATTGAAACAGAGACTCTTTCTCTGGAGATGCATTGTTGGTATTTTTCCAGTGGGAGTGAAATTGGCTCAAAGAAGGATTGCCTCTCCTATTTGTCCAAGATGTCATCATACTACTGAGAGTGTTCCGCATTTATTGTGGTCTTGTTCACGTTCCAGAATCCTTCTAGACAAGATCTCCTATTTTTTATCTCTCAGATTTCCTGCACACAGATTCTACAAGTTTTTCTGGATGTTTGGCACCTTATCAGCTTCATTGTCACAGTATTCTCTTTTCTTCCATTGGATCAGATACTGGGCCTTGTGGACCCTCTGGCTACAGCGAAATCATACATATCTGAATTCACCCCTTCAGCAGCCTTATGAGTTCTTCCGAGCCTCGTTGCGGCAGTCTTTATATGATGCTGTGCATGAGGGAGATTTGGATGTTTCTTGTATTCAGCTTTTCTTTTACTGTTTCTGATAGATAGGGCATAGGCTCTTTTCTTGAGCACTGCCCTGCTCTTGCATAGAACTTTTTTACTGCTGTTTTTTGAGTTCTAGGGTTTAGACATCCTCCTGATGCCTAACCCTTTTGTACATTCATGATATAATGCAATTTCAACTAGTTTTACTAAAAAAAAAAAAAGTGTGTGTGTGTGAGAGAGAGAGAGAGAGAGAGAAAGAAAGAAAGAAAGATTTTATTAACGTCTTCCAAAAGACCGAACTCAGCCTATGAGACAAATCGGAGTACCTGTATGGGGTATCCTCTGTCATCCCAACAAAATGAAAAAGTACTGAACAAAAAAAAGCTGAATCTGGGTGTGCAGGGGATGGAGCTCTACTACTAGGAGAATGCAAAGCTATATGCATCGAGTATACAATCATGATATGCAACCTAGCTAGCTCCATCCTGTACCATACTGGGAGTATAAAATGGTATACATCAATGAAGGGGGTGTCCACAGCTCCCTGAAGAACATGTCTGGGTGTGCTCTGAAGCGAGCCAGTCGCTCCGCACCCTCTCTGTGAAACTGAGCTCTGATCTCTGTCATCTCTCTCTGGTATAGGCGTGGTGTTCGAAAGCCAGGTGTCCTTTGTCTCCTGCGGGCTCTAAGTGTCTCTGCTCTCTGGAGAGTAATTCCCTGCCGTGTAGGGGCTGGGAGGGGGATGGATCTCTGAAAAAATGTAGTAATCTGTGTCTATCGCCCCCCCTCTGGAGCTGTCCGAGCCTGTAATAATGTCTCTCTGTGGCGATGTATGTCTAGAATGTATCTCCCCAGTATGCGCTGGTCTGCTGCCTCAAAGATCTGGCGTATGGGAATGTGGCTCTCTGAATAAAATGGGATATCTCTCTCTGATGGCTGTATATGCTCTGCATCTGCATACATAATGCTCCTCACTCTCCACCTCCTCTCTGCACAATCTGCATACCCTCTCCTCTCGGGGGATCCGTGCTGCTCTGCCAGTCTCAATCTCCAATCGGTGTGATGAAACTCTTAGCTGACCAATAGCCACTCAGGAGCCGTGTGGTAAAAAGCCCTCCATGTATCTAGGCCTCTCTATAAATCCATCATCAGTGATACTCATGAAGTGATCTCTGTAGTATAGCATCTTCGGTGGAAGAGGCTGTGTAGGCGATATCCATGTCTCTCGTGTATAGAGCTGCCATAGATCTTGTCTCAATACTCTGTTCCTCTCACTATGAGAGAGACGGATATGTGGTGCATCCCTGTCATACTGGAATGGTGGTAGATGATCCATGTCTAGGCCATGCTGTGAGAACCAATGTGTGACCTGTGCATACCATGATCCTCTGTCTCCTGCCTCAGCCAGCTGTCTAGATGCCTCAAAAGCTCTGTATGACAATCTGTCCTGTGGCATATCTCTGAATCTGTCTAGCAGGCATTTAGTCTGAAATATGGCCTCTACCATCATAGGAGGCGCAGCAAACTCTGCTCGGATAATGTCATGAGGTACTGACGGTTTGCTGCGTATCATGCATGCCATCATGAGGGCCTGTGGTCTCTCTATCTATGTCCACCAATGGGTAGCAAGGCCTGGCGCCCATACCGCTGCTCCATACATCAATGCCGGTGTGACTAATGTGTCAAATAGCCACCCCTTCATCCGGGGCTCCTGAAAATGCGCCTGGTGGCACTGTCTCTCTAGCATAGCCAATGCTGCATATCCTCGTGTCAATCTAGCTCTGGCTGCTGAACCCATGGTGAAGCGTGTGGCTGCTGCAGAGAAGGTAACCCCTAGGTACACGTATGATGTCATCACCTCCACCTGGCATCCTGCGAGAGTGAATGTCAGCCGACTCCTGCCCTGTCTCGATGTATGAAAGACCATAACCTTGGTTTTCCCAAGGTTCACAGTAAGACCCCTCTGTGTGCAGAAATCATCGAGTGCATGTAGATGCTGCTGTAGACCACCTGGAGACTCAGACACTAATACAATATCATCAGCATAGAGCATAATATGTACTGAGGTACCTGCTAAATCAACTCCATCTCCGCCTCCCCGTGTAATGAAGTCAGCCACCTCATCAATGTATAACCCAAATAGCGTGGGGGAAAGTGGGCATCCTTGCTTCACACCAATGGTGCTAGCAATAGTCTCAGACATACCTCTTGGACATCTGACTCGCCCAAAAACCTGCTCATATAATGCATAGATGCCCCATGTCATATCTGCTGGTATGCCAAGAGACTGTAGGCGTTGAAAGAGCCTCTCTCGTGGTACTGTGTCAAATGCCTTGCGGAAATCCACAAAGCAGCAATAGAGCTTTCTCTTCCTCACTCTGGCCTGATCAATCATACATCTCAAAGTGAATACATGGTCAGTGGTAGAGAAAGCTCTCCTGAAGCCTGCCTGCCTTGATGAGCGTAAACCTGCTCGCTCAGCATATAAGCTAAGCTCTTGCTCCAGCACTGCACCATAGAGTTTGGCCAGCACGTGGCCAACCATAACCGTCCTGTAGTTGATCGGATCGAGCATATCCCCTGTTTTGTGAATCGGCACAATGGTGTGCATCGTCCACTCCGCAGGCAAACCCTCTGCTAGTGCCCTGTTAAACAGGTGTGCAAGAAAAGGAGCTAAAGAATCTACTGCATATATGAGATGCTCACCCTGCAGGCCCATATGGTCGGCGGCCCGTCCATGCTGTACGCGGCGGATAGCTTCCTGTACCATCGAGTGGGTAAAGAAGCTAGCTGTGGTAGGTCGAGGCTCCTGTGTGGCTGAGGTATAGGTGGCTGCTGTGGGGCATGGTATAGACCCTCTGCATATGTGTGCCATGTCTGTGGATCTGCAATAGGTGTCGGGGTTCGGGGCTCTCTGAAGTGCCGCCATGAGAGAGGGCTATCTCTACTCATGAAGAAATGAAAGATCTCTAGCTCCTGTATCTCTGCGAAGGCCCGCCTTTTGCGGCGAGTAAGTCTCCTCATCTCTCTCCTCGACTCCTGCTCTGTGATGGCTCTCGAGGCTCTCTGTATGCGGAGCCGTGAGTATAGGGCTCTGCACTCGTCATCATACCATCTGTTCTGGGGCATAGTCCCAGGTCTCGCAGGCTCTCCTGAGTGTACACGATGTGGGAAGCTCTGTAATGCAGCCGTGTGTAGGAGTGATGCCAGCTGGGCTGTAATGGTATCCATAGGTGCCAGGGGATCCATGAGTAGGAGTCCATCCTCTACTATGCCAGTGTATATGTCTGCCATGTCATGTGTGAAGTAGATGGTAGTGTGTGGCGTCGGTATGTGGGGGGCTGGTGATACTGGTGATCCGGCTAGTGAAAATGCCAAGTATGTATGATCTGCCCCAATAGGACGAGGTGGAATGGAGAATGAGGTGACAAGCTGTGATGCCTCCACAGACCCCATAATGTAGTCTACCACCGTGCCTCCGGTCCGTGTATGACCCCCATGTGGGAAGCATGTCAGCCCTCCTGATCCCGGCCACTGTAACATCCTGTTATAAATAACGAGACGATGCCTGGCTCCTAACTCTAGTAAGTGGTCCCCATAATGTCCTCTGTCTGGTCCAGTGTCCTCTGATGCCCGACTAGCCCCTATCTCCTCTGGATCCACAGGGTGGAGGATCTCCATGTCATCATAGTCATACACCTCACACTGTCTGCTCTGTGTGTGGGCATTGAAGTCGCCCGTAAGAAATACTTCCCCTA
Source organism: Cibotium barometz (assembly GCF_041138505.1). Classification (NCBI taxonomy): domain Eukaryota; kingdom Viridiplantae; phylum Streptophyta; class Polypodiopsida; order Cyatheales; family Cibotiaceae; genus Cibotium; species Cibotium barometz. Next base: position 15,619,023 of record NC_141100.1, read on the forward strand.
GTGTAGAATAATGCATAATCTCCTCTGACAGACAAGTGTATGGCGAGGCTCCTGTGTCCTCCTCCTCTGGCATGTCCTCTGTAATGACATAGGAGGATCCTGATGGAGAAAAGTAACATAGAGCTATGTATATAACCCTGTCCTGTGAGAGCTGTAAGCTGATCCACATGTATCTGGCCTCTGGATCCTGTGCTACCACTCTCAGTCTCCCCTGTAGCTCCCGTCTGAATAGGACTGCTACTCCCCGCGACCCTCTCGAGGTACCCTGGCGTGTGGTCCTCCTGTATGCTGACTCCCACTGGAATCCCTCTACTCGAGGTAGCCCTCTCTCTGGGCTCTGATGTGTCTCTGTCAGAAGTATGATGTCTCTCCCCACCATAACATGCTCCAGTCGTCCAGGCTGCACCCATAGTGAACCATTACAGTTCCATACTGCCATGTGTATCTCTGTCAGTTGCCTGGTCTGTGTCCCATAGGCCCCAAACCGCTAATCCATGGGCCGGCCATCAATGATGACCCGACCATCTCGATAGAAGGCCTTCTTGCCTTCTCTCCTCGCGTGTAAGACTCGTGGCATGCAAGTTCTCCTATGCTCAAGCTGCATCCTCGTGAGATCATCATCCAAGAAAATAGGAGATCCCTCTAAACCTCGTAGTATGATCCTCTTCCTCATGAAGGTGACCCTCTCCGTCTCTCCTGCAAACTGTAGGATGAGGGCTCGCTTGCGTGTTGAGTCTTTCCCGGCTCTCCATGCTTTGGTGAAGGGGAGAGGGTGCTCTTCCTTGTAGCCGAGCTTCATGCATAGAAGCTGTCCATCTTTCTCGGGAGTGGAGTCGGGTGTCTCGGCTATACCTGTGACTCGAATGTTGAGGCGGCGGGCATGCCTCATCTTCTCCTCCTCAATGGTGGTGTGAATGATTTGGTGTTCTTCCCTTTGAGTCTCCTCCCTCACTTCTTTACGGATGTTCTTCTTCACCACCTCGACCCATCCTGACTGCTTGGCTTCGAGCTTTCCCTCCATGTCCTTTGTGATCTCCTTGGAGATCTCTTCTTTGATGGCCGTGAGAGTGTTGTCATTGATCTCCCCTTCTTCCTTCTCAGCATTCTTGATGGCTACCATTTCCACTTTCAATGCACTCACCTCCTCCTTGAGTGCCGTGTTCTCTTGTTCGAGGTTCGTGACCCGTGCTTCGAGAGCTATGATGTGCCGATGTAGTTTGTTTTCCACCTCATTGAGGTTGGAATTGGATGTCTTCTTGTTCTCCTTGATTAGTGCCTTCATTGCCATCTCGAGGGCCTCGAGTTTCTCTTGGAGACTCGGGGCCATCCCTCCAGGTCACTCTGCAGTCCTTCCCACAGGCAGAGAGAGAGAGAGAGAGAGAGAGAGAGAGAGAGAGTTATGTTGCTGCCTTGGGGACCTGAGCAAGGGTCGGTGGGGAAAGGGGGGCACAGGCGAACTGGCGGGAAGAGGCGAAATGGTGAACTATGGCGGGCAGAGGCGAACTGGCGGAAAGGGGGGCACAGGCGAACTGGCGGGCAGAGGCGAAATGGCGAACTGGGGCGAACTGGCGGAAAGGGGGGCAGAGGCGAAATGGCGGGCAGAGGCGAACTGGGGGGGGCACAGGCGAACTGGCGGGCACAGGCGAACTGGGGCTGCCTTAAGGGGGAGAGAGTGACAGAGTGTGATTCGAGAGGGGGAGACGAGAGAGAGAGATTGAGAGCTCACTCGACGCTTCTGCTGGCCTGTGGCGGCTCAGGCTGTATCAAATAGCCCAGCCCCTGGGGCCTGCCCAGTGCCGCCTGCACAAGAGAGAGAGAGAGAGAGAGAGAGAGGCCAGTCGGGCGCAGTACCCAAACGGGCAATTCGTCGACGCCCAAGGCCCAGGCTGCCACCTTTCGAATTTCCCAAATGGGCAGTTCGTCGACGCCCAGGGCCAAGGCTGCCACCCTGCCACCTTTCCCAAACGGGCAGTTTGTCGACGCCCAGGGTGCCACCTTTCCCAAACGGGCATACACGACCACTATCCTGATTCCCAAACAGGCATAAATGGCGTCACGCATGTTGGCGAATTTGCGAAAAGTACGCACATGCGACTCGGCAAAAACAGCGAAAAAAGGCCAAAAAAAATACAAGTTTTGTACACACCTCGAATGGACAGTACGCCTCGAACGCCTCTATCCTTTAGGTGCGCGCCTCGTAACAACCTTGGTATCCTGTCTCTGAATCACAAAACCAGGAGACTGCTCAACATAAACTTCCTCCTCTAAATCTCCATTCAGAAAAGCGGATTTGACATCCATCTGGAACACGAGCCATTTGAAGTGTGCAACCAGAGCCAAAACAATCCTTATGGTGGTATACTTGGCTCTAGGAGCAAATGTCTCATCAAAGTCTTCACCTGCCTTTTGAGCATATCCTCGAGCAACAAGGCGGACTTTGTACTTGTCCAAAGTACCATCCACATGAAACTTGACTTTGAAAATCCGTCTCACACCAATCACACGATGATGTAAAGGTTGTGGCAGCAAAGACCAAGTGTGATTCCTCTCAATAGAGGACATCTCTGCTTCCATGGCTTGCCGCCGCTGCGGCTGCAAAAGAGCCTCCTCTAGACTCTCAAGCTCATCGATCTCCTGGAGAGAACTCATGAGAGCATAATTCACTGTGTGATGAGATGTGGAAGCCCAAGATGAACGACGAAATCCAGGGATGGTGGTAGAGATCTAGTTATGAAGCTATGCATCAGTGAGACTAGAATCTCTAAAAAGTTGTTGAACCCACCGAGGTAGGCCAACCTTCCTCTCAAAGCGTGAAGAAGAAGATCCAGCTGCAGTAGAGGACTCATCCGATGCTGCTGGGAGAGGTGATGAAGTAAGCACTAATGGGGGTAATCCCGGAGTCAAAGCAAGACTCGTAGAGGAGTTGGACGTGGAAGAGGTATGAGATCACTAGCATCCGCCGTGAATGGATCATCCAGAAAATATGTAGATGCATCATGTGGAGAGGAGTCGATGCCAGCTCTCATCAAACCGAGCATCACAGAAAATGATGATGTCATCAACCTCCGTGTAACACGCGGAAGCTCTGGGGGCTTCTTTCAACCCTAAACACCACTGAGAACATGTTGATGTAAAAACACAAACAGAAGGGAGAGTAGAGCGAGAGAGATATGCTGGAAATTCATTATATTTATACGGTACAAAAAGGTACTCAGTCTACAGCCCTAGGTTGCCTTGCAAAAAAGGTGGTAAACACCAAAATCTATCCTACTCTAAGGACCCAACTCATAAGGAGTTGAATGACTACAACAATGAGCACATGTGCCTTTTATAGGCCTCTTGGACCAAAGGAGATCTGGCCGACCAGCAGTCGGCCAGCCAACTGGACAAAATCTTCAAGCATTGATGCGCCTGCAACCGATAGCCCTCTAGTACAGCCCACTCTCCTGCAATGTCCTCCATTGTCCTTCTCCAAGTCCACACTCGCCAAATCTACACAACATGCTCCAACTTCTGGTTCTTATCATCTTTTTATGGCTGCCCCTTCTGGATTAGCTTCTGAGAATGTCCATGGCAATTCTTGCACATGACATCCCCCTCTCCTAAACTTGATGACGGGATTCCAACCTGTTCTTGGATGACTGTCATCATCCCCTTCTTTTCCCGAAGTCCCTCTGTCATCCATCCATCTCTGGCAACCCTTTTCTTTGAAAACCCGGCCCGGCTCCAAAACCACCCTAACTCTGAATAATATCTATGCATCTATTCCATCCAGTCCCCAATCCATTCCTGCCTTGACTCTGAACACTATCTTGGTCTTCATTCCTGAGAAATGAGTCTGGCACTCTCACATCACCCCTTGGAGGATAACCCTCCCTTGGGACCGTTGCGCCCGAGAACCTATCTCGCTCACAGGACTGCCATCCCCTCTGGCTTTGTGGAACACCACCAACAAACCTCTTGGGAGCTCTTCCCGATTCTGTGTTCCTGGCCTTGGGCTTCGTATCCGTGCACTTTCTTGTACGTTGGACCTGTACACCATCATATGGGACTGAATCAGTATTTAGCTTTGCTAAGCCTGATGCTCTGATACCAATGTAACACGCGGAAGCTCTGGGGGTCTTCTTTCAGCCCTAAACACCATTGAGAACATGCTGATGCAAAAACGCAGACAGAAGGGAGAGTAGAGAGAAAGAAAGAAAGTTATATTAACGTCCACGGGAGGCCGAATCCGACCTATGGGACAGATCAGGTACATCCATTTACATTCCACTCTGGGTATCGATGCCAAAGAGGCATAAAACTGAAAAAAAAAATAACTCAAAATGAACTCTTAAGACTCTTAAGAGTTTAAGTTACAATGGGTTCTATTGCATCTAGTTCGAAATTGAGGTTCAAAATAAAAAAAGCTATATTTCATCCATGGATGGATTTGCTCTCGAGGGGGGTGGGGTACAGAATTCTTTAATGATTGCTTGTCCTCCTCTGTATATTGCCCATTTGCCATTCTTTCTTGCTTCTTTAACTTTATTCAGCTCTGCAGATTTGCTCTTGAGTTGTAGCGGGGTGAGTTCATCGCTATCCATACCTTTGTCCCTTGTAGAGACCTTGTTTGCTTCATCACTGCTATTTTCTCATTGTTGTCCATATAGGAGACTTTTGCCTGTGTACCCTTTACTATAATAGAGATAGGGTCTCCTAAGTCCATGAAGGGGACTACTTTGCTCAGTTGTGCTGTAAGTACATCTGTATCTAATATGTAGTCTTCTCGAAGCTCTTGAGCTATGTCTGCCCTATCCCAGCCTTGAGGAAGACCACCGACTCTGATTACCTTTTTGTTACTTTCCATTTGTTCCTTTTCTTTGACCGCTGATATGACTTCTTTAACAAAATCTTGTGAGTTAACTGAATTTACCTTTAAAACATGGTTTGTCCTTTTTGTTTGTAGTGTTGTAGGTATGGGTCCTTCTCGTGCTTCCTCTTGCTTCGTCTTCATGGCTTGCACTTGCACTTTCAATTCATGGATTTGTTCGTCTTTCTTGATAGTCTCGTGTTTCAGTGCTGCTAATTCTCCCTGGAGTTTCTTCAGTTCTTGCATGAGGTAGGCTTCCCATGGTGTCGGCTTGCTCACGGGTGGAGGAATGGGCGGTAATCGTGAAGCGGTGACTGAGGCAAAAGACTTCTTACTTTCCATGTGTTACTGCTGATAAAGGAGAGGGATGTTGGTGAAACGAGTCCCCCCTCTCCCCTTTGGGAGAGACTCAGAAAATGCGACCTACAAGATGCTCAACTACAGGTGCAGGGGAGAGTTATGTTGCTGCCTTGGGGGCCTGAGCAAGGGTGGGTGGGGAAAGGGGCCGAAGGGAGAGAGAAGGCGGGCGAAATGCAGGCAGAGAGAAAGGGGGCGAAGAGAGAGAGTGCGAAGGGAGAGAGAAGGCGGGCGAAATGCAGGCAGAGAGGAGAGAAAGGGGGCGAAGAGAGAGAGAGAAGGCGGGGGCGAAGAGAGAGGGTGCGAAGGGAGAGAGAAGGCGGGCGAAATGCACGCAGAGAGAAAGGGGGCGAAGAGAGAGGGTGCGAAGGGAGAGAGAAGGCGGGCGAAATGCAGGCAGAGAGAAAGGGGGCGAAGAGAGAGAGAGAAGGCGGGGGCGAAGAGAGAGGGTGCGAAGGGAGAGAGAAGGCGGGCGAAATGCAGGCAGAGAGAAAGGGGGCGAAGAGAGAGAGAGAGAGAGAGAGAGAGAGAGAGAGAGAGAGATGCTGGAAATTCATTATATTTATTGGTACAAAAAGGTACTCAATCTACAGCCCTAGGCCACCTTGCAAAAAAGGTGGTAAACACCAAAATCTGTCCTACTCTAAGGACCCAACTCATAAGGAGTTGAATGACTACAACAATGAGCACATGTGCCTTTTATAGGCCTCTTGGACCAAAGGAGATCTGGCTAACCAGCAGTCGGCTAGCCGACTGGACAAAATCTTCAAGCGTTGATGCGCTTGCAGCTAACAGCCCTCTGGTGCAGCCGACTGTCCTCCATTGTCCTTCTCCAAGTCCACACTTGCCAAATCTGCACAACATGCTCCAACTTCTGGTTCTTATCATCTTTTTCTAGCTACCCCTTCTGGATTAGCTTCTGAGAATGTCCATGGCAATTCTTGCACATGACACTCCGGATCCCAGAAGCAGTACCCTTTGGATCTTAGACTGTAGCTTGTGAAGACCATCCTCTTTGACTTCAGTGCGAGTGTAGTCCTCTTCTAATTTGGGACATGCACATAAGCAACACAACCGAAAACACGTAGGTGAGAAACAAAAGGCTTGTGTCCTGTAAAAGCCTCCTCCGGAGTCATCCCCTCAACTGCTTTTGTGGGAGCGTGGTTAATGAGATAAACTGAGGTAGCCACAGCTTCACCCCAGAAAGCAGAAGGGAGACCTACATGATGCACCAAAGAACGAGCCATCTCTTTTACGGTCCGGTTCTTCCGTTCCACAACTCCATGCTGCTGAGGAATTGCGGTCTGTCGGTGAATGTCCTTTGATGCAAGGAAGTTATCAAACGGTATAAACTCGCCACCATTATTAGTCTGGAGAAAAGAAACTGTACCCCCAGACTGATTTTCCACCATCGCGATCCAAGTCCTGAAACTAGCAAAAAGCATCTGACTTGCAAGCCAGAAAACATACCTAGATTTTGTGAGTGAAATCATCCACAAGAAGAAGAAAATATCGAGCCCCTCCAAGAGACTCGACCTCCATGGTTCCAGCAAGATCTACATGTATAAGCTCCAATCTTCAGGTTACTCGATGAGTGGCCTCCTCTGGAAATGTATCTCAATGATGCTTGCCCATCATGCACCAGCATATGTGTTAAAGAGACCTGAGCTGAGGTAGTCCGCTAACAACCTGCTGAGAATGGAACTTCTGTAAGGCAGCAATGGGTACATGACAAAGCAAGAATGCCACAGAGAAGTATTTGCCTCAAAAACCAAAGCCATCAAGGGGGAGAAAAGTTGATGAATATGTGAGTCAGTGAGGGATCTAAGAAGAAAAGTTGGTGACCTTGTAGAGACCCCCATCATGGACTCCATTGGCAACAACCGAGAGAGTCTTCCTGTCGATCACTTCAATGACCTCATCATCAAAGTACACACCAAGTCCATTCCGAGAAGCTTTGTACACTGAAAATAGATTTTTGGAAACCATGGTACATATAAAACATCATGTAAGGTGGCAGAGGAACCCATAGAAATATTACCAACACCGGTGACAGATAACGAGGAGTTGTCGCCGATGCGAACTGAAGAAGAGAGAGTCTGGTAGTCCTCCAAGATATGGGCTTGATTGGTAATGTGGGCAGAAGCACCACTATCACCGACCCATTCCACCGCTTCAGGTGTGTCACTGACTTCTTCTGGAAAAGTCATCGCTATGATCACGAGGAGTGAATCCTGTGAAGAAGTCGATGAACCTGTGACTGCCATGTATGCAACTTTGGCAGATCCCTCTTGTCCTTGCCCTTGTCTTTGGTGTTGTCCTTGTCAGATGCTTGGAAGCATCCTGGGCTTTATACTTGGCTTTGGCTGCTCGAGAGTCATCACGACATAAAAGCAGCGAGCCAATATAACCTGTCCTACAAAAGTAATCACATTCATTGCTTTTGTCCTTGGACTCCTTTGAATCTTGTTTACCCTTGCCCATTTGGATGCCTTCGATGCTTATCTGGCCTTGGCATGAGCCCTAACCTAGATGTTATCTGTTGCCTATCAGGACTTAGCTTGGGATTAAGCATGTCCATGTGCATGCACCTGACATAAGCATGTCCATGTGCATGCACATGGCATTTCCTTCTACTAAACTTGATGTGATAGGATTCTAACATTTGACCCTGGATCACTATCTCCACATATGGCCTCCCATACTTGTCATCCTTTCCTTCCTAGTAACCTTTTCACTGAAAACCTTGCCTTATGTCTCTGAATCCACTCCAACTCTGATGTAGAGATCTGTGCATCTGTTCCACTTTGTCCCCTTGCCTTCTTGCTCTGTCCCTAAACACAAACATGAATCCTTCTTCTCGAAACTGATCCTGACACCCTTGCCTCCATCCCCTTGGATGAACATCATCCCTTGGAGTCACTCCATAAAAGCTTTCTCTAAGGCCGCCCCAACTAGCTACCAACTCTCATGAAACCCTCTCGTTGGGTTTGCCCGACACCAACCAGCTTCTAGGAGTCTTAACACATGCTAAGTTTCTATCCTTGGACTTGTGCACTTCTTCTAGGACACCAACAGCGCTTGGCATAGCTGAGCCTAATGCTCACACAATGTTGCATGGTCACCACACCACCAAAAGATCAAGACACGGCCGATGGTTTCATCCATGCGTGCTGCAGTAAGGGTGGGTGGGACATGGGCAGCACCAATACCTCAGAATCAACCTAAAGCTCTGATACCACTATGACATGCGGAAACTCTGGTTAGTCTTCTTTCAGCCCTAAGCACTGCATAGGAACTCTTGATGCAAGAACAATCAACACACACACACACACACACACATATATATATATATATATATATATATATAGAGAGAGAGAGAGAGAGATGGCTCTGTATTCAGAATATTCATATAGTACAAAAAGGTACATGATTTTGTGGCCTTTGGCCTTCTCAAAAAGGAAACATAATACCTACTCTATGACCTAACTCCTTGAGGAGAGAGAGATCCAACAATAAGCGATGGTATTGCCTTTTATAGACTTTCGGAGGAATATACAACTGGCCAACCTGGTGTCGGCCAATTCCATGGACACCAATAAACAATGATGCTGCTGACTCGAAGTACCCGACCTCCAACACCTGGCCAACAGGGTTCTAATCTACCTCTAGCTCTCCTCAAGCCTGTGACAAGAGTATACTGCTCCAATCCTGATGTTTTATCCTGCTACAAATCAGGGATTAGCCTGGGATTACGCATGTCCATGTGCATGCACATGACATAGGGAACCAGATAGGGTTGTAGGGGAAGAACCAACTGCGACACACGTGTTTTATAGGATAGCCATGTGGAAGAGCCAGGCAGATGTGCCCCATATTGAAGGCCAAAATGCAGCCAAAAAGACCATAAAAAGTGGCCACCTGAGACCCCCAAAAGGGTAAGGCTGGGTGCCATAGGCAAGCCAAAATGGAAAGTGGCCACCTGATACTTCAAAAGGATAAGGCTTGGTGTCCATAGGCAACCCAAAATGGAAAGTGGCCACCTGATACTTCAAAAGGATAAGGCTGGGTGTCCACAGGCAAGCCAAATTGTGAGCCTAATAAAGGACATTTTTACTGTTTTCTGCTTATGACCTCGCCAACCAGTATGATAGGGGTATTTGAGGCCTAAAAAAGGGTCATGTCTTGGGTACCCGCCGGTGACATGATAGTACCTATATGTGCAAGTTTTGTGCTGGTGATTAGCAAGGTGCCCTTTGTCCATGGACCAGTCAGTGAATAGCCATTCTGGGTAGGCCAGGGTAAGTCCAGGCAGCTGTTCATGCACAAACCATGTAACAAACTTAAAGTTGACATTTGTATGTCCAGGCAGCTTATTAGGCCTAGTGCTGGGCGTCAGACATGCAGATAAATGGTCAAGCGTTTGGACAGGTCAGGCAGAGGCCAGGCAAGTTCTGCAGGGCCCGGACAGGTCAGGTAAGGGCCGGGCACATCTGGGAAGAGGCCGGGCAGGCCTGATTGAGCAGTGGCCAGGCAGGTCAGGCAGCCCACTGAAGGGCAGAAAACTCAACAAATAGGCCCCTCCTCTCCCCATTCAAGCATCTGATCTCAGGTCAGGTGAACAAAGCACCGCTCAAGCATCATCCAAGGCAGCAAGCCCAAGACAACAGCACTCTTCTTTAAGATGCAAGCATCAGCATTCGATTTATACCTAGCAAATACGGTAATCCAGAGCCCCACTCTTCAGGCAGTCTGTATAAATGATGCAAACAATGCGTAAATTCATTGTTCAGTATGTACAATGTAAGGGCTGGTTTTGAACGTGCAGTGTACTATTTGCAGCCGGATGTTGTGGCAGGTGCCTTATGTGCTTTAGCTATACGGCGTTTGAGCTTTGTATTGCACAGAATGGCAAAGCAATGGAAGATACAAGCACGGTGCACACACATACCAAAGAGTTCAAAATCTACCTCCTGCAAACGGTGAGGCCTGGCGTTCACTGCCTTGAGCAATTCATCACTCAAGGCGCCTGCATGATTTGTGCTTCTCCAATCCTCCAGTTGATCCCGCCCCCTGAAAGCTCTGCAACGAGCTTCTTGCAGCAAGATATCTTCTTCCGAGTTAGCAGAAAGGCCACCAAGGCCAAGGCCGGGCTGTGCAGAGCGTACTGTGTTAATAGAAAGGTCATGATGACCACAGCCTCTGTCTGCAGAGCGCACAATGCCATCTGATGAAGAGAACAGAACCAAATGGTGAGCATGTGCGGTGCTGCCATGGCTTGCTCTATCATGAGAACCGAACTGTAGAGATTCACCGCTTCTAAAAGCTTGGCTAGGTTCCGTTGATAGCTCGAAATCAAGGTGCCGGCCGGACACCTCAAACCCTAGCACGCGCGTGAGTACAGAATGATAAGCATTGCCGTCCAGAATCTCCGTCGCATTAACCAAAGCTCCAACAAGAGCCTTTTTCAGCCCTAAAAAGGCACCGCTGTCGCTGTGCGGTTCAGGGACTGCTCTATCGCCATGGCTTCTGCACAGTGCGCCGCCCTGCTCTTTGGAAGAAGGCCTGCTGGTAGAGGCGGGGGGGCGGCAGGCGTCCAGAGGAAAGGCGCCCCTCCCATGGCTGTCGAAGCCCAAAGGCAACTGCAGCTTGCTCCAGCAAGCGATCATCGTAGTGCCATAGCGAACTGTGTTAGCCTGTTGTCATGAGCGCGCTCGCTCTCTCTTTCTCTTTGCACAGCTTGAAGGCATAGCCGAACACACCATGGGAGCGCGAGGAGAAAGATCCGTGTGAAGAAACGTGTCTGGAATTCGGGTGGTTTTACACGCGTCCGTGGCGATGGACAGCGTTTGAACTTGACGAATCACATGATACGTCCCATCCATGTTTAGGGCCCACAATTTCGTCCGGCCTTCTGTTTTTTTGTTTTTTTTTTGAGGGGGGAGGGGTTATTTTAATTGGTCAAAGAAACATTTTTTTCAACCAATTAAAATAAGAACAACTCGTAAATCTATCCGGTTTTTGTTTCTTAAATCTCTACTATATTCCGGTTTTATAACTAAAATATATGAAAATTCATTCCTTAAAATAACGGCTACCTAATATCTCAGTCGTCCCTTTTCTTCGAGCATTGGTGAGGGGGGAGAGGTGGGGGCCAAAATCAAACCTCTGTCCTCAAAGGAGGTCCCTACCCCCCTAAATGTTTATGGCAATGTACAAGCAAACCAACATTCAATAAGCATGGCACATAAATACTTTTTTACACAAAAAAAAACACATTTTTTGCATTTCATCTACCTTTTATAATTGTTAGTAAGAAAACAACACTAGCTTGACTCACTTTCAATGCATCATAAAAATATGAAATTAGTAGTATTCAACTAGATATCATTAGATAGATACCATGTAGCTAACTAGGGCGACAATCATCTCTTGTCTAACACACACAACCACTTAGAATATTTTGGAGGACTTAATGTTATTTTGTGCAAATCTCTTTAATGTTATTTTGTGCTGATCTCTTTCAAGCAAAACCTATGTGAGACACTCATGAACCTTTTTTCAAAATCCTTGTTAGCATCATTTCATAGTAAATATATGTTCCTTCAAATTTATTGAAATTATGCAACAAGATAGCATAATTTTTTTTCAAAGTTTAGATAGAATAAGGAGATGGTGAACATGGTAAGAATTATACGGACTACCTAAATCAAATTTTTCATAGTTCACAACCACTTGGCCTAGTTATTTCTAGACTTATATATTAAGAAATAAACAAAATACATATGCTTTTGAGGCAACTACATGCATTCCTCATATTTTTAATGATGAACCTCAAAAGCATGGTTATCACCAAAGAAGACTTAGAACACCAAATCATCCAAAATAAATAACTAGATTACATTGCACATTTCAAAATTAAACCAGCTATGTCTTAATCTTATGATGGAATATTCAAATTACCCAAACCAAAGTTCTATCACATGGTCTCGGCACATGGAGTAATTGTGAGTTGAGGAGCCATGCTAAATATGGGGATAGATGAAGATCCCCAACCATAACAATTAAAAAAGGTTCATATCTTAAGCTCAAGGAATTTTGTGAAAGAATATCCATATGTATTTACATGGGCCAATTGCGCCTTCAAGCTTGTTTCTATAGCCTGCAACTCCTTTTCCTTTTCTTTCAGTCTTTTTTTTAAGGGCACGACGGCTTACCTTCCTCATTAGCGAGCTTGGTTTGTACTTCGAGCAGTGTTGCCTTGGCCTCTACAAATCAACAAATTCAAGCTTGTGTTGTTCTGTGAGGCCTTCCACCTGGATTTGTATGGTGGTCCCTTTCATGTATCACCTCCTACCTATGGTACTCCAGCTATGTGAGGAGTGCTTGTACTTGCATGTTGAGAGCCTAGTTGGTGTCTTGCAACTCCTTATGCTGAATGGCAGCATCCCTAGTCACTTTATCTACCTGTGCTATTACTTGGGCATTCACCTTTGCTAGGTTACTAGCATATCCTTTAAGCATGTGGTTGTTGGCATAGTCTTGCATGTGGAAATTCCTTTCTATGAGTCGAGCTGATAAGATGTTGAGGTTAGAGACATAGGCCTCCATCTCATAATCTTGTTTTTCGCCCTGTTTCATGTATTCTTCTACCCTATTGTACTTTGGGTGGAGGTAGTGAATTTGACCCTTTTCGAGCTCATACATATAACGACTCTCCTAGATGTTGTGTCCATGTTATGTAGTTGGAGGAGAAGTGGCTTGAATGAATCCTCTTACTTTTTCTCCTCTTCCTGCCTTTGCCACTTTGCTAGATGTTGTGTCCATGTTATGTAGTTGGAGGAGAAGTGGCTTGAATGAATCCTCTTACTTTTTCTCCTCTTCCTACCTTTGCCACTTTGCTACCATTTCTATCTTATCTCACCATATGCTTTCTATTCGTTCATGCTTCTTGGAAGAAGAGGGTTTGATTCCAACTCGGGTAATTAATTCCTCAAATTTGAAAGGGTCATCTGAATCCCAATGAGGTGCCGCTTGGCCATGTTCTTGTGGCAGAGATGGGCTTTCCTTTTAGATCTAGACAATGCTGAACACCTCATGATCCATTATAGGCATGCTAGGAACAATGGCGGTATTCTCATGTATTTCCGTGGTTGTGGGGTCTTGGGGAGATGGACAAGGCAATGGTGGGATGTTGGGTACCTCGCGTAGTGTACTTTCCTGGTCTTCTACATGAGTTGGGGTTGAGGGGGTGTTGGAGAAATAGAGATCGGGCAATCGAGGTCTTTACTCTCTTCATCTTTGCCTATTTTGTTGGCAGGGAGCCCAACCCAAACTTAGCCATCAAATCCTTTGTCTCTGCTAACACTCTAATCCCTTCTGCAATGCCTCTTTATCCAAGGGAAGCTCTTTGGGTTCTTGGAAGTGGCTCTGTGGTGGCAAGGGAATTCCGATAGCATGGCTAAGCACCTCTATGAGAATGTATGGGTTGACCACCTTGTTTCCGTGCTTGCTTGAGTAATGGGTGAAATCCTTATGTAGCATGCTCGCCTAATCATCTTTCTCTCCTTTGTGCAACCTGTAAACCTTGTGCATATCCACCTTATTGTATCTGTGCTGATGGCTTGACTTGCATAACCATTGACGCCACCTGGCATGCTTTCTCTAGCTTTGGATCTTAGAGAGTAGATAGTTCGGCGCCGTTGTTAACTTTGTCGGTCAGGGAAATGCTCGAGAAATCTAGTTTCTTTGAAAGGGTGTGGGCTTAGTTCCAAAAGGTAAGTGCAGGGCTTCTTAGATGAGCTTTTTTGTAATCAATATTGTCTTCTTTGACCCATCTAACCGTGCTAATGAGCTTTTCTATAATCAATATTGTCTTCTTTGAATGTTCCTTTTTTGGATCCTTGATGGTAAGAGGCTAAGAATTTGGCGCAAAGCTTAGTCACTTTGCATTGTTCTATCTCTGCCAGACTCCGGAGCCCTATTTGGTTAAGCTTCTCCTTAACTTTAGCATCATTCATCATCATGATTTGTGTACACCTGGGAGAGTTATACTAAAAGTACACCTTTTGTTCTCCACTGTCTCGGTATGCTCGAGTATGGTGTTGTGGCATTGGTCCATGATGAGAGGCTAGCAGTCTTCTAGTGTGACAAGTTCGGCTACTTTTCCCTTGGTCTTCGTCTTTGGGATTCTATCATCTCCCTTTGAGGATAGTGTGACCTCCAAGTCTTCATATAAGGGGTTGAGATTCATGTCTTACTTGCCATGATATGAAACATATAAAGTTTTATCAGGCAAAAGCACCATTTTCCCTTGTTAGAAGTTTGTGTTAAGCTATGGTATGAATGTTAGAACAGAATTGGTTCAAGGTTCTAGGGGATGAATTGCAGCCCTTTGGAAAGATAACGCGGCCATGATTCAGCAATCTACAGAATCACGGTATGACATACCTCATGGTTTTCACCCTTTGGGTAGCAGTAGAACACAGTATCAAAGGATTAAGAACTGGACTTGTGCATGATGGATATTTCTTTATGATTATGTAGACACAATTGGTGACATGATTATGTAGACACAATTGGTGACATGATTTTACAGAGATGATTTGGCAACGTGATAGATGGCGTGGTAACAAACACGGCATGTTCTGCAATCGTGATTGGTGACATGGTGTTGTGATTGGTGATGTGGCAAATCACGACATCACGATCGATTCCTCAAATTGCAGAATCATGGTGAAAGTATTGTGGATATTCTTCTTGAAAAAGGCTCCCTCTAGACAATTTTTGGACACTCAAAGTTGTTAATTGATGTTGTGGAGAGGGGCTTTACCTCCATGATTAGTGATGATGTGGCAGTCTCCCCATGATTTTGCTGACTAAATTCACAGTGTGAAACACAATATGATACTATAGTTTTCATGCACTATAGGCATGGTAAAATGTTGTTACCCTTGATTTTGTTACATGACTGTGTTTTGAAAGTCAAAAAACAAATAACCGTGATTATGCAGGTGCGACTAATGATGTGGCAATCATGATCGTGATTTTGTAGTCGTGATTGTCATGTGGTGACTTGGCACCATGATTGGTGATGTGGTAGTCATGGTTGTGATTCCTCATATTGTAGAATCATGGTGAAAATTAGGATCCACTGGGCATATGAGAGCCATTGACACCTCGAATGGCAATGTAGAAGGGGTAATTTTTGAGTGGGCTTGGTTTTGGCGGCATGGTTTTGGCGATGGTGGCTGTGATTATGCAATCATGGTTTTATTGATGAAGGTAGGTGAAGCAGTAGGTGCAAGTGTGGGTGCATTTGGTTGAATGATGAAGCTTGAAAAATAAAAAATGAGAAAGATAATGAAAAAGGAAGAAGAACTCACCTATTTACAGTTGGGTGATTAATGCATGTGACACATGGCAACATCTTATTAGTATGGGAATATGGTCCGTGATCACATTCGATTGTTACCATCAATCATGTCAACTATGGCCGTAATCACATCGATGAATCACGGTGCCAATCACGTCAAGTGAGATGCACGGTGAATCACGATGCCAATCACGTCAAGTGAGATGCATCAAAATAATGTAATTCAAGCATAAGCTATCACAACACATCTTGGGGGGGGGGGGGGGGGGCTTAATATTTTTTTAGTTCATTTTTTGTGGCATGATTCTACAGGGTTTAGAATTAGGGTCATGATTTATGCAGAATCACAGTGATAGGAATGTGAGGTTCCAGAGTGGATGATGATGCATTGTAGGTCATTTATGGGGCAAGATGGATTTGGGCAAATGTGGTGTGACATGATTTTGGGGACCAAGAATCATGGGTGTGATTCCGCAAAATCACGGTGATGAATCTAATTAGACTGTAAGTAAAGTGGCTTCTAGAGGGTTGTTAGTAGTGTTAAAACTCAATTAGCCAGTTATTCCTATATATCTTTTTTCATAGGTTCTTCATTACATTTACTAGCCTGATGAACCATTGGTTAAACCTAAGTATATTTGGATGAAGCTCTTTATATAGAAGAGTTGTGTTGATATAAACCTTATAATTCTTCTGTAGAACACAGCAACTCTTGCTCCATCCATTGAATCAGTCAATCCATAGAATCTGTAGAGTAGGTTCTTGTGTGAACGTGTCTTGTTTGGACATGTTCATAGAATCTGTAGCAAGTTCTCATGTGAACATGTCTTGTTTGGACATGTGTTCTTGTGTGTTTGTACGACAACTTTGCCCTTGGGGTAGGGAATTGTGCAATTCACTTGTTTTACCCTAGTTTGATTAGCATCGTGTGACGTCATGTTAGATACGTTCTCGTGTGGCTTCCCAGTCACCTCTTTAGTGGGTAGCACCGATTTGCGGTTGTACTATCTCGACCTTTTGGCTATGATTAGAGAGGTTTGGTTTTTGACTTGGTTTCTTTTGAGCACCCATAACTTCTTTGTTACTTTGTTTGGGAGTGCTAATTTCCTAACAAGGATCCATTCTAGTCTGGCTTGTCCCTTCCAAGTTTTGCTAGTAGGCTTTGGTATAGTATTTTGGGTGATTGGTGGGTCGATAGGGCAAGGTTCTTGCATAGATGGTTGTACTTCATTGCTTTGTTGATTACGTTTCCAAATCTTCATGTTCCCTTCATAGTATCCATGTGCCCTTAGCAATCATTTGGGAACTCAACATTTATGAACATGAGGCCTCTGGCTCTTAAAGGCTTGCTGTGAGGTGGGACTCTTGTCTTTGCTTGATACACTAGCCTCCTTTCTTTGGGGCACTTGTAGTGTTTCTAGACCAGGAAGACATAATAACATCCAAGGTGGCTTTGGTTGTTCAAACTTTGGATTACTGCTTGAGTCTAGAGAACTCCATAATGGCAATATATAACTAGATCCCCCAAGTAACAAGTGTGTCATCCTTTGCTCCCAAGCCACTTTGCAGTCCATAGCTAAAATCCAACTTCGCCCAAGCAACATTTCTTCTTCCAAGGCACTTGGAGGCATTACAAAAACCTTACACGGACAAGGGTTATTTTTGGTGGAAATATTATTTTTTAAACTTTTCAAGGCCCCTACTATTCCTGCATACACACTTTTAACTTTGGTTGATGTTGACTCTAACTCTAGTTTTCATAGATTCACCCATGTTTCATATGAGAGTAAGTTGTGTGACTTGCCCCCCCCCCCCCCCCCCCAAGTTAATCATCGCAAGGAGATTTATTGCTTTCCCCTCCTTAGATAGTCCAACTTTGAGACAAGCAAGTTTTATCTCTAAGTCATTTTCTTTGATTAGTGTGAGAGTAGCCATGTTTACTCTTAATGTTAGCTTGTTTTTTTTTTGCTTTGGTTTTGGAAACCCTTGCCTTAGCATCCTCTTATGCCTCTTTCCTGAGTGTTGCTTTTTTCAGTTTCTCATGTTTCTTTTTGCGTGATTGCTCCAACATATATCTTTGGTTAAGGGTCCATAGTACTTTTTTAGTTTGCTACCATTTATGTAGCCTTGCATCTTGACTTTGTCAATTTTTTCGATGCTAGTCACACCTTGGGAGGTGAGCTCTACAACTCTAAATGGCCCTAGCCCTCGATATTTCAAATTTTTCCTCTTGGAAGAACCGACTCCATACATAAGTACCAAGTCCCCTTCCTGTAGCTCTTTTGATTTTAGGTTTTGATCAAACCATTGTTTACGCTTGAGCTTCTCTACTTTCATCCCATAGAGAGTAACCGCTCTAGTTTCATCAATCTTTTCCAACTCAATCAACCCCTTAGCTAGAGCATTCTCCCTAAGACATTCTTTCATTGCTATTCTTAAGCTGGGAACTAAATATTCCATAGGCATCACTGCCTCAATCCCATAGGTGAGCTGATAAGGATTTTGTCCTATAGACACCTTATAGGAAGTCTTGTAGACCCACATTGCTATTGGTTAACTTATGCTCCTAATCGTTATGAGATTAGCTTCTATAGTCTTGATCATGATACCACCAAGGACTTTATTAGTACTTTCTACCTACCCATTAGCTTGAGGATAGCATGGTGATGACTTTCTGTGCAACACCAAATGTCCAGTCATTGATCAAATGGGAACCCTTATCTAACCAGCTCTAGGGGACACCCAAACCTTGATATGACATACTCGTATAAGAATTTGGATAGTTGTATGAGCATTCGCCTTTTGTGTGGCTTTCACTTCTGCCCACTTAGTGAAATAGTATGTGGTAACAATCATATACAGGGCTTGCGTTTGCACGCAGGTGGGCTAATAGGTCCAACAAAATTGATTCCCCATTTTTCAAAAGGTTGCACAATGATTGGAACCAATGGCATTCTGTTTTGTCCATGAGAAATGTTAAAGCATTAGCATTCATCATAATGTTTGACAAATTCCATAGCATCACTAAACATAGTTGGCCATAACCTTGCTTGTGTTTGCAAGATCTTTCAAGCAGTTACTTTGCCCGTAAAATATTCCCACCAGCGATCCCACTATGAGCTTCTTCCAAAACTCATCCTCCCTGACATGTCACACTATCAAAACACATGATTCTTGCCTAGCTTATACAATATCAATTGGTAAGGTGCTGCCAACTTAATAAGTCATTATATCTTATCCTTATTCAATAGATTATCCTGTGGAAACCCATAGGCAAGATATTCAGAGACCTGTTCGCTCCATTATGGTACCAGATCTAACTTAAACAACGTAGCATTTGGTAGTTCATTATCGATACGAGTGGGCAAGTTCTCCATTAGGTTTTCTCGACATGTGATCTGCTAATACATGTTGTGAACCTATTCTTAGTGTGATGATAAAGTCAAACTCCATCAATCACAATAACTTGCCAGTCATGCAAGGTTTCTTGACAAGGTACAACAAAGCTTGATGATCCACAAAGAAGATAAACTTATTACTTTTTACACATGGCTAACCCTTTCCTCTCTATTGTGGTATAATTCATCATGGTTTCATTGAGCTATCGCTAGCAAAGAAGATTGGGTAGTATAATTTATGCTCTTCTGGTTGTGCCAAAACACACCCAATTGCGAAAGTTTGAGGCATCATGGAACATGAGGTCCCAATTTGACGATCTCAAGATAAGTGCACTAGAGCTAATGCCCTCTTCAATTTATCGTAACACTAGAGCTAATGCTCTGTTGACATTCCTCAGTCCATTCAAAGACAATCAAAAGCTTATATAATGGTATGATAGTATCAACATAGAATGAACCTCCAGTAATAGCCTACATGACCCATAAACCATTATACTCCGTTGTAATTGGTGGTGGTGGTAACTCTAATATGAGTTTCACCTTGCTGTTATCAGTGGAAATCAAATTCTTGGACACTATATGCTCTAATATCACTCCATGCTTCACCTAAAATTGGCATTTCAAAGGATTTAAAGATATACAGTATAATCGACAACTTTCAAACACTTTTCTTAGGCAAGCTAAATGCTCCATCCATTTACGAATGCACACAAAGATCATCAATGAACACTTCCAGCCACTTTTGCAAAGTAATCCTTGAAAGGTGTGCTCATTAACCTCTGTAATGCTATAGGAGCATTGGTCAGTCCAAACGGCATGACCTTGTACACAAACGGCATGACCTTGTACACAAAGGTTCCCCATGTGGTGTTGAAAGTTGTTTTGTGTTGATCCTCTGGGGCAATGGATACATGGTTGTATCCTAAGAATCCATCTAGAAAACTGTAATCTTCTGCCCTTGCCACTCTTTCCAAATCATGCTTTGTGTATGATAATAGGTAGTGATCCCTGTGGGTCATCACATTCACTTTCTTCAAAATATCAACACCATGCGAAGCTTCCCATTTTTCTTGGGTGTAAATCCACAATTGGTGATACCATGGCTTGCTCAATGAATGGGTCTATAAGGAGTAATCAAAGATGCAATGGCAGGGGTAGAGAAGGAGAGGAATAAACATGAGAAAAATGATGAAATTTTAATAAAATGGGTAATTACTCACTAATCACGGTGAGGGTATGTGATGAGATGAAGCTAATGAGAGTGGAGTAGATGATAAGCATAGCATAAACATTGAATAGCATGGCTCTGATACCATGTTGGCAATTGTTGAAATGAGTGATGCTAGAGTGCTGAGTCACCTAGGCAATTTATCCCACATGAGCTATTTTAGCTTGGTTGTACTCTCCTCATATAAAAGGGGCCATTTTCAAGCAATGAAAACAAGCACAACATCTCAAGTCTTCTTATGAGTACAAGTTTCCATCTTGTAACCTAACTGAACTTGAGTCTAAACCTTAATTTGCACACACTCATGATGATGAGTCTTTCTCATTTCTATCCATCTTAGTTTAGCATTGTGATTAGTGTAGGATTAGTTTATGATTAGGTAAATGTCTTGTTATTAGGATGTGTAGCTAGGAGAGCTCGATCCATGATTTCAACATGGTATCAGAGCCTAGGTCTAGCTCTCCATTAGCTTAGATTCATTTCTTATCCTTTCCTTTTTAGCATTCACTTAGCTTTAGTAGGGTTTTGATTCTTATTCTTCCCATTCCATTAGGGCTGGGATTTCCTTAAACACTTTATTATTTTTCTTCTTGATTAAGGGTTCTTTAGGTGACTAACTATTGTTGTTGCAGATCTTAGCAGTAGCCTCTCATATTATAGGTTTGCTTTAGCTCTTCAATAGCCACAAAGGTGCACAAGAAAAGAGTGAGTAGAAGGTGAGCACTGCCTAATAGCATAGCAAAAAAGAAAAAAAAAAAAATTTCAACAGCTTAACAATTGAAAGGATGTGTTCATAATAAGAGTCAAAGATCAACAACCACCACTTAGAACAAATTAAAACATAGCAAGGTTCTCTGCAGCAAGTACACAGGCTAGGCCAATGTGAGATCCCAGTCTCCACCACGCAACAGATTCGGGGTACTAGCAGCGGAAATAGCACATCGTGCGCGGGTAGGGGTCTCACACTCGGGGCCTCGCCCACGGATATCCGGACAAGAGACTAATCCGTCGGTTTGTCCAAAATCGAAACCGGAAAAACTCCCTTTACTCGGAAAGCATGGGCGATTCCACCAGGATAACTCTTTACTCTAACGTAGTCAAGATCATTACGGATCAACTGATCTGACTGCACCTTTAACGGTACTTGGTCAATTCAAGGAAGAAACTTGCACTTGGATCATTGGGATCAACGCTTTTTTCCCCATCAAGAGGCACAGCCGTTGATTCCTATCCATAGAACAATTTCTATCCGAGATTTACTTCATCTATCGTAATAATAGAAATTAAAATCTCGATTTACGGATCCATCAGTCCAGCCTAACCCCATCCAGTCCCATGGGTTAGCCAACCGCCCAACCACTATAGTGATGGGATCCAATTAATAATTTGGTTAGGTTTTGTCCCGGGTACCAAGGAAAAGAGTTCCAAGGCCCCCTAGCCGGAAGTTCATACAAACATAAAACTAGTCATACCACTTACACACCCAATATGAAATTGCCTTTTTCTTAGCATCAACTAGCTTTAAAACAATCCTTTAATAAAACCATTATGTCACTGATGACAATCCTCAAAGTCTCTGGTTGAATCCTTATTTCCAGTCATTCTTTCATCGGTGTACTTATGGCATCATTGGCAACCAGAACGCTCACCACCTGTTCTCTCAGGGGCCTTTTCCATAGTTCCTAGCTCATAGTAACCGGTAATATATTCATATAATAGAATGGAATCTCCGTGGAAGATCAGTAAGATCAACCCACAGATCCATATAAAAGAGCCATGGACTCATCTGTTGAGGACCAGCAAGGTCAATCAACCAGATCCATGCCCGGTTTCAGAAAACAACTCTTACTCCTTGTTCCAATATCTTCCACGACGCACGTGTGGGTATCTTCGGCGACCCAGAGCCCGAGCACCGTATGGTCAGCACCCTCTAGGATCCTTCGCAGGTGACCTAGCGCTTCACTCATAGGCCGCTTCCTTGGTCCCTCATCCACCGTACCGGAAGCTCACCATTTAAATCGAACCGAGGCTGGTCAAGACCTCGATCGACCTTGCTACGCGAGACGTCCTCCATTGACTCTCCGTCAGCAGTTGCAACTTTATCAGTTCAGTCTTCATGACCTTAATCCTCAAGACGGTCAAAATGCTTCTCCAGCATTCTTGACATAAAACAGTCATTTACAAACAGTCACAAAATACAGTTTCTATAACGAACTCTTGTCTTTCCATATTATCCACTCTCGGACCACATTACTTATTCCACATTCCATTCAGTGTGTACTCGTTCTCATCCATTCACTCATATAGACTACATTATCTCACATACATCTTCATATTCATTATTCTACATACATATCCATGTTCGTACGTCCACATCATACATCCAATTTCACATTCATACATACGCATCTACATGCATACATCCACATCTACATTCATACATCCATACCTCCATTTCCACATCCACACATCCACATTCATATTCATACATCCACATTCACATGCATACATACATTTTCACATCCTCATTCATACATCCACATTCACATACATACATCCACATCCGTATCTACATCCATACATCCACATCCACCTCTTCATTCACATTCACATCCATACATCCACATCTACATACATACATCCACATCTATATACATACATCTATACATCCACATCTACATACATACATCCATTTTCACATCCTCATTTATACATCCACATCCACATACATACATACACATCCGTATCTACATCCATACATCCACATCCACCTCTTCATTCACAATCACATCCATACATCCACATCTACATACATACATCCACATCTACATACATACATCCATACATCCACATCTACATACATACATCCATTTTCACATCCACATACATACATACACATCCGTATCTACATCCATACATCCACATCCACATCAACATTCACATTCATACATATACATCTACATGTATACATCCACATCACATTCATACAACCATATTACATCCATTCTCGTCCTAACACATCCCATATACATCTTAACACATCCTAACTCATCTTAACACATTCTATCACATCTCATACACATCTTATCACATCTTTTTACATCTCATACACCTCTTATCACATCCTATCACTTTCCATACGCATCTTATCAAATCTTATCACGTCTCATACACATCTTATCACATCTTTTTACATCTCATACACCTCTTATCACATCCTATCACTTTCCATACGCATCTTATCACATCTCATACACCTCTTATTACATCTTATCACATTTCATATCTTTAAAAAAAAAAAAGAGAATTCTTATATTTGATATAAGATTTCTCTACACATTTATTTATACATAAATTCCATTTAAGGAGACTAACACTTTCGAAATTAAAATCAATCTTTTATGCATCTTCTTATGCATAAATTCAATTTGGTAGGAAATTACACTTTTAGAATAAAAGAATTTCTCTTATGCATCTAAGTTATGCATAAAATCCATTTATGAGGAAAATCACACTTTTAGTATAAAAAGAATATCTTTTATGCATACCTATATGCATGAAATCCAATATGATAAAAGTAACACTCTTACAATAAAATAATAAACTTTTATGCATACCTCTATGCATGAAATTCAATTATGATAAAAGTCACACTTTTATAATAAAATAATCAACTTTTATGCATACCTCTATGCATGAAATCCAATATGATAAAAGTAACACTTTTGATATAAAAAATTTTCCTTTATGCATACTTCTATGCATGAAAATTAAAAATGATAAAAGTAACACTTTTGATATAAAAAATTTTCCTTTATGCATACTTCTATGCATGAAAATTAAAAATGATAAAAGTAACACTTTTGATATAAAATTTTTTTCTTTATGCATACTTCTATGCATGAAAATTAAAAATGATAAAAGTAACACTTTTAATATAAAAAATATCCTTTATGCATACTTCTATGCATGAAAATTAAAATTTGATAAAAGTAACACTTTTATGTTAAAATAATAATCTTTTATGCATACCTCTATGCATGAAATCCAAATATGATAAAAGTAACACTTTTATGTTAAAATACTAATCTTTTATGCATAGCTCTATGTATGAAAATCAATGATGTATAATATAAAAATCAATTTCTCTATGATTACAATGAATATCTTTCAATTAATCTAGGATGATAATTCCTAGAATATGGTAGGAAGTCCTCTTTTTATGGTTTGAATGAAATGATTTTATGCATAATTTTTATAAAAATTTTGCCATAGCTCCGCTGCTATGACTGATAAATCTTAATTTTTCTAAGGGATAAAGCTTATCATTAAGGAAATAATTAAAATGATCTCTAATTGGATCATTAATCCATAATGGATTGAATCATCAATATACATAAACTAAAAGCATAGAAAAAAGCCATTAATTTTGGCCTCAAGCATAGCTTAATCTTGGGTTAAGGAAAAGCTTTATGAAAAGCTTGATTTGGATTGAGAATGGGTCATAAGTATGACCATTTCTTGAGTGAGAGAGAGAAATTACATAAAAACCATTAGAATTTAAACATAAATGGAAATTAACTTCAACTCTTCATCTTATGTGAAATATGCACCTCCTTTAAAGAACTCCCCTTCCTTACATATGTGTCATAATGGAATCATTTTAATATTGCTCATAGTTTTTTACTAATAAACCTTGTACATTTTCAACTCTTCATCTTATGTGAGCATTTACTCATTTTTGGATACCCAAAATATCTCATATTTTTAATATTGCTCATAGTTTTTTACTAATAAACCTTGTACATTTTCAACTCTTCATCTTATGTGAGCATTTACTCATTTTTGGGTATCTTCTTTTACAAATTGGATTTATCTCCTCCCTACACATGGATTGATGCTATTGGCCCATAGGAACCTTAATTGGACCATAATCCAAAAATTTCTGAAAATCTAGACCCTTAGGCTAAGGTCCTTTATACCCATTTCCAATTAATTCCAATTGCACATTGGAAAGTTCTTTTTGAATTTCTGTTTCAGGGGAACTTATTTTAATAAGATGAGATAATTTTCTATCCAAAAATATTAAAAATTTGAATATTCTCTCTCTAGAATATTTTCTCTCTCTAGGTTAAAACAGTTAGAAACAAGTCTTTTATATTTCTGAAGAGGGATTGATTACAGGGGAAGATGCTGGACATTTTGAGAGGCTGGGGAGGAATCTTACATTCTCTCCCACTTGAAAAACGCGAGATGCCCTCATCTCGCAAACTGGGGGTAATTTCGTAAGATGCACAAGTATGAGACTGAGAGAAATTTTTTAATTAAGATTAATCACCAATTAAAAAAATCTCAAAGAGAGTAGGGTCAAGACAAGAACAAGATTTAAACTTTATTCATTCTTGGAACATATACAGTAAAGATAGAAGAACTCTTTACACTTCCATAAGCCCGTCCATCATATGATCACAAAAGCAGCACTCACAAGCTGCGCACGTATAAGGTAACTCATCTATGGGAATGATTCTGTTGGTTATTGCCGCGCCTATCTCAGTGGTATGAGGTGTTCTAACAAAAGGACCTCTGAGAGGCAAACCAAAAACGGGGTAAAGGCATATCTTCTGATGAGGAAGAAAACACGCCAGTAAGAAGACCCGCTTAGAAAACCCAAGATGTCTTGATCTCATGACGCAGTAGTATCGGGGACCCAAACCCAAGGCTTCAATAACCATGGCCAAGCGGACATTGTTGCGAAAGTGCTGCTGACCCCAAGGTGTTACCCTAGTTATGTCTTGATAGGTCCGCCATTTGGTCTGAGCTACAGACGTTCCCAATTGATGAGGAAAAAGTGAGCGCTCATACTGTTCTATAAAATCCTTCTTCACAGACTCGCTTGCGTCTTGAAGGTGAGAAATCATCATGGATAAAACTAATTCCTGTTGCCAAGCCATGAAGGAGATTAAGAAGAAGGAGATCGATGGAAGTAAGATTACTGTGAGCGATAAGTAAAAGTTACGACTTATATAAAGGAAGGAGTTAGCGTAACCTAGAAGCCAACGGTATCTTGCCACTGAAGTTTTACCGTCTTTCCATGATTTGGGTTTGGCACATTATTCTATAGAAGGCGTTAAGAACTTTGAGATGAGGAGATAAAAGAAGTTCGTAGGTTAAGTCACTTACTTTCTTTGGTCCACAATATCTGGGGGATAACTACTTATACTCCCCTAGAGATAAAGAAATTCTTTTGGTCCGTATTCAATTGAAGACTATAACTGCTTCTTTGATTTCTCTGACTGTCCTCTTCTTATCCGTATATTGTCTCTGTCAATCCTAGGCAGCGTTTATATCTTTATGAATTGCTTGCATCTGATGTTCTAAGTCGCCAAGCATTTGACTGGTCATCTCGACCCTAATCAATGGGTCGGACCTAGTTAATGGAGTTAAGCAATCTTGTCTGAGATGGACCCTGATTAGATTGGTATGAAGGAATTGGTCTCTGAATTTGGGTTCTAGACTTCCTTGTGCCCTTTCCATGGTAGGAGTCGGGCCGTCAGACTAAAACCTTGGCATCCAAAATACCGGTTCTCACTTCTGAACTCATCGTTCTGAATCCTTAAAACAAGTGGGCTCCTGAGAAGGTATTCTGGGGAAAGTGTCTTCCCTTTTTAAACATAATCTTTCTTTTATTTTAGAGAGAGAATAATTATAAGATCAGAATGAGAGATTCTTACTCCTGTATACCTCTAAGGCTGGGGGAGGAATCTTACATTCTACCCCACTTATTAAAAGGTGCAAGATGTCCTCATCTCGCAAGTAGAGGACAACTCTTTTGCTTAAGATCCAATTTATTCTGGGGTTCCTTATATTCCGGTCAACCCAACAGAATATGGGGATAAATATCCCTTATATAGAACTCATCATTAAATAACAATTCATTCAGATCATATCATTCATATCTTTAACACGATAATGGTCCATTAGACCGAAAAATTTTCTTCTGAACATTCCTCCACGGAATTTAAGTTAAGCAAGTTCTCAATTTGTCATCCCTTAACTTGATCTACCGTCTCAAGTATTAACAGTAGCAATTTGACAGCACAATCCAGTAATCTCATAGTGATTTGCTGAATCATTTTCATCATTTATCATTACAGGGACTCGTCCCAATCATCCACATTGTGGTTTCGCTCAGCTTATTACATTTCAACCCATTTTCAGGGATCATCATTTTTCAATCAGAATCCAAATCAATTCATCAGTTCCCAAACAGAATTAAAAATCATATCAACCACATTCGAAATCATCATCTGGATAGCATTAACGCTTATAATTTCAAGTCTTAGATTTACTCGTATATACTGTCGGTAAAGAGCTGCAGTTATACCCTCGGTATATACGGATAGTCATGATACTCGAAACTATAAGGTAAATACCATCATGTCTAGGTCTCAAGCAAGTCAGGGTTCCATACAATTGCGGTACTTCCAATTGAAGACCCAATTACTAATTTACGAATTTCAATTTGCATTAATAATTTGTATGAATTATATCAAACAATTACAACCTTTTTGTGCGTCTTGATAAACTTTTGACATAATTGGCTCCTCAGTTGATCTTATTGGAGATCTATGACTTAAGTGTGATAAATAGATTTTTCTTTATCCGATCATCCGTAAAAAAAAACATTTGTATATTTATATACAAGTTGCAATAAGTACATAAAGTGGCTCGGCTCCAAAATTCAAAATCTCCTCGAGAGACGCATAAGACGACGGTACTGGGCCATAGTCATGCCCTGTTACATAAGTTCTCTAACTGCGAAGGAAGTTATTATTTTCTCCTTAGGGATAAATCGACTAAGGAGTCTAAATTCGACATGAAAGTCTGAAATTTCGAGGTGTCGAATGATATAAAATGACACCACGCACCATTTTCAGCTTTAACAGGATCATAGTCAATGAGAGATTCTGCCACAGCATTGTACGGCGGTTGCAATGGGCGTGGACATATTGCCCTGCAAACCACTTATGTTGTATTCTCTCCGCTGGGGTAGGAAAATATAAATCCGCGAAATGGCGTGCGAGTCTTGCTCGGCTTGTTTGAGTTGAAGCGGAAGAGATGAGATGCTCGAAGGCAAATGCAATCATATCTTGAGATTGGGTGAGGTTGGGAATACCAGATAAATGTGGAACTTCCATCTATAAAAACAATTTCTTTGATTAAAATTTCTTCATTAAAGAAGCTTACGGAATGAAAATACATTATGAAAATGTTGTTTCTGAATTCTTATTACCAATTTCAGATAAGAATTTAATTATCTTTATTAGCTTTCAAAACCTGCTCTGATACCAACTGTGAGATCCCAGATTCGGGGTACTAGCAGCAGAAGTAGCACATCGTGCACGGGTAGGGGTCTCACACTCGGGGCCTCGCCCACGGATATCCGGACAAGAGACTAATCCGTCGGTTTGTCCAAAATCGAAACCGAAAAAACTCCCTTTACCCGGAAAGCATGGGCGATTCCACCAGGATAACTCTTTACTCTAACGTAGTCAAGATCATTACGGATCAACTGATCTGACTGCACCTTTAACGATACTTGGTCAATTCAAGGAAGAAACTTGCACTTGGATCATTGGGATCAACGCTTTTTTCCCCATCAAGAGGCACAGCCGTTGATTCCTATCCATAGAACAATTTCTATCCGGGATTTACTTCATCTATCGTAATAATAGAAATTAAAATCTCGATTTACGGATCCATCAGTCCAGCCTAACCCCATCCAGTCCCATGGGTTAGCCAACCGCCCAACCACTGTAGTGATGGGATCCAATTAATAATTTGGTTAGGTTTTGTCCCGGGTACCAAGGAAAAGAGTTCCAAGGCCCCCTAGCCGGAAGTTCATACAAACATAAAACTAGTCATACCACTTACACACCCAATATGAAATTGCCTTTTTCTTAGCATCAACTAGCTTTAAAACAATCCTTTAATAAAACCATTATGTCACTGATGACAATCCTCAAAGTCTCTGGTTGAATCCTTATTTCCAGTCATTCTTTCATCGGTGTACTTATGGCATCATTGGCAACCAGAACGCTCACCACCTGTTCTCTCAGGGGCCTTTTCCATAGTTCCTAGCTCATAGTAACCGGCAATATATTCATATAATAGAATGGAATCTCCGTGGAAGATCAGCAAGATCAACCCACAGATCCATATAAAAGAGCCATGGACTCATCTGTTGAGGACCAGCAAGGTCAATCAACCAGATCCATGCCCGGTTTCAGAAAACAACTCTTACTCCTTGTTCCAATATCTTCCACGACGCACGTGTGGGTATCTTCGGCGACCCAGAGCCCGAGCACCGTATGGTCAGCACCCTCTAGGATCCTTCGCAGGTGACCTAGCGCTTCACTCATAGGCCGCTTCCTTGGTCCCTCATCCACCGTACCGGAAGCTCACCATTTAAATCGAACCGAGGCTGGTCAAGACCTCGATCGACCTTGCTACGCGAGACGTCCTCCATTGACTCTCCGTCAGCAGTTGCAACTTTATCAGTTCAGTCTTCATGACCTTAATCCTCAAGACGGTCAAAATGCTTCTCCAGCATTCTTGACATAAAACAGTCATTTACAAACATTCACAAAATACAGTTTCTATAACGAACTCTTGTCTTTCCATATTATCCACTCTCGGACCACATTACTTATTCCACATTCCATTCAGTGTGTACTCGTTCTCATCCATTCACTCATATAGACTACACTATCTCACATACATCTTCATATTCATTATTCTACATACATATCCATGTTCGTACGTCCACATCATACATCCAATTTCACATTCATACATACGCATCTACATGCATACATCCACATCTACATTCATACATCCATACCTCCATTTCCACATCCACACATCCACATTCATATTCATACATCCACATTCACATGCATACATACATTTTCACATCCTCATTCATACATCCACATTCACATACATACATCCACATCCGTATCTACATCCATACATCCACATCCACCTCTTCATTCACATTCACATCCATACATCCACATCTACATACATACATCCACATCTACATACATACATCCATACATCCACATCTACATACATACATCCATTTTCACATCCTCATTCATACATCCACATTCACATACATACATCCACATCCGTATCTACATCCATACATCCACATCCACCTCTTCATTCACAATCACATCCATACATCCACATCTACATACATACATCCACATCTACATACATACATCCATACATCCACATCTACATACATACATCCATTTTCACATCCTCATTTATACATCCACATCCACATACATACATACACATCCGTATCTACATCCATACATCCACATCCACATCCACATCAACATTCACATTCATACATATACATCTACATGTATACATCCACATCACATTCATACAACCATATTACATCCATTCTCGTCCTAACACATCCCATATACATCTTAACACATCCTAACTCATCTTAACACATTCTATCACATCTCATACACATCTTATCACATCTTTTTACATCTCATACACCTCTTATCACATCCTATCACTTTCCATACGCATCTTATCAAATCTTATCACATCTTTTTACATCTCATACACCTCTTATCACATCCTATCACTTTCCATACGCATCTTATCCATTCTTATCACATCTCATACACCTTTTATCACATCTTATCACATTTCATATCTTTAAAAAAAAAAAAGAGAATTCTTATATTTGATATAAGATTTCTCTACACATTTATTTATACATAAATTCCATTTAAGGAGACTAACACTTTCGAAATTAAAATCAATCTTTTATGCATAAATTCAATTTGGTAGGAAATTACACTTTTAGAATAAAAGAATTTCTCTTATGCATCTAAGTTATGCATAAAATCCATTTATGAGAAAAATCACACTTTTAGTATAAAAAGAATATCTTTTATGCATACCTATATGCATGAAATCCAATATGATAAAAGTAACACTCTTACAATAAAATAATAAACTTTTATGCATACCTCTATGCATGAAATTCAATTATGATAAAAGTCACACTTTTATAATAAAATAATCAACTTTTATGCATACCTCTATGCATGAAATCCAATATGATAAAAGTAACACTTTTGATATAAAAAATTTTCCTTTATGCATACTTCTATGCATGAAAATTAAAAATGATAAAAGTAATACTTTTGATATAAAAAATTTTCCTTTATGCATACTTCTATGCATGAAAATTAAAAATGATAAAAGTAACACTTTTGATATAAAAAATTTTCCTTTATGCATACTTCTATGCATGAAAATTAAAAATGATAAAAGTAACACTTTTAATATAAAAAAATATCCTTTATGCATACTTCTATGCATGAAAATTAAAATTTGATAAAAGTAACACTTTTATGTTAAAATAATAATCTTTTATGCATACCTCTATGCATGAAATCCAAATATGATAAAAGTAACACTTTTATGTTAAAATACTAATCTTTTATGCATAGCTCTATGCATGAAAATCAATGATGCATAATATAAAAATCAATTTCTCTATGATTACAATGAACATCTTTCAATTAATCTAGGATGATAATTCCTAGAATATGGTAGGAAGTCCTCTTTTTATGCTTTGAATGAAATGATTTTATGCATAATTTTTATAAAATTTTTGCCATAGCTCCGCTGCTATGACTGATAAATCTCAATTTTTCTAAGGGATAAAGCTTATCATTAAGGAAATAATTAAAATGATCTCTAATTGGATCATTAATCCATAATGGATTGAATCATCAATATACATAAACTAAAAGCATAGAAAAAAGCCATTAATTTTGGCCTCAAGCATAGCTTAATCTTGGGTTAAGGAAAAGCTTTATGAAAAGCTTGATTTGGATTGAGAATGGGTCATGAGTATGACCATTTCTTGAGTGAGAGAGAGAAATTACATAAAAACCATTAGAATTTAAACATAAATGAAAATTAACTTCAATAGCATTTATTAAATTATGTAACTCTTCACTACTATTCACCAATTAACTTCAATAGCATTTAAAAAACCATACCAATTAAGCTTCTCAAGCTTGAGAGGGGTTGAGAAGAGAGAAACATTGAGAAATTATAGAAAAGATCAATATTCACTAATTACCTTACAAATTGCTTGATTCTTTGTTCACGGTAGAGGCCCCCAACCAATCAATTGGTTAAGTATGTTGATGGAGCCACTAATTGGGATTGAAGAAAGAGGGAAGCTCCAAAAACTAGTGAATTATTAAATGAATTCACAGTTCTTGGCTTAGGTGGAGTAGAGTAACGACGCATAAACACTATATATTTTTCAACAAGGGGGAGGCTTCTATTTATAGGAAAAATTGAGCTCCTAACCAAACAAACTGATTCTAGAATTTTCCAAATCAGTTTGGTCGATTTTTGACCATTTTTAGGTCAGTTAAGCTAACTTTTTGGAACTAGACTTGAATTAGGAGAGAGGAGAGATGAAATATCTCAATTTTTATGAGTTTAAAACTCATTCAAGCATGTGAAATATGCACCTCCTTTAAAGAACTCCCCTTCCTTACATATGTGTCATAATGGAATCATTTTAATATTGCTCATAGTTTTTTTACTAATAAACCTTGTACATTTTCAACTCTTCATCTTATGTGAAATATGCACCTCCTTTAAAGAACTCCCCTTCCTTACATATGTGTCATAATGGAATCATTTTAATATTGCTCATAGTTTTTTTACTAATAAACCTTGTACATTTTCAACTCTTCATCTTATGTGAAATATGCACCTCCTTTAAAGAACTCCCCTTCCTTACATATGTGTCATAATGGAATCATTTTAATATTGCTCATAGTTTTTTACTAATAAACCTTGTACATTTTCAACTCTTCATCTTATGTGAGCATTTACTCATTTTTGGATACCCAAAATATCTCATATTTTTAATATTGCTCATAGTTTTTTACTAATAAACCTTGTACATTTTCAACTCTTCATCTTATGTGAGCATTTACTCATTTTTGGGTATCTTCTTTTACAAATTGGATTTATCTCCTCCCTACACATGGATTGATGCTATTGGCCCATAGGAACCTTAATTGGACCATAATCCAAAAATTTTTGAAAATCTCTATAGACCCTTAGGCTAAGGTCCTTTATACCCATTTCCAAATAATTCCAATTGCACATTGGAAAGTTCTTTTTGAATTTCTGTTTCAGGGGAACTTATTTTAATAAGATGAGATAATTTTCTATCCAAAAATATTAAAAATTTGAATATTCTCTCTCTAGAATATTTTTTCTCTCTACAGTTAGAAACAAGTCTTTTATATTTCTGAAGAGGGATTGATTACAGGGGAAGATGCTGGACATTTTGAGAGGCTGGGGAGGAATCTTACAGCCAACTAGCCTTGGTAAAGTCACGACACAAGCAACACATAGAGAGAAGAGTAGCTTGGTGGTTCATAGAAGAGCAATTGCCGTGAGTGCAGAAGGAGCTGTTTGCACAATAGCTCATGTAGGTAAGGCGGCCGACATCAGAGCACTAGTAGGTGCATATTAGGTGGCCCTCACCATCACGGCTGGCAGAGTCACCATAAAGCAGAAGAAGAGAAGGCGAATTAGAGTGCATGGCAGGAAGACGCGACAGATCTCCATGGAATATGTAGACGTCTGCAGCCACACGATTTGAAGATGAGGTTACACGTTTTTTTTAATAAAAAATAAATTATAAAAAATAAAAAATAAACTTAGCTATCCCTTAAGAGGTTGTTCACATGGGCACCATTGAAGCCGTCATCAACAAAGTTTTCTGCACATGTTCATCATGGCAATCATCGGCAAGATCAACACCAAAATTATCGAACAAAAATACAAATTTTCATGGACTTCACAAAATGAATGCAAGCCAAGAACATTAACATCCTATCATAAAAAATTCTTAAATATGTTGTAAGTGGCCAAATGAGCACGCAATCAAAAATCCTCTCACTACCCATTGTTGTGAAAAAAATCGTACTTCCTACAAAAAGTGCTTGTATCTAGCCTCTAGGACCGATGATGTACCCAAGCTAGAAATTCATCCCTCACCTAAGAGCCAAAGTAGCATTAAGGGGGGGAAGTGCCAAAGTAGCATTAAGGGGGGGAAGTGCCAAAGTAGCACATGAGCCAAAGTTGCTCACAACACATAGGGAAATATAGAAAGTAAAAAGTTAAACAAAACTTTGTAACCGACATCCAACCACCTTGAGTAGCCCAAAGATTTGGCACCAAGGGGGGGTGTTGAGAAATATGGTGCCATGGAGCACAAGGAAAATATGGAGTGAGTTTGAGAAGCTAATCACCTAGTGAGAATTATCCCACATGCAAGAGAAAGAACCATTGTACCTTTCACCTCTCTTGTCTCTACAAAAAGTGTGATGTAATCAGCCTTTGAGGCTGAAATCATAGCCAAAGTAGATATAATGCCAAAGTAGCCTAGCACAAGGGGAGAGAGAGAGGAAGAGTGATAGCCTAAAAATTGTACCCATAGCTTGGTTATGCTCTCCTCATATAAAAGGGGACATTTTCAAGCAGTGAAAACAAGCACAACATCTCAAGTCTTTTTATAAGTACAAGTTTCCATCTTGTAACCTAACTGAACTTGAGTCTAAACCTTAATAATTTGCACACTCATGATGAGTCTTTTTCATTTCTATCCACCTTAGTTTAGCATTGTGATTAGTGTAGGATTAGTTTATGATTAGGTAAATGTCTTGTTATTAGGATGTGTAGTTAGGAGAGCTCGATCCATGATTTCAACAGCAATCATATGTTCAACCATGGAGCTATGGAGGATGAAATCTCTCCATGGTTGAGGAGGAGGAAGAAGAGAGAAAAAGAGAGAGCAAGTTGGGCACAACACAAGGTGATTGTATCATGAATGAGAATGAGATATGAATGAACCATAAAGTACAATACACTTTTATAGGCATTATACCCTATCTTTTGACTCTAACTAAGAGGTTGTTCACACCTAGAGTGTTCATACCAAGTTGGCTATAAACCTAATGACCGGATACCTGTATCCCCAATGTCACATGGTATTTTGGTGTATTTCTAATAATGACATGAAGTGGTGTTGCCACCACCCTTGATCGTACCCCAATCATTTGGAGTCTTGTGGTTGGATTAGTGGTGGTGGTTGTTGCTAAAGACTCTCTAGTGCCTCTATAAGGATAGTCCTTGATTAGATGGTCAATTCTGCATTTTACACAACTCAAACTTGGGTGTGTACTGACTTGAGTATTTTGTGAGTTCATTGCATTGACCTTGTGAGTACACTTAACCACACGGTGAGGTCCTTTTTGATAGGTAAAAGCATTGCCTGCGGGGCTGTCCTTGTTGTGCCATTAATCTCCTTTCCCTTCCATTGCACTGTAGCCTGGAACATTGGCACTATTGTGTTCCCTTGCATTAGAAAATACTTCGGGGTTACCTCCCAAATGTCATCTAAGTCCTCCATGGCTTACCGGTGTTCCCATACATATTCTCCTTCTTTTAGCACTTCTTCAATGATAATTTGATTCATTGGCATTATTCGAGGTGTCAGTGGTTGTGGTGGTAGGACAGGTGGTAGTACAGGCACCTCGAGTACTCTATACATCCCCCTCACCTGGTTTTGCACATTTGACAAATTTGCCCCTAGAGCATGCTCTTGCGTAGGTGGTGTAGATGAAGCTAACTATTGTCGTGTAGAAGAAGCTAACTATTGTCGTGTAGAAGGCAACTAAGGTATTTGATGTACTCATAGTTATTATAACTGATGTGGGTACCTACACATACTCGTATCATGGTTTCCAAGTTGTATACAATGCGTGCAGTACATCAAGGGGCAAGGCCTCAACTGAGGACACTAGTGCTCATGTGATTTTATTGACATATTGAGCACCCCATACCAATGCTTGTCTAGGGTATAGATGTTAGTTCATGGGCACGTCCCTCACCTCCTTTAGCTTTATTTTATCTAAAAGCATAGTGCTTAGCTCATCTAAGGTCATATCATTTTTTCACCTCTCCAAGGAAACCCAACTTAGAAGGCTTGAACAAGAGAAGATAAGCTTAGACAGACATGCCTTTTATATGGCAATGCATGGGGAAGGTTCTTCTAGCCTCAGTGAATTGAGACATAAAGAAGGCTTGGTCACACGAGACAATGCTAGGGATATTGAACAGGCAATAGAGAAGGGATTTCCACCTCTATTTGATGTTTCAAAGGACTTGGTCACACGAGATAGTGCCAGGGATATTGAACAGGCAATAGAGAAGGGCATGCCACCTCTATTTGATGTTTCAAAGGACTTGGTCACACGAGATAGTGCTAGGGAGATTAAACAGGCAATAGAGGGGGGCATGCCACCTCTATTTAGATTAGTCTCAGGAAGACCTAACTACTCTTGCAGCACCTCTCTCAAGAAATAATAATCTATCGAGAGAATTTGGAGAAAACTTACACCAAGGTAGAAGTAGATGCAATGTTGAGAACCCCAAAGTTCCAGGAGTACATGAGAGGCATGTTGTTACAAGAGGGGAACGTGGGAGAAGCAGTCTTGGATGATGATGTGAACAAGAGTATGGGAGTTGTTCCAATACCACCCGACCCAAGGGTATATGTAAATCGACATGTTGGAGTGGCAAAGAGGCTAAGGTGGTATAGGTGGGATAGCCATAGGAAGGATGGCATACGAGGCCCCCACCAAAAGAGCCAATCAAAGTGACCCCTCACATGGAAGCCGCAACACCCTACCTATTAAGAATGATTGACGAAATCGGAAGGGGGGTTGCTAGGAAGTTAGGTACCACACCGGCACCCTTAAAGAGCAACACTAGTCAAGCCCAACCGTGTGGCGAGATTAATGTAAAAATTCTTAGGTGATGGCGATGCCATACAACACCTCGAGATATTCGAATCGATGTGCAAAACTTGTGGTCGATTAGTGACCAAATGAAAATATTTGAGTTCTCCCTTACACTAGAAGGAAATGCACATCAATGTATCGATCGCTTAAACTGGATAATAGGATTAACTTTATACGTCTTAAGAGTGTGTTTGTACCAAGTTTTGCATGAAGCAAAGATAAGTGAAGCCCTATGGCTCAATTATACAACATTAAACAAGAAGAGCATAAGTCTATGAGAGGTTTTATCTCACGTCTTAAAAACATGAACTCAAGGTGTAAGCCTAGGGAAAGGTTAAGAGATAGACCAATTGTTGCCATGCTTCCATAGGGGAGTAAGAGACACGAGGATGTATGACTACTTGTTGTCTAAGACAACATTACTTGATCATTGTTGTAAATCAGCCATCAACTTTGAGGATAACATGCTTGAGTTACCATAACCTGATGATGTCAAATCTATCACTTTCGATAGCTCTATCGTGTCGCATGTAGCACGCCAAGCAAGTGCAACATGCCTCTCTCATTCTTTCCTCAATCTCAAGTTCCTTAGAAGTGGGGAAATACATTGCACCCATCCTTTGGGCACTTATCCCTTCAAATTCTAGTAGTAAGTTGTATTGTGGGTTGAGGATTGCTTCCCCCTCATAATTGCTCCTCCATCAATTGTTGCCCTATACTCCCACGTCCTCCAGTGTTTACTTCCCTGGTTGATCTCCACAGGTTGTCCCTTTGGCAGCCTGTGGAGCTTCTCTTTTAGGTTCATAATTGTATCCTAGGATTCCTCAAGCTAATCCCATAAACCCACCAGATAGTGTTGGAGAAGAAGTACCCTTCTCCCTCGCCAATTCCTTGGTTGTTAAGAGGGTTCTCCATGGTTTCCTCACTACCTTATCTTATCTTATCTTTTTATTTCCTTTTTGGTGTCATGGCATGGACCTACGTTGTAGTCCACTCTACTGTGTGGCATGCCAGTGGAGTTGACCGCTTTTTCTTCCTCTCACCGCCCTCCTTAGCCGCGCTGATGCTTGCACAACAGGCTTCTTCTCAACCTTTGTGGTCTGGAGCACCTTCTTGTCGATCTTGACTATGGGGTACGCGGGGGCAGCTTCGTTGTACTCAGTTTCCATAGCTGCTACTTCCAAGACCTTGGCTGTGATTGCTGCCCGCTTCTCAACCAAATCCATTTCTTTCATGTTGTTTCTTCTCTACAAGCTTTGCCCCAGATTTCCCCTTGAGCTTTGGCCTTGGCTTCTACATCAGCTCTACACTCAGCACAGTAGCTTCCATGTCAAGCTTTTCTACTGCTCTTGTCTTGGCTGCTTAGCGACTAAATGCATTGCCCAGCACCATGAGATTGAGACTACCCTTGCATACCGCATGTGTCTTTTTGCACCTGATTTTCTTTAAACCAAGGTCTGCCAGTCGCTTCTTCATGTTTTGGTGATGGCTGCTCTTCCTCACTCTGTCTCTCTCTACTAGGTGCTGCCGGTTCTTCTGCTGACTGTGTGAGAATTCTCTAACACAAACTTGGCTGCGTTGGCACTTGCCAGCTTGATGTCCAAGCTCTCTATTATGTAACTTTTTTAGTTAGAAACTCTTTGCCTCAACCTCCTTCATGAGGTTATCTTAGCTATTGTGTATGGCCACCACCATTAGAATGTCTACAATGAGATCCACATGCATGCTACCATCTTGCATGTAATCATGGGTGCTTTCTCGTAGCTTCTCCAATAAAAGCCATAGGTGCGAACACTGTGGCAGCTACTGAGGGTTCCACACAAGTTCACTCATCTTCCACAAGTAGATTACCAAGCTCAACCCCTTTCTTGAGCTCAAGATGAGCTGCAATCTCAGCCCATAACCTCTTGCCCCTTCCTTGGACAAGTTTGTATCTCTTACACTCTTTGCCCAAATGAAAAAAACCATGGGATCCAAATATCCCATCAAATAATAGCCCTTTTCATGAGCAGTCTCTCATAATTAAACCAAAAAAGTGATGAGGCAAATAATTACAAAATACCTTTGAGAATGGTTGCTCCATCAACTTATGTAACAAATGTTGGGTTACAAACTTCAAGATTTAGCTCTTCAGAACTTAGAGAAGAAGGCAATTGATCTCTGCATGAGATGTATGGGATGCATGAAGAAGGCAATGGAGCTTTGCATGAGATGTATGAAATGCATGAAGAAAATAACAATGTTTACATTGATACACATTAAGAACAATAGCACCATGAGGAAGAGAACATGGAGTTGTCTTTGGTTGATAAAAAAATACAAAGAGTGATTGAATTGTAAGAACTTTATGATGAACATCAAGCTTTAGTGCAGTTTCAAGACAATATGCTTAGGATTCTATTTGGTGGTTCTAGGAATAGAGCAGATATAAATAAGATAAATGCACCAAGCTTGAGTAAACTATTAGTGCATTTGCCAAAAACATGGGATGGTAATCTAGATGGCATAAGTGCTCCCACATGTTGGGAGCAATGAAATACCATGCTTTCGACACTTGGTATGGTTCATGCAAATCGATATAGAATATGCCAAGGATTAGAGAATTCTATGCATGCTGCTAAGCTCTATCCACCAAGAAAAGAAGATAACTACATTGGCAATACTCTTGAATGTCATTGCAATATAACAATGAAAGAGACAAGAAAAATATAAAGTGTGATTGCATGCAGTGAGAAGTGCTCAAAGTACGCCATGCTTAAAAAGGATATGTTATGTTTTCTTGGAAATGTGGCAAAATAAATAGAGATGGATGGTATTTAATAGCTCTAATGATTCTAAAATAATTTATGATTTTTGGGATGGTACTAAGTGTAATAGTGTTAAAGAGTTTTGGGATCCACAATCATATTTTGAGTCGCCCTTGATATGTGATAATATCCATTACAAGCAAGCTTATTGAGCATGGAGTTCTTCACTAAAGTCAAAAGCACTTCTAGAGGAAGTGCTTCTGAAAATGAGAAAATGTACAAATTTATTTGTACATCTTGTCGAGCTCCAATATAAGGCCTCAAAATAGTAAGACTATGATATATGTATATTCTCTATACGTATATGTTAAAGTGTGTTATATATACTATTACACTCTAATGTGTCTTTTATTAAATGGATAGGGAGATCCATGCAACTTTGCTCTATGTTTGCATTGGGATGGCTTCCAAGCACCAAAGATGACCTAGAAGAATTGTGGTGTGGTTGAGATCAAAGTTCTCAATCGCGGGAAGAAATCTTTGATTAGAGTAATACCCATGTTGTTTATTCCATTCAGCTGTGCAAGAATATTGTTAGAAGCTCAAGCAAACTTTTCCACGGATTTTTATAAAACCTGATGGGGATGAGTTGGAAAGTTTCTTCATACATGGAATTGACTTACACTTCAATTACCTCGTGTCATCTATCTTTGGAGATGGCACCTTTTATAACCAAAGATTCAAAGCTTGTGCTATGCTAATGATGGTGACTAGAGACCATCTGGTTCAATGTAAGATTGGATTGTGTAAAGAACGTACTCAAGCTTTTTGTCATAGAGATAAAACAATAGCCGCTTTGGACAGTAAAGGCCCGAGGCAGTACTTGTATGATCAAAACAAAGTATCAATTCAAATATGCTCTAATGAAAAGATCTAAAGAGATGTTAATACATTTGATTCTTGTAGAGTGAGAATGCACTCAAGCTCAATGTGAAGAGATACTGAAAGAGGCGGGTCTTTGAGGTAGATCAAGTTTGTGGAGACTATATGATCTATATGGATTTGACTTGTCTCTTGATCTAGTATATGATTGCATGCACATATTAGCATTGAATATGTTTTCAAAGTATATCAGTTCTCTCATGAAAGATGTGGAAAATAAAGTGACGAGGGAAATAGATGATGAAACTCACAAAATGACAAAATTCACAACTTATTCGGTTCAATATGGTCAATTGGCTGAGGCTTCCTAGAAAGTATTTTGAGAGTTACAAG
The DNA here is from genome assembly GCF_041138505.1 of Cibotium barometz. NCBI lineage: Eukaryota > Viridiplantae > Streptophyta > Polypodiopsida > Cyatheales > Cibotiaceae > Cibotium > Cibotium barometz. Next base: position 15,660,216 of record NC_141100.1, read on the forward strand.
TAGAGGAAAATCAAAAAATCATGCAATAGTGTGCTGTATGTATTGTGTGAAGTCAAAGGTATTCCCAAGAAACTCTATAAATCAGGTCTCTTGTTCATAGATACTGCCCAAGCATTCTATAACTACACTCATGATAATGGATGGTCACAAGAAATTAAGATTATAAGAGTACTACTTGCATCTTAGAGAGTAAGGTTAGACGAGACTAAGTACTGCTTGCATCTTGGAGAGTAAGGTTAGAGGAGTTTCTCGGGTCAAACTCAGCTCCATTAGAGCATTTTGCAGGTATCATATATTTTTCAATTATCTTTTTTTCTTTTTATTAACATATATAATTACTTTTACATTCATACCTATAGTAATGATGCTTTACTTTGTGACGTATTGATATAAGTTTTGGAGAATTGTTGGATGATATTTTATGTCATGGTAGCCATGACATATTTTGATGTTGTATATATGAGCATAAGGTCTCAATCTATGCAAACATCAAAACCAATAACAACGACAATGGAATCTCTTATGAAAACTATTACCAAATAAGATTAATCACATGGACATTTATGTATATTCAAAAAGATGTTGGTAGACTTTTTCCTCGGCAAAGAATACTCAGAGTTTCATCGAGCTCTTTCTGCTCCAGATGGGTACTTAGTAGATAAATATGGATCATATGAATGTCTTGAGTGGAATGCATTAGGGTTTATGCATGTATCATCCATTGCAAAGGCTAAAGAATTATGGACCTGATCTACCATGAATGTTGTAGCAAGTGCATGCCAAAGAGTTATGGACCTTATCTACCACATGAATTATTGACCTTATATACCATGAATGTTGTAGCAAGTGCATGCCAAAGAGTAATGGATGAAAAAGATATTGTCATAGCAGGGAAGAAGCTAAAATGTAGGGATGCATTAATTGAAGGAAGAAGGTATGCTGAGCACCATTTAGACCATGAGATTGAGAGAGTAACATAATATAAGAAAGTCCTATTTAAGGGAGATGTCTATAAGATTGGAGATCAAGTTGTGGTGAAGATTTAACATTAGTCTCCATTGTGGCATATTGGAAAGCATGCATAACATCTATTTTCTCATTTTAGTGTAATAGTGAGTCAAGACTATTGTTTGGGGGGCTAACTACTACAGACAACTACTACAGACAATGTATTGTGGTTGAGAGAGGATTTGAAATCTTAGATGTTGATGAGTGTGTTACAAAATGTGTATCTGCCGCCATACACATGGGATTGCATAAGGCCTATTACTTCTTTACTTCATAAATTTATTCCCCTTCAACATGGAGAATGATATTATTCTAGTGAAGTCTCATTTTGATGTATTATGATCCTCATGTGATCTAAAATATGCAGTTATTAGAGTAGTGATTTACACAACAAAACAAATGAAAGCAGCATGGTTGAAAATGATTCATGGACAAGATAAGAGATGGAGGTAGTAATGGAGGATAATGATTGGAAGGATTGGTGGTTATATGTGTTAATTAATGATAAATGGGAAGTTATCAAAACAAGGAGCATGATAATAGAGGGAGAAGCAAAGGTAGTTCCAATCATGTGGCAATTATAACTTAGTTTCTCATCAACTATGCTTTTGAGACTTAAGCAAGTCTATGAATCCCTAGTATGTTTCAATGTTTATGGGGTGTTTTTTATCTTATTTCATTTGATTCCTTATAGGTTTCATTTGATGTGCTTGCATATAAGATGTTCTCCTTTAATTAAATTCATGCAGGTTGGAGATGGCAAATATGAATGTGGACATGTAGCCAATGCGAAAGAAAATGTTATGTGAAGACAAGAATCTCTTAGGTCTCATGAGCACAATGATAAATAATATGAAAAGTGCTCCAAGCTCAAAGGAAGGTACACACCTTTTAATTGTCTTAAATATTATAATCTTTTAAATATAAAGATATACTAATTTGTTTGTAATTAGATTTGTAATTAGATTATACACGTTATTCAAATTGTTTTCTATGTCATATGGTTATACAGCATTGGGGAGATTAAAGATAAGGGACCTCCTTATTCACACTCTATCGGTTAACAAATCTCAACATGTGTTAGTCCTACCAAGTTCTTTTTATTGTAAAGGATGAGATAGGCTCTTTGAAAAATCACGCAAGAGTGATTTTAGAAGAAGAAAATCCTGGTAGGTTATCAGAGGCTTCTGATTTAAAGGACAGTGGTCAAATAATAGACAAAGATCATTCTGCAGTGCCAGAGGTAATTCTTCAACACCTACATATGATGAGGTGTTTCAAATACCTAGATTAGTGAGTAGAAACGAAAACAAGCTCTATGGGAAAGACTTATTGGAGAAGTGCTTGAAGGATTAACATGCCATTTTGCTTGGCAACAACTACCATCTTGTATGAAGGTGGTTTAGTGGAGTTGAGACTCCTAAAGATCTTCACCATAACAAAGAGGCACAAGAAAATATCAAGAGAATTATTTGTGAGCATCACCATGAGATTGCAACTCTAAAATTCATTGGAGCTGAATATGTTTTGTTGGAGGAAGATATCTATAGATGGTGGGTCTCAAGTAGACAAGCAAATAGAAAGTATAATAAGAAGATGAGTATCAAGGACAATGTAAGTGTAATTTTTGTGCTTATGAAAGTTCTCTCAGAAGAAGGTAATAATTGGATTGATAATTTTAAAGCTAATCTAATATTTTATGTTTGATAGAAGGGGACATTAAAAGCACAAGAAATGATTCAATCCATAGATGAAGTGAGTAGTGATATGGAGGCTAACTCATCACTTCATCTAAGTATAAATTATTAAGATTTTATAGTTTTTAGCCATTAATTCTATGCTTCAACTCTATGTATGTAGATTATATGTATTATTCTTTAAGAACATTAATGTATGTTATATGCATAATGATTTAAGAAGCTTAATGTATAGTTTATCACTGTTTTTGTTGTTTTGTATTAATAGGTCTTGGATTCCACATTCACTCCTCAAGGAAATATTCATTCTAATATGTAAAAGAACTAAACTTGTTATTTTCTTTTCCTATGTGCCATGGGTATACTTGTGACATTCTTTTTTCCTACATAAAATATCTAAACTTGTTATTTCATTTTCCTACGTAACACTCTTTTTTACATGGGTATGTTTGTATTATATATTTATGTGGGTCTAGTTTTAACCTTAATGTTATTTACCATGTCATGGTCTTAAAGCCAACACTCACTCTTCAAGTATATATTCATTCTTGTGAAGAGGTAAGAGCTATAATGATGTACCACAAGGAGAATGTGTAATGTTTATTTCTTTGAATCATGCATAGTAACTTATGCAATGTTACATGTTTTGAACGCTTTGTTTGAGAGATTTTGTTGCTAATGTGAGCTTTGTAGGCAAGCTTTGACCTTCTAGCTAGCACTCCCTATATTGATGTGATAGAAAAGAATCAATCTATAGAGAATATAAGTATATTATATAAGTGATTTTATTATTTATTAAGTAGAATTTCTTCTGGTATTATATTAAATATATGCTGTTTTATATAGATGGATAACTTTATATTTGGGACGAAGAGCTTCAAAGGGCTGCAGCATTATATGTCCGATGAGGTGCATTTCTCTTAGTCCACATAATCATTTGAATTTAAAACTACTATTTTCGAATTCTATATTATTTCAATAGCATCTTATAAACCATGATTCTTATAATTCAACAATGGAGGAGAATAATTTTTCAACATTTACTAAGCTGCTACATCATGACACATCAAAAAGAGTGAGAGCCATAAGAAATCAAGAAGCGAGAGTATATATGTCGAGTGAAGACAAGGTTTGGTTGAGTTTTTTCTTTGTATATATGATGATTTCTCAAAATTTATTCTAAGATTTATTGTATATGTAGGATCCAATGTTGAATTTGGCCAAGTATACAAATGGGGTTTCAAGAAAAAGTTAAAGAAAGAGGAAGGTAATGCAAAACTTACACAAGTTTTTTGCTAGCTCTTTATACTCCTAAATTTTTCTCTCTCTCTTTTTACTTTTGTGATGTTAATGCTAGTTTTTGGCTTGTTCCAAAGGTAAGTGAGAAAATGAAAACTCACTTGGAAGAAATAAGTCACCAAAAGGGTGAAAATGTTAGACCAACAATCATTTTAAAGGTATTGTTATAGATAGATATACTATTTTTTGATCATGATGGGCTTGATTCTCCTATTTTTAACATGATGGGTTTATTCTTTTATTTTAATTAGGATTTAGAACACATTGAAAAATCAAATGTGGAGACATCACGTGGAACTTTACAAGTAAGTGATATTAGATTAAAGAAATGATTCATTTTATGATCATGATGGGTTTAATTCTCCAATTTTTAACATGATGGGTTTATTCTCTTATTTCAATTAGGATTTAGAACACATTGGAAAATCATGTGGAGGCATCATGTGAAACTTTACAAGTAATATTACATTAAAGAAATATATAATTTGTAAGTTTATTAGTTTGAATATTCTTATTTAGGTAAATTGAATATGCTTTGAAATTTTATATATTTGTTATCATGAATGTAGGTAAGCCACATTTCAGAGGAGGATATGGAGACAATATTATTGAAATACATGGGAGTGTATACAATTCAATATTTTTACTTTCTCTCAAGAGTATATATGGCAATCTAAACAAGGAGAATATTGGTTTTAGAAACTACTAAAAGGATACAAAAAAAGCTCGGAGTCACATTATGATTCGTGACATTGTGCATTGTCTTATTGCCAATAAGAAAGTCAAATTCAATGCACAATTCATACCTATTAGTTTAGAAGATATGGACATAATTCCATGAGATTTAGATAAGCTTGAAGTACTATTTAAGTGAACATGGTTTATGTGGAACACATTTGGCTCTCTTCTTAAATATGCAAAACTTTAATCGCTTAATATTTGGACTCCCTATCATTACTAGCATTAGCTTAGGCTAATAAGTTGTGGGATTTGGTCATTAAAAGATGTCATATCAAGAAGTGTTGCATGTGAGAAAGCTACATGCCTCTGCCTCTCAAATTTAATCTGAGCCGTCCATAGTAGCAACCAGATTTGATGCGGATCGCCTAACATATTAAATTCTACCATTCATTTTTAGATGGATCTCATCTAAGTTGCTAAAATTAAATGATCAAGATCTAATGTGCACCATCAATTTCATTGTGCAGATACAATCCTGACAATATGTATGTATATATATATATATATATATATATATATATATATATATATATATATATATATGTATGTATGTATGTATGTATGTATGTATGTATGTATGTATGTATGTATGTATGTATGTATGTATGTATATGTATATGTATATGTATATGTGTGTGGGTGTGTGTGTGTATGCATGTGTGTGTGTGTGTGCGTGTGCGCGCACGTGTAGCCTTGGTGGGCGGGCAACAAGCTTGCATAGCCTTGGCGGCGGCAACGGCCTTCTTGCATAGGCAAGCCAAGGCTGTGCAAGCAACTTTGCATAGCCAAGTCGCCGCCAAGCCAAGGCATGTCTTTGCATTTTTCTTTGAGGCTTTGAATGAGAGATAGTTGCAATAGGGAATTTCTCACATATGTGATGAACTAGGTACAACCATCTCTAAACCCTGCTTTGATCTCTTTTTTGGGTAAGGCCCTTAGTTTGGAGGGTGATACATTGAGAGAGAGAGAGAGAGAGAGAGAGAGAGAGAGAGAGAGAGAGAGGGGGGGGAAGTTTACTAAGAACTAGTGCCTGGGCTTTATTCCCCCCTCCGTTTCCCCTGAACATAAAGGTTGTTGGATATAAGTATTGATGCTGATGTTACATTATCTATGCTAGGTAAGGACAATATATGTATGTATGTGTGTGTGTGTGTGTGTGGGTTTGTATGTATCTCTACATATACCTACATATGTACAAGTATATACATACATACATATATAAATATATATATACATATACATACATACATACATACATACAAACATATGTGTGTGTGTGTGTGTGTGTGTGTGTGTATGTATCTAGGTGTATATACAAGATAGAGAAGCTTGAGAGCACACAAACTCACTAGATTAGAATCAACAAAAATGTGTGCCAAATACAAAAGATAAGTACACACCCCTAAATGAGTAGATAAGAGGGTGTACATACGTACGGGGGGAAAAAAACCTCCTAGTGAGGGAAAAAGTGCCCCGACGGTCCTAAGTGTGTTCACACACATCACTACCTATAATGTTACAAATTCCCCCTGGAGTGATGATGTGAACGTGTATAGGGTATGGCTGATCAATCCTGAAAAGGCAGTAAGCCCAAAGCTTTACAGAAAGCTTCGAACTTTTCACGAGGAAGATCCTTTGTGAATAAATCAGCCCTCCATGTTGTCATGTGTAGGCACATAGACCAAGTTGGTCTTTGTTGGCAGAGAGTCTTTCCCTGACATAGTGGTAATGCACCTCAATCTACTTAGTGCGAGCATGAAACACTAGGTTCCTCGCAACTGCTCTAATGCGCTCTGGCTGTCAGTTAAAATCGTAGTGTTAGACGATTGTCCAACACCAAATTAGCCATCAGACGTCTGAGCCACACACACTTAACTGTAGCTATAAAAAAGCTGCCTTGTACTTAGCTTCACAGTTGGAAGTGGCCACTGTAGGCTGCTTCTTGCTGAGCCATGATATACATGAATCACCAAGGCAAAAGCAAAAACCACTAGTGGACACTCGTGTGTCATAACATCCAACCCAATCTGAATCACTCAAAGCATGCAGTTGTGACTCACCCCCCTTTGGATAAAATAATCTAAAATACTGAGTGCCCTGTAAATAGCAGAAAACCCGCTCAATAGCTTACCAATACTTCGTACCTAGGCTATGCATAAATCTTCTCAACTCCTATGAGACCGCATACTGTATATCTGCCTCGTGTTGCACGCATAAAGAAGGGATCCAACAGCCTGCTGATACAAACTAGCATCAAAAGAGTCCCTGCATCTTGAAGACTAAGTCGAGTACCTGTCTCCATAGGTGTAGCCACAGGTGTACAGTCTTCAAGATTAAACCTCTTCAATAGCTTTTGTATATATTTAAATTATAGCATAACAATGCCATCATTGTGGTGCATAAACTCAATCCCCAAATAGTAATGCAAGGGACCCAAATCTAACATCTCAAACGACGACTGCAAATCAACTTTAAAGGCTAAAATCTAATCTACATTAGGTCTCGTGAGCAGCATGTCATCAACGTATAGGAACGATGACCAAAAATATGTCCTTACTCCTCTTCACCTAGAGGGTACTCTCTGTTGGATGTTGCAAAAATAATTTGCAACCAAGTATGCATGAATCTTCTCATACCATGCTCTAGGAGCCTGCTTAAGGCCATAAAGACTCTTCTCCTTTCACAGCAAAACCAGGAGGTTGCGATACATACACCTCCTCACGTAAATCACCATTGAAGAATGCAGTCTTAATGTCCAACTGATGTACATTCCACCCATGATGTGCTGCCAAAGCAATGAGACACCTAATGGTAGTCATACGATATGTGGGTGCAAAGGTCTCATCATAATCAATGCCCCTTTGCTGGGCATACCCCTTTGCAACAAGTCTCGCCTTTAGCGATTAATGCTACCATTTGCTTTGCGTTTTAACTTGTAAACCCACTTAGTACCAATGGCCTTCTTGCCATGAGGTAGATCTGTCAAATACCAGGTGTCAGTCTTGAGTATAGAGTTATACTCATCTTGCATAGCATGCATCCAATGATCATCATCATCTTGTGCTTCCTTAAAGGAAACATGTTCATAATGTGCATGATGAGAACCTGCACGAGTTTTGCTAGGTAAAGGAGCTGCCAACTTGCTATCCCTCAATATCTGCACAAGACATTTTGGCATATGCCTAGATTCTTCTATTGTTGCTCTCTACTCATCCACTACATCCTCAATAATTTCCTCATCAAAAGGCTGATTTTACACTTGCAAAAGCTGAATTTCAGCACTTGGTTGAGCATTCAATTGCTCTACATATGGCTACCCTCCATTAAACAAAGGTAGGAGCGAATCAAACATGTCCTATGAGTATATATTCTACTGTTTTTTACATAAAAGCATGGGATGAACTGAGTTTTCGACAAAAAACAACATCTCTACTTACTAAAATCTGCTTTGAGGTTGGATGGTAGAGTCTATATCCCTTGCTTTCTAAACTGTATCCCACAAATATACATTTAACTACCTTATCATCATCATCAAGCTTACTGCATTGTTGCTTAGGCACAAGAGCATAAAGCAAGACAACCAAAAAACACACAAATGAGCCATAGAAGGCTTCCTGCCATGCCAAGCTTCATAAGGAGTTTTAGACCGCAAGGCCTGGTAGGGCATTTGTTCAACACATAGTTTGCGCACATAGTTGCCTCTAACCAAAAACCATGAGGTAAATCTTGGGCTTTCACCATACATCGTGCCATCTTCCATGAGAGACCTGTTCTTCCTCTCAGCCACACCATTTTTCTGAGGTGTGTATGGCATTGTACATTGATGCTTTATGCCTTTTTCAGTCATATATGTATGAAATTCCTTGGTCATATACTCCCCCCCTCGATCTGAACGAAGGGTGCCAACTTTACATTTACATGCATTTTCAACCATTATATCTTGCCAATGTGCAGTGGCTTTACCCATGTCTATTTCCATCAATGATGAGGAGCCATCCATGGTGCCAAACCCCGAAGAGTGATGTGCACACACTTTCGTAGCACCTCCAAGCAATCCCAAGGCTCAAAAAGATCACCATGATCCTGCAACACCCATGTGTGCCATGCTGTAGCACCTACTTGTGCCAGTGGAACTGAAAAGGCAAAACTCAATCATTCAGGCTTTCGTCGTGGATTGGCAGGCGACTCTCTGCCTTTGCTTAGTGATTCCACATGGTAAACTAAAACCTTAGAACCTCTTGTACATTTGTAACATAGCACTTCCTATTAATTGTACATACACATATATCTAGGAATGATAAAATAATGAAACCCAAAACAAAACTAAAAAAATCAAAAATTAAAAACATGCACATGCACCTATGAGCACACATCACATACAGACATACACACACCCACACTCACTTGCATGTACATCCACACATACACGTATGCACACTAAGCTCCCCCCAACCCCTCCCCCCTCTCACCAAAAAACTACCTCTCCTTAGATCCTTTTAATTTTTCTCTCCCTTAGACCCTTTAAAATTCTTCGCCTAAGTTTACTCCTCGGAGAAAATCTACACATACACAAACATATACACAACTTGAGACATAAAAAAAAACCTTCAAATAAAAAAGTACATCATGCATGTAGGTTCACGTTGCCATGCTATCACATAGGCTCATGATGTCACATCATTACACCAAAAAACTTAAAAAAAGTACCACATCATTATGTAGGTTCACGTGTGTCAACATACGTTCATGCCATCACATCACCACATCATCGCATAGGCTCATGTTGCCATGTCATCACAAAAAGTGTCATCATCACGTGGGCTCATGTTGCCATGTTATCATAAAAAGTATCACATCATCATGTAGGCTCATGTTGACACGTCATAATTTAAAAAAAATAGGGAAGGCATGACAAAAAAGCCTACAACTTGCATATATGCCGCCCGCCCCAGGGATGAAAGGGAAATCTTGGCCATGCTTGTTGCATGGCCAAAAATGTGTATTTTTCACGCTTATCCAACAAGGAGAACCTTTCCACCCCTCTCTCTCATGAAAGAAGTTCAAGTTAGAGTATTTTAAAGAAGCCATTGAGGAGTCCGAAATACTTGTAGAATAACCACGCCCTAACTTCAACCCCCTCTAATCAAATCAAGTGTGCTCTCTGCGTGTAGTCCAAGCATGAGAGGAGTCCATAAATGAGCACTTTGCCACCATCCATACTTATCTTTTGTATATGGCACACATTTTTGTTGATTCTAATCTAGTGAGTTTGTGTGCTCTCAAGCTTCTCTATCTTGTGTGTGTGCATTGTTGCAACCCTAACCTTAATTCCAATAATTGGTATCAGAGCTAGCTTCCTTGACACTTGATCTAGTAGTTTGCCTCCCTCCTCTCACGACCCCTTGTTTTCTGTCTTTGATTGACATACCCTCTTAGGAGAAGAAGGTATATACTGTAGTGTGCTGTATATACAAGATATACAACATTTTTCGGGGTCCGCGGCATGATTCGGGCATGTTTTGGGCACCGCAAGGTTTATGCAGATGTTCTGGAGAGGCGTCATTTTGGATTGGTTTTGCTCGATTTTGGGTATTTGGTCTATGCAGCGATAAAGATTTGGTGTGCAATAGCATCTATAGCGTCTTCAACAACATCGACTATCATACTTTCGCTAGTAACAGTATTCTCTACTCTGTGTTATTTTTCACATACACTTTGCAGGTGATTTAGTCAGTTGGCAGCCATCCGAAGTTGCATTTAGTGAATACTGAGTACTTGCAGTGTGTTGAAAGGTTTTGCATTTGGTAGACAGTCATGGTTAGCAATAGTGATGTATTCAATATGTTGTTTGTTGAGAGGACAAACTTGATGGGACTGACGTCCTGTTTCACAACTACCAATGCAACCAGGTGCTGCAGGTACATCTGAAGTAGAATCTGATACAGATGTGGCTCCTCCACATACACCACCAGTACCTCCTATTGTTGCTCAAATGAGATGGGATGGAAGAGATGCACAAGCACATACATTGCTTGCACTTTTTGTGAAGCGAAGCATTATTCCTCATATTCGGTCATGTAAGACTTCAAAATAGGTATGGGATGCACTTGCTGCATTATATTAGTGCACAATGAAGCACGTGTTGTATATCTACGCAAATAGTTGGAGTTCGAGCACATGAATGAAGGAGACTCAATGGACAGCTTCTTGACCAAGATCAAAGATTTTAAGAAGCAGCTCGCTAGTGTGGATGAGATATATCGTGATAGTACATTGGTGTCCACAGTTCTCAATGCATTGCTGGATTCTTATTAGAGTTTTACCTCTACCCTTAGACTCATGATGCAGGGAAATCCAAATGCCCTTACATTTGATGAGCTGGTTTCAATACTCTTGCAAGAAGAAAAATCTAGGCAAAATAGATATGTTATGCGAGTTGGTGACCAAGCTTTTGTTGGTGACCAAGCTTTTGTTGCCAGTTGGAAAGGCAAAGGTAAAGCTTCTTCGCATGGTGGCTATAAGCCAAAATTAGAATCCTTAGGTAAGGATGCAGAGAGAAAGAAGGTGATAAGCCTAAAAAGAAGGGCAAGTGTCACTATTTTGCAGGAAACCAGGGCACTACATAAATGAGTGCAAGAAAAGGCTAGAGAAGGAGAAAAAGAAAGAATCGGGCATGGTTATGGCTAATGCATCTGCACCAAGTGCAGAGAAGAAAGAATCTGTAAGTTTTGCTCAAGATGATTGGACATGGACTATACATTGCAATTATGACCCTTCTGTTCATTATGTATGCATGTCAGTGGTAGAATCAAACACTTGGTACTTTGACAGTGGTGCTAGTAAGCACATTACTTCCCAAAAAAATTTGTTCTCATCTCTGGAATCTATCCCAAGTGCAAGAACCGTCACATGTGTAAATGGTTCCTCATATCCTATCAAAGGAGTTGGTAGAGTTGTGCTCACTGCTGCAAATGGGGGCGCATTTACTCTTTCTAAAGTTTTATATGTGCCAAGTATTAAGAAGAACTTACTATCAGTTTCAGCCTTAGCTTGTCAGGCTTGATGGTCGACGCTTGGCATTCCCTTGGACTCCTCCGACTTCTTTGAAGGTGGTGTCGGCACATAACTCGAGGTGAAACCCGTTATTCTCCATTATTGCTTAAGCTTTGGGATAGGCCTCGGATGCATGGCTTTTGGTCTCTACTCCATCTTTGCTCTGGCATTGGATGGTGTGGTTGCAAAGGCTTGTGGTATAGGTTTTATTGACTTTGAAACCCCAATGTATGGGTTCCCTTCATAGAAACCTTGTGCTCCATTATTCGGATTAGCAATAGTAGCGGTTTTGTGTGTCCTACTGATGAATCTCTGCAAACCAATCATACAGAATCTTATCCAACCTCTTAGAGTTTTCACATACATAATCAGAAGTAGACGATGTGGTCTTGCCAACGGCATTGTTGACTTGTTGGCATCGGGTTTGGTGTACTAGGTGGTTGCGTACGGTCGTGCTAGGGCTTTGAAGGAACCAGTGACTTGAACAGGTGTCTTAAGGGCGTACCGACGATGTGGTAGGGATGCCAATTCCTAGGTTTGAAGTGCAAGGTTGTTGTTGGAGTTGGAGAAGCCAGGGGAAATGTTGGAGTTGGGCCATTTCTTGTTGGTGAAGCAGGGTAGTTGTTGGTGAAGAGGTATGACCCATAGATATGTTGTTGGAGAAGTGGCTTGTGTGGCAGGTTATGAAGTTGGAAAGGCAGGTCTCTCTTCTCTCTTCTTCTTCTCTCTCTCTCTCTCTCTCTCTCTCTCTCTCTCTCTCTCTCTCTCTCTCTCTCTCCTCATTGAGAATCAATCTCTCTTGCTCTCAAGCTTTCTCTCCACTCTTCAAGCTCCCTTACAACCTTTCTCTCCTCTCTAGCTCTCTCATACCCTCTCTAGGATTCTCTCACACTTATACTCTCTCTACCACATATGTTGTTTGTCACACCCTCTAGGTGATGCCTCATGCTACACTCTCGTGGTGTTGAGAAGCAAGCCCTCTCTCTCTAGCTCTTCGCACTTGCGTTGGCAGACACAGAGGGCGCAAGCAGTCGTTGAGAGGGCGCGCAGGCGAGCCTTCTTTTTTTAAATTTTCCTTTTTGATTTTCTTTGTAAGACCTACACAGTGCCAATTTTACTTATTTTATTATATTAATTTTCAACTTTTTTTTCAATTATTAAAGTAATACTAATACATGAATATTAGTATTAGTATTATTATTATTATTTTAACCAACAAGCGCAAGAATTAATTAAGAGAGACAGAATTTACACAGTTTGGCTGGGAAACAGCCCAACACAAATAACAATTACAAAACTCATTATCTCAAATCTTCAATCCTGGATTGCAAAGTATATAAAAAGCGAAAGGCCTCCTCCTTCTTCATTTGAAGCGCACATTGCTGAGCTTGTGACGGATTACTTGATTGCAGTGAGGGTTCTCCAAGTACAATATTATTATTTGATCTTTTCCTTTTTCTTTGTCCTTTATTGCTTTTCGTGTTGTTTTTTTGTTTTCTATAAAATTAAAATATAAAAATAAAAGAAGAAGAAAGAATTAATATATAAATAGGAGAAAAGATAGCAAAAAGGGGGACTTTTTGGGTCAACAAAGGGGGGCAATTTTAACATAGGGAGTTTTTTTGCTCAACATAAGGAGAAATTTTAAGATGGGGGAGGGGAATGAAACTAAAAATAAAATAAATAATAATAAGAGGGGAGACTAAAAATTGACGAGGAAGGGGGAAGGAAATTTTCAAAACTAGGGGGACGATGAAGATGGCAAGTTTTATTTAAAAAAAATAAAAACGAAAGAAAAGGAAGACAAAAAAGACAAAAGGAAAAAGAATGGGGGATAAAGGAAAAATGGAGAAAGAATGCCAATCACGTGTTAGTGCAAGCGTTAACATGGAGTTCGAGAGTCTCCAAATTGTGGGTATGAATCTCCCATGTGTGCGAACGATGGCACTTGTGTGTGTGGGTGATAACATGTGTGCTTTCTACTTTCAACCCAAGATAATTATTATTTTTTAAAAGAAGAAAGAAAAAGCACGCGCCCACTTCTCTTAGTTGCATGTGCACGTCTGGGGGTGTGAAGGTGTGTGCACATGCATCTGGCGTAAATGGGAGGGGTGCACATGTGGATGTGACTGTGGTGGCTACACATGCGTGTATGAAGGTGTGGTGCACATGCGTGTGATATGTGTGCACGTGTGCAAAGTTATGTACGAGGGTGTGGTGCATGTGTGGGTAAAAATGTGGGTGCACGTGCGTATTTTTAATTGTTTTTGTCGTTTTTATGTTTTTGGGTTTTTGTGTTTTTCATCATTCTTGGTGAAGATAGTGACTGTGCACATAGAGGCTTTGTTTTGCCCAACTTTGAGCCTCTACGTATTATGGTCGTGATTCAAACGCCATCCTAAGCATGTGTTTTGCATATTCACATGGCAATAAAACATAAGGAAATGGTTACACAAATGTTTCAATGTTTGGGATTCCCTTGGCCCATGCTGTTGGGATGTTTGGTTTTCCAATTGCACTTGTCCTATGTTGTCAGCCTGGTTTTGAGACTCAATGCGGCCAAGAACACATCATGTGAATGCCCTTGTGGATAGTCCCAAAATTGGACTTTACCCTTTCATGTGTTCCATGTTCCTCGTCCAAATAGACAACTGGAACTTGGTTTCATGAGATGAAGACGCTATTGTAATGAGCTCCAGTGGAGAGTGGGACTTCTACTTGCATTGTGTGTGCTTGTTGTTATGTGTCTTCCTTATGGTATAGCAAAGGAGACATGTCTCGATGGTTGTGGTAAGCTTGGAATAATCCCATCTCATGATCGATACCAAATGTTTAAAACATTGTGGCATCTAGCATGGTTTGACCACTTCTAGAGGGAGCAAACCTTGAGGTTCATGGCCTTACTATCGTTCCTTCACTAGAGCGTTGCCCAAAAATAAGGTGGTTTAATACCCTTTTCATAAAGTTTATGGTGATGTTCATAGTGCTAGTTATAGCGAGTCTAAAACTCGAAGGATCACGGCTCGTTTTTGTAAGGGTTCCGTTGTACCTTTGCTCGCATTTGCATTTAGTTGGCTCATTTCATCCCAAAGCTTCTCGCCTCACATAGACCAACCAAAGGAGTTTTGCCTTCTTAATAGGAGAGTACTTTGTTGAGTGTTGTTTGCTAGGAAGATTATGTGAGTTTGAGGAAGTGTGGTTTGATGATCTATACTCAACTCTATTGTCATTTCCAACAATTAGTCCAAATTGGATTCACATCAAAGGCTTCACTTTGGTGAAACAATCTTTATTGCTTCTTGAAGTAAGCCAAAAACTGATTTCAAACACGTCCATTCTGCTCAAGTTACAAAAATATGTTTTCCTTTTAATATATTTTTTTGAGTTTAAAGATGTCTTTTTTTTTCCGACTGTTGACTCACATTTGTAGCTTAGTGTTTATTGACTCATGCCTCAAGACTTACGTCTCTAGGCTCCGTTCACATCTCCAAGCTCACGTCTATAAGCTTACACTTTTTTTGTATAAACTAGACTCACATACTTTATTTTTATAAAATAGGTCTTCTTGAGATATGGAGAATTTCCTTGAAAATTATTGCTAATACAAGCTGTATGACAAAAAAAACCCTTAAAGAACATGAGTAGATTTACAAGCCTTTAAGGCAATAACAATTGGTTAGTACAATGTTAGGTATAAATACTTCTAGATTCAAGTCTGATTGACTCCCCTTTGTTGACTCATATCTAGACTTCTGGCTCACATCTCCAAAGCTCACGTTTATTGACCCATGCTTTTGTCTTATCTTTTTTCATGAGACGAGCTTGAATCTCCCAATCAACAGCTTGTTTGGCCTGGTTTTTTGAGGTTTTTGGACTTACAGGAGATGCTTCAAGATCCTAATCCTAGTTATTGGTTGTCATGCAAGTAATCAATGCTTTTAAATAAATTTCTGTTGGTTTTGTATGCTACCAATCCAAAGAATGCATGAAAAAATATAAAAATATATGAAACACATGAACAAAAATTAACTAATCCCACTTGCTTCCACACCTCATCAAAATTAATGCAATTTTCACAGTGGAAATCCATTGCTAATCACAATTGCTAAACTATTCCTTGGCCAAATGAAATCTAAGCCTTGTCGACTCCAAATCACGCAAATCACCATGAATCCAAGATTTTCCTCTTCCAAGATATGAAAATAGAATACCAAATGCAAATAAACTCCAAATTTAAATATGCGAAGTATGTACACGAAGTTTTTAGACTTTTTTGATTTGACCTTAAGCGCAAGGTAAGGCCGCTTTATATGTTTGAGCATCGTCTTACAAAAGATAAGTGCTCATTTGAGCAGGTAAGATAACAAAGTGCCTTAAAGTAGGTTGGGTGGATAAAACCATGTTAACCTACCGAGTGGTTAACTGTTGGGAGCGGTTGTTGCTTGCCATGATTATATTTCATTTTGACATTTTGAGCAAGCTGGAAAACACTCTCAAAGGCCTTGGCCTCAAAGCACCTAACCTCCCACTAAAGTTAGGAATCCAACCCATTCCAAAAGACTCCCAATTTCTCAAGACCCAACGTACACAATTGTAGTGCCAAATTTGTGACATTAATAGCATACTAGACGTTTATTACATTTGCATGCAATCATATTCAAGGCTTTCAATTGCCTTAATAGAGTAACTCGGAAGCAAAGGTAATCTGTCAATCACAACTCTGAGTCACCTGCAAACACAAAACAACAGCAGGCAAGTGCAAGCCTATTCTCCAAGTTGATACCAAAGGCAGACTGAATGAAGCACACCATAGATATAGATTCTTAAAAAACCTCTGCTTACAACCTAATGATGAAAGTTAGCTTCTGCTAAGCACCACCACAGCTCTTAACAGGTGTGGCTTCCAGAAATTCACTAAAAGCATCCAGCACGAAACAGAGTGCAAGAGAAGATTTTACATGCAATCCCAGCCTGTAGGGGGTTCTGTCATTAACGAGCCCCATGTAAAGCTTTTCCCATAACTATGTAAAACATTGACCTATAAGTATGGTCCATTGCTAACGGAAAAATACAAGCTTCAGAGTTAGTGCCAAACAGCATTGCAATATCAGGGATGCAACAACAACAATGAAGGACCATTCACTTGATCCAAGATGGCCTTTGAGATTAATGGTCACAAAAGATGCCGACACTAGTCCCGCCATGGTTATTATCACCCATCTGAACGCGTTCACAGGAATGAGAGAGAGAAACTGCATGTGGAACGTCGACACTCAGTTACACAAAACAAAAGCTTTCAACACAAAAGCATAAAAACTGCCTCTACAAAGCATGAGAATCAGAGTCATACCGAGGTTGGAATGAAAACAAAGAGAGAGTAGCCATACAGGCACCATAGTTGGACAATGCCCAGTGACACACCAATGTATTTCAGAAAAAAGAAGAGCGCCAAGGGTAGTAAACATGTGTAACCGTAGAACACCCCTGCTGCCCAATTGACCTTACTTATGTCAAAGTGCCACGAATCATGGTCTGAAAGGTAGGTTGCATAGTTTCCAAGTGCCGATGCCACAAAAATTAGGGTAGTGCATATCCAAAAAGGCCCGTACCTGCATAACAAAACTTAAATCATGTGGTGAACCAAAGAAACTTAAAAAATATTAATCTCCCTCTAAGGATCTTCAAACCTGATTTCAAATCATGCATAACCTCCAATGGTTGATCAAGGCAAGATCAGTTCTAATGGATGTCCCTGTCACACACCGGATCCGAACTGTCCTGTCCCCCACCTTTACTTTCTCCAGAGATTCAAATGCTTCAGGAGATGGTTATGTCCATGATGCAACATCAGCCTCAGATGCAGATGCTTAAAATTCAACCCGTCCAAGAAAATGCAGGCTCATGATGTACATCATGGAAACAACATGAGTGCAAGACAAGAAGCTTTAGCTTCGAGGGAGGGCAGACAGAAGCACACCTATACACTGGCTTGAAGTGGGTCCACGCCATTGTTAAAGGTACAGACATCAGAAATAGGCACGTCTAGTTTGAAAGCAAAACATTGTTTTCCAATGAAGATATCTAATCCTTCTATCTATTAGAAAAATAAGAAAAGACTTACAAATCAGGATTGTGGCTTGTCATCTCAATGAACTCTCCTCGACACAGCAGAAATGACTGAAGAATCCTCTGTGACACTTCTGCCGTGTCCACATTGAAGTAAGGTTGGTAAGTGGAGATCCTAAAGATACGAGGCACACCTCCTTGACCTTCACTGCCCCCAGATTCTGCTGCTTTCCTGGCCAAGGGCTCTGAACCATAGAGAACATACATGATAATATCAGTAGATTTTTGTGTACATTACATCACAAAATTTGGCATTCTTCGTTGCAACAAAAGAATCCTGGCCATTTCAATCAGTTTCTGTCCAAAAACTTACAATTTGACAAAATTATAAATGAAAGACAGGACAATGCATAGTTATGGGAAGGGGGAAGCAAAGAAACGGTTACAGACACAAAAACAGAAATAGCACCTTTGGGGAGACAGAAACAAGGATATGACACATCAACAAGGGGGATATAGCTTGCCTTTACCGCATACCTTAGACTGGTCGAGCTGAAGCTGGAGCTTCCCCCTGCGCACCAAGCACCCTCTCGCCATCACCCTGCCCTCCCTGCCCCTGTTCGTAGTCCTCCGCCTTCGCCTCAATGTGTGCAGCCCCCCCCCCTTCCCAAACAACAAAACTCTGCGCCTTTGCACAGCCCCCTCTCCTCCTCTGCCCTGCTTCCTCCCGCCTGATCCCTCGGGGGCTATAAGGCACCACCCCCTGATACCCAGATAAGCCACGAAAGACATTATATAAAATCTTAAATCCAACGTGGTACCTACAAACACATGGGTCACATTGCCTCGAGTAGCGCATAAACCAAGGCATGTAAGCCTCGAATGAATGCTGGCTGATGGTGATCTCAAGGTGTGAAGACCTGAACTCAAAGTACAACTCTATCTATGTCATCTCAAGAAAGTAATCCCCATGCACTATGTACTCCCCACACGATGAACCCTATGTTACAATGCACGACAGTGCTCCTCCCAAAACCTTTTTATCATCACCCTCATCTCAAGGTCCAATAAATGAGTGCATCTACGGACTGTTCTTACTCTTGCTGCACATTCTCATTGGCCCATCTTTCAGATGGATGTCAAGTCAGCATTCCTCAACGGGGAGCTAAAGGAGGAAGTTTATGTGGAACAACCCCCGGGATTTCAAGTTCCTGGCTCCAAAGGTATGGTCTACACGCTGAAAAAGGCATTATATGGTTTGAAACAAGCCCCCAAGGCTTAGTATGAGAAGATTGATGCTTTCTTTCAACAAAAGGGTTTCAAGCGATCGACGGCTGATCAAAATCTCTACATTTATCCCGAGAAAGGGTTGTATACTCTCATCATTCTCTGTGTGGATGACTTGATCATCGCAGGCAGCCATGCAGCACACATTGCTTAGACAAAGGTTGCCCTCAGTCAGGAATTTGAGATGACAGATCTTGGGTTGCTTCACTTCTTTCTTGGATTGGAGATTTTTCAGCGCTAAGATGGCATATTCATTTCTCAGCAAAGCTGCTGGAGGCTATCAGGATGATAAATTGTAAGCCCATCACTTTCCCCATGGATCCCGGCATCAAACTCTCCTCCACAGGATCCGATCCACTGGCAAATACACTATGTATAGGAAACTTGTGCATTTGTGGTGGGAACTCTTAGTGCTTTCATGCAGGCACCATTGGACACTCATTGGCAGGCAGCACTCTGTGTGTTGCGTGAAAGGTACCAAGGATTTTAGCATTTTCTATGGAGAGGGGGCCACTTTACGTGGCTGGAGCGACTCCGATTGGGCTAGAGATGCAGATTCTGGCGATCTACTACAGGGTATTGCTTTACTCTTGGATCTAAAGCCATTTCATGGACGAGTAAAAAGCAGCCTATGCTGGCGCTTTCATCGATTGAGGCGAAGTATCGAGCTGCTTGTTCGACTACTTATGAGGTGGTTTGGTTGCGGCGGTTACTTGAGGAAATTGGTTTTCGACAACAACAGCCTACCCTTACCTCATGTGACAACCAAAGTTGCTTGGCTATTGCTAAAAATCCAGTATTTCATATACATACCAGGCATATAGAGATCCAATACCACTGTGTGCAGGAGCGGATCTTGGAGGGAGACATTATCCTTGAATATTGTCCTACCCAGGACAACGCTGCAAACTTATTTACCAAAGGATTATCTCAATCAGCTATTGGCGTTCATGGCAGCTCCTTGGGTCTTGGGCCACCCCCAAGACCTGAGAGGGGTGTTAGCATATATCATCTCCTGTTGGTGGCTTTTCTAGGGTTTATGGGGGGGCATTTCTATGCTCAAGCATTCCCCATATTTTTCCCCTATTTCATGGGCCATTGATGTGGGTTGCCCACCAATTTTGTGGAGCTTATCACCTATTTTCAGGTCGTGTATGACACTAGGAGGCAGTCGACCAGCTCATGTAGGCGTATATAGATGGACTGCCCTCTTCCTCATTTTATTATCATTACTTGATCATTCTTAGTGAGCACTTGCAGCCCTCTGCCTACGGAGTCCACTCCTCGCCTACGGGCTGATTGTATCCACTCTTTTCTTGAGATTAGTACATCAGCGTTTTGTTGTTTTCTCTCATCTCTCTCTTGGAGCTTCGGCGTTTTTGTCGTTTGTCTACATCTCTCCGCTGCCCTTTGACATTCTCTTCTTTGTCTTCTTTCTCATCTCTTCCCGTCATGCTTGTGTGCAGACAACCACGAGCTTGCCCCCTTGAGAAAGTTGACGTGATCCCAACGATGGAACCTTGAAACCGGCCTCAATAAAATTGACGGGCGGTAGACAAAAACTTCATCACACACAAGCGCTTAAAGATAGTTTAAATCACTTAGACTTGAAGAGAGAGAGAGAATAGAGGGAGAATATATACAGGGGGAGCTAGATTACTCCTAGAAGTGGTGGCCCCAAACCGCTCTGGCGCCCCCGTAGGTATTTCTTTACTCTTTGCCAAGTTGGATACAATTTCACCGGTCTCGCTCCAAGTATCCTCGGCTAGGAGTGCTCCTGCACACGCACTAAAGCCCAAGGCCCGCGAGTAAAGGCTTCTTTGGCCTCCTCTCAAACCCACGCTGTGTTATGACTAGAGCTCTCCCCTCACTTATATAGAGCCGACTTAGGCAGTGATGGGAGACCTACCCAAACCAAGGTGGCCTAGAGAGTGATCATTCAGACGCGATGCAGCAGCCCCTCCATTTAGAGGCGAGCCTTATCGGCCAAGTTGATTGTTCAGGGTCTTCTTCTGGGGGGGGGGGGTTGAGCCTTGAAGGACTTCCTCCTAGCTAGGATTTCCACCTGCACCCCAACCTTGGGAGGCCCCCTTGACCTTAGAGTACGAGATGGATTTTCACAAAGACGCGAACATGTGGCTTTAGCCCAGCATTTGAGGATAGATTTGCAACCAATCTTTTGTGTGCTTGGGATTATCTCAGGCCGGCCCTTCAAGAGTCAGCTCCAGTAGTCTCTGAGGAGCGGCTCCTACAGCCCCCAATTGGGAACCCCTTGGTCTGCCTGGGCAGTGCTCGGGACTCGCCCACACGTATCGTGGGGAGCTTTGAGCACGGGCCTTGCTCGATCTTGGAGGTTGGCTTACTTTTAGGTAGCTGTCCCGAAAGGCCCAGGAGAGGCCTCAACGGGATCCAGGGAAGAGACAAACATAGCCTTCACATTGACTCCTCCATCCCACCAGATTGACTAGCCCCACTACCACAACCCCTACCGGAACCCCCCCCCCCCCCCCCCCCCCCCCCCAGGCAACGGCTAGGAGTGTTCACCAAGCATGATATTTCCCTGGTAGTCCATGGTGCGGATGAGAGCTTCGCCTTACTCACCTTGTCTATCGGGTTCATGGCAAATTGGAGAGAGCAAAGACTCCCTTAGAGGACTCCAAGGGTTGCATCTTGCAGAGGGTGAGAGTGATTGGTTTTCATGCACATGAGTGGCACATCGACCCTCCACCGGCCAAGGTGGCCAGAGAGAGACTCTTGCGGTTATGGATTTGGGAGGGTCGGCCTCTCATGAGTCTCCAGTGGGACCCAGGAGAGTGGACATGGAAGGATCCAAAGGACAATGAGGAGACGCCGAGGGCACTCCAGTCTCCAACCAGTAACAAGACATTGGCAATCCCAAGTCCTCTTGCCGCACTTTCTCTCAGTTTTTGAAAGCGGTTGTGGAATACTTTTCGGCCGCGGAAGATCACCCTCTTCATGTGGCAACTGGCACATAGGAGCTTGGCAGTTGGCACGTGCTTGGCCATTGGAGGTAGACTAGCATTATGTCCAAGGTATGGCCATCCCCAAGAGTCTCAACATCATTGTCTGGGATTGCCCGAAGGCTCAGCAGGTTTGGCACAAGATCCTACCCCATTTCACTTTGGATCAAGTCCTCGCCCATATTGTTACGTGGGGCACAATTGCTTGGGCCACTGAGGCTGCAGTTGTCATGTCATATGAGGAGGAAGGTGGGGGACTAGCCCTTCAGATCTCTCGCCTTCACATTTCTGCAGTGCCAATCCCAGCTCCATCTACAGGTTGTTGGATGCCAGGTTCTTGCCAAAGATGAGAGATTTGCAAGGGTATAGCTGCATGGCACATATGGAGAGCTAGATGCAACGAAGCCATCGAAGGCACCCTCACCCCGCCAGCGGAGTCCATCCGGAGCATCTGGCTCAATATCATTCATACCCTCCCTGGTCACTAGGGGCAGCTTCAGTATGCCTCAAGCCGCACACAAAAGCCAAAGGCCTTCCTAAGCACCTAACATCATGGTCCCTTTCTCACTAGTAGTGGTGGCGAGCCCACTTGGCATTATAGACCACCTATGTGGTTGTTTCCCCCTTCCCCTATTGTATGAGATAGCCTTCTCCTCCTAGAGTGGCCAACCCGAGGAGAAGAGCATCCTCCCCTTTATGAATCTTGACTCTTGTTTCCCATTTGAGGACAAGTTTGTAAGTAGCCATCTTGTTGTTTTTCTTGGTAACTAATAGAAGGATGTTTTTCCTCAAAGAAAAAAAAACAAGGGGATATAAATGGAGGGGAGTGGAGGAAGGGAGGAGGGAAGGGAAAGAAAGGAGTCCCTCATAGCCTACGCGACTTTCTTTTCGAAATATAGCTCAAGGTTGATGTGTACGTACTGTACATAATGTATGATACGTATTTGTACGTTGTTCCGTACAGATAAAATTTATGTACGTAAAAATACGTACCATTGTAAAAAATATCAATCTATATGGCATTTCATATCAAAATAAACATAAAAAGATCCAAATACATTTTAAATTGTGAGAGAGACCTACAAGACAATCTAATAAGGTCTTTGCTAATACACATTTGATTAGTAATCACAAAACCCTTGCCGCACGTTGTAAAACTTGTTACTTCAGAAATCAAACATCAGATACCAAAACCAGTTTTCAATCAGAGATCAATCTTCAATCACCAATCATCACTCTTAGCTCTATATAAACTGATGAATCAGTGTTTACACAACAAAAGTCTCGACTCTCATCCATGTTAAAAGGTTGCAAATGCATCAAAACAAACTGAGTACAATGCACATACTACATAGCAAGCTGCAACACTACATCATAGAAATGTCCTCAAAAGGCCCATAAGGGCTAGTCTAGAGTCTAGACTCCACAATGAAACGTGATCTAAGAGTCAAAACTCCTCATCAGATGATGATGATGACAATGCACCAGAAGAGAGCAAGTCCCCATCTGTCAGGACATTGCCCTCGTCGTCATACTCAGGCTCTGCCATCACGGGCACATGTGATGATGTGAAAGATGTATCATGAGATCCATGTGCTACATCATCATCTCCTGGCTCACTCTGAGTATGAATGAGAGTGACAGCCTCATTCGCCCGAGTCTGCTCCGTACGAACAGGCAGCTTCCCCCGACGAATGCTCCTCCGTCTAGCGCTCTCTGAATCTATAGCCTCCTCACGCAAAGGTATCGCCAAAGTCCGTGCGCGTGACCTTGTGACACGGCGATCGATGCTCTCCAACTCTCTATGAAGGAGTCGTATAATATCTGCCTGCTCGTCTTTGACACGCTGCTCCACGTCGTCCTCAGTAGAGGTTGGCACCATCTTCACACGGGTCGGATCTGCCTGTGGAAAAGCAAAATCCGACAAGTCAGAACCACAAGAAATGACTTAATTATATTGAAATGTGTCAAAAGACGTACGACAGTTAAATATACCTGCTTGGGTGTCCCCAAAGCATGATAATCTCGCACGAGCTTCATGTTAGCTCGGCAATACACTAATCGCTCCAGCTGAGCGGTACTAAGTCGATTGCGGATCTTCGTGTGAACCAAGGAGTAGGCGCTCCAATTGCGCTCACAAGTACCAGCAGAACAATCCTATGATCACGAATCACGATACGATTTTGGAGTCAAAACCCTTAATGAATTAAACTTTAAAGATGGATGCAATTGTGAAAGAGTCAAGAGTACCTGCGAGAGGATTCGGAGAGCAAGATGAGTCAGCTTTGGAAGACCTTGTATTCCATAGCTCTGCCACCACGTGAGAGGAAATTTCGTCGCCTCCTCTCTCAAAACCACCGCTCTAGCAAAGGATGGTCCTAGATTGTTCATAAAACTCACCATCTCTGCATCAACCTCAAGTTGCTCATCCTCGTCGTACATTATGTTGATGTACTGGTCTTTCTGCGTGAGCAGAGTGCTCTCACTAAACAGCTCTGGCTTCTTGTAGAAGGGATGAAGCAATGCAGCCATCCCATGAATGGGACGGCTCATAAATGTCCATCGCCGCTCTACAATAGCCAGGATGTCACCCCGGCTACAAATCGACAAGCCAACATTCCAACAGTCATTATATAATATAACTTTAAACATATTGTTGCAATGTGCATATTATTTAATATTAATATAATCAGCCAAGAACAATATCCAAGTGTACACTCATCGAGACTCCGTCAATGTTGTACAGGCGGCAATATAGCGCTTTATCTCCATGAAGAGATGATAGACCAGCCCAAGAGTAGAGCCCTCCATATCTGTGAGTCGGAGGAGGACATGGATAGGCTGCAATGCCATCGTCAAGCTCTGTACCTCTGTCCAAAAGGCCTCGTCAAGCACTTTTCGCTGAATGTATCTAGTGGCCTCTGTCTGCGCATGGTGCATAAACCTCCATTTCGGGTCCACCACAGTCTGTAGTAGTGGGTCCCGCAATCTAAAAAGCCTCTGCAAGACCAGGAACATATAAGAAAACCTAGTCTTCGAGGGTCAGTGCACTATGGCTCCTGAAGATGGCCAAAGCCTGATGTTTTTTTCGGAAAAATGTAGTGATCTTCGTGGCATCTGCAACATCAGGTTGCACCCATGGCAACTTTCCAATATCCTCCATCAGCAGGTCCAAGCAATGTGCAGCACAAGGAGTCCAAGCAATGCGAGGAAACTCTGTCTCGACCAATTCACCCATACGCTTGCAATTTGAAGCATTGTCTGTCACCACTTGGACCACATTCTCTGGCCCAACATCCAAAATTGCCTGTCTGATGTGGTGATAAATAAACTCACCACTAATGGATTCTCTTGCCTTTCCTGCATCCACAGCCCGCAAGAAGTATGTGCCAAGACATGAGGACACCAAAATATTGATAATGTGTCGTCTACGCATATCACTCCAGCCATCAGATATGATGGTGCACCCAAAAGACTGCCATCCTGCCTTGACAGGTACCAATGCCTTGTCTAACAAGGCTTTCTACTCTTCAAGCATCATGGCACGCATTTTGTTATACTCCACCCCAGACCACGAGTCTGTGTGGCCAACCTCTGCTATGGCCCTCACCATTCTCTTCCATTGATTAGTCCTCAGTACATTGAAGGAGATGTTGCACTCCACAAGAGTGCAAGCAATCTCCATCTCAGCCACTTTTTGTCTCTCTTTCACCCACGAAAGAGATGACACACGTGAAGGCAAAGTACTCTGTCTCAGCACATGTGCATCATCATCCTCATCACCCTCCTGCATGACACGGGCCCTCTTTCTGCCCCCTGTAGGTTGGCTATCCTGTGTGGAAGAATCACCCATCTCCCCCACAAGCGCATCATGAAGTGCATCTTGAGTGTGCTGGCTGCCCCTTACCTTCTTTGAACCCTTTGCTGTTGATGAATTCTCAGCAATGAGCTTGTCTCTGATATCCTGCGGCACCTGCTTGCACCCACCACAATTACCAGTGGTGCCAATACCTGTAAAGTGTATCACGACACGAGAAATTGTGCTCGTGAGCTCGAAGTTGCAATACTTGCACTGCCATCTACGCGTGCCAAAACCAGCTTGGGTCGGCGTATTAATAACACGGATGACATTGGTGTGCTCCTACCAGTAGGGGTTGCATGGCTTCGGCATATTGGATCCTGGAAGCTGTGTGACACAAAGAAAGAGAGAGAGAGAGCTTAGAGCATACTCCAAAGGAAGAAAGAGAGAGAGAGAGAGAGAGAGGGAGAGCTTAGAGCATACTCCAAAGGAGGAAAGAGAGAGAGAGAGAGGGACTCGGGAGGGAGTGAGAGAGAGACGAGATTAATCATGTAGTACATTGGCCGCTCACGGTTGAGAGAGAGAGAGAGAGTAGTACGAGACAGAGATGCATCATGAGGGACCAAGGCCATGAGCGAGAGAGAGCGTGAGAATTACCTGGTTGCAATGTGCACAGTGTGCAGAGACACAGCGAAACAGAGCACTGCAGGCGAAATTCCGAAATAAGCCCAAATTCGTACGTTGAAGGTCAAAAAGGGGTTTTTTTTAAAAATAAACGTACGGATCGATCCGTACAGATCGATCCGTACGCGTACGGATCCGTACGGTACGGATCGATCCGTATGTACGTACGACTGCAACCTTGATATAGCTTATGGACAGTGTCGTTTATTTTGTTACAACAAGCCATGTGGTTACAAACTTTTTTTCTTTGAGTAGATCCTTATGTAATCGCAATTCGGTACACGCCTGGCAACGGCTTGGTCTTCTCGCCTGAGGGCATTACAGCTTGCAGCCACAATACAAACGGAGGCCTGGGGAGTTAGAACTCAGGACTTCCCCTCCACACATCACAGGTCCTTGCCATAGAGCTACGCACCCGTTGGCGCCACATGGTTACACATTGTCCACTAGGTGAAGCTAAAAGTGTGGTTCAAACAACACGGCATGCTATGGGGTAACCATCTAGCATCATGACTTTTGACACAACACACACTGGAGCAATGACACATGGCAAGTGCCTATGACATAACTGTTCATCACATTCACACATAAAACACCTATAAGAGGTTGTTCACACATAAACACACTAAACCATCTAAGGGCTGATTCACACATGCGAGGACACAAACACATACAAGGGCTGGTTCACACATACGAAGCTCCAAATACCCAACAAGAGCAAACAAGGGCCAACCGTACTCATGGTGGTGAACAAGCTTTTGCAATGAAAGACAAAGGGAAGCCCAAGGCAAAGTCATCTTCTAAGGGTGACGCTCCAGCCAAGGGTGAAGCTTCTA
Source organism: Cibotium barometz (assembly GCF_041138505.1). NCBI lineage: Eukaryota > Viridiplantae > Streptophyta > Polypodiopsida > Cyatheales > Cibotiaceae > Cibotium > Cibotium barometz. The sequence goes on from NC_141100.1 coordinate 15,687,667, forward strand.
AGAAGAAGAAGGGTAAATGCCACTTTTAACACAAGCTTGGACACTATATCAATGAGTGTCGTAAAAGGATTGCTAAAGAGAAAGACAAGAAGAAGGATTCTGACAAGGAATCCTTCTTCTTGTCTTTCTCCAAGGGTAAACAGGAAAATTCAGCCAACATCGTAGATGATGATTGGGTGTTTTTGGCCATGGAACAGGTCAATATTGATGCTTCTTTATCTAGTGATATATCTCTCAGTGCTTCTAAAAAGAATTATCCTATTCGGTACATAGGCAGTGGTGCTATGCATCACATAACATCTAGGAGTTACGATTTCAGCTCTATGCAATCTGTTTCAAGTCATTGGAGTGTCTCTTGTGCAGGTCACTCTTCATACCTTGTTAAAGGTGTAGATCACTCTTCATACCTTGTTAAAGGTGTACGCAAGGTGCTTTTGGTATTGGCCAATGGGAAGCAAAGTTGCATGAATGATGTGTTGTATGTGTCAAGAAAAAGAAGAGCTTGGTGTTAGTGTCTTCCATAGTTGCTGTTGTACAGTACGAATGTATGCTACGATACTGTACGGTCCAAAATAATGGAAAAAAATCACCAATTTTTGAACATTTCTAGCAGGGGTTTTTTTTTTCCTAATGGCCGTTTTTGACAGTCATGGGGCTTGCTTGGCCTTGGGTGGGTGCCTTGGCCTCTTTGGCCTCCTTTTAAAAAGCTCTCCTCCAACCTTCTCTCCATCACAAGTTTCAAGCTCTTATAGCTCTAGAGTCTAGCCTCTCAAGCTCAAGCTCTCATTGCTCTCAAGCCACAAGGTGCCAACTGCAAGTCTCCAAGCATTCTCTCTCCCTCTCTCTCTCTCCATAGCGTACCCCCCCCTCACTATATTCACACCCTATAAGGGTTTCTGTTTACCTTCCAGTTCCAGTTTCATTTTCTAGGTGCCAGTAGTATCATCTTTATTTTTCATTTTCTGGGTTTTTTTTTTAAAATCCAGACATTGTATCAAATCCACCATGATGTAACTTTTGGTCTCATAGGTCATTATGGCCTTTTGAAGACGTTAATATAACATTTCATTTTCATTTCTCCAAGCCATAGCCATTCTCTCTCTACACCCCCATTATGGTACTGGTTGGAGCTAGACAGATCTGCATTGCATTCTTGTATACCCTGCGCATATAGGTTGCATACTGTGCCTCTAGTAGTAGTGCTCCATCCATCACACCCCCCCACTAGCTCAGTACTTTCATAGTTTATTTCATGTTCATTTTGTCCTTTTTTTTTCTGGACATCCAGAAGACATTGACAGTTGTACATTGATTTGTCTCACAGGTCGAGTTTGGCCTCTAGTAGACGTTAATACAGCTTTCTTTCTTTCTCTCTCTCCCTCCCCTTGGGCCTTAGGCTTTAGGCTTTAGCCTCTCTCTCTCTCTCTCTCTCAAGCCGTAAGCCCATCTCTTCTCTTCTTCTTATCACAATGGTGAAGGAGGTGAATGAAGCCTTCTAGTTGCACACTATCCATTTCAAGAAAGCCACCAACAAGTCCAAGTCGTATAAGTGGACTTGTAGGTATTGTGGCAAAAACTAAGCAAGCGGGAGTGGAACGGGTGACCGAAATAGTGGTAGGAACTCATCAACATATGATGAGGTCATCCCTCCCGTGCCAAAGGTGAATACATTCTCCCTTGCCACCTTCCTATCCGCTTCCGCCACCGCTCAAGCCTCTGCCTCCACCTCCACAAAGAGGCAAAGGTTCGAGCAACCAAACTACAAAGGCAAGCCACTCTTGCCGAAGCCAACCGGGAAAGAGGGCCGCCGGGGGGGGGGGGGGGGGGGGGTGGGGGGGTTCTCTACTTTGCCTTCGCATCTTCGAGAACGCCAACGCCTCGCAGAGGTGGAGATTGCACGCACCATTATTGAGTGCAATCTCTCATTCCATGTGCTTAAAGTAAAGCAATGGAAGACAATGGTCAAAGCCATTGCGAATGTGAGGCCATGTGAACGATGGACAGGCATAACTGGCATAGGCTACTCTGACATACGCACTAAGAGGCTCCATGAAGAGAAGAAGAGAATAGATAGGTCTCTCGACCCGTGCGAGCGGCGTGGGCCGAGTACGGGTGTAGCATCCTCTCCGATGGATGGAGTGACCGGAAAAAGAGGGAAATCATCAACATACTTGTCTCTTGCTCTCTTGGCGCTTACTTTGTGCAGGCCGTAGATTCCAGAAAGACGGGAAGGAAGACCTTCGGCGAGTTCATATATCACCATATCAAGCAAGCAATTATGGAGGTGAGTTGCAAAATTTCAAGTTGCATATGAATCATGACAATGTTGCATCCATAATTCCATTCACATAATGATGTGTGTTGTGGACCCTAGTATGTAGGTCGGCCCGGAGAATGTGGTGCAAGTCATCGCCAACAATGCATCAAATTGTCGTCGGATGGAGTATTTGATCAAGGAGGACTAACCCTCCATAGTGTGGATGTGGACCCCATGTGCCTCCCATTGCATTGGCTTACTCATGGAGGACATGGGCAAGTTAATGTGGATGAAGGAATTGACGATGGCCGACGCTTCATCCATTGTCAGCTTCAACAAAGGTGAAGATGCTTGCTATGTTTTGCGAGCATAGCAAGCTAAAGTTAAAGAAGCCGTCATCCACACGCTTTGCCTACATGTGACTTTTATTGGAGCGGCTCTACAATGTCAAGTCTCCCCTTCACCAAACGGTGGTCTCGACAATGTGGAACGAATGGGATGAGCGGTAATCAAAGGAGGCCAAAGCCATGCAACGACTTCACCTAAAGGAGGAGTTTTGGCAAGACGTGTGCACAATCATCATTACACACACGCCCTTCTATAGAGTTTTGCACATGATGGACATGGAGAGAGCCACCTTGGGCCTCCTCGTATACTTCATGAGAGAGGCCATTGCGAAGATGCGTGCTTCTCCTTCCATCGACTAGGAGAAGCGCGAAGATATTTTGACCATAGTGGAGAAGAGGTGGAAGTGGATGCGAAGACCTATCCACGGTCTAGCCGCCTTATTACATCCGACCTACAAATTGTCAGTCCTCTTCAGCAACGTGGAGCTGCTTCAGGACTACGATACTTTCTTGCCGAAAGCATTGCTAGAGGAGCATCATGGGAAGTTCCTAGAGAAACTCATTAGCTACAATGACCGAAGGGGGGGAACCGCACTTGCATCTCCCGCTTGTTGGAAGAGGGAATCAATGGTGAAGCCTCTCTTTTGGTGGGAGCCATTCGGGTATGTGCATAGTCGTCTCCAAAAGATGGCTTGGAGGTTCTTAGCGCAAGATATGCGAGGAACTAGAGTTCCTACTCACGTATACACACGAAGATACGCAATAGCTTGAGCACACGACAGTTAGAGCGGCTAGTGTATTGCTGTGCTAACTTGCACATGGTACGTGCCATGCACAAGATGGAATCAGCAAGGCAGGTATAAGGCTTGGCAAGTTGTCATACGCAATTCCAAAAAGTAGGCTAAACTAACCTAAAAATGGTCAAAAATTGACCAAACTGATCTGGAAAATTCTAGAATCAGTTTGCTTGGTTAGAGGCTCACTTTTTCTTATAAATGAAGCCTCCCCCTTTGTAAATGGTTAATAGTGTTTTATGCACTGTTACTCTACTCCTCCCCAGAGCTAAAAACAGTGAATTCATTGATAATTCATTTGTTTTTGACCATTTCCTCTTCAAAAGAATTGGTGGCCACTCTTGTTGCAAACAAAAGTAGATCCCTCAAACCATAAAAATCAAAGGAAAGCTCACAAAACTCCTAGTAAGTTAGAAATTCTACTTTTTCTTATTTTATTTTATGGTTTTTTTATTTTTGCCTTCTTTAAAATGAAAATGGATGTTATGCCTTGCTGGAAAGGCTTTCCCCCTTCTCTTCATTATTGAATTCAGCCTTTCTTTATCCTAGATGTGTAATCAAATTGATGGAATTAAACTTTTCATATTGTTTACTCTTAATAAAGTGGAAATTGATTAGATTAGAATGATTTAAATCATCTTGGATAATTTCTAGAAATTTTTATAGTGAAAAATCTAAAAAATGGTGGCAAAGTAGTGCGAGTAGGCACCTGTGGATACACCATTCGTCGCAGTTAGAGGAAGACAGTGCAGACCTACGTGCGACGCGGTTCCAGTAGCTCTTCAACCACTCTTGCAGATGAGGATGCTCCCCTTGGCTTCTCGCATGAGGTCAGAGACCCGAGTTTGAGGAGGATGGCAACCTCCTTAGCGATGGTGACTTCAGCGAGGACTTACCTACAGATGATCTCATCGAGAGCTCTGATAGTGATGTGGCGATGCCTTCTCCATCTAGGTCCTAGGATTTAGATTCTAGCCTCCGCCCTCTTATCCATTTTTTAACTCACTTTTTTGTACTTGCGCCTAGCATGCATTGCACCAATCTTACGGTCTAGCTGACAGCTGCCCTTACTACTATGCTTTGTAAATTTGTTTGTAACTTGTTTTTAACAAAATTTTGGCTTGTAACAACCTTTGAGCTCTCTATCCTTTCAAATTGATAATCTATAAATTTATAAGTGTTTTTTTTAAAACCATACTTTACCATATCACATTCCAAAATTTCATACGGTACGGTAAATATTCTCATATGATATCGTACCGTACCATATCGTACGACCGTGCTGTCTTCTATTGCCGAGCAAGGTATGCATGTGGAGTTTGTGGGTGAGAAATGTCTCATCAAGGATCCTAAGAAAGGGTTACAGATTGTATCCACATGTTCACTTTGCAATGGTTTGTATAGATTGGATACCGATCACAAACAAACACATCAAGTATATTCACTTGAATAAAATGCAAATGCAATGAAGGCAGCTGAACTATGGCATGCCAAGTTTGGCCATGTAAATTTCAAAAGTTTGATGCTTTTGCAAAAAGCATAATATGGTGGAATGTATGGCTCATATAGAGTTCCCAGTTGATCATGTTTGTGAAGGTTGCATTCTTGGCAAAATGCATAAAAAAGTCATTCTCAAGAGATGGTTCAATGAAAGCTAATAACAAATTACATGTCACCAATTGGCCGACCATTTGGTTCATCTCCAGTTTTTGCGTCTTGTTCACTTGAGGCCAGGCCGGTGTCTCATGTGAAGAGGCCAGTATTTTGCTGACATGGACGGGAGCTAGACTGGTGCCACCCGTGTATGACCTCGACTGTGTTCGACCCATGGGATTGTCACGCCATGGAAGAGCCAGTATTCGTGCCGTGTTTTGCCTATGGGACTGTCACACCATAGGGAGACTCGTGCCTGGAACTGTGTTTTACCTATGGGACTGTCACTCCATAGGAAGACCAGGATTTTATATTTTACGTCGTGCCAGTTTTGTGCCGACAGATATTTTGTACTTGTTCCATGAACGGGAGATATGTCCATGTTACTATTTGCACATGCACACATGATTTGCATGTTTGAAACTGTTTTCGCATGACATGTATTTTTGTGCTTGCCTGTTTGACGTGTTACTTACTGAGAGGGGACGCCTGCCAGTAAGTCGTGAAGTCTGCTCTGTATTCTGACGAGTTTTGGCGCATGTGAACAGGTGGTAAGTAATTGCACATGTTATTTTAATGTTTCATATTCTAACCTTTTGTTTATAAGGTTAAATGTTCACATTCATTTAAAAGTGGGCACCCCCTTTGGGCACCCACTTAGGGGCCAAGGTGGGGAACCCCACTTAAGTGTGTGTGGGGGTGGGTGCATGGGCAACTACCCAACCCATCTTGGAACTGGCCACCCACATGCAAACGTGCAGCTAATCCATTTGTTTAACTCCACTTTAATTTTATAAAAAAAGAAGCTATCACCCTTCGTGGAAAATAGGAGGAAATGGGCGACCATCTCTACGCACGCTTTTCTGAGGCGGCTGTTGAACTGCTGCGCATAATTCATCGCTACTGGCTGCGCGTGCTCTTCCACTGGCGACTGTTTATGCTACTGCTAGCTACACATGCTTTTCTACTGGCTGCTGTTTATGCTACTGCTGGCTGCGCATGCTCTTCTACAGGCGGCTGTACCTCCAGAGACTGCAGGCGACCCCTAGCCAACGGCTGCACCTCTCCAGGCTACGCATGCCCTTACAAGCGGCTGTGGCTGTAAGCCTGTTTTCCAGTCAGCAGAACACTGCATTCAAGCGACTGTGCTTGAGCTCTTCCACGCCTTCTTTCCTCCATGCTGCAGCCAGGCAACTCCTCCCTTGCAAGTGGGTGCTCCTTCTCTCACAGCAAGCGGCTGTGCTCTTTGCGGTTGTACTTATCTTGGTGGCTGCACTAAGTTCTCTACGAGGCGGCTGTGCCACCTCAACAAGGTGGCCGCTTCTTCAACAAGGTGTTATCTCTCTTAAGGCTGCCTCTCTATTTCCTACTTTGAAAGAGGTTGCACTTCTTCTCCACGGGCGACTACAAGAGGAATTCACATCTCCTGGGTGGCAACATCTTCTACACAAATACCACGGGTATTGGTCCTCTACCAGCCATCCACAAGTAAGTGAATTTCAAATTTAAGTTAAGTATTTTGTGTTAAATCTGATAAGGGATTCCCGACTCCCTATACGGCCAACACCCGTTCGGTGCCGGGTAGTCCAAGCTCAATTGGAGAACCTCGGTCCAAAGGTGCTGAGATCGGGAGAGCCAGGCGTTAATACGAGAGCGCATGTTTGTGCGTGGTCTCGGAACACCAGTGAGGCGCTCTCCGCGGAGTCCAGTGAAAGCACAGGACCGTAGAGACCGGACCACGCTAGTGGTCGTTCTGCTTCGAGCGTCTACTTCAAACGTCAACTTCGAGCCTATTTGTTTGGTACTGTTTTCATATGTACATGGACATCATCTGGTTCTTGGAACCCATGGAGCATTGTATTTATTAAATACTCCCAATAAATATATCATATATTGAGGGGGGGGTCGGCCCGTTCCGGCCCCAGTGCTGGTGTCCATCTTTCCATTTCATTTTCACTTCAATTTCAAGTTGTATTAAGTTGTCCATTTCAAATTGTGGTTTTAAAGTTGTTCTATTAAGCGTGTGGGTGTCCAACGGAGTCTTCCCACTTGACGGGATCGGTTTCATTGGTATCAGAGCACGGTTGTTTCCCTCTTCCTAGTGGGGAAACGAACCTGTGTACTGGACATCCCGCTTTTAGCACACTTTAAACACAATGGACAGCCAAGGCAACCCTTTGAAAGTGCCAAATTCGAGGGGTCCATCTAGTGCCTCTCGTGGGTCTGATGCCCTGCGAGGACGACACAAGCCCCTTGAAAGGGTTAATGATAGTGTATCAAAGGGTCAACTGTCTCCAAGAAAGACAGTTATGCTTGAACAAGAGCCTGATGCTATGAGGGCTGAAATGGAACATATGAGAAAACTTTTGCAAGCTCAAGAGCAAGAGTTAAAGTTTTTGCACGAAGATCCCCATGTGCAAAGTGCTATTGAAGCCAGGAAGGCTGATGCAATGGTAGATGTAACTTTCGAGTCCATGGCACGGGAAGTGGGCAAGAAGCCAAGGGAGTTGGCACTTGCCTACCTCCTTCGCAAAGGTGATATCAAAGAGGGGGATGATGGAGAGCTGAAATTCAAAAATCCACCTCGTTTGAAGCATGGAGATCCCGCATCTCAAAGGCTGAAATCTTTTATGCAAAAGGAAGAGGTGACAATCACTTCTCGTCATGCATCTTCTCCACAAGGCACTAAGCCTGACAGATATTTGTATGCCAGTGCTCATGGAGGGCATGAAAGTCACATGCATGCAAGACATGTATCTCATGGTAAGGGTGACAGGTCTGCTTCCAGAAAAATTTGGCCTTCTGAGTTGTTCATGGAGAGACATTGCCATATACAGGTAAGTCACATGCATCTGAGTTTCAAGTTCGTGGAGCACATGCCACCGTGCCTCATGAAACTTCTATGACGGCCCATGGAGCCCATGCAGAAAGGGCTGCCCCGTTGGATAAGGGGAAAAAAAAAAGAGAAGACCATGAGCCTCATGCCAGGAAGCTCAAGGAATTCAAAGCAGGTGACAAATCTGTTAAATTTGATGTTTTTCATAGTGAACATGATGCTTCTAAGGTGTTAGCATTTGTGGCACAGTTCGACATTGCTTTTAGCGATGAGGACTTTACTGAAAAGTCTAAAGTACGCCATGCTAGCATGTTTTTGAAAGGGACTGCTGCTCATTGGTGGATCACTGTAAAGATCACCAAGGATCCCATTTCCACTTGGAAGGAATTTAAAGATAGATTCTATGCTCAGTTTTTGCCACCAAATGCGGAGCAAACTCTCACTCAAAAGTGGGACAGGTTGGAGCAAAGAGATAATGAAAGCGTGCAACAGTATGTTAACAAGTTCTGGAAAGTGTTGCTGGAAGTGACTCCCTTTATGCAAATCACTGAGGATGAAAGAAAGAGGAAGTTTCGTTCTGGACTGCAACCAGCATATCGATCGGGCATTGAATTGCACCCGAAACATACTTTGCAACAGCTCACAGCTTCTGCTCTTGCTACGGAGCAATTGGTGCTCAAGATTAAGTAGGATCAAGGAGGTTCCAAGGGGAAAGATAAGGCTGTCCCAAATCTGCAAAAGGGTGGACAGCCACCTAAAAAGAACTTCCGGGAGTCCTACAAGGGTGGTAAAGCTGAAAATAACACATCTAAAGATCAGGGCCCAAGGAAGAACAAATTCGGCTTAACCCCGGAGCAAAGAGAGCAATATGCAAGCTGCATTTATTGGTAAAGAGGTGCAGGTTACCCCTTTGATAGGAAAGTTGCGCATCCATATCCAGGGCTACCATGATAATGAGCATTTCCTAGTTGCTCCACTGAATGGATGTGATGTATTGTTGGGCAAGCCGTGGCACCATAGGCTTGAGCCCCGCAAAGACTACAAGTCTAATATGATTTATTTTATGCATAAAGGCCGCATGCATTTTATTGATGCTGGCAAAGAAGGGGATTCCATCCCACTTGTATCACACATCCAAATTAATAAAGCAAAGAAAAAGAGTCTTTCTGCGTACTTGGTTTTTGTTCGTGATAGCCTTGTACCAAATCATTAAAATGTGGATGCTATGTCTAATGATAAGCTGAATTTTCTTCATGCATTCAACGACTGTTTTGCTGATTCATTGCCAGGTGAATTACCTCCCCAAAGGCCCGAAGATCATCGCATAGATCTTGTGCCGGTAGTTCTCCACCCAACAAACCCGCATACCGAGTCAGTGCTACACAACAAGAAGAGATCATGAAGCAGGTAAACGAGCTTTTAGAGAAAGATTTGGTTCAGCCCAGTTCCTCACCTTATTGCTCCCCTGTGCTTCTTGTTCAAAAGAAGGACGGATCATTCCGTATGTGTGTGGACTATAGAGCTTTGAACAAGCTTTCCATCAAGAACAGACTCCCAATTCCGCGAATTGATGATATTTTGGATAAGCTTGATGGCTCAGCTTGTTTTAGCAGACTTGATTTGAAGAGTGGTTATCACCAGATACGCGTGGTGCCACAAGATGTCCATAAGACTGCATTCAGAACAGCCTTCGGATTATATGAATTTTTGGTAATGCCTTGTGGTCTTACAAATGCTCCTGCTACTTTTAATCGTATGATGGATAGGATATTCCGACCCCATCGCAAGTTCGCAGGAGTCTTCTTTGATGATATCTTGGTTTTCTCCAAGAATGAGCAGGAACACAGAACTCATTGGGTCACAGTGTTCGAAGAGTTGCGAAAGCATAAACTTTTCGTTAATGCCAAGAAAAGTGAGTTCTTCCTTTCAGAAATTCATTATTTGGGCCATATTGTATCCAAAGAAGGAGTTACAATGAATCCTGCAAAGATAGAGACCATTCGCAATTGGCCCGAATTGCAAAACGTACATCAAGTACGTAGTTTTCTGGGATTATGTTCGTATTACAGGCGTTTCATAAGGCATTTTGCTATGATTGCCACTCCTCTACATGATCTCACGAAGAAGAAAACTGCTTTCAAATGGACTTCAAAGGAACAGGATGCTTTCTTGCAGCTCAAGCATACTATCATATGTGGACCCGTTTTGATTGTTCCTGACTTGCACAAGTCATTCGTGGTTGAATGTGATGCTTGTGGTGATTGCATAGGAGCTGTCCTAAATCAAGAAGGGTATGCAGTTGCATACGAGAGCCGTCGTTTGCATGATGCTGAGCTTCATATGGATATCTATGAGAAAGAGCTCTTGGCTGTAATTCACGCCTTAAAGATATGGAAACATTATCTTCTTGGGGCTGAATTTGTAGTCAAGACAGATCATCAAAGCTTGAGATACTTTCTATCTCAAACAAAGCTTTCAGAGAAGCAGATGAGAATGGCAAACTTTCTTTCCATGTTTCATTTTCAGATTGTGCATACTCCAGGAAAGAAAAATGTGGTGGCCGATGCACTATCCAGGAGGCCTTATGTAGCTGCAGTCTCAGTGGCCTCTCATGGAGACTTATCTGCTATGCGAGATTTGTATCATTTGGATGCTGATTTTTGCCATATATGGACTGATTTGATGGCTGGTCATTCACATGCCTCTTATGTTATCAACGAGGGTTATCTTATGAAGGATAATTGTCTATGTGTGGTGAAGGATTTGCGTCCAAAGGTTATGGACGAATGTCACGCTCCACCTTATGCTGGTCATAGAGGTATTATGCCTACTACACGCATGATTCAGAGGTATTTCTTTTGGCCGAGCATGCGTAAAGACATTGAGGCTTATGTGCGTGCATGTATTACTTGCCAAAAGGTGAAATTTGATAGGCAAAAACCTCCAGGTTTACTTCAGCCATTGCCTATTCCCTCGCAACCTTGGGAAAGTATCACTATGGATTTTATTATGGATTTGCCTAGATCCCAGCATGGGAATGATGCTATTTGGACCATTGTGGACAGGTTTAACAAGCAAGCTCATTTCTTGCCCGTCAAGAAAACCATCAAAGCTGATCATATGGTAAAGCTTTTTCTTGCTAATATTTTCAAGCATCATGGTATGCCTAAATCCATTGTTGGGGATAGAGATCCCAGGACTACGAGCCTCTTTTGGAGGGCTTTATTTGATAATATGGGTACTAAACTTGAGTTTTCATCAGCTTATCATCCCCAAACGGATGGCCAAAGTGAAGCTGCAAATTCAGCCGTGTTGGATTTGTTGAAATGTTATGTGGCAGATCAAAAGACTGCATGGGAGAAGTATCTTCCACTTGTTGAGTTTGCCTACAGCAATACGATCCATGCCTCCACGGGAAAGGCTCCGTTTGAGATTATTTATGGCAGAGTGGTACTGCCACCCATCCTTCGTACTAAGCATGAAATATTTGCAGCTGATGAATATGTTCGTGACTTGGATGTTGCCTTTGGTCAGGTGCGGACAGCCATTGCAAGATCTCAGGATAAGCATAAAATGGCTGCTGACAAGCACAGAAGGGACATGGAAGTCAAAGAAGGTGATTGGGTTTTGCTGAAATTTGAGAAGGCTAGGCTTCGGAAGAGGCCAGGACGAGAAGGATCATATCCTAAGCTTTCTCCTCGCTATTATGGACCCTTCAAGGTGATTCACAAGATCAATGAAGTGTCCTACAGGCTTGCTTTACCTAGTCATTGGGAAGATTCACAATGCTTTTCATGTGAGTCTATTTCGGAAATATGTGGGGCCAGATCCCGATGAGCCTGTCACAGAAGATCCACCAGAGATTGAAGAGCTTGAGGAGATCCTCCAGCCAGAACAGATTGTTTTTCACAAGGAGCGAAAGCTACCTGCCGGAAAGCTTTCCAGGAGATACCTTGTGAAGTTTAAGAATTATCTGCCTATTGATGCCAAGTGGGTAAATGAGGATTATTTTGTTGATTACCCACAATTGTTGCAGGCATATCTTGAGGCTTTTCACTTGAGGACAACTCTTTAGAAGCCCGGGGGGATGTCACCAATTGGCCGACCATTTGGTCCATCTCCAGTTTTTGCGTCTCGTTCACTTGAGGCCAGGCCGGTGTCTCATGTGAAGAGGCCAGTATTTTGCTGACATGGACGGGAGCCAGACTGGTGCCACCCGTATGTTAGCAAGATGGTGTCGTATGGACGAGAGCCAGACTCGTGCCACCCGTGTATGACCTGGACTGTGTTCGACCCATGGGATTGTCACGCCATGGAAGAGCCAGTATTCGTGCCGTGTTTTGCCTATGGGATTGTCACACCATAGGGAGACTCGTGCCTGGAACTGTGTTTTACCTATGGGACTGTCACTCCATAGGAAGACCAGGTTTTTATATTTTACGTCGTGCCAGTTTTGTGCCGACAGATATTTTGTACTTGTTCCATGAACGGGAGATATGTCCATGTTACTATTTGCACATGCACACATGATTTGCATGTTTGAAACTGTTTTCGCATGACATGTATTTTTGTGTTTGCCTGTTTGACGTGTTACTTACCGAGCAGGGTCGCCTGCCAGTGAGTCGTGAAGTCTGCTTTGTATTCTGACAAGTTTTGGCGCATGTGAACAGGTGGTAAGTAATTGCACATGTTATTTTAATGTTTCATATTCTAACCTTTTGTTTTATAAGGTTAAATGTTCACATTCATTTAAAAGTGGGCACCCACTTAGGGGCCAAGGTGGGGAACCCCACTTAAGTGTGTGTGGGGGTGGGTGCATGGGCACCTACCCAACCCATCTTGGAACTGGCCACCCACATGCAAACGTGGGGAGCCAGCTAATCCATTTGTTTAACTCCACTTTAATTTTATAAAAAAAGAAGCTATCACCCTTCGTGGAAAATAGGAGGAAACGGGCGACCATCTCTGCGCACGCTTTTTTGAGGCGGTTGTTGAACTGCTGCGCATAATTCATCGCTGCTGGCTGCGCATGCTCTTCCACTGGCGACTGTTTATGCTACTGCTGGCTACGCATGCTTTTCTACTGGCTGCTGTTTATGCTACTGCTGGCTGCGCATGCTCTTCTACAGGCGGCTGTACCTCCAGAGACTGCAGGCGACCCCTAGCCAACGGCTGCACCTCTCCAGGCTACGCATGCCCTTACAAGCGGCTGTGGCTGTAAGCCTGTTTTCCAATCAGCAGAACACTGCCCTCAAGCGACTGTGCTTGAGCTCTTCCACGCCTTCTTTCCTCCACGCTGCAGCCAGGCAACTCCTCCCTTGCAAGTGGGTGCTCCTTCTCTCACAGCAGGCGGCTGTGCTCTTTGCGGTTGTACTTATCTTCGTGGCTGCACTAAGTTCTCTACGAGGCGGCTGTGCCACCTCAACAAGGTGGCCGCTTCTTCAACAAGGTGTTATCCCTCTTAAGGCTGCCTCTCTATTTCCTACTTTGATAGAGGTTGCGCTTCTTCTCCACGGGCGACTACAAGAGGAATTCACATCTCCTAGGTGGCAACATCTTCTACACAAATAACACGGGTATTGGTCCTCTACCAGCCATCCACAAGTAAGTGAATTTCAAATTTAAGTAAAGTATTTTGTGTTAAATCTGATAAGGGATTCCCGACTCCCTATACGGCCAACACCCGTTCGGTGCCGGGTAGTCCAAGCTCAATTGGAGAACCTCGGTCCAAAGGTGCTGAGATCAGGAGAGCCAGGCGTTAGTACGAGAGCACATGTTTGTGCGTGGTCTCGGAACACCAGTGAGGCGCTCTCCGCGGAGTCCAGTGAAAGCACAGGACCGTAGAGACTGGACCACGCTAGTGGTCGTTCTGCTTCGAGCGTCTACTTCAAACGTCAACTTCGAGCCTATTTGTTTGGTACTGTTTTCATATGTACATGGACATCATCTGGTTCTTGGAACCCATGGAGCATTGTATTTATTAAATACTCCCAATAAATATATCATATATTGCCAAAGAGGTGATAGTCTAAGTGGTAAAGTGTTTGCCTAGGACCGAAAGGTCTTGGGTTCAAACCCTCCTTGGACCCCTCGGCGGCACCTCTCATCCGCGCTCTCCATAAGCTTCCCTTTCGGCGTCGATCGTGTTCTGGCCCCCTTTCCCAGGAGGACTCCAGTGTAGCCCCTCTGCTCTCTGTGGTCGAGTGTGCTCGTCGCCCTCTTCAGAGGGCCGCGTAGATATCTTGTAGCTCACGACACCAGCGTGGCTGGGACGTTGAGCGAGTTGTAATGTTAACTATTAGTAGGATCTCTCTCCCGGAAAATATATATATATATATATATATATATATATATATATATATATATATATATATATATCATATATTGAGGGGGGGTCGGCCCGTTCCGGCCCCAGTGCTGGTGTCCATCTTTCCATTTCATTTTCATTTCAATTTCAAGTTGTATTAAGTTGTCCATTTCAAATTGTGGTTTTAAAGTTGTGCTATTAAGTGTGTGGGTGTCCAACGGAGTCTTTCCACTTGACGGGATCGGTTTCATTACAGCTCATTCATAAGCTAAGGAGTCCACATAGACGGCTCATCCTCATAATAAATGTGCCTGATAAGAGTAACAAAAATGCACAGAGAAGTAATTTGAACAAGCGGCTCCCAAAACCTGCCACGAAGATGTCTGAAGAAGTGTGGTAGCATTAACAATAGATTCAGCTTCAACCTTGAGCACCGTATACTCTTATTGAAGGCTGGGTTTTATCTTGTTACTATATATTTTGAGTTGCTCTTGCATCATAGAGATTCGCTCTTTTTATGCCTTGGCCATTACCGATTCTTTGTTCGATTACATATGTTTTTTGCTGATAGACTTTGATCAAGTTGGACTCTTCATCAAGTTTTGTCTGTTAAGTAACGGACACCTTACATTGTCAGTTTGCAGCCATGATTTAACTCCCTCCCTGGCTAGTATGGAGTTCATCTTGACGTCTGAATTCTATGGAGATACTGATCTTTTACAGATTTAGGCCAAAAAGGTAGACAATGATGTCCAAACCCCTCTAGTAAGAACCCCCCTCTAGTAAGCAAAACCTAACACTCATGTTCAAGAGCTGAACACAATTTTGAACTTGGCTTGTCAAACAAGACAAGCACACATCTCGAATCTAAAACCTTTCCTTGAAAGCACCACTCAAGCATATTATGACAAAATTTCAAGATTTTTGAGTAAACCCAAGGAGCCATCACAATTACCAAGCTTTCCACTTTGAAAAACCACAACATTTCACTCTTCTTTGCAAAGATCATGTTGTGAATGAGACTAGGAATACCATCTGTTTCATGACTTGGTGGATACGATCCCAAAAGTTTGCTTCGAGCATCACTTGGCGGAAAAGTTTGCAAGTTTGCCTCTGCACACACCAGCCCGAAAATACAAATTGTGTAAATAGTCTCTTCATCTGTAAATAACAAAGTGTCATGTTCACAGTTCAAAAACTTAATGCAGCCAAATTGCTAGAATCCTCAATAGATACTTGAAAAGGCTTCTTGGCCTGCCTTTCAAAAAAAGGTGCTTAGCAAAAAACTTATAGAAACTAGTTTAACATTTCTCTCTACATTTTAGGCTCTCTACTACAAGTAGCCCTCCAGCAACTTAAAGAGGCGAATGTAAATCTCCATGAGCTGAAGGAGCATCATGAGAAGGATCTGGTAGAGCTTAAAGTTGCAATGAGAGAACTCAAAGCTACCATTGCCTCCTTAAAGGACAAGGAGAAGGGAGAGGAAGAGGTATCACAACAGGCAGCCCTCAGATTGGAGTTGGAAAAACATAAGAAGGCAAATGCAAAACTTCACAAAGATATACAGGGAACCACATCTCAGATTAGAATTGAGAATGCAAGGCGCGTTCGGCAGCTATACGGAACAGAGAAACCCTAAAATGCTAAACCCTACAAACCAGTAAACCCTAAAAAGCCTAACTCTGATACCATGTAAGCAGATTAGAGTTAGGATTAAGTTTCTTGCACAACTAAGGGGGATGAAATAAATCCATGATGTGATGGAGAGAGAAAGAAAGAAAGAAAGAAAGTTATATTAAACATCTTCTAAAGACCTAATGGGCCTATGAGACCAAAGTGATACAATGTTATCCATGGTATGTCTCGACTCTCATCATGGAAAAGGAAAACAAAACAAGTACAACTAGCATAGCTCTCTGAAAGTAGAGGCTGATACAATGATCATCATGTGGGAGTACATGGGATATATAAGCATAAGTACAAGAGAATCTCATCATGGAGTGCCTGAGAATATGAAGCACCAAGGGGCACATCATCCTCCAGTAGAGGGTACACCTCTCTCAAGTATGTCGAGCATGGGGCTACTGACTATGGCTGAGAGGTCCCCTTTTGTCGCGGTACCTAAGAAGGTGGTGTGGTGGCTGTGGAGCATGTCCTGGATCTGGAGTTGATGGGAGGATCGTGGTTGGCATCCCATGGGTTGAGAACGTCCGGTACGTTGAAGTGGGCAAGCCCATTCCGAAGCGATTCCTCGAGGACGGGGTAGAGCTGAGGTATCCTGTGGTGGACCCCTGCAATCCACTATGCTGGTATCCTCTCCTTGGGCCTCGAAGATCTGGTGATGGTCAGCTAGCGAGGAAGGTGGGGTGGTGGCTGTGGCCAACACTCTCTTAGGAGTGTCTTGCAGAGAGAGTCTCTCGGTACCTCCGGCAGATCTCATAGTACACTTGGGCAGGTATAGTGCCCCTCTGTCTCGACCCGTGTGTGGCATATTCTGCAGATCCTCTCCTCCCGAGGTCTCCTTATGAGCTCTCCATCTCTGGCCCGCCCCGTCTCCACCCGTAGTAGGCGGTGGGAAGATACCCATTAGCCAGCCAACCGCGATCCGCATGGCATGTGACGTGTGAATACCCAAGTAGCCTAGCTGCCGGATGAAGCCATCCACTATGAGCCTAAGGAAATGATCTCTGTAGAAGTGAATAGCTCCGAAGGTGCAATCCATGTGCTATGTATGTGGAGGCTAAGGAGGTCAAAGCGGATAATCCAGTTGACGTCCTCATGGGAGATCCGGAGAAAAGGAGAGTCCAAGCAATACTAAAGGGGTGGGAGGTGGTTCATCTAGAGCCCGTGTCCTGAAAACCAGGTGGAAACTCGGACGTACCATGCTCCAGTGTCACCCTCACGTGCAAGGTGCCATGGGCAAGCCTCGAGTATCTATGGGGACACATCGTGCTAATGCGGTGGAGGTAGGTGACTGTCTGAAAAAGTACATCCACCACCATCGGAGCCGCTGTGAACTCTGCCTCATGCAAAAGAACATCATGACTTGGGGCTTGACTTCTCCACACGGTACCAATCCTGCCCTAATAGATCTGGCATCAAGGCTGGTGTGATGAGGGTGTTGAAGAGACAACCCTTTGTCCTAGGCTCCAGAAATGAGCCTGAAATGACTGTCGGCTCAAGGAAGGCCAAAGTTGCATATCCTCGTGTCACTCTAGTGTGTGCTGTTGTGGTGATGGTAAAGCGGGGGCCGATAAAAGTAGCTCCGAGGTACACATGATGAGACAATCTCCATCAGGGCTCCCCTGTACTTGAAGCTCAATCTGGATGTGTAGGGACGCGAGGTGTTTAAGACCATGATCTTGGTTTTACCAAGGTTAACAGTGAGATCTCGCAGTGTACAGAAAACTTGCAGAGCATCTAGGTGTCACTGAAGCCCCTCAGCTGAAGCTGATATGAGCACAATGTCATCTACGTAGAGTAGGAGGGGAATCAATATGCCTGCAAGTGGAGTGCCTGGCCCGCCTAGTCTATCAATGAAGCTCGAGATCTAATCAATGTAGAGGCCGAAGAGAGTGGATAATAAAGGGCAGCCCTGTTTCACCCTAATAGTACTAGTGATCTCCTGTGACATCCCCCCTGGGGCTCTCACCCATCCTGTGACGAACTCATTAAGAGCAATGATGCTCCAAGTCATGTCCGATGGAGCCCCAATGTCCTGTAGGTGCTAGAGTAGTCAGGCCCAGGGAGAACAGTATCAAAGCTTTGCGGAAGTCCACAAAACAACAATAGATCCCCTGATGGCGTGCTCTGCCCTCCTCGATGATGGCTCCAAGGGTGAAGATATGGTCGAGGGTAGAGTAGCTCCTCCGGAAGCTTGCCTGTCCTCGGGCCCTACATCCCTGTCTCTCTACAGAGGAACTTGTCACATGCAGAAGCTTTGGGAGTCTTCTTTCAGCCCTAAACACCTTCCCGAAACATGCACCTACAAAACACAAGCAGAAGATGTGGAGTGGAGAGAGAGAGAGAGAGAGAAAGAAAGAAAGAAAGAAAGAAATATTAACGTCTACGAGAGGCCAAAGTCGGCCTATGAGACAAAAAATAATACAACTGTGTTCTTCCGGTCATCGGAAGAAAAGAAACAAAAGAAAAAGTGTGCATGTGTCTGGATACAACTGTGAATCATCATGGATCGGTGGAGCCCATATACAAACAATATAAGGGGGGTGGGGATGTGGATGGAGTGCTAAGGCAAGATGCATCTCTATATGCTAAAGGGGTAGTACAAGCATGCTATGCAGATCTATGTCTAACTCCATCCAGTGCCATAAGAGGGATATAAGATATCATACATCGCCGATGCTGAGGCTGTGAATAGCATGAACATGTACCCTGAGTCTGAATGAAAGCGAGCTAGCCTCTCCTGTGTCTCCATCTGGTGTCTCATTCGGATAGCTGCTATCTCTCGGTGACGGAGTCGGGGTGCTCTATGTCCAGTCTGTCTAGGTCTCCTCCTGGCTCTCAATTCCTCTGCTCTCTGTGTGGTCACCCCACGTGGTACATCAGCTGGCACTGGCATAGCTCTCTGGAAGAAATCTGTGAGCTGGGACTGTCTCCCACCCCTAGTGGGAGCGGGTGTCTGGAGGAGTCTCTCTCGAGAACTATGAAGCTCTAGTAGTAGTCTGCCAAGCTGTCGCTGGTCCGAGGCCTCCATCAACTGATGTAGTGAAGAGTGCTCCTCAAACAATCCTGCATATCTATCTCTGACCCCCTGGTGGGCTCTACATCTACATACAAAGTGATCCTCAGTCTCCACCTCCTCGCGGCACAATCTGCATATCCGCTCAGCTCTAGGAACCCGTGCCGCTCTCCCAGCCTCTATCTCTAGCTGATGTGAGACTCGTAGCTGTCCAATAGCAACACGAGAGCTGTGTGGCATGTATACATCCATGTACCGCGGTCGATGTATAAACCCATCCCCTGAGATGCTCATAAAGTGGTCTCTATAATACAGCATCTTTGGTGGTAGTGGGCTCTCTGGTGCTGTCCATGTCTCCTGTATGTAGTGCTGCCATATGTCCTGTCTCATCACTCTATTCCTCTCATTGAGAGAGAGGTAACCCCGTGGAGCAGACTGATCATACTGAAAAGGTGGCAACCGCTCAATGTCTATACCATGATGTGAGAACCACTGTAGCATCTGTGCATACCAAGATCCAGTGTGTCCAGCCTCGGCCAGCTGTCTGGATGCCTCAAAAGCTCGGCGGGATAATCTCTCCATGGGCATCTCCCTCATCCTGTATATAAAGGAGATCGTCTGGAACAATGCCTCCACTGCCATAGGTGGTGCAGCAAACTCAGCTCGAACAATGTCGTGCGGGACGGATGGTTTGCTGCGTATCATCCTCCAGAGCATCAAGATCTGTGGTCTCTCCAGCTGTACCCATGTGGAGGCTGCAAGCCCTAGTGCCCAAACCGCTGCTGCATACATCAAGGCTAGTGTCACTAATGTATCAAAGAGCCACCCCTTCGTGCAGGGTTCCTAAAAATGTGCCTAATGACACTGACGCTCAAGGCCAGCAAGAGCTGCATACCCCCGGGTCACTCTGTCTCGGACTGCCTGAGCCATGGAGAAGCGTCCAGCTGAGCTGGTAAATGTGATGCCAAGGTAAACATAAGAGCTCACCACCTCGACCCGCCCTCCTGCTAATGTGAGAGTAGTGTGGCTCCTAACTGCGGGTGAAGTGTGGAAGATCATAACCTTGATTTTCCCAAGGTTCACTGTGAGCCCCTGCTGTGCGCAGAAAAGTCATCAAGAGCCACAAGGTGTCTTTGAAGCCCAACCTGCGTGTCGGATACCAAGACGATGTCATCAGCATAAAGCATAACATGGACAGTAATACCTGATAGCTCAACCCCAGAGCCTCCTCCCTGTGTGATGTAATCGACCACCTCATCAATATAGAGCCAAAGAGCGTGGGGGAGAGCGGGCACCCCTGCTTCACACCAATGGTGCTAGCAACTGTGTCGGACAAGCCTCCTCGGCATTGGACTCTCCCAAAGACCTGCTCATATAGCCTGTATATGCCCCACATCATGTCTGAAGGTATGCCTAGTGTCTGTAGTCGCCGAAAGAGGCGCTCTCTGGGCACAGTATCAAATGCCTTGCGGAGAGAGAGAGAGGGAGAGAGGAGAGGACACAGTATTGGGTCCCAAATACCCTCTGTAGGGCCCCCACCACGAATGGTGTATTTGCTTTATTAGAATGATGTAAATCTGAAAAGAAAATATAGAATTCTTGACCCTTCTTGGCTGAGAAATCTTTGCCCTTGACCTGCAGTCCTTCACCCCTTTGCGTTAGCAACTTCTTGGCTGTCCTGGCCCTTGTTTGCTTTAGCACTTGGTGAATTATGAGATAACCCAAATGGGGTTGTGGCTCTCCTATTTATACCTCTACCATAAAGCAGTCGGCCAGCTCTTATCCAGGCGGCCAGCTCACTTTTTGTCCGACTGTAAATCAGCATTTAATGCTGGAAAATTCACATAAAAGGCTGCGCTTCTTTCCCTTGTTGGCTGGGCATCATGCGCCTGAATCCAAGGGGCTGGACACTCTTTTGCAAGCAGTCTGGGGGCTGGGCAGCCTGTATGGGCTGCCCCATACATGCCCTACAGCCATATAAATGCTTCATGTACTGTCAGCTGCCCCTGGCATGCCCCTAGGGCTGTCCTACAGCCTCTCCATGGCTGGTGGGTTCAGCCAGGGCCTTCCTGGCCCTCATGAGGGTGGTTTCACACTATCCCCTTGCCCACACTAAGACTTGGGGTAGCCCTATGGGCTGAACCCTTTTTGTTAGAATGCGCAGCGGAAGACTAACGCACATAGGAGACGCATCACCATCGAGCACCACGAACACCCCCAATGGACACTGTAGCATCCCTCCACCGGGCTCCCATCTCCCGGTGAGCTGCCTCCCAAAACACCGGTCGGAGGAGATGATTATGACAAGGTGCCACTCTAGCCTATATATGGCTCTCCAACTTCCCATGCTTCCACTTATGGGATAATCCAAGGCACCTTCTAGCCATAGAACACACGCTCGAAATCGCCAACCTTCCAACACCCTCCCTCGATTCGAGCTCCGCAAGCCACCGAGGCGCGAGGGGGTCGCCTTCTCGCGCTTTAGCCAACCTATCTTTTACTGACTCTAAAATCTCTTGGTAAGACTCCGTCACTCTGTTCGCTTCAGGTACTGAAGACGAGGTCCTGGTCAAAAACGACTGGAAAGGTCTTCCAAACGCTGCCTCATATGGAGTCCTGTCAATAGCTGAAGAAAAAGAATCATTCAAAACAGTTGTATATCTCTGTCTGGTTGTCCGTCTCTGCGGGTGGAATGCACTGGAAAAAATCAATTTAGTACCAAAGTTATCAAACAATGCCCTCCAAAAATGACTGGTAAACTTGGCATCTCGGTCTGACAATGGTCCTAGGAATCCCGCCAATCGGGTACCAATGCTGAATGAACAACCGGGCAACATCCTTGGCGGCCACATTGGCCCTGCAAGGAATAAGCATAACAAATTTGCTAAATCTATCAACAATAGTTAAGCACTGCATATTATGCTTACCCGGACTGGGAGACAGATTCGTGACAAAGTCCATTAAAATATCTTGGAAAGGACCCTCAGGAATTGGCAAGGGCTGTAATAACCCTATCTTCTTTCCACGAGGAGCTTTCACCTTTTGACAAATATCACAGCGTTGTATATATGTAAACACATCTCGCCTCATTTTTGGCCAATAATATTGCCGTTCCAATTTCTCCAGAGTCAAATTCATGCCCCTATGACCACCAGTAATGGCGTCATGGGCATCATGGAGAAGAGCTGCCCTGAACGACTTCATGACATACAGTCGGTCTTTGTAGAAAAGCCAACCATCGCGTATCAAAAAGTGGCATGGTCCTGTGGCATCCAATGCATGTTTCCACTGTGTACCGAATTCCTCGGAATCTGCATACGTGTGCTTCATGTCATCTAGTCCTGTACCAACAAGATCGAGTCTCGTGGTCTGAATCGAAGTCACTTGTCTCTTCCTGCTCAAAGCATCGGCCACTGGATTGGCCTTTCGTGAAAGGTACTCAATCATACCACTGAATTGCTGGAATATCTGGCTCCAGCGGTGTTGTCGATCACTCCACTGTGCACTTGGCATTGTCTGAATCCAGCGTAATGCCTAATGGTCAGTGTGAACCTCAAAGTCACGGCCATATAAAAAATGTTTCCAATGTTTCAAGGCGTGTATAACTGCTAGGAGTTCACGATCGTAGACTGAGTAATTTTTCCTCTACGGGCAGTAACTTACGAGACATGTAAGCTACTGGATGACCATTCTGTTGTAACACACCGCCAATTGCAATGTTACTCGCATCGGTGATCACCTGAAACGGCTCATCCCACGAGGCAAGTGCTAAACAAGGTGCTTCTGATAAAGCCACCTCTTGAGGTTCTTGAATGCCTCCAACGCTCGTGGAGTCATTCGAATCTTTTGCCGTCTTGTCTTCACACCCTTTAGCAGATCGGTGAGATCCGTCAAGGGATCAGAAAACTTGTCTATGTGGGTGGAGTATGCCTGGCATATACCCACAAAGGATGTGATGTCATATGCTGTCTGAGGTATTTCCCAATTGACAATCTCGGCCACTTTAGCCGGATCAAGTCGAATGCCTTCGGCACTAATTATGTATCCCAAGTAATGCACCTGGAACAGATAAAATTCCGACTTCTTTTCATTGACGTAGAGCTCGTTGCTTTCCAGCGACTTAAGGACTTTCTCCACATCAATGTCATGCCGCTCAACCGTAGCTGAAAATACCAGTATGTCGTCTAGAAATATGAACACACACTTTCCAATCAAATCCCGGAAAACACGCATCATCATGCGGTTAAATGTAGCTGGGGCATTTGTCAAGCCAAATGGCATGACTACAAATTCATAGTGGGCTCGTTCCGTACGGAAGGCTGTCTCGAGGATGTCCCCCTCCACAATCCTTACCTAGTGGTACCCACTCTTTAAATCAAGTTTCGAGAACACCTTTGCTCCATTCAGCCTCTCGAGAATATAATCTATTCGAGGCATCGGGAATCTACTCTTGATAGTCAGCTTATTGAGTGCACGATAATCGACACACAATCGAGAAGACCCATCTTTCTTCTTGACAAATAAGATCGGTGCGACAAATCGCGACACACTGGGGCGGATGAAGCCGGATTGCAACAATTCTTAGAGTTGGCGGTCCAACTCCAATTCCATTGCCTTGGAAAGGCGATACGAAAACTTGCTCGGGGGTTCCGAGCCTGGGATGTCACGTGCATCCCGCACTTGGATGCCACGTAGACATCTGTGTACAGAAGGTGCAGGACCTGGGATGGTGAACTGGTCCCATGTGAGCCCAGTCCGGGACGAGTCAGCCAGGGATCCATCTCAGGCATCCGAGGTCAGGTGTGCATTGTCTTGCACATGAGTCCAAGGTTAGGTGTGCAATGTCCTGCACATGAAACAGTGCCAGTCCACGCTGTGAGTCTCCCTCCGGAATGATGTCAGTGATTCTGTGTATCTGGTATAGTACCGGATGCCAGATCACTGTGTAGTTAGTTAGGTTTTGCTTTTAGAACAAGGGGCCAGCCCATAGGGCTACCCCAAGTCTTAGTGTGGGCGGATAGTGTGAAACTGTAACACACGGAAGCTCTGGAAGTCTTCTTTCAGCCCTAAACACTCTTGAGAACCATCTGATGCCAAAAACGTAGGTATAGAGAGAGAGTAGAGAGAGAGAGAGGTGCTGGAAAATTCAGTATATTCTATGGTACAAAAAGGTACCTAAATCTGCAGCCATGGGCTGCCTTACATAAAAAGGTGGTAACACACCAAAATCTGTCCCCTATGGGACCCCTAATGATCCAAACCCCTAGTGGGAGTGAATGAGTCCAATGATGATCACTTGGGCCTATTTATAGGTCCCTTGGACTACATGGGAAACTGGCCGACTGTTGGTCGGCCAGTATTAAATTCATTAATGTCCTTTTTAATGCAGCCGATTGGTTATACTCCTTGATCATGATGCGCCTGCTGCTCACACATTGCTGACGTCAGCCGATAGCCTTTCTGGCAACCAGCACCACCTGTCCTGCAGCCGACAGCCATCTGATCCATGCCTCTCTCCAGTCTACACTGCTAAAGGTGCTCTATGCTCTATCATCCTAGTTCTACTCTTTATCTGGCTGCCTCTTCTAGATCTAGCCCTGAGAATGTCCATGGCATCTGTGATGCACATGACATCCCCCTCTACTAAACTTGATGACAGGCTTCCAACCTGCTCTTGGATGACTGTCATCATCCCAATCTTGTCCCGAAGTCCCTCTGTCATCATCCATCCCTGGCAACCCTTTTTCTCTGAAAACCCGGCCTGTTCTCCAAACCACTCTGTCTCTGATGAAGATCTATGCATCGGTTTTCCTCTAGTCCACAATCCATTCCTGCCCTGACTCTGAACACCGTCTTGGTCTTCATTCCTGGAACTGAGTCTGGCACTCTCACATCACCCTTGGAGGATAAACCTCCCTTGGGACCGTTGCCTGAGAACCTATCTGGCTCACGGAACTGCCATCCCCATCTGGCACTGTGGAACACCACCAACAAACCTCCTGGGAGTTCTTCCCAATCTGTGTTCCTTGCCTTGGGCTTCGCATACCAATTCTTTGTCGAGCCATACCGCTTCATGAGTTCCTCGGTCCTGAAACTTCGTGAGGAACTGTCGTAGTCTTCGGCCTGAGCCATGCTTGAAACGGTGCAGAAGGATCTCTTCTGGAACCATTACTTCTGCTTCATCAACAATGTCTGGTTCCGCTTCGTCTTTGACCTATGAAGGGGATGGACCTGCATATGGCTTTAACCAACTGACATGAAATACATCGTACATAGTCCAGCTCGGAGGTAGCTTTAACTGCATAGACACCTCATTAATCTTTTTCTAAATGGGAAATGGTTCGAAGCTCCTGAAAGACAACTTTGGGCATCGCTTGCCCACCTGCTTCAATCTTTGCTTCATAGTCCGAAGATACACCCAATCCCCTTCCAAAAACTTCATGTCCCTTCGGTCTTTATTGACCTGTCGAGTGTAGGCCTCTGGCGCTTTAGCCAATCTGTCTTTTACTGACTCTAGGATCTCCTGGTAAGACTCCGTCACTCTGTTCGCCTCCGGTACTGAAGACGAAATCTTGGTTAACAACGACTGGAAAGGTCTTCCAAACGCTGCCTCATATGGAGTCCTGCCAATAGCGGAAGAAAAAGAGTCATTCAAAACAGCTTGAACTAAAGGCAAAAACGATTCCCACTTACCTTGCTGATCGTGGACATAACACTTCAGCACATCAAAGGCCAACTGGTTGTATATCTTTGTCTGGCCATCTGTCTGTGGATGGAATGCACTGGAAAAATTCAGCTTAGTACCAAAATTATCAAACAATGCCCTCCAAAAAATGACTGGAAAACTTGGCATCTCGATCTGACACTATGGTTCTAGGAATCCCGCCAATCGGGTACCAATGCCGAATGAATAGCTGGGCAACATCCTCGGCGGTCACATTGGCCCTGCAAGGAATAAGCATAACAAATTTGTTGAACCTATCAACAATAGTTAAACACTGCGTATTACGCTTACTCGGACTAGGAGGCAGATTTGTGACAAAGTCCATCGAAATGTCCTAGAAAGGACCCTCAGGAATTGGCAAAGGCTGTAACAACCCTATCTTCTTTCCACGAGGAGCTTTCACCTTTTGACAAATGTCACAGCGTTGTACATATGTAAACACATCACGCCTCATCTTTGGCCAATAGTATTGCCGTTCTAATTTCTCCAGAGTCGAATTCATGCCCCTATAACCACCTGTAATGGCGTCATGGGCATCATGAAGAAGAGCTGCCCGGAATGATTTCATGACACATAGTCGGCCTTTGTAGAAAAGCCAACCATCGCGTATCAGAAAATGGCATGGTCCTGTGGCATCCAATGCCTGTTCCCACTTAGTATCGAATTCCTCGGAATCCGCGTACGTGTGCTTCATGTCTTCTAGTCCTGTACCAACAAGGTCAAGTCTAGTGGTCTGAATCATAGATGCTTGTCCCTTCCTGCTTAAAGCATCGGCCACTGGATTGGCCTTTCCTGGAAGGTACTCAATCATACCACCAAACTGCTGGAATATCTGACTCCAGTAGTGTTGTCGATCACTCCACTGTGCACTTGGCATCGTCTGAATCCAGTGCAATGCCTGATGGTCAGTACGGACCTCGAAGTCACGGCCATATAGGAAATGTTTCCAATGTTTCAAGGCCTGTATAACTGCTAGGAGTTCACGATCATAGACTGAGTAGTTCTTCTTGGCGGGCAGTAACTTACGAGACATATAAGCTACTGGATGACCATTCTGTTGCAATACACCTCCAATTGCGATGTTACTCGCATCGGTGATCACTTGAAATGGTTCGTCCCACGAGGCAAGGGCTAAAAAAGGTTTTGGAATGCCTCCCACGCTCGTGGAGTCATTCGAATCTTTTGCCTTCTTGTTTTCACTCCCTTTAGCAAATCGGTGAGGTCTGCCGAGAGATCAGAA
Source organism: Cibotium barometz (assembly GCF_041138505.1). NCBI lineage: Eukaryota > Viridiplantae > Streptophyta > Polypodiopsida > Cyatheales > Cibotiaceae > Cibotium > Cibotium barometz. The sequence continues at coordinate 15,714,524 of NC_141100.1, forward strand.
AACTTGTCAATGTGGGTGGAATATGCCTGGCATATACCCACAAATGATCTAATGTCGTAAGCGGTCTGAGGGACGTCCTATTTAACAATCTCGGCCACTTTAGCCGGATCAAGTCGAATGCCTTCCGCACTAATTATATATCCCAAGTAATGTACCTGGAACAGATAAAATTCTGACTTCTTTTCATTGACATAGAGCTCATTGCTTTCTAGCAACTTAAGGACTTTCTCCACATCAATGTCATGCTGCTCAACTGTAACTGAAAATATGAGTATGTCGTCCAAAAATATGAACACGCACTCTCCAATCAACTCCCGGAACACACGTATCATCATGCGGTTAAATGTAGGCGTTCGTCAAACCAAATGGCATAACCACAAATTCATAGTGGGCCCGTTCTGTACGGAAGGCTGTCTTAGGGATGTCCCCCTCTACAATCCGTACCTGGTGGTACCCACTTTTAAATCCAGTTTTGAGAACACCTTTGCTCCATTCAGCCTCTCGAGAATATAGTCGATTCGAGGCATCGGGAATCTGCTCTTGATAGTTACACACAACCGGGAAGACCCATCCTTTTTCTTGACAAATAAGATCGGTGCTGCAAATGGCGACACGCTGGGGCGGATGAAGCCAGCTTGCAACAATTCTTGGAGTTGGCGGTCCAACTCCGATTCCATTGCCTTAGAAAGGCGATACGGAAACTTGCTCGGGGGTTCCGAGCTTGGGAGGAGGTCAATCCTGTGATCCTCCGGTCTGGACGGGGGGGCTGGGGAGGGAGACTGTCCCGAAGAAAAATCTTCTGGAACTTTTCATGGAGAACCGAGTACTTCTCGGAAGCACTGGCCACCGTCTAGGCTGTCTGGATGTAAATCATCGCACACTGTGCGCCTTTCCTGACTGCTTGCTTAGCCTGCAAGTGGCTTATGAGCGGAAAGTTTGGAATACCTGGCTCACACTTAATGGTCACCGGGGTGTTCGACACATTCCGATCGATCTGGAACGTGTGCTTGTCCCACTTGACATCAGGAAGAAACTTGTGAAACCACTGGATATCCAAAATTATGTCTGCTCCTACAAGAGGGGCAACCATAAAGTCACGCACAAACTCTATGCCCTGAATCACTAACTTAGCACCTAGAGCTTCATACTTGACGCTCGTTGTCATACCTATGCTAAAACCCTCCACCTGTTTGTCCACCGGAGTCAGCTCGAAACGGGCACGCCTAGCGGCCTGTTTCGTGACCACATCCTCCGTGCTGCCGCTGTCAAACAAGACAACGACTCTCTGGCCACCTATGTAGCCAAAGGACTTGAGCAATTCGTTGCACTCATACTCCTGGTCATGGGCGCCCTTCTGCTTATCTTCGAGCTCCCGGCTAATAATTGCTCCAACTGAAGCGCCGAGGGTTGAAGAACTAGGGGTAGCTGCTGGGGTCTGTGTGGGAGCTGTGCTCACCACCACGGAAGCTGTGGAGGCGGCGGCGGCCTTTGGAGGCTTCTTCGGACAATCCCGAGAAGTATGTCCTTTTGTGTGACAAAAGAAACATCTACCCTCCTTCTTGTACTGAGAAAGCTCCTCAGCACTCAACTTGCCACCTATCTTGCCTGCCTCCGCTTTCTGGTCTGGAGTAAGCTTAGACGCATTGTTCGAGTTCTTGGAGCCAGAGGCTCCTAGGCTCTGTCCTGGGGAGGACCCCGTTTGGTTCTGGCTTTTGCCCCCCGAGGTGTTAGCCCTGGGAGAAGCCGGCTGGGAAGTCTTGGGCTTGCCACCATTGTGTTTCATTTCTGCACTCTGCGCAAGCGAGAGTGCGTCTTCAAAGGTGGCTGGCCTAAACATACACACCTCCCATTGGATTTGCGTGTCCAGGCCATACAAAAACTGCCCTTTCTTGTCCGTATCAGATAAGCCTAATTGCAGACACAAGGTCAAAATTTTATTGGCAAACTGAAGGATTGGTTGCGCGTTCTGACGCGCTCCCCTGAACTCGTCTTCGAGTCGCTCAAGGTAGTGGGGCGGTAGAAACCGCTGCTTAAGGTCGCGGACGAATTCGTCCCACCCATAAGCTGCCATACCTGCTCTGGTGTGGGCATGAGCCCACTGAGTCCACCAAGGGATGGCCTCACCTTCCAAGTACCAACTAGCTAAGATCACTTTGTCAGTATCTGTTTTCCTAACTACGGCAAAGTAAGCTTCAAATTGATGTAACCATAAATAAAGAGTTGTGGGATCGAGTTTACCATTATACTTACTGAAATTCATTTTCTCGGAAAAATGATTCGAGGGCGCCGCCGGTGTCAATCTGGCGTCCAAAGCTCTGAGGTAACGCTCGTGTTCCACGCGTCGCATGGCGTCGTCTTCTCGTTGTCGAATCTCCAATGCACGCATTTGCAACTCAAGCAAGGAGCTTGGCTGCGGCTGTGACCCCACGAGAGGGTCCCTGTGACGAGGATCTGGTATCTGGGATACGGAAGGAGAGGGAGGAGGAGATGGAAAACGCGACGCTGGAGAGCGAGAACGCTCCTCCAGAGCCAAGATCCGCGCCTTCTGCTCATCCAACTTGGCTGTCTGGTCTGCGATTGCTCGCATCATCTGCTGGAACATGTCTGTGACACTCAAGCCTGGTGCCCTAGCTGGGCTGCCTGGTGCACTCTGGTCCCATGGTTCTGGTTCTGAACCCACCAGCCATGGAGGGTTGTAGGATAGCCCTAGGGGCAGACTAGGGGAAAGAAAGCATACAGGCTGTACAGCCTGGTTATGGCTGTAAGGGCAAGTATGGGGCAGCCCATACAGGCTGCCCAGTCCCCAAACAGCCTAAAGACTATGCCCCAGCCCCTAAGGAATCATGCGCATAAAGCACAGCCAACAAGGGAAGAAAAGTGCAGCTTTTATGTGAGCTTTCCAGCATTAAATGCTGATTTGCAGTCGTGGGCAGAAAATAGAACTGGCCGCCTGGATAAGAGCTGGCCGACTGCTATTTATTGGGAGTATAAATAGGTGAGCCCACAAGTCATTGTGTTATCTCATATTTCACCAAGAGCCAAGGCAAACAAGGGCTAGACAAGCCAAGGAGTTGCTAAAGCAAAGGGGTGAAGGACTGCAGGTCAAGGGCAGAGATTTCTCAGCCAAGAAAGGTCAAGATTTTTGTATTTTCTTTTCAGATTTACATCATTCTAATAAAGCAAATACACCATCCGTGGTGGGGGGCCCTACAGAGGGTATGCAGCATCCCTGTACACAGCAGCAGGACAGCCGCCCCTGCCAGACCCATCGGAGCCATGCCCAGAGACATGTGCTTTCTTTACTGCTGAGATGGTAAGGAAAGCTATTGACAGGATGAGGACTGGGAGAGCATATGATCATGATGGTTTGGTAGCAGAGCACTTTATTCATGCCAGAGATATGCTTGCAGAGCTTATTGCTATGATGTTTAACCGAGCCATGTGTGAGGCCTGAGACTTGGAATATGTCCACGATTGTGCCTATCTTCAAGTCAGGGGATCCCATGCTTCCTGGGAATTATCGTACCATCATGATTGGTCACACATTGGCTAGATTATATGCATCTATTCTTGAGCAGGAGTTGAGTAGATGGGCAGAGAGAGAGGGCATACGTGCGTCAGGGCAGGCAAGGTTCAGGAGAGGTTTCTCCACTCTTGACCATATCTTGACACTCAGAGCTATTATTGAGGAGGGCAGATTATATGGCAGGAGGATTTATTGTTGCTTTGTGGATTTTCGCAAAGCTTTTGACACAGTACCGAGAGCCAGACTGATGCGCAGACTACAGGAGATGGGAGTGCCCACAGAGCTGATTTGGGGAATCATGGCTTTATACAGGACAGTTGTGGGGCAGGTACGTACTACTCAGGGTATATCTGAGATGGTTCACTCCACTATTGGGGTGAAACAGGGCTGCCCCCTTTCTCCCACCTTATTTGGGATGTACGTGGATGAGGTTTCAGACTATGTAGAGCGGGAGGGTGACAGAGGAACACAGCTAGCAGGGACATGGATTCCGCTGTTATTGTATGCTGATGATATTGTGCTGATCTCAGATTCTCCAGAGGGGATGTAGCGTCATTTGGATGCATTGCACACGTTTGCACAGGACAGTGGATTGTCTGTTAACCTTGGTAAAACCAGGGTGATGGTGTTTAACACCACAGCAGAGTGGGTTAGGAGGTCAGTACCCACCTTTACATATGGTCAGGAGACAGTGGAGTATACATATGCATATACTTACCTTGGTGTGGTTTTCAGTGGCCCACTATTTTCCTTGAGGAGAGCAACGGAGACCAGATTGACCAGAGCTTATGCAGCATTGGGGAGACTAGAGAGGATGTGTTCGCAGGTTCAGTTTCAGGAACCTCGAACAAAGCTCTGGCTCTTTGACACTTTGGTCACTTGAGCCATGCTGTATGGAGTGGAGATATGGGGACCCTCACTGGATCACCACAGCCGAGTTGGTAGCACTGATGGATGGAGACATATGGAGAGGCCCTTGGTTTCTATGATTTCTCGGATGATTAGGGCCAAGGCCTCCGTACCACATGATATTATCCGTGCAGAGATGGCTGCCCCCCCCATTGGTAGTAGAGGCACTCACTCGATCAGTCTCCTTTATACATAGCACTTAGGCTCTCCCTAGAGACAGATATGCTCGCTTAGCCCTGGAGTCTTCACGATAGTTGGCATCACAGGGAGACGGATCATGTTGGTATGCACAGATGACAGCTTGGTTCCAGTTGCATGGCTTTAGTATGGACAGGCTACCTCCATTTCAGTACTCCCTGGATGCACCCTCCCTCTCTCTCACACGGGCAGAGATTACCAGACTTATCAGGCAGGACTTGATTCAGCTGGACACTAGGAGGACATGGATACAACCGACACAGGAGCTTGGTACGAAGATGGCTTTCTATAGAGATCATCTTCTCCAGCTCACGCAGGATGGGTTTGTGATTAGACCCAGCTACATGGATACTCATCTTTCTCATGGGGTACGGTGTGCTATTGGTCAGATGCACACATCCTCACACCAGCTAGAGATTGAGACTGGCAGATTCAGAGGAGTACCAGCTGAGGCCAGGATTTGTCAGCTATGCCAGATGGAGCCAGAGACAGAGTTACATTACATATGTCACTGTCCAGTATATTATGAGATACGAGGCCGTTTTCACTGCTTGTTTAGAGAGGGTTTCAGACCACTTTCTAGAGTCATGAGATACCAGGATCAGAGATGCCTCGGATTATACTTGCTGGAGCTTCGTAGACATAGAGAGGGTCTCTTGAGAGGGAGGGGATCAGAGAGGGAGAGACGCCTACAGAGGCAGATTACAGACTTCTTTCGACCAGAGATTGAGTAGTCAGGCCAGCAGGCATTGCAGCTAGCCGCAGAGTATAGCCGCACTAGAGGTACACTGATTGATCGGGCTATAGAGCTGGGGCGGTCCAGGCGCCCCAAGATGAGAGGCCCATCTCGACACCGGCGGAGACTACAACAGAGGATCAGGACCATACTGGCACAGCATGGGAGACGTCCAGTCAGAGTACTCACCATGGAGGACATTGAGGATATCCGCCATCGACCGATGAGAGACATCTTTGGATAGTGATGTGTATGATGCTTACCTTTGTTGCTGGAGTCTTCCTCCCAGATGTTATCCATTAGGAGCTCCTAGTACCGTACTTTTCCTCATAGTTGTTTCAGTTTCAGTTAGTTGTTTAGTTGTTTTTAGCTTTTCTTACACAGACATTGTATCAGATCCACCAATTGTTGTAACCTTTTTGGTCTCATAGGTCATTTTGGCCTTCTGAAGACGTTAATATATCATTTCATTTCATTTCTCTCTCTCTATTTTTTTGCACATCTTTATTCAGTTTTGTGCGTTAATTCCGTCGTGAAAAGTGTGCTGATTTTTGAGCATTGAAGTTACCGATCTTCTCCGAAGCTTCCACATGTTACATGGGAGGAGGTCAATCTTGTGGTCCTCCGGTTTGGACGGGGGGAGCTGGGGAGGGAGATTGTCCCAAAGAAAAATCTTCTGGAACTTTTCATGGAGAGCCAAGTACTTCTCGAAAGCACTAGCCACCGTCTGGGCTGTCTGGATGTATATCATCGCACAATGTGCGCCTTTCTTGACTGCTCATTTATATGCAAGTGGCTTATGAGCGGAAAGCTCGGAATTCCTGGCTCACACTTAATGGTCACTGGGGCGTTTGACACATTCCGATTGATCTGGAACGTGTGCTTGTCCCACTTGACATCAAGAAGAAACTTGTGAAACCACTGAATGCCCAAAATTATGTCTGAAAAGCTTTAAAACTCAAAGCTTTTACTTGTTTTTTAAACCTAAAGCACGAAAGGTTTTTTAAAAGCCTTAGCTTTTCTTACCTTCGAAAAGGAAGTCGACAATCTTTTTTTTATATATGCCCACATCAATTACAGCACGACACTTCTCTCTCTACGTTTTGCGTACCCACCCCTCTCTCCTCTCTCCGTTGTGCGTGCCCACTACTGTCACCACCTCTCCCTGCTTTCTTTTTCTATGCACCCACCACCTTATGGTTGACAGTGCTCGATGTGTAACATTGGCATTTTGCGTTGTTTGGCCTCTATAAATAACGGCTCTGAATGCACAGGGCTGGCTGCAATTAATGCCAGCTACATGCCTGGCTTGGGCCGACTGTGCATGCTAGCCAACTAGGCAGCTTTGTCTTGGCTGCCACACAACCATGTAAGGCCAAGCCTTGCTTGGCTTGCCTTGAGGCAAGGCTTGGATAAAGCATGCATAAGCTTTCACACAAAAGCTCATGGCACTCGTGTGTAAATACACGTCCATGAGCGTTCATATAGCAGCGACCTTCCAAACATACGAGTACACGAACGTTGTAGCTTGTCTTCTCCATACACATGTCCAAACACATATCCATGCCATCCTCATCTACCATCAAAGGGCAAAAACAAGGGTCACAGAAAGCTTTGCTTGGGATTCTTTCACTCACACAGGAGAGTGCCTGCTTTTCTCTTCCATCTCCATAAGGATCCATGGCTTTCTTTGAAAAGTCCCAACACCTTCACTTCTAGGGTTCCAAACATGTCAGATCAAGCTTTGATACCAATGTTGAGTCTCTTGTTTCACCAACCAAGGATCATCTGATGTGGAACACACCTAGAAGTAAGGCTTTAGGCTCACCTCCTAGCCATAGAGTCCAACCAGACTCACCCACGAGCTAGAGGCCATAGCTACACCCTAGGCAAAGCTCCCCCACAATAAGACTTTGTGGCGTCCCATACCACCAAGACACACCTTGCAAGTGTCATTGCAGTGAGCAATCCCGTTGGGCCTTCTTAGACTACTACAAGTCAAACTATATAATCGTGTCCTATAACTATACCCCAGGTTCACTTATATAGGAACCTAGGCCCTAAACTTAGCCTTGCTTTTATCATAAGTGCTTTCCCATAGTTCTTTTAATAACTATGCCTCCTATTTAAAGCCTTCCTTCACTTAGTGTGAAGCCAACTCCTAGCAAGGCACCCCTCTAACCTAGGATTAACCCACTGTAGGTTTAGGTGCCCGATGTGGACATAACACTGAGTCTCTCTCTAAGAGAGGCTCTCGAGTGCTATGGGATGGTAAAGGGCAAGAGAGTGGTAATACTCTTTGATCCTGGCATAACAAAATAGGCTATGATGGCAGCTTGGACTCTTGGAATGAATCCTTGCTTGCGGCTTGCCAAATTCTATGCATTTTGGTTCAAGGCTTGCCTCCACATTTGGGGCAGTTCATACCTAAAATGTGGCCCTGGATTACTCTGCCACACACATACTGACGTATTATGTTCGGGATATGTAGCCCTTACTTTGGCAGTAGATACGTACCAAGTGAGTCAATCTAACCTTTCTCGCATTAGCCAAGGAACACCACCCTTAGCCTCTATGTTTAGAGATCTTTGTTTTTATAACTTTTGGTTTTGATTTGTGAAGTGTTATATCCATGATATGTAGTCGAAAATGGGAACAATTTAGGGTGAGTGATTGAGGGTGCCGACCATACCCCATATACTTACTGTTGGTAAGGGTTGGAAAACATGTAAAAAGCACAATTAACCATGGCTTTAAAAATAGATTCATTGCAAGTCCCTTCAAGTGTAAGGGTGAGGCTATGAGCAACAATGAGGTTTTAGGAATGCAGACGGACTGAGAAGCATGTGTCATAACTAAGTAACCATTAGGTGAGTGTTAAAAAAGTGCAGAGTACTGAAACTATGAAAGATGGAACAAATGGACCAAAGAGATCCTAAAGAAATGCCTCTAGAGTCCATACCGTGTATATGGTTGAGCCAAGAGATATGGCCCTTAGAATGTATCTAGTTATACATAAACATGATAAAGTGGAAAAACAAGGTCCTTGACATCATCCTGCATTTTTTGGTATGTGATTTGGTTGACTTTGATTGTATGCTAGTGCAAAGCCTACTCTGTTGATGTAGAATGACCAATAGTTATACATATACCTAGATGAATCCAGGAGCATGCCCAAATTCACCTTATAAAAATGTGCAATTTATAACCTCATGGTGCATGGCCTGTTTCACCAATTTGGATGACCCCTCTAGATAATGAAACGTAACGTGTTTCCTCCCATTCCTTAGTTCTACTATCTTTAGTCTACAGTATTGTAGCAACATCAAGAGAGGTCTACGCATGGCCTGTAGGACTGTGGGTTTCCTAGGCTTTCTAGTGATCAGCCTGATCTCCATGGTCATTTGTTGGCCATTGTGTTGTCAGCGTTCTTTCACTGCTTATGGCGTCTTTCTCCAATCCCTATGAAGGCATATAGTCTTTAATTGCTGAAATAAGATGGTCCCTATGATTTCAACAAAAAAATAAATGATGCTTCGCCATATCTAATGCCCCACATGTTACGAATCCAACAAAGGACAAGCTAGTCAGTAAAGCTTTCTTCAAAGACGATGTCTGAGCATTTGTAAAAGACAACAATGCCACGTACAAGAGCACTACCCTTTACAAAACAGCCCCACCTATAAGCTCTATGTCTTCATTGGGAGAGGTCGTAAAGCCCTTCCCTATCTATGAGAATCAATGCAGAAATGCAACAACCATGCAATTGTTGCCATTGAGCTAAGCAGCCACTATTTTCCAAAAATGCAACATCATCTGCATTTTCTGCTCACAAACACAAAAAGCTACATCAGCATCTTGTGCTCCATTGACCAACCATGACCACTCCAGGCTGGTTTATAGCCTCATTTCCTTCACTAGAAAAAACTGGGCCTCATCCGACCATTAGTGCTCCATTTAAAAGTTTTTCAAACATCTCCGCATGAAAGCTTACCTTGGAAAGGCAGAAGCATGTGATCCGCATCTGCTGCCACCTAAAGGCATTCAATAAAAATTTATTCAGTGAGGCATTGGAAATAAACATAGCCAGCACATGCAGGTATGATCTGAAGTACATCATAGCTAAACTATACAAGGAGGCCCTTATATCCCTAGACATGGATGACATATGCAGAAAGTCTTAAGCGTCCATTAGACCTAGACTATAAGATAAAGCTGCTGAAACCAACGGAAGTTGGTGTAGTGGTTCAACTGAGTGTGTGCATAGTGGTGTGTTGTGTGTTTGAACCCTGTGTATAGTGGTGTGTTGTGTGTTTGAACCCTGCCCAACTTCCCGTGGTTACCCGGATGTACATATCCCTCTATGTGCGTGAGTGTAGATGATTTGGTAGCTTTGTTCTCCCTTCCCCACAAAAAAAAAAAAGATAACGCTAGGATCCATGCATATTCAGAAGCAAACCTAGGATCATAATACTGCAGTCGCAACTGCATAGTTAAGTAGCCAGGTCTGCATTATATTACACCTCTACCTTCAGAAGGACTAGAGGGGGAAAAGGGTGCATGTGCGCGCACGCGCGTGTGTGTGTGTGTGTGTGAAGTGAAAAACCTGAAATCCAATGCAAACCATCAGTCGGATGAGCGAAGCTGAGAAAATGCTTCAGAGGCAAAGCCACTAATGTTAGATGGAATTATGCGACGCTGAGTGAGGTGGCCCTTGGGCCTTAACTAAGCAAAAATTATATTAAGTGCACTACGCCTAGACTTTAAGACGACAACGAGGTCTGCAGTATATTTGTGTGTGTCTGTGTGGTGTTGGACGCGGGGGGGGGGGAGAGAGAGAGAGAGAGAGAGAGAGAGAGAGAGCGGGTGGGGCGTGTGCAGTGGGAGGGAAACCGCCGCAGCCTTACTCTCTTCGCATGATCCTGCCATTGCAGAACCCCAAGTTTTGAAAAAAAGAAACAGGAGACTATGCTTACCGGTACCGATCCGGGAAGGTTGCTGGCTGGCAAGCTGGAATATCCGCCCTGAGTTCTGTAGTTTGGATCAGCCATGGTAATCTTGAAAGAGGAAAAAAAAGCTGAGAAAACCCTAATTTTCCCCTTGAGAGACCTCTCTGCGTGCGATGTTCTACCCTCACTTGCTAGCAAACCGTAAATTGCCGTGCAGTTTTCAAGAGATGAAAAGCGCCTCCATGAAGGCTAGAGCAAAACCCCTTCGTTTGCCACAGACGAATGCAGTTCACAAGAACGTTTTCCACGTGGCAAATTCTTAATGCATTCCTTTGCCACGTGGCAATTGGCCAACAGAAACCGCACCTAAGGGCCTTTACACACCAAGGTCTGCCCACCCACAGTTAATGTTGGGAGCCAATGGGATGCGGCTGGATGGGTGCCAACGCGGTTACACACAGCCAAAATTGGGCAAACTTCAAAAGGTGAGGTGGCAGTTGACTAGCGCCCATGATAAGCAATTTCATGGGCAGCCAACGTTGGCTACCCAAACTTGGGCACCCACTCATCCCACCAATCAAATTCAAATATAGTTGTAGTCTTCTGTCAATAATGCATTTAATACTAACCTTTTGAAAGATTCTGGCTTGGGCGGTGTGTAAACCCCCTGCCCATTGAAGACTACCAACTCATGCCCAAACCATGAGCACGCATTGGGCGGGATTGGGCGGTGTGTAAAGGCCCTAAGCTCCTAGACTGCTGAGTGCCCAAATGCATTTTGTGATTATTATTTTCTTGGAAGGAAATATATATATTATTATTATTAAGGTTTGCATAGAGCTAGAAATTCTGCATCTTTGGGCTTGAAGAGGCATGTGAAGTTACTCAAACAGGCTTCATAGTGTCACCATCCAACTTGTCCACTTATCCTTCTAAACACCAGACCATTACAAGTTTCCCAAATAATAGAGATCACTGAGGCTCTAATCGAATGCCATCCCACGGCCAGTGTGGGGAGTGCAACTTTTGTGGCAGGTTAGGCCACGTATAGAAAGATGAAGACTCCTAACAATAATCAAGCAAACGTCATGATGCGTGCTTCCGATGCATGTCGGTAGTTACTGGCATGCATTCGAAGCTACCGACATGCTGCATTGGGTGCTCCCGATGCATGTCAGTAGTTACGAGCATGTATTAGAAGCTATCGACAGGCCTAGGTAGCACCCAGCATGCATTGGGTGCTCCCGGTGCATGTTGGTACTCATCAGCATACATTGGAAGATACCGTCATGACTAGGTAGCACCCGGCATGATTGGGAGCTCCCGGTGCATGCCAGTAGGTACTGGCATACTTAGGTAGCATTGTGTCCCCCAGACGGACATTCTTCCATGGAAAGGTGTTTTAAGTGCCAACTTGTTGGAGCCAATGCATATTCCACCATAATCTTCGAGAGCTAGGGGGCAGCGCCAGAAGAGGTGCAAGATGGTTTCTCATTCCGTTGAGCAAATGGGGCAAAAGGGGGAGATATATTTCCATTTGAATAGTCCATCTCGAGTGGGAAGATTTTGGAATAGTGTCCACCACCACAGCCGCATATTGAGAGCCAGCGCTTTAGTTGCCTGCTAAACTTCATTGGCTCTTTGATTCCATGTTTTAGGAAGGTCATGGGGACTCCATTTGCTTGAATCCCCTTCCTTAAGCCATCTCACCTTGGATGTAATTGGGGTTCCCTCTACTTTGTGGTGTTCCTCTTCTATTGCATGTGCTCTTCTAGGGGAGATATTAGCCCAGCTATCAGCATCACTAGGGGCTAAGCTATGTACAAATTTTGCCTCATCTATTGAAGTCTTCCTTTGTGTTCTCTTCTTCCTTTAGCCTCTACTCTCGGCCATACTTTTACAAAAATTAACAGTATATCTGATGCATTGGTTGTTAAGGCTCACCCTAACCCTCCTTGAAACACATACAAAAAGAGCTTACCTGGTGAACCGCAACTGTCATGAGGATCTTTCCAATGGCCGAACTCATAACCCTCGAGGTCTCCAAGCTCTACAACTCCTTGAGAAGCAATTCCACCGCATCTCCCCCGCGAGCGTTGTCACACCGCCGCGTTGCACTACGGGTCCTCGTCCCTCCTCTCACCTCACTGCACTCACACACTCTCACTAGCATGCATTAGGGAGAGAGATTAGCAAGAGCAAGACTCAATTGCACAATGGGAGAGTATGTTGTATTATGAGAGAAATTCACTTATATACATGGCCATAAGTGTTCACACTCACTTAAACTATGGCCGGCCGGGCACTTTAGGCTCATAAGAGGCCTAATGCTATTACAATGACTACTCTCATAATATATCCATGAAGTACATCACTTAGGATTTCATCCTAACTTGCTACCACACGCTCTTGAAGCGAAAATCGCCATAAATACTCCGTCACACCATTACGGGCGCCTGTCCAAGTTGTAGCTTTGGACACTATTGCTTCATATCTTGAATGTATGACCCTTTGGTGTATCTACCGTGACTCCTTGATGTAAGATAATGGTGATAGCTCTTGTTAATCCTAGAATTGGATTAACATTGGTCCTTCCATGGAATTGGCATACTTCCAAGCATGTTGGACTCCTACATCAAAATCGTGGGATCCTCGTATCTTAACATTTAGCATATACAACGAGGGTTCATTTCTAGTGGGCTCCCATCCCTGTACCTCAAGGTGCAGGGCCAGGGGACATGGTTAGAGGTTATAGTATCTAGACTCATTTGCACGTCATGAGGGGTAGCATTTGTCTAGCTTGCCTGTTAGTCCATGTTATAATCCTACATCAGTGCTCTCTAAAGTATCTTTAGCATCTACTATTTTTCTTGAGGGACTACTAGGAGTTATACTCCTAGCATACAACCCTACATCAGTGCTCTCTGAAATATCTTTGGCATTCACTATTTTGCTTGAGGGACTACTGGGAGTTATACTCCTTGCATACAACCCTACATCAGTGCTCTCTGAAATACCTTTGGCATCTACTATTTTGCTTGAGGGACTGCCATGAGTCTGAGCACACATGTCTGTTTTAACATGCAATCGGTTCTTGGGGTTTGCCAAGAGTCATACAACCTTACATCAGTGCTCTCTGAAATATCTTTGGCATCTACTGTTTTGCTTGAGGGACTGCCATGAGTCATACTCATGCACACATGTCCGTTTTAGCATGCGATCGATTCGTGGGGTCTTCAACCATATTGAAGTCACCCACCACCACGATACCATTCTTATCTGCAAGCAGAGTGGACAGTTTCATATCAAATCCTTGCCCTATTCATGGTGGGGGCATACATATTGCATACAATTAGACTAATGCTATCAAATCTTACCTTTACAGTTAGACAATTCATACCAGATCCTTGCCCTATTAAGAGACTCATTGGTGGCATACATATTGCATACAATTAGAGTAATGTTATCAAATCTTACCTCTACCACGTGGAAGGCACCCTTGCTATGTCTGCATACATTCTAGATTTCCCATTTGTCTTTGATGTACATTGTTACTCCACCACCCCTGGCATTAGGGGCGTTAATGAAGCCAGTAATTCCACCCTTGTTTGAGATGAAGCTACAGAGCGTTGCTAGTTTTCAGTTCTTGCAAACCTAGAAAATCTAGGTCTTGTACCATAGTAATCCTTTTGCTTGGGCTACATCCAAAGGCCTCTCACATTCAAGGAGAGGAGTTTGCATGTTTGGGGTGGCATGCAACTATGGCAAAGAGGTGACATCCTGACCGAGGGTTCAACTGGATCAAGATTCTCACGAACTGTATATGTCCAAGGCTTGGGATCTTGCCTCCTTCTTGAGGGAGCTTTTTCCCAAGCCCAAGCATCCCGGGAGGGCATTTCTTTGACGGCAAGAGGGTTTTTGACTGCCTATTTGTGAGAGGATTCTGCTTCCATATCCATAGCAGTGCCTTTATGGGGGGAGGGGGGAGGTTTCCGGGCCTTTGGAATCCCTTCCTTGGATGAGGGAGAAGGAAATTCCGGTGTCTTATTTCCCTAGGACCCCAAGGGGGAAGAACTAATCCCTTCCTTGGATGAGGGAGAAGGCAATTCTGGTGTCTTGTTTCCGTGGGACTCCAAGGGGGAAGAACTATCCAACTTATGGGGTCACTCTCTAAAAAAATGATCAATTTCTTTGCACTCGTAGCACAAATCCCTGACTTGGCAAACTCGATGTCGTCAAGGGTGATGAGGAGTGTCATTCTCTTGATCCCATAAGATGCATGCAAGTGTCAGTGCTAGCTCGAGAGATCCATGCTTCAACTGTCTCACAGGTGACTCACACATAAGGGAAGTAGCTATGCCGAGTGGGAAGGCATTCACTAGAACCCAAGCTCCTCATTTACGCAACCCTAATTTCTCGGAGTTCATGCATGTGTCTTTCCGCCTCCCTTTCCCTAGTATTTGTATACTTGAAACAAATGTTTAATTGGACCATTTTGTGTTTTTTTTCTCCTTGAGGCTCAGGCCCAGAATTTGAAGGCTTCCATTATCCATACCCTTCTAAAGGGGTCTATCCTTCACACAAGGGTAAATAAAAATTCATACTTCCCTTTGCATGGAAATGTAGATTCTATTTGAGCCCCTTAAATCAAAGATTCAAGGGTTGTGAGATGTTGGCAATTTGCTAAGGGTGTCCAAATTTTTTGAGCAGTGTGAATACTCTTCGTGTTCTTTTTTGATGCATGGGACTCATGTAGAACTATGTGTTGCAAAAGTCATCATCCATGTTTGTGTGTTATGTTAGATTTGTGTGTGTCCCATTATTAAACTTAACAGTGAGAAAATTAGTAGTCGGGTAGTGTGTAAGAGCCCTTTCCCATTGTTCAAAACCAAGTTAATAAATGCAAGGTCCTCCTTAAGCAATAAATTTTAAAGGAGAGCATTGAGGAATAGCATCTAATAATAATGAGCTGATCTCTAGTTTTGTGGCTCTACAAGTAAGAAGAAAATTAATTGTTAAGAGGTCCAATTTAGTGGCCCTCTAAACATTGGAGAAACCACTCCATCTTGGCTTCTAACAAATTCTTGGTATTAAACCACTATTTTATATATATATATAGTATCAACATGTAAGTCAAGTGTCGAGTTCTAATCAATGATGAATTATACATTATCAAGTGGTAAAAAAAATTATGATGTTACCCCGCATTTATAAAAATACCATCGCTTAGAGTTGCATTATCATATAAAGTTTGCATTTATAAAAATACTATCGCTTAGAGTTGCATTATCATATAAAGTTTGCATATAAAAAATATTTGTGATGTTAGCCCATATTTATAAAGATATTATCGCTTAGAGTTGTATTATCATATAAAGTTTGCATAGTAAAAACATTATGTAAAGGTAATCTTAAAGAGCATTGAAGCTCTAGAGACATAATTGTTTAATTTTGAAGTTCAGTTTCAAGTAATTATTGAGAGAATAGCAATTTTTTCTTGGAGGGAGAGTATGTAATGTAACTAGAGTCTAAGATTTAGTATTTTAGTATCAATAAGTGTCACCTACTAGAAAAGAGTAGCTTAGAGAGAGATTAGAAATTTAAGCATGTTAGTCACATATGCTTAGTAAAATATGTTATTGTTAGCTAAATTCTTGATTCTTGAAAAGTATGGATAAATAATAATTCCCTCCATGAAATTTCATAAAAATAGATGCCTTGAAGTGTCAATTTTTGCAATACAGGTTTTTCTTTGCAATGATGCTTGTAGGTTGTAGATTAGATGCCTTATAATAGACTTCAACTAGTCACATGACTATTTGTTGAGTTTATAAGAGAGGCATGGTTTAAAAATCTACTATTATGAACATGGTTTTAAAATCTACTATTACGAACATGGTTTTAAAATCTACTACTATGAACATACAAGTCTAGGAACGAAATAAGTAGCATAGATTCAGGAGTTTATTACAATGATGCTTGTAGGTTGTAGATTAGATGCCTTATAATAGACTTCAACTAGTCACATGACTATTTGTTGAGTTTATAATTGAGGCATGGTTTAAAAATCTACTATTATGAACATGGTTTTAAAATCTACTATTATGAACATGGTTTTAAAATCTACTACTATGAACATACAAGTCTAGGAACGAAATAAGTAGCATAGATTCAGGAGTTTATTGATGGATCTTCTTTTTTATCAACATTGGAACTTAACATAGGTCTAACTCTTAGATCATTTCTCTATAAGAAATTGTTTCTCTTTTTAATAAATTGAATGTTTCTCAAGACAATGAATTTTAGTCAGGTTCTACTACCTCCACACGACTAGAAATCATAACTATTGACTTGCCTCCATCCTACTACCTCCACACTAGGCATCACAACTATTGACTTGCCTTGTATTAATCTTTGCACTACCTCAAAAGTTCTTGAAAGTGTAGAATTGCATTTATAAGTCCCATGAACTTTCATAATCTCCACATTCTGATACTTCATCTATGTTCCTCTTTAAACATCACATAATGGGCCTTTTTTAGCAATAACAATTTTCAAATTCTTCCTTAAGGTCCAAATCCCAAGGCCATTGTATATAATATTTTGTACGAATGGTTTTTGTATGAAACCTTCTTTTCATACAAAAAATAAATTTCCCTTTTTGTTTTCTCTTTCTCTTTTTTTTTTTCTTCTTTTTTGGTACGAAAAGCTTTCTTGCAAAACTAGTGAATAAAGTTTGTTATGTGATCCAATATTTGTGAAATACTATGCGAGTATAACATGGAAAATGGTACAAAAAGCTTTCTTGCAAAATTAGTGAATAGAGTTCGTTATGTGATCCAATATTTATGAAATACTATGCGAATATAAGAGTAGAATTGCATTTACAAGTCCCAAACATGAACTTACACAATCTCCACGTTCTCATACTTCATTTATGTTCCTCTTAAAACATCACACAATGGGCCTTTTTTAGCAATAACAATTTCAAAATTCTTCCTTAAGGTCCAAAGCCCAAGGCCATTGTATATAATATTTTGTACAAATGGTTTTTGTATATGAAACGCTCTTTTCATGCAAAAATATTTTTTTCTTTTTGTTTTCTCTTTCTCTTTTTCTTTTTCTTTTTTGGTACGAAAAGATTTCTTGCAAAACTAGTGAATAAATTTCGTTATGTGATCCAATATTTGTGAAATACTATGCAAATATAATGTGGAATAACTTATATATAATAATATTATGGTTGACAAATGCAACCTAGTTTACATCTTGTACAAGTGCAAATAATGCTTATTATAAAAGCTCATTTACTTACTACGCCTAGTGATGATGCGTTATGAGCTTGTGAGTCTACACACATAAAACCTTAAAATCTAAATTGGGCACTCTCATGTCACTTAGCCTTGGGTGGCCAAGTGTAAGCAAATCCCAATAGCCTACTTGTTTATAATATAAATTTCTCATATTACAACAATGTGTTCCCCATTTTTGCAAAAGTGCCCCCTTGTTCTATGTGTGTGTGTGTGTGTGCAAAAGCGAGGATATTGAGGGATTAAGGAGGTTATCTCTTTTTCTTTTTCTTTTTTGGTACGAAAAGCTTTCTTATAAAACTAGTGAATAAAGTTTGTTATGTGATCCAATATTTGTGAAATACTGCAAATATAATGTGGAATAACTTATATATAATAATATTATGGTTGAAAAATGTAACCTATTTTACATCTTGTACAAGTGCAAAGAATGCTTTATAAAAGCTCATTTACTTCTACGCCTAGTGATGATGCATTATGAGGTTGTGAGTCTACATCACATAAAACCTTAGAATCTAAATTGGGCACCCTTATGTCATTACCCTTGGGTGGCCAAGTGTAAGCAAATCCCAAAAGACTACTTGTTTATAATACAAATTTCTCATATGACAACAATGTGTTCCCCATTTTTGTAAAAATTCCCCTTGTTCTCTGTCTCTGTCTCTGTCTCTGTCTCTCTCTCTCTCTCTCTCTCTCTACAAAAGTGAGGATAGTGAGGGATTAGGGAGGTGCTCATGTGAGCATTAAACCTCAAAGTTTGGTATCTCATTAAAGTGCTTGTGGCCCTTGCTCTCTCAAGGTTATCCAATTAACACTGTATTTATATCTCTTAACCTACTTTATGATTAGGATTAGGGAGGTGCTCATGTGAGCATTAATCCTCAAAGTTTGGTATCTCATTAAAGTGCTTATGGCCCTTGCTCTCTCATTAAAGTGCTTATGGCCCTTGCTCTCTCAAGGTTATCCAATTAACACTGTATTTATATCTCTTAACCTACTTTATGATTAGGGATTAGGGAGGTGCTCATGTGAGTATTAAACCTCAAAGTTTGGTATCTCTTTTTCTTTTTCTTTTTTGGTACGAAAAGCTTTCTTGTAAAACTAGTGAATAAAGTTTTTTATGTGATCCAATATTTGTGAAATACTATGCAAATATAATGTGGAATAACTTATGTATAATAATATTATGGTTGAAAAATGTAACCTAGTTTACATCTTGTACAAGTGCAAAGAATGCATTATAAAAGCTCATTTACTTCTATGCCCAGTGATGATGCATTATGAGCTTGTGAGTCTACATCACATAATACCTTAGAATCTAAATTGGGCACCCTCATGTCACTTACCCTTGGGTGGCCAAGTGTAAGCATATCCCAAAAGACTACTTGTTTATAATACAAATTTCTCATATTAACAACAATGTGTTCCCCATTTTTTCAAAAGTGCCCCTTGTTCTCTCTCTCTCTCTCTCTCTCTCTCTCTCTCTCTCTGCAGAAGTGAGGATAGTGAGGTATTAGGAAGGTGCTCATGTGAGCATTAAACCTCAAAGTTTGGTATCTCATTAAAGTCCTTGTGGCCCTTGCTCTCTCAAGGTTATCCAATTAACACTATATTTATATCTCTTAACCTACTTTATGATTAGGATGATATCTCCAAGGAGGGAGGGCGGGAGATTGAGTAAATGAGAGTGGAATTATGAGATATTTTAATAATACATACCATTTTACAAGGGGTTGATATTACAAGCCTTTTGCACTTTTGCCCATGCTAGCTTGTAGACTAGTTATTTGCTTTTATACTTGACTAGTCACATGATCATATTAAAGGGAACATGATGCTACTATGGAAAAGGATCACCAAGGCTATTACTACTTGCCATGGAAAGTCTTGTTTATAGGATTAATCCCACTGGTCCAAGAGATTAATGTTAGAGATTCTTCTTTTTCAAGATTTGGAAGCAAGATATGTTTAACTCTCTAAATATTAATCTATTTTGGCACATTATGCACTACTAGTGTGTTCTCTCTTTGAGAGATTGCATGTTTCTAAAGTTTATGTGCTTTTCTTGAAGACATAACATCATAGTCAATTTATGTGCTTTTCTTGTGGAGACATAATGGAGTGTACATAAGTTTTAAGCATAAACTTACAATGTAGTCATTTTGTTTAATTTTATCATTTAACTTTTCTATATAAAACTTATATTAAAGAAATGTATTTTTTCTTACTTTTTGTATGTAAAGATTTTTGTATAAAAGGTAACAACATAAACAAACAATGCATTATATGTGATGTTTCAACAAATAGTATGAGTGAATAATGAGGCCAAATGTATAAAGTTGTAAATAAAATGAAGTATTGAATATGAATAATACAACTTAGAATGTAAACCATGGTGGTGAACATATTTCCCATCTTGAAGGTAATTTAGTCCCTATTGGAATAGTCATGAATAGGCAAGGATATTGCTTTCTTCCATGATATTGATTAGATTGTGTTAGTACTTGAAGTGTGTATCGAAAGTAGCATCCAAGAGGACATATTTGTCATGAACCATAGAGCTTGATTTCCACATGTACATAGGGGCCCATGGGCAAAAGGAGATAGTGACTATAAATAGGGCTTGGGATACTTTGGTAGGGCCTGTTGACACTTTTACTAACTTTGGTCATCTTGTACCTTTGGGCTCCATCTATGGAGATATGGCCTTCCATGGTCATCCTCTTGGTGAGAGGTTAAACACACTTAGGCTATTTGTGCATCTTCTCTTGCTACATGCACTTATAGATTTTCTCTCTTTCTTGTATATTCATGTGATGAGCAATTTGATCACTAATCTCATGATTAATGGATGCTAGATTCTTGCTTTGATGTGTTTGATTCTATATTTTGCTCTAGATCCATTTCATTTGGTATCAGAGCCTTGATTTTGATCCATTTTCAAGGTTTTGGGCATGAGATTAGTCATTTTCTTGATAATTTTCTGAATTTTCTCTTGATTTCTTAGAGTTTTGGCTTAATCTTGCTTAATTTTTGCTTAATCTTTGGAGATTAGTGGAGGGGAGGCATCATTTCATGTGATTTCATGGAGATTTAGCTCATTTGGACCTAATTTGGGCACCTTGGACCAAAATTTTGGAGCGGGGTACAAAAATTGGAAAAAATTTAAATTAATCATCTTTTAATCTCTCTGTTAATCATGTTTATCTTTTGTCCTTCTTTTCCAAGCTTTCCACAGCCATTACTTCTCCTCTTTGCCCCGTTTTGCTTCCATTTGCTAGGGCTTTTGTTGAGCTTGAGGAGAGGAACACATAGAGTACCAATTTACATGCAAATTTCTGAAATTTTTTTTCCCTCTTCCTTCCCTTTGCTCTAAACCCTAATCTCTCTCACATAGCTCACCATTGTTCATCTCTACTCACTCTACATGGCTGAAAGAGTATTCTATGGCTGATGAGGGCTAGATTTGGAGATGATTTTCATTTTTTTCTACTCATGGGAGGGCGTTGAGGGCCGTTTTTCAGCCCTTCCTCACGGCCAAAAATCACAAAAGGGAGAGTCCATTACACTTCATTACTTCCATGTGGTTGTTAGCTAAGGTGTTTGGCCTCTTTTTGGTGGATTTTGGAGAGTTTTTCATGGCTATTGGAGAGGGAGAAGAGGAGGTATGAGCAGCCCACAGAAATTGCAAAAATCTTCAAGATTTGGTTCCATTGGAAGCTCTATCAAGCAACAATCCAACCATTGAAGATTTTGGAATACCATTGGTGAGCTGCTATGGCTATTTTCTCAAGCATTGGTGATTAATCTTCATGCTATGGACAAATTGGGGTTATTCGTGAATGGAAACCCTAATTTACAGCATTTTAACATTCTTACATAACTCATGATCCATTGGAAAGTGATTACATGCTCTTATTGCTCACATCTTTCTTTAATCACACCCATTTGGATGTCATGTGGCCATTTGGGAGACAAATGCAAGATTCTTTGATGAATCCATGCATAAATGGATGAAGGAATGCATATGCTTGGATGCATTGATTGAGCCACATGCATGGAGTGGATGTTGGGTAATAATGAGAAGGTTTTTGCTATGGACATGATGTTTTTATGCATTGGTATGATGCTGTTGAAGCATTGGAAGAGCTTGATGTGTGATTGGAATCAATTGGTAATGCTACATTCAAATGCAAGTTGATGCCCTTGAATGCCATTTGATGCCAATTACTCATAAGCAATGCTTTGGGAGTGATACCAATTGGATATTGATGTCATTGGTATATGGTATTATCTCACTTGTGCTTATTGATTGATGTTGGATCTTTGGATGAATGGTGGACATTTGGAGCTATGTGGATAAGCATGAGTTCATGCATAATGGTTTATGAGTATATTGTAATGGGTATGAGTCATGTCACATCCTTGTAAGTGATCCACCTCATTTTCAGATTCAAGCTATATGCACCTCACAATTGTTTCCACTCACTTCAATTTCTAGAAACTAGTATGTTGTGAGGTACCTCGGGCATTGGAGAAGAGGCCCGGGGAAGAGCATGGCTTGAATCCACCGTGTCGTGAGTGCCTTGGTAAAGCGGTACGGTGGAGGATTAGGTTTGGAGGTGAAGACGGCCTCAACCCGTGCCTTGGTTCGAACTAGGTACGGGGGTGAGAAGAGCTTGGCCGGGAGATCGGCAAGCTTCAACGCGCTACACCGACGATCCTCTTGGTTTATGTACATGGCAATGGCGCCTTGATATGGACATCTCATGGGAATTGCAAGGAATTTGTATGCCTTTTGGTGATGCAAGTTGAGGCACATGCTATGTAATGGATGGGAATTGATAAGAGGATTATGGATTTTTGCATTGCTACTTGAGAAAGATTGAGATTTAGCTCCTAAAACAAAGAAGACTATGTCAAAATTTTCTCAAATTTCTGGTCATACATGGACAATTGAAGCTTGTGGAGCATAATTTGCAGACCTTGGGATGCCAATGAGGTGCAGAAGGTGTTGACATTGGTTTGGAAGCAAACAAGGATCAATTGGGCACAAAAAGGGTCACTTTGGCAAGAATCTGCAGATTCAAAAACCCTAATTCAGTCCCAACCCTTTTGGACTGACTTGAAAGGGACCATATGAGCTCTTAGTGCTTTCTTAGAGCTACCCAACGAGCCCTTAACCTCCACATTTCGATATCTCTTTAGGGTAGAATTTAGGGTTTTTGCAGAAACAATAAACCCTAATTCAGTCACAGGGGTTTGAAGGTCTTCTAGATCTAATTACATAGGCTTGTAGTACTCATTGAGGGCTTCGATTTGAGCTAAAAAGTTTTGCATTAGGATATTCCTAGCTCAAGTTATACCCAAAATACCGTTTCAGCCTATAACCCTGTAAACCCTAAAACAAAGAATAGTAGCACACCTCATCTCTTACAAGTCTTTGCATAGTGGTCTAGTACACTTCATTAGCTCTCCAACAAGCTTTAGATCACTTCAATCGGACATCCCTACCTCAATTTAGAGCCAAATTTCTGAAACCGAAGGTTTCCATGGGGCCGAAGCCAAAAGGGCGACCGAGGCGCAACACTTTGGCTTTCGAAGAGGTAGAAGATGAAGAGGCAATGATGGAACAAGGAATTTTTGATGCTCCGGAGGATACTCTTGGGCACACTTCAAGAGAAGGGGATACTTTTGGGCATACTTCAAGAGAAGGGAATGAGGAGTTGAATGTCGGAAGTGCCCATAAGCACATCCCACAATCTTTGCATGCTATCCCCATCGATTCGATCATGCAAATGCTAATGGAAATGAATGCTAGGATGGACATGATGGCTACAAGGGTGGAAGTCAATGGTAGGCTTGACACTATGGCTACAAGGATGGAAGTTTTGGAAGAGAGGGTCACTCGGCCAATGAGCCAACCTTCCTATGATAGTGGTCATGGTGCTTTACATGAAGGCAAGCAATTTGGGACAGCTTTTGAAGGCCATAGGGAAGGCAAGCTACCCATGGTGCAAGAGGTTTCTCCCAAGGTAACGCATGAGCATTCCACCAAGAATGTCACTTTTGGATTCATTGGCGGATGCTAGGAGGCCTTCTATGCGGGAGATGAAGCCTACTACATTCCAAGCGGGTTCTTCCCAATTGGATAGAAAGCAACATGCACCTACATTCAGACATGAGGAGTCAAATTTTGGGGATCCAAGGAGAGTACCTTTGAAACCCAAAGCAAATCAGTTCTCCATGCTTGAAGAGGAGGTGTATGATATGGATGATGTGGTTGAGCTTGATTGGGAACATATGTCATTCATTGAGAGACAAAGAGAAGCTCAAGTGGATGGAAATGCTAAATTTCCTCAATGGGGAGTACAAGGATTTTGCTCAATTCCTTGCATCTTTTGTGCAAATGCAAAAGTACAAGCCCTCGCACCATCATGAGAATGCATCGTCAACCGTGTCAAAGGATGTAAAGGACAAGATTTCACTTTCTAAGTTCAAGGGTGATGGTTCAGAATGGATGAATAAGTTGGATACATACTTTCAGCTCTATCCGAAGAGTGAAAGGGACAAAGTGCATTTTGCATCCTTGCATTTGGAAGACTATGCACATCAATGGTGGAGACATATGCTCAAGGAAGGAGTTATGCCACATACTTGGGAAGAACTCAAGCATGAAATGAATTTGACATTTGTGTCGCCTTTGGTTCTTGACCGATACTGGTATGAACTCACACAAAAGGGCATGTCGGTTAGGGAGTACATCAAGAGGTTCATGAAGCTCTCTATGTTTGTGGATGGACTCAATGAAGGCATGCGATTGAAGAAGTTTGTGCATGGTCTAGATTCATACATCAAAGCGGATGTCTCGGCACAAAGACCAAGCACTATCAAAGAGGCTATGAGGTTGGCGGAGTTATATGAGCCAAAGTATAAGAGGGTTCAGCCCAATGTACCTTTTCATAAGCCATTTCACACTTCTTCAAATGTGGGGAAAAGTCTACCTTCTTCTACATCCACTTACACTTCCAATTTCCATACATCTTTTGGAAGTGGACAGTCCACAAGTGGAGTTCATAATGATATTAAGAAGAGCAATGGGTTTGTCAAGGAGTCTCCTCAACCATTCAAGAAGACTCAACGGATGGATGATCCTAAGATTGAGGAATTGAGGAGCAAAGGCCTATGTTTTAAATGCAAAGAGAAGTGGTCACCCGAGCACATTTGCAAATCAAAGAAAGTGGTGGCTACTATGATCATTATGGATGCGGATTACGATTCCAAGTCATCTCATGATGTGGAAGAGTTTGAAGATTGCAGCGAGAAGACACATGAAGAAGACTTGGAGAGTCATTCTTTTGTCAAAGAAGAGGATGAGTTTCCTTTCGACCCCGGTGGAAGGGATCATGCATGCATTTTGAGGGACAATATGCTAAAATAAAGTGCTGCCCATATTTAAGAAAATTACAGCAAGGAGATGGTGAAGAATTTCCTCATTATAAGCTTCGGAATGGTCTACTATGGCACAAGGATAAGGTGTATTTGGTTCCAACCTCATCCTACATTCTCAAGGTGCTTCATGAGATGCATTCACCCTCAAACGGATGGGTAAACGGAGTGCACAAACAAATGGCTTGAAGTGTACTTGAGACACTATTGTCATGACATGCAAACATCATGGGATGAATGGCTTTACCTTGCTGAATTTTGTCATAATTCAAGCAAGCATTAGGGTATTGGGATGTCACCTTTCGAGGCTCTTTATGGGTATCAAGTGCATGTGCCATCTATTCCTTTCCATGAGGATAAAATGGTTAATCCTTTAGCCAAGGAAGAGTTGGAAAGGATGAGACAGCTTCTTCAATTATGCAAGGATAATATGCAAGGATAATATGAAGAAGGCACAAGAAGTCATGAAGGCAAATGCGGATGAGCATAGACGTAAAATGGAGTTCAAGGAAGGTGATTATGTGTTGCTCAAGCTTCCTAAGAGCCGTCACAATATTCTCAAAGGGTCTTCCAATTCCAAGTTGGCACATAGATACTATGGACCATATTTGGTAGTCAAGAAAGTGGGAGATTTGGCTTCAAAGCTTGACCTACCTCCTTCTACAAGGATTCATAATGTGTTTCATGTATCCAACCTTAAGAGGTTTGTGGGCTCTCTTCCTCAAGAGATTGAAGAGTTACCACCGATGGATGAAGAAGGGGAGGTTATCTATGAGCCGGAGAGGATTGTGGACAAGAGGACAAGGGTTTTGAGGAACCGGAACATTGATGAATTCCTTGTGAAATGGAAGCGCTTGCCCATAGATGAGGCTACTGGGCAATCAATGGAGTATGTTCAACAACATGTTTTACTTGATGGAAGTATTCCTTGATCAAGTGGCATGATTATTATATGAAGAATGGGCATATCATGAGGTTTCATATGTGCTGTAATTTCTGGACAGCTTTGGTTGGATCTATTGTTGGGGTTACCAATCTACTCCAACATACTTGGAAGATCATTTGGTTTGATGACAAATATGTGGGACCCTTTTGAGTGTGGCTACGCATCATTTGCAGCTCATTTTTATGGAGAATTTCAAGGGAAGCTTCATCGACAACATGGCTACCATAACAGTCCTACATGCTATTTTTTGGAGAAGGAGTTTATCGGCTTCACTACATTTGGTTTCCCTATTCCAAATGTATTCGAGGCACATTTTTGAAGACCTCTCTACTTCCCATGGGTTTACATTGAGATTGCGATTCAATTGTAAATATCTTGTATGATTTTGAGGACAAAATCTTTGGGAAGGGATGGTTTGTCATGAACCATAGAGCTTGATTTCCACATGTACATAGGGGCCCATGGGCAAAAGGAGATAGTGACTATAAATAGGGCTTGGGATACTTTGGTAGGGCCTTTTGACACTTTTACTAACTTTGGTCATCTTGTACCTTTGGGCTCCATCTATGGAGATATGGCCTTCCATGGTCATCCTCTTGGTGAGAGGTTAACACACTTAGGCTATTTGTGCATCTTCTCTTGCTACATGCACTTATAGATTTTCTCTTTCTTGTATATTCATGTGATGAGCAATTTGATCACTAATCTCATGATTAATGGATGCTAGATTCTTGCTTTGATGTGTTTGATTCTATATTTTGCTCTAGATCCATTTCAATATTGAACTTATATTTAATGGTTACAATGCAGTGGTGTTGGATGTACTCGACCTTAATAGAAGGCAATCTTTCTTTAGGATAGGCCCTTAAAACATGATTTCCTTTAGCTAGCTTTATATTTAGAAGGTAATATTTTCATTTAGTGTAGGCCCATTAGAGAGGTCAAGCACCAATCCTTCATGCACTATAAGAAACTCTTTATCCTTTGGAATTGCTCTTATCTAGCCTTAGATTTAGAAGGTAATAGTTTGATTTAGTGTAGGCCCATTAGAGAGGTCAAGCACCAATCCTTCATGCACTATGAGAAACTCTTTATCCTTTGGAATTTCTCTTATCTAGCCTTAGATTTAGAAGGTAATAGTTTGATTTAGTGCATGCCCATTAGAGAGGTCAAGCACCAATCCTTCATGCACTCTGAGAAACTCTTTATCCTTTGGAATTACCCTTAGCTAACAAAGAAATTAGCTTGAAGAATCCAATTATGGTCTACAACATCATGATTGAGAATGCATTGTCTCTTTGTTGAATTTGTCAATTTTATGCTCGATTTTTACTTCATTTAATGTTTGTGGAAACTCAAAGTATTGTTGGATCAACTTCTTATATCTTTTTATATTCTTTCCATTGCCACTACTTAATGATAGGGAAGTATGTTGGATCCATTTTTTGGTCCATGTGTGCATTGTTACAAACTTTCCACTATTTTGACTTCTTCACGTATAGCTTTTCCTTGTGCACCACTCTCATTGTTGTAACCCCATGTATTCATCTTTTATTAGCTCTAGAAACTTGCCTAGCCAGATGCAACCACTAGCATGTGTTGCCTTCTCTAGCCTTTGAATGTCTCATGCTCCAGCTATCACTTTGAATTCTAGTGTCTTTAAGGGCTTGTTTTATCCTTAAGTAGACATTCTTGTGCTTCCCAAGGAAGAGGGTTATCAAGGGAGTATAAAATTACATTGGTTCTTATTGTGAAGGCTCTAGAAGATCTTAATATATGTCATTACTTGCTTGTGAAGTTTTTCAAAGTTCTTGGGGTAGCAAAGACCATAGAAGTTGCATGGACCTTTCTTTATTGAATTGTTGATGAAGTTACGAAAAGAGAGAAGAGGGTGGTGAGGAGTGATAAGGTTAGTAATAGGAGTTAGAGAAAGTAGGCTAAATGTGTTAGTTAGTGGTCAGGAAGAAGAATAGGGTTGAGCTAACATTTGTGCTTGAGCTCTCTTTCTATGATGTTCCCCATATTTTTCATCTTTGTTGGGGTTGGTGTGATGGTGTCATGCTCTATCACAAAGAAGCTTTATGTTGACACCACGCCTTACTTAGAATTCGTAATAGTGGATTAAAGCAATCAATTGATGTCATGGTTGAATAATGCAAACATTACAAATCTTAATCAAGATAACAAATGCAAAATAAACACAAGAGCCTTGTTAGTTCTCATATAAAATGAGTTCCAAGTATATGTTTTTATAGCTAACAAAAAGCATCATTAGATCCACATTCTTCTCTGTGATTCCCTCTATAAAATCCCTTAATTCTCTTAATCAGCTCCTAAATTCCCTCAATCAAGTCATGTGAACCCACCCCAATAGGTTGGTACAATACATATAATAGTAATGTCTTAGGATACCATCCTATTGCATATTTGCTTCCACTATCTCCCATCCCATAATGAAATAATTATGCATGAGGGACTTCCTCACAACTCGAAGCATGTAGGACATGTGGAATACAAGGGTTATTATGTAATGATATGTAACTAAAATAGAATAGGAGGGCACCCCATCAACAAGGAATTTGCCAAAATAAGGATTTAATCTAAAGTCATTCTTACTCTGTAGTTTAACTCCATCTAGTATGGTAAGCTCAAAAGTGCTTGTTTGGAGATCCTAAATGGCCCTATCCACTATAGCTTGAGCTTCTTGGGGTGTGGACCCAATTTGGAATTAAACCTTAAGATTAGATCACTGACACCCTTTGAAACTGGCATGGATGGATAATGATTTTTGCTATGGCCTCTCAACAATTTGATCGAGAGGGTTTGACCCAGAGACATTGGATTGGTCAGACATGAGCAAACCGAGTGAATGCTTCAACAGATATCACGGGCTCAAAATTTGCACTTGACAGTTTGAAGTTGGTCAACATGAATGGGGTAGGGCCAATAATTTTGATTCTCATTCATGGTGGTTAAAATGATTTTTAAATCTGAAGATTTTAAGTTTATATTCGTACATGGTTTTGATAGAAGTAGTCATACCATGGGTGATTATGGTCAATGGTTTTGATATCAATCTTGGTGGAACTAAAATATGACAATTTTGAGATCGGAGCACAAATTCAACTGATTAATGGTTTGTGGAACAACTTGGCTAACGCTTTGATTTTTGGCTCATGGTATATTTGATAAACTATCAAACTCAGTGTTTTGATGAAATTAGGCTCACAGTGTTAATGAAGTTTTTGCTCGTGCAAGTTTGATGACATAGGTTTAGAGTGAAGGTGTCAAGTTGGGCCACATGGTCATACCACCATAGCTTCATTTATGAGAGAATATTGTGTTTAAAGTTCTCTTAATTGCCGAAGGACAAGAAATAGCATGGGATTTAGGGCTAAGATAAATTTTATGACATGAAAATCCTTCCCAAACCATGGGTAGGTAAGGCCGGATATAGTTTGACGATGAAATTCATAACCTTGGACAAAGTTAGCTCCACCTACCATGTGATCAAACTAGCTCATGACAATTTGGAGATATGCTCATGATGGGTTGAAGTTATTCTCATAGCGTGAGATTGATTGGATGATAGAGCTATTTTTATAGATTTTAGAGGGTTAACCCAATTCTAGGGTTAACAAAAGCTATCGCAATTATCTTACATCAAGGAGTCACGATATATACACCAAAGTGTCATACATTCAAGATATGAAGCAATAGTGTCCAAAGCCACAACTTGGACGGGTGCTCGTAATGGTGTGATGGAGTATTTATGGCGATTCCCGCTTCAAGAGAATGGGATAGCAAGTTAGGATGAAGTCCTAAGTGATTTACTTCATGGATATATTACGAGAGTAGTCATTGTAATAGCATTAGGCCTCTTAGGAGCCTAAAGTGCCCGGTTGGCCACAGTTTAAGTGAGTGTGAAAACTTATGGCCATGTATATAAGTGAATATCTCTCATAATACAACATACTCTCCCATTGTGCAATTGAGTCTTGCTAATCCTCTTGTTAATATATCTCCCTAATGCATGCTAGTGAGTGTGTGTGAGTGAAGTGAGATGAGAGGAGGGACGAGTACCCGTAGTGCAATGCCGCGGTGTGACAACGCTCGTCGGAGGCGCGGTGGAATTGCTTCTTAAAGGGTTGTAGAGCTTGGAGACCTCAAGGGTTACGAGATCAGCCATTGGAAATATCCTCACGATAGTTGCGGTTCACCAGGTAATCTCTTTTTGGATGTGTTTTAAGAAGGGTTAGGGTGAGCCTTAACATTTTTTGTGGCATTGTCGAGGAGCCATCCCTTGGCTTTTTCCATCATTTTTCCTTTAATCTACGCATTACCCATTGCCCATTATCTTGATTAATGGTTTTCCATGAAGAAGATGTGGATTTCATGGTGATTCGTGTGTGATTTGGTGTAGAATAGCTCTCTTTTTTATTTTTGAAAAGAATGCCTTTTGCTTAATTTTTAGATTAATTTGTTATTTTTGTTGTTGTTTTTATGGTTTTTCATGTTCTTAGGGCTTGCACATAGTTTGTATTAGGCTTAGTTTGTATCCATTGCATCAAACAATACAATAGATTGTAATTTTTAGTGAATGTTAGCTCTCTTTAGTGTTAAACATAGAACTAAAATCATTTTAGCTTAATTGTGTGTTTCTTGTTGAAATTGTTTGCATTAGAGTGTTAGGAAGCATTAGGAGTAGCTTAATCTTTCAAAAAATTTCTTAAAACCATAAAAAAATCCTTAAATTTGACTAATTTCTCTTAATGGACTAGTTTTTGTCATTAAGGGGGATTAATATTGTTCATCAAGAGGTAAAAAAATTAGAAAAATGTGTATTAATTGGAGAAATTTGACTCTTTTTGCTTAATTTTACATTAAAAGACGAGACCACAATTAAGAGTCTAATTAATCTCCTATTTTAGATTAATTTACACATTTGTTGATGTACAAAGATTAGCATTCCCTTGCTCTATCCAATGATGTGCTCAATTGTGTGAATTAATTAGGGATTAGTGGCTAATTAGAGTCTTTGATTAGTAGTTAATTAGAGTCTTTGATTAGTATAAAAGAGGAAAAGATTAGTGAAAGGATTAATCTTGAATTAATTCTTAATCACTTTTTTACATCACTCATTAAGGCTAATGAGCATTCAATGAGTAGATGTTCATGAGTTGTCAAATTGTCCATTTTGGGAGTCATTTATGAAGGGTGTAAGAAGGGGGGTCATAAAGGTTGACTTTTTTGATTCCCACTTACCTTTTTGGGAAAATGCCCATATCTCTTTCATTTTAAATTCAAAAAATATCCCCCTCCCCAAAAAAAGAGAAATTCAAATTTCCCACTAGACTCTAAAAAAAAATCGAATTATGAAGTCTGGTTCACGCGTGAACCATTTTCTGCAACTTCACGGCCTAAGGGTTCACGCCCTCGGAACCTGCGCCCAAAATGTAATAATTTAAATTTAATTTTTCCGTGAAGTTTGGTTCACGTGTGAACCATTTTCTACAACTTTACGGCCTCAGGGTTCACGCCCTCGGAACCCGCGCAAAAAAAATTGAATTTAATTTTTCCGTGAAGTCCAGTTCACGTGTGAACCATTTTTTGCAACTTCATGGCATGAAACCCTTCATTCACATGACCAAAAAAAAATCAAATTTAATTTTTTCGTGAAGTCTGGTTTATACGTGAACCATTTTCTGCAACTTCACGGCCTAAGGGTTCACGCCCTCGAAACACGTGCAAAAAAAGAATTGAATTTTTTCGTGAAAACGGACCAGTTCTTTTTCGTGAAGTCTGGTTCAGACGCGTGAACCATTTTCTATAACTTCACGGCATGAGACTCTTCGTTCACACGACAAAAAAAAAAAACAAAACGAATTTAACCTTTACGTGAAGTCCGGTTCACGATGTGAACCGATAAGGGTTCACGACGTGAGACCCTTCGTTTAGGCAAAAAAATAATAATAAAAAAATTAAAATTTATAAAATCCGTGGAGTCTGCTTTTTAACGGCGTGAAAAGGGGTCCATCAGCCAAAAAAATGGGACTCTAGAAAACACCCCTGTTTGGAGGCTCGTATCTCCTAAACCATATATCCAATGAAGGCGCTCTAAGACTCATCGAAAGCTGACATCGAGCTCTTCAACTTTGGACTTGGTTGTCCAAATTCAAAATCGATCATTTTGGCCTCCGACCAGCAGTCTCAAAATTTGACCTGGAAATCGATGTAAAAAATAGCTAAAAAACCACGAAAAATCATAAAAAACAATGCGAAAACGATGACATAATCAGGCTACTTTTTGAGGGTCTAAACATGACAAAATCACGGACGACTCAAGGAAATAAAGTTGTAGTATTCCAAAAATACTATAACTCTCTCATACAGAGTTTTTCAAAATTATTTTTGGAACACCCTAAAAAACGTGCTGCGAAACAGGAAAAAAATTTCCATAATTTTTTTTCGTCTTGAGACAGTGATGGAAAATAGGTTTGAGAACCTCCTCTTATATCTAGGAAATTACTAGCATACACTTTTTAAAAAAATTTATCTCCAAGAGGTCGTTCGCGCGTGCGTATAATGCCTAAGACAATTAGGGCGAATGGACACTCGTTTGACCCAACAAAGAGAACGCCAAGTCTCTTGAGGCTGTAATAGGCTGTAAGAGAATATAAAAAGTAAAAAAAAACATGTGTTTGCTCGATAAAGGGATTGCCAGGGATCACACAAGGACTGAACCCAATGGCTGACATTCGAGCCATTGAGATCTATGCTGCAAATGCACCTCCCCATACCATTGGCTATGCCTATAACAAGCGTGTCATCAGGTTTTACACCCCCTATCACTTCGATCCCACTGGGCTTTGGCCCCTTACCTAACATCTCCATGAATCCTATAGGTACCAACCTTTTCCTGGATGCCCACATCTTGAATATACTGACTAGTCTAGGAAGGGGGGTAGCCCAAGGACTCAATGAGTCTCTCCCAACAAGAGCATATGGCCTGAGTGACTCATACAAAAATATGGCCGTACAAATTTCCAAAATTATGGGCAAATACGACGGAACAACAGACCCTGTTCAATTCATTCAAATGTTTGAAAGAGATGTGAAGCCTTTGGAAATCCCAACTGCCTCATTAAGATACATGCGTTGAACCTATGCTTAGAGGGAAAAGCTAGTTGATGGTTTATCACATTGTTGTCGGTGCAATAAAGACCAACTTCAAAACCTTGAAATCAGCCTTTATGAAAAATTAAACGATATTCAATTGAAGAGATGTTTCGTGTTGGGCTTGAAGAATAACAGCTTACATAACTTGATCATTGTATCCAATCTGGAAACATTCGATCAATGTTGTAAAGAAGTAATACGTTTAGATGACAACATGCTGGAAGATAATCATGCTACGAGGTGTTCCTCATCTAAACCAAGTGAAGCAAAGGCAAAACAAAGACCGATCTCGGAATTGACATTCCCCGAATTCTATGCAGCCTTGCGTAAAACCTTACAACCAACATCTCTAAGAGAGGATGAGATCCTTCAAAATCCTTAATGCATCTACAAGTCAGAAATGAAATACCTTGTGTTGAGTGCAATCACTATGACCATCCCAATCCCCATTGTGCATACAAGGCACCTCTTCTTCTATACTACATATATTGTAAAACCTTTAACCATGATACTAAAAAGTGTCCCGTTTCATCCATAATTGACTAAAACCCTCCATCTCCCGTGCACCAAAAAAATAGTCCAAAGGGTTAGGAAGCAGTTAATCAAACACTTCAGTGTTTCTATTGTCGTGGATCTCACAAGGTGGCAAACTGCACAGTTTGGAATACTTCCATGCCCATAGCCACCACTGACACTTTGCGACCCATGTGTGAATGATGTGGCATTGATCACATGCTCCAAGATTGCACAAGAAGAGTTGCTTCAACGCAACTTGCCTCACAAAATACAACTCTCAACATCTTAAGTGTACAAAATGGGCACTTCAGTGTTTCTATTGTCGTGGATCTCACAAGGTGGCAAACTGCACAGTTTGGAATACTTCCATGCCCATAGCCACTGACACTTTGTGACCCATGTGTGAACGATGTGGCATTGATCACATGCTCCAAGATTTCCCAAGAAGAGTTGCTTCAATGCAACTTGCCTCACAAAATACAACTCTCAACATCTTAAGTGTACAAAACGGGCAATTGTCCACGGTACCCTTGAATGTGCTCACACGTTTACAAGCCAAGGCACGACGAATAATAAAAAAGAATGCAAAAGAGAATACCTCAACATGGGTAGAAGAACATGCTTTAAAGCAGAACCCAAAAGAAAAAGCAAAACCTTTTAAATCCAAGAAAAACAAGGGCAATAAATTATCGAAACCAAGGTTGAAGTGAAGGATAGGGAAAAGGTGCCTGTGGAGGACATAAATCCAATAGAATCAAAAGCTACACATGATGTAGAAGCATCCACATCAAAGACCACCATACAAACCACAAAAGCCATATGTGCGACATAGGGTATAAAAGCCCAAAAGAAAATTCGACCTCGTCGCATGGAAAAAAATAATGAAAAACTGACAATCCAAAGAAAGTCAGAAAATGAAACAAGTTCTAGTACATCACTGAGTGAGGATGAAACAAGTTCTGACTCTTCACTCAGTGCACCACATAGACCAATCAAGAAACTAAAACCTATCCAACCACCCCAAATAGATAATAATGATCACATGCCATATGCAGAACGCCAAAAGCAAGCTCAGGAGAGTATGCTTAGCTTGATTGAATGTCTTACAGGGTCACCGGTTGTGCTTGAGCCTCATAATGCCAATCTTACAAAAGCAACCAAAATACAAAGCCCAGAGGAGTATCGCTTCCTCTTTCAAGAGGAGGACATACTCTCTACAGAAGAGTCATTTGAGACAAATTGCACAAACTATATTCTTGAGAAAGCACGTGAGGAATTCCATAATTCCCTTACAAGATTAAAACAGTCTCTCAAAACCTCATTTGGAGGAATGCTCTTCTCTCATGGTGAAGGTAGCATAACATCCGCACTTGCACCTTTAAGGGCTCAACCTGAGTTATACCAAGACATAAAGAACTCCATAGAACAGGATTGTGAGGATTCGCAAGTTTCCAAACAAACCTCATTAAGAATTGTTAGAGGGCCAAGTGTGCTAGTGTACACATTGTGGGTGCTCTTGAAAAAGCAGAGAGCCAAAATGAGGTTACTTTAACTACACTACTCAAGCAATCGTGGCGATATGGAATTTACATTCCATGTTATCCTAGATTCCCTTGAGTATGCTGTTGTCCTTAGTAGAACTTGTATAGGTGAATCGTTGTGTTCAATAGATGAATCCATGCAAACAGTCACCTTGAATACTCCCCTATAGGCAATGTACAATTGCTATTACAGAAGAAGGAAGACACCTTGGAGGAGTTGGAACTTCCAACATATCTTACTGAAAAGATCCCTAGGATTCTGGTTGGATTAAAAATTTCAAATAAAATCACTATAGCTTTATCCAACACGAGAACACAATCTCATGACCCTCGAGCTATAGGATTTGTTAGGTCAACCACCAACACTCACGGCACATCTTGAAAGAATTCCCTTTACACAAGACTTGAACATGCCATGTTTGGGGTACTTTGAACATACAATGTATATTGAAACTAACCCCCTTACATGCAAGTTTTTTGTGGTTGAGTATGTGTTGGAGGCAGATTTAATCTTGGGGCATAAATGAACTATTGCTGCCCAAGCACCACTGTGCTTTGCTAGCGATAGAGTCAATATGATGGTCAACGACAAAAGGTTGACAATATCATATTGCAAGGAAGAGGATCCAACTTTAATGGATTTCTATGATGCTTTACGCAAAAAGTTACAAGCCTCTTCCACAGCAGCTCCTCTATACAATGACATACCATGTGCGTCTACAACTGACTCCGTTAGAGCATCTACTCCTTCAATCCCATCCTCACCTACAAAGCTCAATGCCAAAACCTGGCAATCAACAGCTATTCCTAAAGAAGTTTGCATAGCTCAACCATCTATCTCTAACAAGGAACTTAAAGGAAAAGCCCTGGAGCCTATGCATCTTCATCGACAAACCTCACCAAAGGAGACAACCGCATGTTTAAAGGCCTCGTCATCGACAACCACTCCACAAGAGACTCTAGCCTCATCATCATCAACAATTCCCATGAGTCTCAGACCTGTAGCCTCTGTGCCAACCAAAGTCAAGGAGGGCCCCAAACCTTCTACATCAACCCAAAAGAAAAGTCTACCAAGACAACCACAATCAAGGTATCTTAATAGTATCAAGATGTGGGTGGAGAAGCAGCTACTTGTAGCTCAAGGCTACTATGAAGTTGCCAATCAAATTTGGGTGCCTCGACAGTCAAAGCCTCTTCCTCAACTTAGTACTCAGAGGCCAAAGAAAAAGAAAAGTACTCCACAACCCCGTCCAAAAAAGCCTATGCGAGTTTCTCAAAGAACTCCACCAAGTCAACAAGTGTGGGTACCAAAAATACTACTACAAATACAAGGGTACTACTGAAGAAATACGGAAGCTTGGATTCCCAAGCGCATCAAAAATTCCCCTAAGCTTGCACAAAGAAGGAAGCCTCAGCAATGAAGCACATTCGCCACCTCTTTGTAATGAAAAGGCTGTAACGGGCTGTGAGAGAATATAAAAAGCAAAAAAAAAAACCCTATGTTTGCTCGTTAGGTACCAACCCTTTTCTTGATGCCCACACCTTGAATATACTAACTAGTCTAGGAAGGGGGGTAGCCCAAGGACTCAGTGAGTCTCTCCTAACAAGAGCACTCACATACGGCCTCAGTGACTCATACAGAAATACAGCTGTACAAATTTTCAAAATTATGGGCAAATACGACTGAACAACAGACCTTGTTCAATTCGTTCAAATATTTGAACTGTGAAGCCTTTGAAAATCCCAACTGCCCCACTAAGGTACATGTGTTGAACCTATGCTTAGAGGAAAAATCTAGTTGATGGTTCATCACATGGATGCCAGCGAGTCAAGACCAACTTCAAAACCTTGAAATCAGCCTTTATACATGGCTTTTCCAGACAAGGTGATCGGTGGAGTGTAATAAAAGAACTCTATTCAATTGAGCATCAACCAAATGAATCCATTAGAGATTTTATCCTTTGGATAAAATCTTGGACTTACGGTGTGAGTCATGGGAAAAATTAAACAA
Source organism: Cibotium barometz (assembly GCF_041138505.1). Taxonomy (NCBI): domain Eukaryota; kingdom Viridiplantae; phylum Streptophyta; class Polypodiopsida; order Cyatheales; family Cibotiaceae; genus Cibotium; species Cibotium barometz. Next base: position 15,751,794 of record NC_141100.1, read on the forward strand.
TATTCAATTGAAGAGATGTTTCATGTTGGGCTTGAAAAATAACATCTTACACAACTTGATCATTGTATCCAATCCAGAAACATTCAATCAATGTTGTAAAGATGCAATACATTTAGATGACAACATACTGGAAGATGATCATGTTATGAGTTCCTCATCTAAACCAAGTGAAGCAATGGAAAAACAAAGATCGATCTTAGAATTGACATTCCTTGAATTCTATGGAGCCTTGCTTCAAACCTTACAACCAACATCTCTAAGAGAGGATGAGATCCTTCAAAACCAAACATCCTTAATGCCTCTACAAGTGAGAAATGAAATGCCTTGTGTTGAATGCAATCACTATGACCATCCCAATCCCCATTGTGCATACAAGACACCTGTTCTTCTATACTATATATATTGTAAAACCTTTGACCATGATACTAAAAAGTGTCCCGTTTCATCCACAATTGACTCAAAACCTCCATCTCCCGTGCACCAAATAGAAATAAACCAAAGGGTAAAAAACTGCTTAGGAAGCAGTTAATCAAACACTTCAGTGTTTCTATTGTCGTGGACCTCACAAGATGGCAAACTGCACACTTTGGAATACTTCGCCCCTCATTGGCCTTGGCTAGCAAACCCAAAATCGCCATGTAAAATTAGTGATTTTTTAATTCAAAGGTTGATTTGTAATTGAGGAAATATGAATTGAATGGAATTACCCCTCATTGGCCTTGGCTAGCAAACCCAAATACCATCGTCCCACCGAAAATGGGAAGAGTCTCTTTTACAGCACACTTAGGGGTGGGCAATCCACAAACCAATGCACAACCACACGCAAAATTAGCGAGAGTATAACCTCTCCAAGAAGGAGATTTTGGGAATTTCTTCAATGAAGAACCAATTCATAACTGCAATCAATGCCTACATAAGAGTATAGCCTCTGCACACGGAGGAAATTTTGGACTTTTCCTCTCTGCTTGGACACATGGAACATGGAATGTGAGGCCAAGATGAGGACTAGCTCAAAGAGTTATTCCTCAAAAAGCTGGTAATCTACAAGGACACCTACCTATTGAGTTGGTAATCTACAAGGACACCTACCTAACAAGCTCTCATGCACTGTATGTTTTCTACCACCGAGCCAAGTAAGTGAGGACCATTGCCAACAGATATCATTCAGCCTAACCCTATAGAGCATGAAACTCCACACCCTAGAACGAAGGGTCATCTGCAAATATTTCTTTATGTCCCCCTCTTTACTATCAAATATATAGAAGACATGCTTAGGATGGCAAGGGAAGTAGGAAGAGGGGTTTCTATGCATATAGCCCCATGCCTAGAGGCCCAAATTAGGATTGGACTAAACCAATCCTCATCTCGAAGATAATGAACCAAATTTGATGGAAATGGAGACTGCATCCAATACTGGGAAAATGATCAAGTTTGCAAAACTTTTGGGAGAATCGATGATCCTTCCAAGATTTGTGCATTTGATCTTTGTCTCAAAGGAAAAGCAAGCCTAAATCCATTAAGCACCTTGCAAAGCGCAACAAGCACATCCCAAACCTATGCAATTTTACATGAGCGATTATGAGGAATAATTCTCTTTTTCATGGAAAGTTCCACCACAATGCATGTGCCTATGCATGTCTGCCATCGCACCTTGCTTGTTCCACTGTGAGAGGTGTGGAGATGGATGCCACACTTATATCCAAAGTACATATACTATCTTGTGTTGATGAGATTAGGCATGCCTCAGGGCTAATAATATCATTCTAAAGCCCTTTGGTGCACAACCAATACATGATGCATTTTATAGGATCACAATGGGTAGTTGGTCTCGCCAAGCTTATCCTCAGTGGTGGGAAAGCAACCTAAATACATCATTGTCCACCATTTTACCTTGCAAATAATGAATCTTTGACACAAAATGTAAATATTTTAACATGTAGGAGGAACATTTTGGTATGACAACAGAGTGAGGACATGCGATGGATGAGCTAGCGCATTCATATAAAGTTGGAGCTCTTAGGCAAGGCCCAATGACACATGATTCTATAAGGCTAAGGTAAGCCCTTAACTAGAGCTGAGCCCTAGGCTAAGGTAAGCCCTTAACTAGAGCTGAGCCCTAGGCTAGTCCCCACTTGCTAGTTGCACTAGAGGCGAACAGGGAGTGCGGGGTTTAGCCTGGGGCTTTGCTCCATTCTCATTAGTCCATTCCAAGCTATTGGGATTACCCAATGTTAGTCTAGTGTTAATTAAGAGGTCACACTCTAAAAAACATACAATTTTGGAATCTTGTATGTGTTTAGTTTGTTGTTTTTTATTTTGATTTGAAGTTTATTTGCATTAGGGCATTCTATTTTCATCTCTTGGAAGGGAAAAAGCTTGGTTTCTTGGTGATTTGCATGATTTTGAAATCTATAAGGCTTTATCTTATTGCATTAGGCCAAGTAGTAGATTAGCAATTGTGATTAGGAGTAGAATCCACTTTGAAAACATGAGTATTAGACTCTATTAGGTGTGGATTAGAGTTAATTATGTTCATGCATTATTGAATTGGTACCTTAAAAGCATATAAATCTATCAAAAAATACTTAATTACTAGAATAACCATCATTAACTACTAGAACTAGGAGTCTTAATCACCCCCATCAAGTTTAAAAAATATATATATATATAAACTCTAAAAACTAGCTCTCTAGTTGGGGATGTGAGTCCACAGTCTTGTATAAAAAGATGTATACTTGGACATGTGAGTCTATAGACGTAAGCCTAGAGATGTGAGACATGTGAGCGTGGACACATGAGTCGTGAGTCTAGACATGTGATCCTATAGATGTGAGCGTGGACACATGAGTCATGAGTCTAGACATGTGATCTTGTAGACGTGAGCCTAGAGATGTAAGTCTAGAGGTAGGTATACTTAACATTGTACTGATTAATTATTACATCCTTGAAGACTTAGGACATACCTCCTCATGTTCTTTGAAGGTTTTCCCATCATACAATCTCTACTACACATTCTGAGGAAAATTATTATCCTTCACAATTATTGAGAAATTAAAGTACAATAATTTCCTAATAAGGGCACACCAACCCAGTCTCATAGGCACAATTCTTAAAAGTCTATACTCTAGGTAGGCTTATTTCATAAAAAGAAAGTACATGAACCTAGTTCATAAAAAGATGGCGGTGAGTATATAGATACAAGCCTAAACATGTGAGCTTACATACGTGATTCTAGAGGCATGAAATTGGGTACGTGAACTTGGACTTGCGAGCTTATAAACATGAACATGTAGATGTGAACCTAGACACGTGAGCATGTAAACGTGAACACGTAGACGTGAACCTGGACATGTGACCTATAGATGTGAGCCTAGTTGAATAACGAATAAGCTTTACTTCAATCCCCTGTAATCATTCCCTATTTCTGAATACAAGAAAATATTATTTTTCCTTGTTTTTGTCTAGAGAGAAGAAAAATTCTAGAGAGTGGTAATTCAATATTGAGATATTTTCGGATATATAAATTCTACAAATATCAAAAATATGTTTCCTTGAAATAGAAAATCAAAATAATTTTTCCAAGGTGCATTAGGAATCAATTAAAAATGATTTAAAAGACCTTAGCCTACCTAAGGGTCAAGATTTGCTGAAATTTTTGGATTATGGTCCAATTAAGGTTCCTATGGGCCAATAAGATTGATCCAAGTGTTGAGATGAGATAAATACAATGAATAAAAAAAATACCCAAAAATGACTAAATGCCCACATAAGATGAAGAGTTGACTGAGTACAAGATTTATTAGTTAAAAACTATGAAAGGGGGAGACATCAAGGAGGTGACTATTTCACACATGTGAATGAGTTTTAAATCTAAAAATATTAAGATATTTTTATCTCTTCTCTCTCCTGGAGGATCAAACTGGATCAAAAAGGGAGTCAAACTGGTCCAAATCTTATCCAAATTTAGCCAAACTGAACCTGAAAAATTCTAGAACTTAGTTGGACTCAGTTAATGGCCTCCCTCACCTATAATGTACATATTACAACCTTTCTATAAATAAAGAAATGTTTTGCGAAAAAATTCCCTGTTGTATAAGTGATTGTTTATTGACAAAAGTAAAATTTGTTACCGGACATATGTCCTAGATCTCCAATAAGATCATTTATCTTGTTTAAGAAATTATTTTTCGAATCTCTTAAGTCTTAGGATCTCTTGGACGATATCAAAATAAAAATTTAATAATATATCATTTTTGGCAGAATCATGAGACGAGGAAACCATGTCCGTCAGCCAGACCCTCTCTCTGATGAAGAAGAGCTTGACCCCGACGCTCGCAAGGCTCTTCAAAGAACTCAGCCAGGACCCTTCAAAGGAGAAGGGGAGAACCTGGGCGAGGCTGTGGAGAAATGGGTGGAAGCTATGGAAGAGTATTTTGATGTCACAGGCTACAATGAGCAGAGCAAAATGGCTCTTGCCAGGCTGAAAATTGTGGAGACAGCCAGGGTGGCATGGAGGAACCATTGTGACACCAACCATTTGGGCAAGAATCCTAAATCAAAAACCAGGGAAACCTATGCAAGTGGAATTGGCCAGTGGAAAGATTCTTTTCACACACCTTGAGATAGACCTTATTTAGTTTAGCCTAGATGGGAAGTAACAGAGTGCCAGTTTAGAGTCCTACCCTTGGGAGTCTATGATGGAATCCTTGGAATGAATTAGCTCCGTAAGAATCAAGTTGACATTCATTTATGACATTCATTGTCATAAAGGAACCATCTCTTTCCTTGACCTTCACAGGAATAAAGTTCAAGGAACTAGAATTTCCAAATCCCTAGTGTTGTAATTAGTCAAGGCTTCTAAATTATTAAAAGGGCTCAGAAAGAGGCAAGCTCTTTATGTCATTAAGATGAATCCGGTAGACATAAAATGCAAGGCTAAAGAACCAAAGTGGTTAAGTGAGTATGCAGATGTGTTTCTTGAAGAGCTGACTGAGATGCCTCCATCTCGCAAAGTAGATCATGAGATTGAGTTAACCCCCGGAGCTCAGCCACCAATAGCGGAGCGTGCATACAAAATGCCAGTCCCTGAAGCCATAGAACTTAAGGAGAAGTTAAGACAATTGTTAGAGCAGGGATTCGTCAGACCCAGTGTCTCACCTTGGGGTGTGCTCGTTCTCTTTCAAAAGAAGAAAGATGGAACATTCATACATGTGAATGAGTTTTAAATTCAAGAATATTAAGATATTTTTTTATCTCTCCTCTCTCATGGATCAAATTGGATAAAAAAGGGAGCTAAACTGGTCCAAATCTTGTCCAAATTCAGCCAAACTGAAGCTGGAAAATTCTAGAACTTAGTTGGACCTAGTTAGTGGCCTCCCTCACCTATAAATAGACCCTCATTCTTTTGTATTCTCATCTGTGAACTAGACCATGCCAGTATTACCTTAAAATAAGTATATTTTCTATTATCCCCTAAAAATCCTCTACAATTCGGAGAGATTGGAGCCTCTCTCTCTCTTCAACCTTCCTTGGAGCTTTCCTCTCAACATACTAACCAATTGATTGGTTGGGGGCTTCTTCTAAGATTAGAGAAGCAAGAAAAACAAGAGGTAAGATGTGACTTTATGGTTTTTTCCTTAATCTTCTAAATGTTTTTCACTTCTCAACCCCTCTCAAGCTTGAGAAGTATTCAAATGAATGATTTTTCAATGCAAATGAAGCTCTCCAAAAAATTCTAATGAATTATCACAAAAAGTTTACATTTATGCTTAATTAGGATGTTTTTTAAGTATATCTCTCTCTCCCCCAAAGAATGGTCATTCCTATGACCAATTCTCTATTCAAATGATGCTTCTCATGGAGCAATTCTTAATTCTTAAATCAAACTCTATGCTAGTCAAGCTAGAGGCTAAAGAAATAGCTTTTTAATGCTTTTATGTTACATAAATTATGATAAAATTATGATTTAGATACATAAATTAGATTTAGATCTATTGATAGTTAATCTATCATAAGTGTAATACTAAGTCTTATGCTTTTCAAAGTTATTAAAAATTATCAGTAACAACACAGTGGAGCTATGGCAAAATTTTTAGAAATTAACACATAAATCATTTTTATGCATAATGTAAAAAGAGGACTTCCTACCATATTCTAGGATTAGTCATCCTATGTTAAATGAATAATTCTCATCATATCCATGGAAAATTAATTTTTAATGTTTATGCATAAATAGTTAATTAGAGAAAAAGATGAATTTTTAGTAATTTCATTTTTATGATAAAAGAGGAATTCCTATGATAATGGAGATCCATGCATTTCAATGGAGAAAGAGAAAAATTAGAATATTAAAATAATGGATATTTTATTTAAAATTAAAGTAAAATTTTAGTTAATTTTTTTAATGCATAAAAAAAATTTTAAATGATGAAAGAGAAATTCCCATCATATTTGGAATTCAATCATCTAAATGAGAAAAGTGGAATTCTTAGTATAATGGAATTAATGGATATTTTTATTTTATTTTAAGAGAAATTTTAGTTAAATTTATTTAAATGATGAAAGAGGAATTCTCATCATATTTGGAATTCAATCATTTAAATGGTAAAAAAGGAATTCTTGGTATATTTAGAATATTTAATATTTTTATTTAATTTAAAGAGGAATTTTAGATAGATTTAATTTATGATAAAAGAAGAATTCCCATGACATTGGAATTGCACTCATTAAATGAGAAAAAGAGGGATTTCAAGCTTATTAAAAAAAATTACATATTGGTATTTAGTTAAAAGAAAATTTTTATGATATTTAAATAAAGAAAGAATTGAAATTAATTTTTGGTGTCAAAAGATGAAATTTCACCATAATTCTACCTAGGGAATTAAGGTTGAAAAATTAAGTGGTAGAGAGATTATCTTTAGATATTTTATTTGGTTAAATCACTAAATTGGTATTTAACCAAAAATAGATGTTTATCTGAAGTAAATCCTTGTTAGGACTAAACCGAATGATTTTGGTTAGACTACAAGAGGGATGAATATTAAACCTACTTGTCCATCTCTCGATGAAAATTCTTTTATGCATCTATTTATGCATAAATTCAATTTTAATGAAAGTAACACTTTTATAATAAAAAAATTCTTTTATACATCTATTTATGCATAAAAATCAATTTTGATGAAAGTAACACTTTTATAATCAAAATATTTCCAATATGCATCTTTCTATGCATAGAAATTAATTCTAATGAAAATAACACTTTTATAATAAAAATATTTCTAATATGCATTTTTCTATGCATAGAATAAAAATAACACTTTTAGAATACACAAGCGCTGGGGATTACTCTTTTTGAATAATAAAAAGATAAAACTTACTTTACCAAATTTAAGAAAATTTTGCCGTAACCTCCTTTGTATGGCTGACCGAAATAAAAATAAATTTCTTTATGCATCTTTCTATGCATAAAATCAAAATTCATGAGAGTAACTCTTTTGAAATAAAAATAAATTTCTTTATGCATCTTTCTATGCATAAAATCAAAATTTGATGAAAGTAACGCTTTAATATTAAAAAAATTCTTTTATGCATCTATTTATGCATAAATTCAATTTTAATGAAAGTAACACTTTTATAATAAAAAATTCTTTTATGCATTAAAATTAATTTTGATGAAAGTAACACTTTTATAATCAAAATATTCCCAATATGCATCTTTCTATGCATAGAAATTAATTCTAGTGAAAATAACACTTTTATAATAAAAATATTTCTAATATGCATTTTTCTATGCATAGAATAAAAATAACACTTTTAGAATACACAAGCGCTGGGGATTACTCTTTTTGAATAATAAAAAGATAAAACTTACTTTACCAAATTTAAGAAAATTTTGCCATAACCTCCTTTGTATGGCTGACCATTTTTCAAAATTTTCACTCTAAAATTTACTAGAAATTATCCAAGATGATTTAAATCATTTTAATCTAATCAATTTTCACTTTATTAAGAGTAAACAATATGAAAAGTTTAATTCCATCAATTTGATTACACATCCATGATTAAGAAAGTCTCAATTCAATAATGAAGAGAAGGGGGAAAGCCTTTCCAGCAAGGAATAACATCCATTTTCATTTTAAAGAAAGCAAAAATCAAAAAACCATAAAATAGAATAAGAAAAAGTAGAATTTCTAACTTACTAGGGGTTTTGTGAGCTTTCCTTTGGCTTGATGGTTTGAGGGATCTACTTTTCTTTGCAACAAGAGTGGCCACCAATTCTTTTGAAGAGGAAATGGTCAAAAACAAATGAATTATCAATGAATTCACTGTTTTTAGCTCTGGGGAGGAGTAGAGTAACAGTGCATAAAACACTATTAACCATTTACAAAGGGGGAGGCTTCATTTATAGGAAAAAGTGAGCCTCTAACCAAGCAAACTGATTCTAGAAATTTCCAGATCAATTTGGTCAAATTTTTACCATTTTTAGGTCAATTTAGCTTACTTTTTGGATCTAGTTAAAGCAGGAGAGAGGAGAGATGAAAATATCTCATTATTTGTGAGTTTAAAACTTAACCACACATGTGAAATAGGTGCCTCCTTTATGAGGGGAATTCCCCACATTGAGGTGTCAAAAATACATCATTTCTTCTAGATCTCTTTTCTTTTTTAACTAATAACCTTGTCCTTAGTCAACTCTTCATCTTATGTGAGCATTTACTCATTTTTGAGGGATTTTCTTTTATTCTTCCATTTATCTCCTCCCTACATTTGGATTAATATAATTGGTCCATAGGAACCTTAATTCAAAAATTTCAGAAAATGTGGACTCTTAAGCTAAGGTCCTTTTTACCTGATTTCAATTTACTCCAAAAGATAGGCAAAAGCAATATGCAGATAAAAAGAGATCTGAGAGAATGTTTGAAGAATCAGATATGGTCTTCATTCGAGTTTGTTCAGTGGACTGTAATGTGTTAGAGTGCCGTTGGTAAACTGAAGTAACCAACCCTATTCTCAAATTGTAAGATTTTACCTTGAGGTAGTTACTGATGCCAGTGGGTTTGCCTTAGGCAGTGCTCTGATGCAGGAAGGTCATGCAGCAGTGGCCTATGAGTCCAAAAAACTCAAAACACATGAGAGAAATTATGCCGTCCATGACTCAGTAGTGTATGCTCTGAAGTTGTGGAGACATTATCTTTTGGGACAAAGGTTCACCTTGATGACAGATCATCAAAGTCTGAAGTGGATCTTCACCCAAAGGGATCTCTACATGTGTCAAAGGAGATGGATGCAGACCCTGCAGGAATTCGATTTTGAAATTAAGTATCGATCGGGGAAAGAAAATGTGGTGGCAGATGCACTCAGCAGAAAAGCCTCCTTGCTTGCAATTACAGTGGTGTCCATTGATCAATGAAGCAAAGGAGAAAATCATGCAGGATAAATTCTTTGCCCCTATTGCTACCCTTTTGATGCAGGAAAGCAAGACTCCTCAAGAAATAAGTTGAGTTCTTGGGTACAAATTGGATGAAGGATGCATGTATTATAATAATCGGCTATGTATCCCCAATGATGAGGGAATGAAGGGAAGAATTCTGAGAGAAGCCCATGATAGCCTGATAGCTGGACATCCAGGGTTTATAAAAACCTATATGTCTATGAAGAAAAGCTTCTTCTGGCCAGGACTCAAAAAGGATGTACTTGATCATGTGCGAAAATGCTTAATGTGTCAGAGAGTCAAGGCAGAGAGTGTCAAGATGCCAGGAAAATTATAGCCTCTAGACATTCCATACATGAAGTGGGAATGTATCAGTATGGACTTTGTCACTGGATCACATCAGGTTACAACTCCATTTTTGTGATAGTTGATAGGCTAACCAAAGTTGTCTATCTGATTCCAATGAAAGAAACATACACTGCAGTGGATGTTGCCAGAGTTTTCCTTAAAGAGATCTTCAGATTGCATGGCTTACCCAAGAGGATAGTAAGTGAAAGAGATCCCAAATTCACATCGAAATTCTGAACTGCATTCTTCGAAGCAGTAGGAACTTTCTTGGATCTCAGCATAGCCTATCACCCCGAAACAGATGGCCAGACTGAAAGAGTGAACCAGGTAATAGAAGATATCCTTCGGTCATGTTGTGGCAGGAAACCCAAGAAGTGGTTAAGCCATTTGCATCTGGTTGAATGTGCTTACAAGGCTTCTTATCATCGAAGCATTTGGATGAGTCCTTTCAAAGCTTTGTATGGACAAGATTGCCTTACACTGTTGACTTGGTCCGACCCATTGATCAGAGTTGAGATGTCCAGACAAATGCTTGATAACATAGACCAGCAAATGCAATCAATCCGTAAAGATATAAAGTCGGCCCAAGATAGGCAAAAGCAGTATGCAGATAAAAAGAGATCATAGAGAGAGTTTGAAGAATCACATATGGTCTTCATTCGCGTACGACCAAAAAGAAGTTCCTTATCTGTGAGATCCCTGTCCCCATCATGCGACGTATTCGGGGTACTAGCAGCGGAAGTAGCACTTCATGCACGGGGCAGGGACCCACACTCGGGGCCTCGTCCACGGATATCCGGACAAGAGACTAATCCGTCGGTTTTTCCAAAACCGAATCCGGAAAAACTTCCCTTACCCGGAAAGCACGGGCGATTCCACCAAGATAACTTTTTACTCTAACGTAGTCAAGATCATTACTGATCACGCTGATCCGACTGCACCTATAAAGATACTCGGCCGGATCAAGGAAGAAACTTGCACTTGGATCATTGGGATCAATGCTTTTTTCCCCATTAAGAGGCGCAGCCATTGATTCCTATCCATAGAACAATTACTATCCGGGATTTACTTTATCTATCGTAATAACAGAAATTGAGTCTCGATTTATGGATCCATCAGTCCAGCCTACAGTCCCATGGGTTAGCCAACCGCCCAACCACTGTAGTGATGGGATCCAATTAAGAATTTGGTTAGGTTTTGTCCCGGGTACCAAGGAAAAGAGTTCCAAGGCCCCCTAGCCGGAAGTTCATGCAAACATAAAACTAGTCACACCACTTACACACCCAATATGAAATTGCCTGTTTCTTAGCATCAGCTAACTTTAAAACAATCCTTTAATGAAACCATTATGTCACTGATGACAATCCTCAAAGTCTCTGATTGAATCCTTATTTCCAGTCATTCATTCATTGGTATACTTATGGCATCATTGGCAACCAGAACGCTCACCACCTGTTCACTCAGGGGCCTTTTCCATAGTTCCTAGCTCATAGTAACCGGCAATATATTCATATAATAGAATGGAATCTCCATGGAAGATCAGCAAGATCAACCCACAGATCCATATAAAAGAGCCATGGACTCATCCGTTGAGGACCAGCAAGGTCAATCAACCAGATCCATGCCCGGTTTCAGAAAACAACTCTTACTCCTTGTTCTAATATCTTCCACGATGCACGTGTGGGTATCTTCGGCGACCCAGAGCCCGAGCACCGTATGGTCAGCACCCTCTAGGATCCTTCGCAGGTGACCTAGCGCTTCACTCATAGGCCGCTTCCTTGGTCCCTAATCCATCGTACCGGAAGCTCACCATTTAAATCGAACCGAGGCTAGTCAAGACCTCGGCCGACCTTGCTACGCGAGACGTCCACGCGAGACGTCCTCCATTGACTCTCCGTCAGCAGTTGCAACTTTATCAGTTAGGTCTCCTTGACCTTAATCCACAAGACAGTCAAAATGCTTCCCCAGCATTCTTGACATAAAACATTCATTTACAAACAGTTCACAAAATACAGTTTCTATATCGAACTCTCGTCTTTCCATTTTATCCTCCTTAGTCCACATTACTTATTCCACATCCCATTCATATGTATTCATCATTATCCATTCACTCATATCGACGATACATTATTTCCCATACACATTCACATTCATTATTCTACATACACATCCATGCATACATCCATTTCACATCCTCATTCATACATCCACTTCCACATACATACATCCACATCCGTATCTACATCCATACATCCACATCCACATTCATATCCATACATCCACATCCACATCCACATCCACATCCACATTCACATTCATACATACACATCCATATCCACATTCACATTCATACATACATATCCGTATCTACATCCATATATCCATATTCCATCCATTCTCGCCCTACACATTCTATATACATCTTATCATATCCTATCACATCTCATACACATCTTATCACATCTTATCACATCTCATACACCTCTTATCACATCTTATCACTTCCCATACGCATCTTATCACTTCCCATACGCATCTTATCACATATTATCACATCTCATACACATCTTATCACATCTCATACATATCTTATCACATCTTATCACATCTCATATACCTCTTATCACATCTTATCACTTCCCATACGCATCTTATCACATATTATCACATCTCATATACCTCTTATCACGTCTTATCACATTTCATATCTTTTTATAGAATACAAGAGAATTGATATAAGATTTCTCTACATTTTTATTTATGCATAAATTCCATTTAAGGAGACTAACACTTTCGAATTAAAAATCAATCTTTATGCATCTTCCTATGCATAATTTCATTTTAAATGAAAATGACACTTTTGAATTAAAATTCAATCTTTTATGCATCTTCCTATGCATAAATTCAATTTGGATGAGAATTGACATTTTTGAATTAAAAATCCATCTTTTATGCATCTTCTTATGCATAAATTCAATTTGGATGAGAATAACGCTTTTGAATTGAAATCTTATTCTTTTATGCATCTTCCTATGCATAAATTCAATTTAGATGAGAATGACACTTTGAATTAAAAATCAAACTTTTATACATCTTCTTATGCATAAATTCAATTTGGTAGGAATTACACTTTTAGAATAAAAGAATTTCTCTTATGCATCTAAGTTATGCATAAAATCCATTTATGATGAAAATCACACTTTTAGTATAAAAAGAATATCTTTTATGCATACCTCTATGCATGAAATCCAATATGATAAAAGTAACACTCTTACAATAAAATAATCAACTTTTATACATACCTCTATGCATGAAATTCAATTATGATAAAAGTCACACTTTTATAATAAAATAATCAACTTTTATGCATACCTCTATGCATGAAATTCAATATAATAAAAGACACACTTTTATAATAAAATAATCAACTTTTATGCATACCTTTATGCATGAAATTCAATTATGATAAAAGTCACACTTTTATAATAAAATAATCAACTTTTATGCATACCTCTATGCATGAAATTCAATATAATAAAAGACACACTTTTATAATAAAATAATTAACTTTTATGTATACCTTTATGCATGAAATTCAATTATGATAAAAGTCACACTTTTATAATAAAATAATCAACTTTTATGCATACCTTTATGCATGAAATTCAATTATAATAAAAGTCACACTTTTATAATAAAATAATCAACTTTTATGCATACCTTTATGCATGAAATTCAAATATGATAAAAGTAACACTTTTGATATAAAAATTTATCCATTATGCATACTTCTATGCATGAAATAAAAATGATAAAAGTAACACTTTTGATATAAAAATTTATCCTTTATGCATACTTCTATGCATGAAAATAAAAATGATAAAAATAACACTTTTGATATAAAAATTTATCCTTTATGCAAACTTCTATGCATGAAAATAAAAATTGATAAAAGTAACACTTTTGATATAAAAATTTATCCTTTATGCATACTTCTATGCATGAAAATAAGAATGATAAAAGTAACACTTTTGATATAAAAATTTATCCTTTATGCATAATATAAAAATTCAATTTCTCCATGATGACAATGAAATTATTTTAATTAATCTAGGATGATAATTCCTAGAATATGGTAGGAAGTCCTCTTTTCATGCTTTGAATGAAATTATTTTATGTGTAAATTTTTACAAAATTTTGCCATAGCTCCGCTGCTATGACTGATAAATCTCAATTATTTTAAAAGATAAAGCTTATCTTTAAGGGAATGATTAGAATGATCCCTCAGGGTTGTAAGCACATGTTAGGGCCAATTTGATGCCAATTCTAGAGAAGAATTCCCTTGCTTCTTCAACATCTAGCTCACCTCTGTCAGCTGTTATTTTCCCAACACAACCATACCGGCAAATCACATCTTCCAAGAGAAATTTGCATACTGTTTCCGTACTCTTTGTTCTAAGAGCACGCCCTTCCACCTGATTTGTCAAATCTTCTCTTGCAAGTGCTATATACCGCATCTGCCAAATTTCCAAAGGCATTGTAACTAGATCCAATCCATTTGTAGTGCATGGTAGGTGGGTAGGTTGGTTGCAAGCCATCACGATGTCACACATTTGAGTACATTTGACATACCATGCATGTTTCCACATATTGGAAAATATCCTTGTACATTCCTTTCCACCAATATCTTTCCTTTATTTTGGTAAAGGTGGCCCACACACTTCGATGTCCAGCCCAGAGACTCTCATGGAATTCTTTCATGAGCTTCCCTTGAGTCTCTTTATCACATATGACTCTCTGTGGCATAGCATTCCTCTGCTTAGGATGCTTCCACAGGTAGCCATCTTTTAGAAAATACCCATATGCTTTTCTGCGGATCCTCTTAAATTCTGAGTTAGACCAATTTTCCTGTCTTGTCAAATTACTCAAGTATTGACCAATAAGCAACCAATCTCCTTCATACATTTTCTCAGTAAAAGACTCAAGTGCATTTGATAAGCAAGTATGGTGCCCTTTTGCATATGCAGTAGTATAGAACTTTGTACCTACATCATCAATGTCACTAATCATCCCTTCTTCATCTTCATACCTGGCTCTTGATAGCATATCTGCAACTAGATTATCTTTTCCTACAATATGCTCAAACTCAGGATTTAGTGACTTGATATAGGCAATCCACCTAAGCATAGCGATATCTGGAGTGATGCAGCTTGCAATCATCCCAAGGAGTGGCAAGCAATCAGTTTCCACAAGTACAGATGCCCCAATAAGATATTCTTTTTCACATTTTAGAGCAGTGACTATTCCCCATAACTCCCTCTTGATATGCGGATATTTTCGCTGACGAATGCTTAATACCTTTGCTCCAAATCTGATTACATACCTGTGATCATCCTCATCATCTTGCCCTACTGCCCATCCTATCCCAGTAGGACTAGTATCAATTGTAACAATCACAGGCCTGCCACACTCATAATCTGCCTTCCTTAGAGTAGGTGATGATTGGAGCAAACATTTCAGCTTCCGCATTAATATGTACTGCACTCCACAAAAATTTTTGATTTTTCCTCAAAAGTTGATAAAGAGGATCTGCTACATGTGCATAATGTGGGATCCAAATAACATAAAAGACACATGCACCAAGAAATCTCCTCAGCTCTGTAACATTAATGCATATCTCTTTCATTCTTTGTATTGCATCTATCTTGGCTGGACAAGGTCGGCGTCCATTAGTACTACAAAGATGCCCCACGATTAGCACTTCACCAACCCCAAACACTGATTTCGATCCAGACAAAGTAAGATTCACCTCTTCAAGCCTGGATAGAATCATATCACAATGTTTTATATGATTCGCCACAAACTTGCGGCACCCCTTCAAATCCAAATCCCCATCTTTATTTTTCTCATCACAGCCTTTTATTGGTACATCATCCAGAAAAGGCATAGTTATTTGTGGTATAAAGTCTCGCAAGACTTTATTCATTCCATTCATCATATGCGCCAGTGAGTTGGTGGCTCCCTGTGGTAAGGTACACATTCTTACCAATCCCAAAGGAGTTTTCATTGTGGTCAAGTCCCTGCTTTGTATATCCAGCTGAAACTGATCATATCCCGAATACAGATCACCCATAGAGTATATAGCTTTCCCTGCAAATGCTTCTGCAAACTCGTCCACAATCGGACCTGCTCCCACATTCCTGATTGTGACCTTGTTTACAGGTTGCATGTCTTGAATGAAGCGCAATGTTCCATTTTTCTTTGGCACGGTAAACCATCTGTTGGAGTATGGAGCGCATGATGGCTCCAAAATTTCCATCCTGATCTTTTCTTTTAGTAATTCCATCAGCTTGGGCAAGAAAGCCTTTGGTACTGGAATTGGCCGCAGGTTCCAGTGCACATGTGGAACAGTGAAGATCACCATTGGCGCTATTATGCTTGGATCAACACAGCCTATCTCATGCGGCTGAAAAGCAAAGGCTTTCCCATGTTTTACAAGCATCTCCTCAAAGCATTCCTTTTCAACTGGCAACAGAAAATCCTTTTCACCAATCTTCAGCTCTTTTAGGGTTTCCTGTGTAAACTTATGCCCAATTTTCTTCGGATCTCTGAGATTCGGTTGCATAGAGGCTTCATCTATTTTCTCCTTACTTCCTAGTGGCAAGGGCAAGGCAACTGGTTCCACCTTTTTTGCAACCGTTTTATACTTTGTATCAACATGAGCATCCATCTCACAATTCATGTTTTTACATTCCATCCCCTCAAATTTCCAAATTATATCATACATCCCCACAGATGTCACCTCTATCATCTCATTTCCACCCTGTAAGCATGCTCTTTCCATAGCAAAAAGCACACCCATAGTGTCCACAAATGACACCTCATCAAGCACCCCTGAAATAAACTCATTCTTCTCCAAAAGACCACACTGCTCAAGACTTTTTTGTTCATTTTGTACATGTCGACACATGCCACGCTTCAAATCCTTGCTTTTTACAAAGACCAGTGACCCATAGCTAGAAAATCCCTGAAAATTTGCTGAAAAGTTATTTACATTGATTGAGTCCTGCGAGAACTCATTTTCCCTTGTACCATTGGAATCCCGCTTTACAATGGCACCTGGCCAAAATCCCTCATCTCCCTATAGTTCATGAATTCTCTGTTTATCTTTGGGAGTGACTGTGCTCGAAGAGACTCACGGTTCCTTTCATGGTTAATGCAAACTGTCAAAAACTGAACAGCTTTCTTGCCATCTTTACTCCTTATTCTTGCATATGCCGAGCCATCATCCAAAACTTTTGTTTCCATCCTCACAGCTGTAATGTAGGGTTGCCCAAGGATGAGGGGATACGATGACATCTCCTGAACAAAGAAGTTCTGATCATCTTTCACATCCCCTATAGTTACCCTTACATTTGGACATGCTGCATAGAGCTCTCCAGATGAGTTATTAGCTGCTTTAATCATCCACCCATGATCTACATCCATTGGCCACTTACATTTGTTGTAGAGATTTTTAGCCATAAGATTTATTTCAGACCCATGGTCGATTAGAGCGACATACGGCTCTTCCAAGTCACCTATCTTGACAAGGGTTTCAGTGGTGGCCCTTGCCCAATGGCTCCTGGAGTAATGACTCTTTGTAAGAACTTCTTTTTCATCATCCTCATCCATAAAGCGCACTTGTCGTGCCCCTTCAGTAGAGTGATTACATTCCACCACATTTTCTCTCTCTACCTTTTGCTGTACCTGTACTCCATGAGTCTTGGAAGTGCTTGTCTCCCCTTGTGATGGAATAGATTCAATTATGGATTGCCTTTTCCTTCATATAATATCAATTATCTCATCATGGAATTCTTTCTTTGCAATCCCCAAGACTTCCCCTATTGTAAATTCCACTCTACTGTTTAGAATCCTCTCTTCAAGCACCTTTTTGAGGTCTGTTTGCGGCTTCAATATCCGTGTACAAATTGGTTACCCTTGATTTAATGTAATTTTTGGTAAAATTATGCTGATAAATTTGTGGTAATCATCATTTTGCATTTTTAACCCTTGGTTAATGCCTGCAAATCACACTCAAATTCAAGATTTTTCACAGCCAGAGTTGCATTTGGGAATGTGCATAAGAATGAATGCTATATGCATTATGTATTGGGCACATTACATCAGTGTAAAAATGGGATCAGACACTGTCCTTGTCTAGAATAAGGCAAGATGTAAGACCTCCCACATAGATTTGGGTTTGCATTGCATAATGATACAAGATAAACATCAAAAGCCCAAAAGAACTGTCAACAAAACATTTGAACATGTTGCTCACATGGAGCAAGAAGAACTGAGACGGACAAGCTCATGGCCCCAGCCATGGAAGAAGAAGAACATCTCTTTCCAAGAGGAAGATCTACACCAAGAAGAAAAGATAGAGGAAGCATTGAAGGAAGACATGGACACGAGAAGAGAAGTTGCCACAACAAGAAGACTGAAAAAAGAGACGGACGCGTGAAGAGAAGCGGCCACGACAAGAAGACTAAAGACGAGAGAAGATGTGAGGCTCCAAAGAGTGAGGAGCCATGTGAAAATCTCTGAGAGAGAGAGAGAGAGAAAACCCACAACCCAATGTAACCTGCCCCAACAAAGTAAAACCACCTCTGAGCCACCGATGATGTAGGCCACATGGTAGATGTATGTGTGAGCACTTTAGTCAAGGTCACGGGCACTTGTAGTAGCCTTGGACACATAGAGAGAGAGAGTGTCAAGGACTATGAGTTTAGGGACTTGAGGCACTGGTCGCGGACTATCAAGTAAGAGAGAAACTTGGTACAGGGTCCAGGTGTGCTAAGTTCACTTGAGGGGAGGTGTGCTAGGCACTGGTCGCGGACTATCAAGTAAGAGGGAAACTTGGTATAGGGTCCAGGTGTGCTATGAGTATTCACTTGAGGGGAGGTGTTGAAATATACAAGTGAATAGGGTGTGTGCGGGAACAAGCCCTTGGCTAGAGGCTGTAAAAGAGAATCTGTAAATGTGAGAGAACCTGTGAAAAGGTGAGAAGAATCTACTAGGAGAGAATAAAGGGTAGCATGAGAAGATTTAGGAAGGGTGGAGATATTCTGGGAGAGGTGGAGAGAATCAAGCAAAAGAGGTGGAGTGAATCAAGGAGAAATCAGTGGGATTAGATGCTTGGATGTAAACTCTATAAATTGAGGCATTGGCCTAATGAGAACTTGCTGGTTTTGATTATCCATGCGTACATTAAGCTATTAGTTGATTACTCACTAATCACATCTTAATTATCATTAATCACTTTGTTAATGATGTTGATTCTAGCATTTGATCCACCATAGCTCATCACATTGCTGTAATTTTAACACAAACATGCTTGGGGTGACTCACATCCTCATAACTAGGTGGCTGCAACATATACACCTCTTCCTGCAAATCCCCATGCAAGAATGCATTCTTTACATCCATCTGATGTAAAGACCATTGCTTTGACATAGCCACTGCTATCACAACTCTCACTGTTGCCATCTTGGCAACTGGGCTAAAAGTTTCCTCATAATCAATGCCATATATTTGCGCATATCCTTTGGCTACTAATCTAGCCTTGTACCTGATTATGCTTCCATCACTGTTATGTTTTACTTTGTACACCCGCTTGCATCCAATGGCTTTCTTGCCTTCAGGTAATTGCACTAAATCCCAAGTCTCATTTCCATATAGTGCATCCATCTCCTCATCCATAGCTTTCTCCCAATACACATTTCCAACAGCCTCATCAATGCATGTGGGCTCTACAACCTGCACAACTTTTGCCATGTATGCATAGTGATGTGCCACATAACCATCATAGGTAAACCTCTGCACAGGATTCTTCACTCTCCTAGATCTTCGCAGCTTTGCATTCATGGCTTCCATAGCCTTCTTTACACCAGGTGTTCTCATAGCTGGTATCCTAAGATCCTCATCAAGACTCATCTCTGAGCCACTAGACTCTCCATCAACATGAGAATGCCCTATAGAAATGTCAGGCATACTAAGGGACTCAACCACTTTCTCTTTACCTTTCTGTGATGTACTAATTACATTTGCAGGACGACTGGTATTATGACGCAGCCTGCCACTCCATGGTCTATCAACTGAACCACTAGATGAGGACTCTCCTAGTCCACTCAAAGACTGTGATTTCATTCTGTGCAACCACATTTCCACTCACATCGGCCCCCACAGCTTCTTTTTCAGTAGCATACTAGCTGCTCATCTCATCCTCAAAAACAACATCCCTGCTTACCCTCAACTCACGTGTAGTAGGGTTATAACACCTGTATCCCTTTTGCTCAAGGGAATACCCAATAAACACACATTTTTCAGCTTTTGGATCCAGCTTAGTTCTCAACTCATCTGGCACATGCACATATGCAATGCATCCAAAGACTTTCAGATGAGACAAATCAGGTTTTCTGCTAGTAAACCTCTCCTCTGGAGCTACATCATGTATGGCTGCAGTTGGAGTCCTGTTCATGATGTAAACTGCTGTAGAAACAGCCTCAGCCCAATAGCTATGCGGCATATTCTTCTCTCCCATCAATGCTCGCGCAATCTTAGCAATGTGCCTGTTTTTCCGCTTAGCAACTCCATTTTGCTGTGGAGTGTATCTGCATGTAAACTGTCTCCGAATACCATTCTTCTTCAAAAATTCAGAAGTACTCATTGGAGAAGTACTCTCCCCCTCTATCTGACCTTAGGCACTTTACATATTTTCCTGTTTGCTTTTCAACCATAACTCTGAAATTCTGAAAATGAGTGAACACCTCACCCTTCTCCTTCATGAAGTATACCCACACTTTCCTTGTGAAAATGAGTGAACACCTCACCCTTCTCCTTCATGAAGTATACCCACACTTTCCTTGTGTGGTCATCAATAAATGTCACATAATACCTGCAGCCTCCCATAGACATGGTCTTCGTAGGACCCCATACATCTGAATGCACAACATCTAGTGCATTTCTGCTCACATTTCTGTTACGTGAAAATACATGGTTTGTTTGCTTTACAAATTGGCATGCTTCACATATTTTCTGCATACCTTCAACTTTAAACTTTGGCAACCCTGTCACAATTCCTTTAGTCTGCACATTCACATGTCCAATTCTTTTATGCCAAATGTTTGTGTCTACAACAATTTTGAACCATTTGCAAACATCGCAGCACTCACTTTAGGCATGTTTACATTCAATGTAAACATTCTGCCCACTCTATTGCCTTTTGCAACCAACCTGCACTTGTCTTTAAAGTCTTCAACATAACAACCATAAGGATTAAACCGAACCTGCAAACTAGCGCATAATTTTAAGCAAAATTTTAGTTAAATTTATTTTTATGCATAAGAAAAGTTTAAATGATGAAATAGGAATTCCCATCATATTTGGAATTCAATCATTTAAATGGTAAAAATAGAATTTTTTGGTATATTTAGAATATTGAATATTTTTATTTAATTTAAAGAGAAATTTTAGACAGATTTAATTTATGAGATAAAAGAGGAATTCCCATGACATTTGGTTTGCACTCATTAAATGAGAAAAAGAGGGATTTCAAGCTTATTAAAAAAAATAGATATTGGTATTTAGTTAAAAGAAAAATTTTATGATATTTAAGTAAAGAAAGAATTGAAATTAATTTTTGGTGTCAAAAGATGAAATTTCACCATAATTCTACCTAGGGAATTAAGGTTGAAAAATTAAGTGGTAGAAAGAATATCTTTAGATATTTTATTTGGTTAAATCACTAAATTGGTATTTAACCAAAAATAGATGTTTATATGATATAAATCCTTGTTAGGACTAAACCGAATGATTTTGGTTAGACTATGAGAGGGACGGACAGTAAATTTCCTTGTCCATCTCTCGATCTGAATCATGCAAAAACTTCGTGACCGATTCCAGTTCCTAAATACAAAGAATAGACTACCGTTGAACTAAACTAGTTTTCCTTTGACTGAAATCACCAAGAATCTAGTTGGATAATCAGTCACTTGATGGGTAGATTACCCTGATGAGAGATCAAGGATTCTCATTACGAAATTAGGAATTAAGGAAAAATGGGTTTTGTGGAACCAATCTCAAACTGGGAATTTTACTTGCATAGAACCTCTGTTTTTCATTTAAAGGACTGTTTTACGGCAAAATGCTGTAGGAATCATACAAATTAAGCACACTCATATTATCATTTGGATATGCATTTATGAGGATTTGAGAGAGATTTGGAGCTGCCATTCTCAAGTTTGAGAGGAGTTTTGCAACAAGGAGGTTGCATAGAAGTTATCCAAGGGAGTTGCAAATGGGAGTTTTGCAACACGGAAAGCTTGCTCATCATCATGGAAGTTGAAAATGGAGATTTCTGCAAGTATGAAGACTATGGAGTCTTCAGCATCAACAAGGAAGCTGGCAAGGAGATTTGTAAAGGTATTTTGTGATTATTTGCCTCATTAATTTTTTGGTTTAATTATGAGAGATTGCTCATGAAAAGGGTTGCTATTTGATGGGATATTTGGATCCCATGGTTTTTTTCATTTGGGCAAAGAGTGTAAGAGATGCAAACTTGTCCAAGGAAGGGGCAAGAGATTATGGGCTGAGATTGTAGCTCATCTTGAGCTCAAGAAAGGGGTTGAGCTTGGTAATCTACTCATAGAAGATGAGTGAAGTTGTGTGGAACCCTTAGTAGCTTATACAGTTTTCGCACCTATAGCTTTTATGGAAAAGCTACAAGAAAGAACCCTTGATTACATGCAAGATGGTAGCATGCATGTGGATCTCATTATAGACATTCTAATGGTGGTGGCCATACAATAGCTAAAATAAGCTAATGAAGGAGGTTAAGGAGGCAAAGAGTTTGTAACTAAAAAAGTTACATAAATAGAGAGCTTGGACATCAAGCTGGCAAGTGCCAACGCAACCAAGTTTGTGTTAGAGAATTCTCACACCGTCACAGCAGAAGAGCCAGCCGCCGGTGGCAGCACCTTGTAGTAGAGAGAGATAGAGTGAGGAAGTGTAGCGATCACCAAAACATGAAGAAGCGACTGGCATACCTTGGTTTAAAGAAAATCAGGTGAAGAAAGGCACATGCAATAGCATTACTGAGTTACAGAGAAGGTATGCAAGGGTAGTCTCAATCTCATGGCGTTGGGCAATGCATTTAGTTGCCAGCAGCCAAGACAAGAGCAATAGAAAAGCTTGACATGGAAGCTGCTCTACTGAGTGTAGAGCTAATGCAGAAGACAAGGCCAAAGCTCAAGGGAAAGCTGGGGCAAAGCTTGTAGAGAAGAAACAACATGAAAGAAATGGATTTGGTTAAGAAGCGTAATCACAGCCAAGGTCTTGGAAGTAGCAGCCATGGAAACTGAGTACAATGAAGCTGCCCCTGCATGCCCCGTAGTTAGGATCGACAAGAAGGTTCTCCAGACCCCAAAGACTGAGAAAAAGCATGTTGTGCAAGCATTAGCGGCCAAGGAGGGCAGTGACAGGAAGAAAAAGCGGTTAACTCCATTGGCATGCCTCACAAAAGACTCGACTACAGTGCAGGTCCGTGACACCAAAAAGGAAAGAAAAAAGATCAGATAAGGTTGTTTAAAAAAAAATATGAGTCTTTGAGCAAGATAAGAAATGTAAGGCTTAAAATATTACCTTATTAGGCCTCTATTCACACACTGGTTCTTGTAAACACTGAAGGCCTTGTTCACATGCATAAAAGATGCGGCATGTGTTTGCCTTTTTTGTATATGATATCCATGTATATGCGTTGACACCTGGGTTCGCTGCTCGGTTTTGGCCAAAATACTTTGTAATTTTTATTCTCACCTATAATTAATGATGGGCAACCGTGCCCGAGCTTGCATGCTCAAAATGAGATATGTATTTTTTTGTTCTCACCCATTGGTATGAGGGTTGTCTTGCCGCCCGAGCTCACCGCCAAGAAGATCAAAATGGTTGTCACGATATGTGCATGAGTGATGCACATATGAGGTGAATGTGCATGGGTTGGTTCCCACTCGAACTTCTATGTTCAAATCGGACTCAGTGGTTCCGCTGAGCGAGTCGGCTCAAAATGGACTTGGTGTCTAACATGGTAGACACGTGCACACATGTTTGGTTGATGGACACTCTAATGTATCATTGAGGGGGAGTGTTGAGAGGTAGCGATTGTGGTTGTGCGCAATGCCAAATTGATGCATGATGGGTGATGGGTGAGTTATAACACCTCGATTAAGAGGGGGTGTTGAGAGATGTAATGGCGGAGATGTGTGTATGTGGGAAAGCACCCTAGAGGTGCAAAATATTGTGGTAAGATAAGAATGCCACATGTGATATCGAGTGTTGACCAAAAGAGTGGAAAAGGAGTCACCACATGGATGATAACATGTAAAGTGGGATAAGGCTAGAAGGCCTATATCATTGTATGGTTCATTTGTGATAAGCAATAGAATTGAGTGTTGAGTGTGCAATCTCTCTCTCTCTCTAGTTATGGAGTTCTTAGTGTGGTTTAATCCACCCTAATTATGTTGCTTAATCTATGTCTATCACCATGATCAATCCCATTTTAGGATTGTTTAACATGGTATGAGAGCTTGGGTGGGCTCTTGTGAAAAGATGCACGGGAGAAGAGAGCTTGAGCTCTTGTAAGCACACACACACTCACAAAACCCTAAAAGAGAACACACAAGGTGAGAGGCTGAAAATCTTCTTCTTCTTCACTCAACACTCAACACACCATATACAAAGATAAGAGTACACACATATGAAAAGGTACTCAATCAAATACATACTAGGGTTCTCTATAGTGTGAACCCAACTAAATGAGCTGGCGCTATAACTATGCCAGTCTCTAGAATGGTTGTCACAGAGCCTGTCATCCCAGTGGCCGCATATCACCCATGATCTCACCAATGTTCCGAACATAACAAAAGTGTAAGATTCCTCCCCAGCCTCTCAAAATGTCCAGCATATTCCGTTGTAATCAATTCCCTCTTAAGAAATGTAAGAGATCTTGTCTCTACCTGTTTTGACATAGAGAGAGAAAATATTTAGATTTTGAATATTTTTAGATAGAAAAATTTCTCATATTATTAAAATGAATTCCCCTAAAACAGAAATTCAAAAAGAACTTGCAATTGGAATTTATTGGAAATGGGTATAAAGGACCTTAGCCTAAGGGTCTAGATTTTCAGAAATTTTTGGATTATGGTCCAATTAAGGTTCCTATGGGCCAATAGCATCAATCCATGTGTAGGGAGGAGATAAATCCAATTTGTAAAAGAAGATACCCAAAAATGAGTAAATGCTCACATAAGATGAAGAGTTGACTATGTACAAGATTTATTAGTAAGAAACTATGAGTAATATCAAAAATATGAGATATTTTGGGTATCCAAAAATGAGTAAATGCTCACATAAGATGAAGAGTTGAAAATGTACAAGGTTTATTAGTA
Source organism: Cibotium barometz (assembly GCF_041138505.1). NCBI lineage: Eukaryota > Viridiplantae > Streptophyta > Polypodiopsida > Cyatheales > Cibotiaceae > Cibotium > Cibotium barometz. Next base: position 15,777,054 of record NC_141100.1, read on the forward strand.
AAAAACTATGAGCAATATTAAAAATATGAGATATTTTGGGTATAATGATTCTATTTTGACACATATGTAAGGAAGGGGAGTCCATTAAAGGAGGTGCATATTTCACATGCTTGAATGAGTTTTAAACTCATAAAAATTGTGATATTTTTATCTCTCCTCTCTCTTGAATCAAACCAAATCAAAATGGAACCAAACCGAATAAAAAAGGAACCAAACTAGAACCAAATCTAGTCCAAATTCAACCAAACTGAATCTAGAAAATTCTAGAATTCAGTTAGCTTTGGTTAGAGCTTCCCTCTCCTATAAATAGAACATGAGTCCTTTGAAAAAAAGGAGGAGAATTTTACTATACTAAAGTTATGCTGAAATAATGCTAATTTCTACTATTCTCTAAAATTCTCTCCAAATTGAAGAAATTGGAGCTTCCCTCTTTCTTCAATCCCCATTGGTGACTCCATCAACATGCTAAACCAATTGATTGGTTGGGGGCCTCTACCGTGAACAAAGAATCAAGCAATTTGTAAGGTAATTAGTGAATTTTGATCATTTTCTATAATTTCTCAATGTTTCTCTCTTTTCAACCCCTCTCAAGCTTGAGAAGCTTAATTGGAATGGTTTTTGAATGCTATTGAAGTTAATTGATGAATGGTAGTACCTGGATTACATAAATTGATGAATGTTATTGAAGTTCATTGATGAAAGATAGTAAAGAATTACATAAATTTTTATTTATGCTTAATTCTAATGGTTTTTATGTAATTTCTCTCTCTCACTCAAAGAATGGTCATTCTCATGACCTATTCTCAATCCAAGTGAAGCTTTTCATAAAGCTTTTCCCTAATTTAAGATTAATCTATGCTTGAGGCCAAATTAATGGCTTTTTTCTATGCTTTTAGTTTATGTATTTCTTGAATATTGATGATTCAATCCATTATGGGTTAATGATCCAATTAGGGATCATTCTAATCATTCTCTTAATGATAAGCTTTATCCTTCAAAATAATTTGAGATTTATCAGTCATAGCAGCAGAGCTATGGCAAAATTTTTATAAAAATTACACATAAAATAATTTCATTCAAAGCATGAAAAGAGGACTTCCTACCATATTCTAAGAATTATCATCCTAGATTAATTGAAAGATATTCATTGTAATCATAGAGAAATTGATTTTTATATTATGCTTAATTGGATTTCATGCAGAGGTAAGCATAAAAGATTATTATTTTAATGTAAAAGTGTTACTTTTATCATAATTGGATTTCATGCATAGAGGTATGCATAAAAGACTATTATTTTAATGTAAAAGTGTTACTTTTATTATATTTGAATTTCATGCATAGAGGTATGCATGAAAGTTGATTATTTTATCATAAAAGTGTTACTTTTATCATATTTGAATTTCATGCATAGAGGTATGCATAAAAGATGATTATTGTATCGTAAAAGTGTTACTTTTATCATATTTTAATTTCATGCATAGAGGTATGCATAAAAGATGATTATTTTATCATAAAAGTGTTACTTTTATCATATTTGAATTTCATGCATAGAGGTATGCATAAAAGTTGATTATTTTATTATAAAAGTGTTACGTTTATCACAATTGAATTTCATGCATAGAAGTATGCATAAAAGTTGATTATTTTACTATAAAAGTGTTACTTTTATCATATTTGGATTTCATGCATAGAGGTATGCATAAAAGTTGATTATTTTATTATAAAAGTGTTACGTTTATCACAATTGAATTTCATGCATAGAAGTATGCATAAAAGTTGATTATTTTACTATAAAAGTGTTACTTTTATCATATTTGGATTTCATGCATAGAGGTATGCATAAAAGATATTCTTTTTATACTAAAAGTGTGATTTTCATCATAAATGGATTTTATGCATAACTTAGATGCATAAGGGAAATTCTTTTATTCTAAAAGTGTAATTCCTACCAAATTGAATTTATGCATAAGAAGATGCATAAAAGATTGATTTTTAATTCAAAAGTGTCATTCTCATCTAAATTGAATTTATGCATAGGAAAATGCATAAAAGATTGAAATTTAATTCAAAAGTGTCATTTTCATTTAAAAAGAATTTATGCATAGGAAGATGCATAAAAGATTGATTTTTACTTCGAAAGTATTAATCTCCTTAAATAGAATTTATGCATAAATAAATGTGTAAAGAAATCTTATATCAAATATAAGAATTCTCTTGTATTCTATAAATAGATATGAGATGTGATAGGATGTGATAAGAGGTGTATAAGATGTGATAAGAGGTGATAAGATGCTTATGAAATAAGTTAGGAGGTGATAAGATGAATTAAGATGTGATAAGATGTGTATGGGATGAGGTAAGAAGTGTATGTGATAGGATAAGATGTATATGGGTTGTGATAGGGCGAGAATGGATGTGTTGTAAAAGATTAGATGCAAAGGCATATGGGGTTATATGAATGGGAATGTGGAAATGGATGTATGTATGTGGATGTGTGGATGTGGAGATGGGAGTGTGGATGTATGAATGTGAAAATGGATGTATGCATGAAGATGTATATGCATAGATGTGAATGTGGATGTAGATGTGGATGTATAGATGTGAATGGGAATGTGGATGTGGATGTATGTGAATGTGGATGTAGATGTGGATGTATAGATGTGAATGTGGAATGTGGATGTGGATGTATGTATGTATGTGGATGTAGATGTGGATGTATGTATGTATGTGGATGTAGATATGGATGTATAGATGTGAATGGGAATGTGGATGTGGATGTGGATGTATGTGAATGTGGATGTAGATGTGGATGTATAGATGTGAATGTGGAATGTAGATGTGGATATATGTATGTATGTGGATGTAGATGTGGATGTATAGATGTGAATGAGAATGTGGATGTGGATGTATGTATGTATGTGGATGTGGATGTATGAATGAGGACGTGATAGTGGATGTATGCATGTGGATGTGGATGTATGGATGTGGATATGGATGTGCATGTATGAATGTGGATATGGGATGTGGATGTATAAATGAGGATGTGAAAATGGAGGTAAGCATGTAGATGTGGATGTATGGATGTGAATGTGGATGTGGATGTGGATGTATGGATGTGGATATGGATGTGTATGTATGAATGTGGATATGGGATGTGGATGTATAAATGAGGATGTAAAAATGGATGTATGCATGTAGATGTGGATGTATGGATGTGAATGTGAATGTGTATGTGAATTAATGTGTCGTCGATATGAGGAAATGGATGAGAATGAGTATACATTGAATGGAATGTGGAATAAGTAATGTGGACTAAGGAGGGATAACGTGGAAAGACGAGAGTTCGATTTAGAAACTGTATTTTGTGACTGTTTGTAAATGACTGTTTTATGTCAAGAATGCTGGGGAAGCATTTTGACCGTCTTGTGGATTAAGGTCATGAAGACCTAACTGTTAAAGTTGCAACTGCTGATGGAGAGTCAATGGAGGACGTCTCGCGTAGCAAGGTCGACCGAGGTCTTGACCAGCCTCGATTCGATTTAAATGGTGAGCTTCCGGTACGGTGGATGAGGGACCAAGGAAGCGGCCTATGAGTGAAGCGCTAGGTCACCTGCGAAGGATCCTAGAGGGTGCTGACCATATGGTGCTCGGGCTCTGGGTCGCCGAAGATACCCACACGTGCGTCGTGGAAGATATTGGAACAAAGAATAAGAGATATTTTCTGAAACCGGGCATGGATCTGGTTGATTGACCTTGTTGGTCCTCAACGGATGAGTCCATGGCTCTTTTATATGGATCTGTGGGTTGATCTTGCTGATCTTCCACGGAGATTCCATTCTATTATATGAATATATTGTCGGTTACTATGAGCTAGGAACTATGGAAAAGGCCCCTGAGTGAACAGGTGGTGAGCGTTCTGGTTGCCAATGATGCCATAAGTATATCGATGAATGAATGACTGGAAATAAGGATTCAACCAGAGACTGAGGATTGTCATCAGTGACATAATGGTTTCATTAAAGGATTGTTTTAAAGTTAGCTGATGCTAAGAAAAAGGCAATTTCATATTGGGTGTGTAAGTGGTGTGACTAGTTTTATGTTTGCATGAACTTCCGGCTAGGGGGCCTTGGAACTCTTTTCCTTGGTACCCGGGACAAAACCTAACCAAATTCTTAATTGGATCCTATCACTACAGTGGTTGGGCGGTTGGCTAACCCATGGGACTGGATGGGGTTAGGCTGGATTGATGGATCCGTAAACCGAGACTCAATTTCTGTTATTACGATAGATAAAGTAAATCTCGGATAGTAATTGTTCTATGGATAGGAATCAACGGCTGTGCCTCTTGATGGGGGAAAAAGCGTTGATCCCAATGATCCAAGTGCAAGTTTCTTCCTTGATCTGACCGAGTATCTTTATAGGTGTAGTCGGATCAGCTTGATCAGTAATGGTCTAGACTACGTTAGAGTAAAAAGTTATTCTAGTGGAATCGCCCGTACTTTCCGGGTAAAGGAAGTTTTTTCGGGTTCGGTTTTGGAAAAATCGACGGATTAGTCTCTTGTCCGGATATCCGTGGGCGAGGCCCCAAGTGTGGGACCCTGCCCCGCGTAAGAAATGCTACTTCCGCTACTAGCATCCCGAATCCCTTACGTGGTAGGGACAGGGATCTCACAGTTGGTATCAGAGCCAATTGGTTAATAAAGATCAACTGAGAAGCCAAATATGTGGGTCTTCAAATGGAAGTACCGTAATTATATGGAACCCTGACTTGCTTGAGGCTTAGACATGATGGTATTTACCTTATAGTTCCAAGTAGCATGACTACCCGTATATACCGAGGGTATAACTGCAGCTCTTTATCGGCAGTATATACGAGTAAATCTAAGACTTGAAATTATAAGCGTTAAGGCTATCCAGATGATGATTTCGAATGTGGTTGATATGATTTTTAATTCTGTTTGAGAATTGATGAATTGATTTGGATTCTGATTGAAAAATGATGATTTCTGAAATTTAGTTGAAATATAATAACCTGAACGAAACCACAATGAGGATGAATGGGACGAGTCCCTGTGATGATATTTATAACTAGAATGATGATAATGAATTTAGCAAATCACTATGAGATTAGTGGATTGTGCTGTCAAATTGCTACTGTTAACACGACACGGTAGATCAAGTTAAGGGATGATAAATTGAGAACTTACTTAACTGAAATTCCCATGGAGAAATGTTTAGAAGGAAATTTTTCGGTCTAATGGACCATTATCGTATGAATGATATGATCTAAATGAATTGTTATTTAATGATGAGTTCTATATAAGGAATATTTATCCCAGTATTCTGTTGGGTTGACCAGAATATAAGGAACCCCAGAATAAATTGGATCTTAAGAAAAAGAATTGTCCTCTACTTTGCGAGATGAGGACATCTCGCACCTTTTTAAGTGGGGTAGAATGTAAGGTTCCTCCCCCAACCTTCGAGGTATACAGTGTTGGAATTAGGGTTGCAGGAATGCACACACAACTTCAAGAAGATGAGGAAGCTTGAGCACAACACAGTAGTGTATTATGAGTGCCAAAAAATGAAAGATTACAAGCCCTAGAAGATAATGGGCGTATATACAATGCACGGGGGAAAAAACCTCCTAGTGAGGGAAAAAGTGCCCCGGCGGTCCTAAGTGTGTTCACACACATCACTACTATAATATGGTAACAAATCCCCCCTGGAGTGATGCGGTGAACAAGAGCTAGCACTCATGTATAGGGAAGTGTCTAGCTATGTGGACGAATCCACAAAAGGGAGTAAGCCCAAAGCTTTGCGAAAAGCTTCGAACTTCTCACGAGGCAGAGCCTTTGTGAAAAGGTCTGCAAGGTTATCCTGTGTTGGCACATAAGCCAAACTGATCTCTCATGCAGAGAGTCTCTCCCTGACATAATGGTAGTGCACCTCAATGTGCTTCGTACGAGCATGGAACACTGGGTTCCGCGCAACTGCCAATGCGCTCTGACTGTCAGTGAAGATGGTGGTGGCAGATGGCTGCCCAACACCCAAATCAGCCATAAGGCGTCTGAGCCACACACACTCAACCGTAGCTGTGAAAGCTGCCCTGTACTCAGCTTCACAACTAGAAGTGGCCACAGTAGGCTGCTTCTTGCTCAACCATGATATGCATGAGCTTCCAAGCATGAAGCAAAAACCACTCGTGGACACGCGTGTGTCATAACAACCAGCCCAGTCAGAATCTGAAAAAACATGTAAATCTGGCGGCAATGATCCCCCCTTGGGATAAAACAACCCAAGATGCCGAGTACCACTCAAATAGCGAAAGATACGCTTCACTGCCTGCCAATGCTTAATGCCTGGGCTATGCATAAATCTGCTCACCTGTGAGACTGCAAACTGAATGTCTAGCCTCGTAATGCATACATAAATGAGGCAACCAACAGCTGTCTGATAGAGTGTGACATCAAAGTGATCTCCAGCATCATGAAGACTCAACTTCAAACCTGTCTCCATTGGAGTAGCAATAGGCTTGCAGTCTTCAAGGCCAAATCTCCGCAACAATGTTTCAATATACTTTGTCTGACACAAAGCAATACCTCCATCACACTGCTTAAATTGTATCCCCAAATAATGATGCAAATGCCCCAAATCTGACATCTCAAAAGAGGCATTCAAATCAGCCTTAAAATCAGCAATATGACTCTCATTTGGTCCTGTGAGCAGCATGTCATCGACATAGAGAGCAATGATTAGATGTACACCATCTACACGTTTAACATACAAAGTGCTTTCTGTTGGACTATTCTGAAACCCATGTGCAGTCAAATATGCATGTATTTTTTCATACCAAGCTCGTGGAGCTTGCTTTAAACCATATAAAGCCTTTTTTAACCTGCACACTTTGTTTTCCTGCCCTCTTTGAACAAAACCACGAGGCTGCGATACATACACCTCCTCATGCAAATCTCCATTTAAGAACGCAGTCTTTATGTCCAGCTGATGTACATTCCAACCATTATGAGCTGCTAATGCACAGATGCTACGAACAGTGGTCATACGACATGTGGGAGCAAAAGTCTCATCAAAATCAATGCCCTTCTCTTGAGCATAACCTTTTGCAACAAGCCTAGCCTTATGGCGATCCACTGTGCCATCAGGCTTACGCTTCAATTTGTATACCCACTTAGTGCCAATGGCCTTCTTGCCAGGGGGCAAGTCACATAAAGACCATGTACCATTCTTCATAATAGCATCGTATTCTGCTTGCATAGCAGCCATCCAATTTTCTGAACTTTGTGCCTCATCAAATGAAACAGGCTCACTTTCATCGCACATACTAGAAACAGCCAATGCATAACAATCTGACGCATAAGAGGCACCATGAGAGCCAGAACGAGTGCGACTAGACAAAGGGGCATCCAACTTGCTGTCACGCAAAGTCTGCACCAGCCATCTAGGCATATTCCTAGAGCCCTCAATCTCTTGTCTCTCATCCTCAAGTGCATCATGCACATCTGCATCAGATATAGGCTGATCTGTGCCATCATTTAAAACCTGCATAGGCTGAAAAACTGCCTCATGAGGTATTGCACTTGACTGTGCACCACTGAAAAGAGGCAACAATGTATCATAGACATCACGTGAGCTGATATCTGTCTCCTTAGTACATGAAACCAAGGGCTGAACTGCATCTTCCACAAATACAACATCACGGCTAACCAAAATGCGCTTTGTATGTGGATGATACAAACGATAGCCTTTGCTCTCAGCACTATATCCAACAAAAATACATTTGATAGCTTTGTCATCCAATTTTCTGCGATGTTGCACAGGCACTAATGCATATGCCAGGCAACCAAAAACACGTAAATGGCCAACAGATGGCTTGCGGCTATGCCAAGCCTCATATGGAGTGACAACCTGTAATGCTTTGGTGGGACACCTGTTTAGTACATAAGTGGCACACATGACAGCCTCAAGCCAAAAACCATGTGGTAGACTTTGACTCTTAACCATACATCTTGCCATTTCCATGAGAGACCTGTTTTTTCTCTCAGCCACACCATTTTGCTGTGGTGTATACGGCACTGTACATTGGTGTTTTATCCCACGCTCAGCCAGAAATGCATTAAATTCTGAAGACATATACTCCCCCCCTCGATCTGAACGGAGGGTGCCCATCTTACTTTCTGACACATTTTCAGCCATAACCAAAAACTGTTTGAAGCACAAAAACACTTCGGACTTTGCCTTCAAAGGATATACCCATGCATGCCTGGTAAAATCATCAATGAAAGTCACGAAGTAAAGGTAGTTTCCAAATGATGGAGTTTGCATGGGACCACAAACATCACTGTGAACAAGCTGCAATCTGCGTTCAGCTCTCACTGATCCATCTTTGGGAAAGGAAGCACGCTGCATTTTACCCAATATGCAGCCCTCACAAACATGCTTGACAGGTGCCTCAAGCTTAGGCAAAGAAGACACCATTTCAGATTTCTGCAGGCGCAGCAAACTTGCAAAATTCAGATGACCAAAACGTGCATGCCACAGTTTTGCATTTGAAATAGCCTGCGTATCCATAATAGCACATGCTGAATCCTCTACACATTTGCCATCCATATTGAGCTTATACAGCCCTCGACATAGTGAACCAGATGCTACAATGATGTCACCACAAGAGAGATCATGAACAGTACATCTGTCATCCACAAATTTTACAACCAAACCTGTTTTGGCAAATGCGGAGACTGACAGCAGATTCTTTTTGATCCCTGGCACATACAATGCATCAAAAAGTGTAAAGGTGTTGCCATTTGCAACATTCAGCACAATCTGTCCAACTCCTTCAACGGGATAAGAGGAGTTATTGGCACAAGTGACAGTATTCCCTGTGGGAGCAGACTCAAGGAAAGTGAATAAACTGCGCTGCGAGGTGATATGCTTAGTGGCACCACTGTCAAAGTACCATACATCTGAATCTACTGCAGACATACACGTGTCATGCAAAGATGGGTCATAACTGCACTGCGCATTGAATGCCCATTCTGTATCTAGCACAACATTAGCAGATTCATTGTTGGAAGGAGAGGCATCTGCAACAGCCATACCAGCCTCTTTCTTCTTAGCCTCTTTCGCAGCCAGCTTAGGACACGCTTTGATGACATGATCATTTCCCTTACAGTACTTGCAAAATGTCTTCTGTTTGTCACCCTTCTTCTCATCTTTGTCTTCCTTCTTTGGTTGCGCAGCATTTGCAGATTTCTGCTTACTAGAAGAAAAGCCAGCTTTACCTTTCCCGCTTCTCTGACTAGCAACGAAAGCTTGATCTGCGACACGCATAATATTCCTGTTTTGCCTTGACTGGTCTTCTTGCAACAAAACAGAAACTAACTCCTCAAATGATAAGGCATTGGGATTGCCTTTCATCATCAAGCGAAGAGTGGAAGCAAAACCCTGATAAGAATCTGGTAGACCATTCAAAACAGTCTGCACAAGTGAACTGTCTGACAGGATTTCATCTGCAGAAATGAGCTGCTCTTTGAAATCCTTGATCTTTGTCAAAAAGCTATCCATAGAATCACCTTCGTTCATATGCTCACTCTCCAACTGTTTTCGGAGATAAGCAACACGAGCCTCATTTCTTGCCTGATACAATGTGGCAAGTACATCCCAAGCATCCTTAGAAGTCCTGCAGGAGCGAATATGTGGGATAATGGTACGTTTGACAGACAGCGCAATCAAGGCATGAGCCTGCGCATCTCTACCATCCCAACGAATCTGCTCTGCTGAAAGTGGTGGTTCTCGAACAGCTGCTACAGCACTTGTGCCTGCACCATCATCAACAGTACCTGTTTCTGATGTGTTTGCAGCATTCCCAGCCACAATAGGACGTGCATCAATACCCTGCACAATGTTCCATAACCCCTTTGCTACCAATACATGTCGCATCATATATGCCCACAATGGATAGTTGGTGCCATCCAACTTATCCTCAGCAGCCAACATGCGGAATACATCATTGTTGTCAGCCATGGCCAATGACTGTACTACTAGATGTAAATGCTGTTTGTAAGAGGTAAACCTGTATAAAATCGACCTGTGCTATGTAGCACAGCCCAAAACAGACGAATGGGCACCTGTCCTGCAGATTTTAATCTTGACAGAAAATCTGCACAGTAGGACGATTTTGCCTGCGCAGTACTTGGAATGCAAAAACGGAGGGCGAAATGACTTCAGATCAAAATTCTGAAACGAACAAGCCCTACGGGCTCTCCCACGGCATATACTAACCTGCAGACGCTCGTGAAACCTCGTCGCAATCGGAGGAGATGAAGCGGCAGGTGCCGGTGATGCTGCCCGGGAGGAGGAAGCCTGCTCTGATACCAATTGTTGGAATTAGGGTTGCAGGAATGCACACACAACTTCAAGAAGATGAGGAAGCTTGAGCACAACACAGTAGTGTATTATGAGTGCCAAAAAATGAAAGATTACAAGCCCTAGAAGATAATGGGCGTATATACAATGCACGGGGGAAAAAACCTCCTAGCGAGGGAAAAAGTGCCCCGGCGGTCCTAAGTGTGTTCACACACATCACTACTATAATATGGTAACATACAGCAGTAAGAATATCCCTTTCTGATCTTAAAATTATTCCCTCTCTAAAATAAAAGAAAGATTCTGTTTAAAAAGGGAAGACACTTTCCCCAGAATACCTTATTCTGGAGCCCACCTGTTTTAAGGATTCAGAACAATGAGTTCAGAAGTGAGAACCGGTGTTTTGGATGCCAAGGTTTTGGTCATCAATTAAAAGACTGCCCGACTCCTGCCATGACAAGGGCATAGGGAAGTCAGGAATCCAAATTCAGAGACCAATTCCTTCATACCAATCTAATCATGGTCCGTCTCGGACAAGATTGCTTAACACCATTAACTAGGTCCGACCCATTGATTAGGGTCGAGATAACCAGTCAAATGCTTGATGACATAGAGCAACAGATGTAGGTAATTCTTAAAGATATAAAAGCTGCCCAAGTTCGACAGAAATAATATACAGATAAGAAGAGGACAGTCAGGGAATTCAAAGAAGCATATATGGTTTTCATTTGAGTACGGACCAAAAGAAGTTCATTATCTCTTGGAGAGTATAAGTAGTTATCCCCCAGATATTGTGGACCAAAGAAAGTAGGTGACTTAGCCTACGAACTTCTTTTATCTCCTCATCTCAAAGTTCTTAATGCCTTCTATAGAAAAATGTGCCAAAAACAAATCATGGAAAGACGGTAAAACTTCAGTGGCAAGATACCGTTGGCTTCTAAGTTACGCTAGCTCCTTCCTTTATATAAGTCGTAACTCTTACTTGTCGCTCGCAGTAATCTTACTTCCATCAATCTCCTTTCTTTCTTAATCTCTTTTATGGCTTGGCAGCAGGAATTGGTTTTATCCATGATGATTTCTCACCTTCAAGACGCAAGCGAGTCTGTGAAGAAGGATTTTATAGAACTGTATGAGCGCTCACTTTTCCCTCACTTGGGAACTTCTGTAGCTTAGACCAAATGGCGGACCTATCAAGACATAACTAGGGTAACACTGTGGGATCAGCAGCACTTTCGTAACAATGTCCGCTTGGCTATGGTTATTGAAGCTTTGGGTTTGGGTCCCCGATACTATTGCGTGATGAGATCAAGACATGTTGGGTTTTTTGAGCGGGTCTTCTTACTGGCGTGTTTTCTTCCTCATCAGAAGGTATGCCTTTATCCCGTTTTTGGCTTGCCTCTCAGAGGTCCTTTTAATAGGTCACCTCATACCAGTGAGATAGGTGCTACAATAACCGGCCGAATTATTCCCATAGATGAATTACCTTATACGTGTGCAGCTTGTGAGTGCTGCTTTTGTGACCATATGATGGTGGACGGTGTCGTGCCATGGCACGTCTATGGTGTGAAACCATGCATATGAGGCCATTAAATGCAAATCCAGATGCATGGGATTAAGTGCCATGACTTGAGTCATTATATGATGCCTAAGTACATATGTTCATATTGTAAATGAGGTTCAATAAGTCATATCTCGAAGCCTCTGTACATAAGTGTGGTGTGAATCATGGAATTTTTATGCTTATGTTAGACCTAGTAGTATGAACACACTTCTCAACATGTATGGGAAATGTGAGAGCATGTATGATGTAAGGATTGGTTTTGAAAGAATGACTTTTCAAGATATCGTGTTTTGGAATGCCATGATTTCTGTTCTTACTCGGAATGAGCAGAACAAGGAGGCTCTGGGTTTGTATGATGAGATGCAAGTTGAAAGTATTAGACCTAACAACATTACATTTGTATGTGCACTTAATGCATGTGCAAGCTTAGCAGCATTAGAGCAAGGGCAGAGAAATTCTAACCCAAAACCTTCGTTTCAGAGTTCGTGGCTTTAAGGCAGGATCTGTGTGCCGTCCCTTCGTTTTGTCAATGCTTACCATTGCAGCAGTGGATGAAGGGCCCTCTTGTTTGACTGACTAAGTCACGTCCCCTTGTCAATGCTAGTCTGCCCTGCTTCGTAGCCCACCATCGCTATGTATCTGAACCTCCGACTCTCTCTCTCTCTGATTCAATAGAACTAGGCAGGTTCTGTTTGTGAAATGCATGATTCTGAAACCCTTTGGTTAATCTCTTGAAATGGCGAGTTGTTTTTGCTGCCCTGGTGAAGAAGAGCACTTCAAGTCTTTGGACAATCCTTATAGTACTACACCCAATGGTTATATGGGTGCCCAATCCAGCAGTCTGAAACCCGGTTACACAAAAGCACCAGCTATATCATTGGATGAATCGAGAGAGGCAACTGAAAATTTTGGAGCAAATGCATTGATAGGCGAAGGTGCATATGGGCGGGTTTACTTTGCAAAGCTGAATAATGGCAGATCTGTGGCAGTTAAAAAACTTGATGTCGGCAATCAGCAGGAGCCCGACAATGAGTTTTTAGCTCAGGGGTCTAGAGTTTCAAGCCTGAGGAATGAAAATGTGGCGGAGCTTATTGGATACTTCATTGATGGCAATCTGTAAGTGTTGGCATATGAATTCGCAACGATGGGTTCTTTACATGATATCCTACATGGTCGAAAAGGTGTCCAAGGTGCCCAGCCAGGGCCTGTCCTTGACTGGATGCAACGTGTGAAGATTGCTGTGGAAGTCCGCTTAGCAGAGGCAACAGCTGGAGACATATTTGAAGGTGGCGGCTTGCGTGGCATGAAAAAGTTTTTTTTTAAAAAAAAGAAATTTTCGAATATTAAGTAGGAAATAAGGAGGCGCAGTATTTCAAATTGGGAAAATGCGATTTTTGGGCTGCAAAAGGCGAAGGAGCCCGATTCTCTTGCGGGAAAGAAAGGGGAAAAAACCAGAAACGCAGAGAGGAGGGGAGAGATATGCAGAAACGGGGAGAGAAGAAAAAAAAACCAGAGTTGAAAATTTACAGAATATTTCATTTTGTGAGGATGACTTCTGTTCAAGCCTTGTAGGGATTTGAAATACAGAGGAAAGGAAGCACTATCGAATGAGATGATCTTCAAAAATCTCACAAAATACAAGGGAAATGATGAATTTGGCGCATACTGCAGTGAAGCAGAACATGGAAAAGCGAAAATCATAAATTTGCTTCCTTTTTTTTTACTCTGAGATAAGTAATATATTTGGTTTTTTTTTTTGTTACTTACGATTTTCAAAAATCGTATAGCCCTTGGATAAATACACTACCCCTTTAAAGCTTTTGGGTAAGGCTTTGGGTAAGTTTTTTTTTGTTGTTTTGGAGAATCTTGGAATAAGAAAGCATCAAAATACAAAGAGAATCCTGGGACTTGGATTTTATTTTCTACTCGGTTGGATTTTGGAATGCTAGACATGGAGTTTTCTAAAATCACATGAATATGTTGTACATATGCCATATGTCATCTTTTGCTTTGTGAGTTGTTGGAATCTGAAAGCAGGTTTTCACGAGATCAAGAGACACCTTGAAATGATGGAATTGGCATTATATGAAATATGTGATGTGAATGGTCACATGTATATGGAAATCTTTTGTAGATTGTATTATGCCTACATGTGATATGTTTGAAGCATTTGGAAAAAGAATCAGGAGATTTATGCTTGGAACTGGTCATGCTCTTGATACACAATTTATGTGCAATCATCAAGCTGAATTTAGGAAATGATTGAAGTGAATTGGCACATGTATATGTCATCAAAAATGGAGATGTCTTATGCTCCTTGAAGAGTTATGTGTTTGTGTTTCCTTGCTGGGATTAGAAGCTACTCTCACAGCTAGAAGTCTCGCACTTTCCCAGCGACACCGCACACGTCACGACAGGCTTTTTGGTGAACCCGACGTGAAACTACTGGGGTGAGAGTGTGGAAAAATACACAGGGAAGCTATGGCTGAGAATCCTGAGGGACAAGGGGTTCATTTTGACCCCGGGGTTATGCAAATGTTTATGTTTACTATGTATATGCAATAGCAGCAAGCTGCTGAGAGGGGGCAAATTTCCACGACTAAAGCACTGCAATCAATTGTGAAAAAGGTGGATCAATTTGATGGTAAGGACATCACAAAGTACCTGCACAATTACACAAAGGAAATGGAGCTAAACAGGGTGACTGAGGAGGATATGGTTCGAAGCTTTGAGCTGGTATGTGTTCCTGAAATAAGAGAGTGCATAAGAGGATTACAGGCAGCACATGGTGGCAGAAATTGGGAGGAGTTCAAGCTTGCTTTGAAGGATGAATATTTCATGGAGGATTCCGAGCGGGTGACCAAACGAACTTTCTTGGAATGGGTCACAAAACCCAAAATGGGAATTTCTGCCACAGAGCTGCTAAGAGAGTTTGAGAAGCGCTATGCCCAGCTACTGTCAAGGATTGAGCGCACAACTTTGGATAGGGAAAAAATAGAGCTCTTCTTACAAGTAGCTGGGAAAGATCTCCAAGAAAAACTGGAAATCCTCCTTGAGGATAAGGATACAGAGCAGGGACTAAAGAGTGATTGGAATGATGTCAAGGATGCGGTCACCATGTTAGCAAAGCGGCAGCGAAGGAGGGATAAAATGGTGATGAGCTCGGCAACTCCTATAACTGCTGTTACCCCTGAGAACCTACCAAAACCAGCTGCTGCAAACCCAAAGGTAGAAGGGCCGATGGATGAGCTTATTAAGGGCATGCGAGATCTAAAACTGAAGATGTCCAGGATTGAGGAAAAAGGGCTACCATTAGGGCAGGCTTCTATGCAAATGCCTCAAAGCAAAGAAGGGTTTACATTCAGATGTATATGGTGTGATGACCCAAAACATGCAAAGAAAGACTGTGCTAGCTATAAAGAAGCCCTCAGAAATCAACTTGTGTTTTTCAAAGATGGGAAAATCCACCTTACAGAGACTGGTCTTCCATTAAGCACAAACTTTGGAAAAGGAGGGATGAAAAAGCTGGTTGAAGACATGGTCGCTGGATATGCCATCTCTATGGTTGAGGCAGCAACAAATGGGTTAAAGGTTGGTCAATCAAAGCAGGAATCTGAGAATGATGAAGATTATGAGAATGAAGATTTTTGGCCATCAACAATGGAGCTAATTGCGTCAAAGAAGGTGTCTAAGCAGGCTTTGCATGAGGCAGGTGACTGTATACGTCTTGAGACTGGCTGGGAAGAGCCTGTGGATTCTTTATCTGTTCATGCCTACATTGCAAAATGCCAGAATAATGAGGCACAGGTAGAGGAAAAGCGTAAGAGGGAAAATGAGGAAGGAGGGCCATCAAAAAGGGTCACCCCCGTGGTAGTGAATAGAAGGATCCTGGGCCATCACATATGCCTCCGCCGCATAGTAAACCTCCACAGGAAGTATCAATGGAAGAAGTGCTAGCAAAAATGAAGCATGAGAGAGAGAAGGGTAAAGGGAAATATGCCTTGTGGGCTGACCGTACAACTCATAGCTCAGTGAGACAGGATACATGCCTGCAGAATTAATGTATGGTCAGAAGCCAGTAATGCCAGTTGAAGAAGTAGTTCCAACTTGGAATGTATTACCCTAGGTGGAAGGCTTGAACAAGGAAGACCTCCTTGCATTGCGAATAAGGCAGTTGGAGAGGAGGCCTGAAGATGTAGAGCTTGCTAAAGCTCGTTTGAAAGATGCAAGGTTGAAAAATAAAGAAAGATTTGATAGAAGACACAGACTCCGGCCAAATCCTATTGAAGAAGGTGATTGGGTCCTAATGTATGATAGTAGCCTTGACAACCAGTTCACTGTTCAAAGAAAGTTTGCAAAAAGATGGTTTGGCCCTTACATTGTCAAGCATGTGCATGGAAATGCCACGTATACCCTGTGTGATCTTGATGGAACAGAGATAAAGAATCTTGTAGCAGGCAAAAGGATCAAGATGTTTAAAAGAAGGCATGACAATGATCATTTTGATTCACAGGAGACTCAGGATGAGAGGCTTGACAGTGATAATATGGATATGGTTGAAGAGGAAGAGGATGATCTCCCTGATAATGTAGAAGATGAAGACGACATCCAGATATATGTGGATCTTGATGATGATTTGGCACATACCAGAGGATGTGCAGGTTCAGAGGGGGTGGATGTCGTGCCATGGCACGTCGATGGTGTGAAACCATGCATATGAGGCCATTAAATGCAAATCCAGATGCATGGGATTAAGTGCCATGACTTGAGTCATTATATGATGCCTAAGTACATATGTTCATATTGTAAATGAGGTTCAAAAAGACGAGCTGAGGCTGAGTCAGGTCTCGAAGCCTCTATACATAAGTGTGGTGTGAATCATGGAATTTTTATGCTTATGGTAGACCTAGTAGTAGGGAACACCCTTCTCAACATGTATGGGAAATGTGAGAGCATGTATGATGTAAGGATTGGTTTTGAAAGAATGACTTTTCAAGATATCATGTTTTGGAATGCCATGATTTCTGTTCTTACTCGGAATGAGCAGAACAAGGAGGCTCTGGGTTTGTATGATGAGATGCAAGTTGAAGGCATTAGACCTAACAACATTACATTTGTATGTGCACTTAATGCATGTGCAAGCTTAGCAGCATTAGAGCAAGGGCAGAGAAATTCTAACCCAAAACCTTCATTTCAGAGTTCGTGGCTTTAAGGTAGGATCTGTGTGCCGTCCCTTCGTTTTGTCAATGCTTACCATTGCAGCAGTGGATGAAGGCCCTTCTTGTTTGATTGACTAAGTCATGTCCCCTTGTCAATGCTAGTTTGCCCTGTTTCGCAGCCCACCATCGCTATGTATCTGAACCTCCGACTCTCTCTCTCTCTGATTCAATAGAACTAGGCAGGTTTTGTTTGTGAAATGCATGATTCTTAAACCCTTTGGTTAATCTCTTGAAATGGCGAGTTGTTTCTGCTGCCCTGGTGAAGAAGAGCACTTCAAGTCTTTGGACAATCCTTATAGTACTACACCCAATGGTTATATGGGTGCCCAAAAGGCCAATCCAGTAGTCCGAAACCCGGTTACACAAACCATCCAGCCAATAGAAGCACCAGCTATATCATTGGATGAATCGAGAGAGGCAACTGAAAATTTTGGAGCAAATGCATTGATAAGCGAAGATGCATATGGGCGGGTTTACTTTGCAAAGCTGAATAATGGCAGATCTGTGGCAGTTAAAAAACTTGATGTCGGCAATCAGCAGGAGCCCGACAATGAGTTTTTAGCTTAGGGGTCTAGAGTTTCAAGCCTGAGGAATGAAAATGTGGCAGAGCTTATTGGATACTTCATTGATGGCAATCTACAAGTGTTGGCATATGAATTCGCAACGATGGGTTCTTTACATGATATCCTACATGGTCGAAAAGGTGTCCAAGGTGCCAGGGCCTCTGTCCTTGACTGGATGCAACGTGTGAAGATTGCTGTGGAAGTCCGCTTAGCAGAGGCAATAGCTGGAGACATATTTGAAGGTGGCGGCTTGCGTGGCATGAAAAAGTTTTTTTTAAAAAAAAAGAAATTTTCGAATATTAAGCAGGAAATAAGGAGGCGCAGTATTTCAAACTGGGAAAATGCGATTTTTGGGCTGCAAAAGGCGAAGGAGCCCGATTCTCTTGCGGGAAAGAAAGGGGAAAAACCAGAAACGCAGAGAGGAGGGGAGAGATATGCAGAAACGGGGAGAGAAGAAAAAAAAACCAGAGTTGAAAATTTACAGAATATTTCATTTTGTGAGGATGACTTCTGTTCAAGCCTTGTAGGGATTTGAAATACAGAGGAAAGGAAGCACTATCGAATGAGATGATCTTCAAAAATCTCACAAAATACAAGGGAAATGATGAATTTGGCGCATACTGCAGTGAAGCAGAACGTGGAAAAGCGAAAATCATAAATTCGCTTCCTTTTTTTTAACTCTGAGATAAGTAATATATTTGGTTTTTTTTTGTTACGATTTTCAAAAATCATATAGCCCTTGGATAAATACACTACCCCTTTAAAGCTTTTGGGTAAGGCTTTGGGTAAGTTTTTTTTTTTTATTGTTTTGGAGAATCTTGGAATAAGAAAGCATCAAAATACAAAGAGAATCCTGGGACTTGGATTTTATTTTCTACTCGGTTGGATTTTGGAATGCTAGACATGGAGTTTTCTAAAATCACATGAATATGTTGTGCATATGCCATATGTCATCTTTTGCTTTGTGAGTTGTTGGAATCTGAAAGCAGGTTTTCACGAGATCAAGAGACACCTTGAAATGATGGAATTGGCATTATATGAAATATGTGATGTGAATGGTCACATGTATATGGAAATCTTTTGTAGATTATATTATGCCTACATGTGATATGTTTGAAGCATTTGGAAAAAGAATCAGGAGATCTATGCTTGGAACTGGTCATGCTCTTGATACACAATTTATGTGCAATCATCAAGCTGAATTTAGGAAATGATTGAAGTGAATTGGCACATGTATATGTCATAAAAAATGGAGATGTCTTACGCTCCTTGAAGAGTTATGTGTTTGTGTTTCCTTGCTGGGATTAGAAGCTACTCTCACAGCTAGAAGTCTCGCACTTTCCCAGCGACACCGCACACGTCACGACAACGGGCTTATGGAAGTGTAAAAAGTTCTTCTATCTTTACTGTATATGTTCCAAGAATGAATAAAGTTAAAATCTTTGTTCTTGTCTTGAGTCTTGCTCTCTTTGAGACTTTTCTTGGTGGTTAATCTTAATTAAAAATTTTCTCTCAGTCTCATATTCGTGCATCTTGCGAAATTACCCCCAGTTTGCGAGATGAGGACATCTCGCATTTTTCAATTGGGAGAGAATGTAAAATTCCTCCCCAGCCTCTCAAAATGTCCAGCATATTCCGCTGTAATAAATTCCCTCTTAAGAAATGTAAGAGATCTTGTCTCTACCTGTTTTGACATAGAGAGAGAAAATATTCTAGAGAGAGAATATTCAGATTTTGAATATTTTTAGATAGAAAAATTTCTCATATTATTAAAATGAATTCCCCTGAAACAGAAATTCAAAAAGAACTTGCAATTGAAATTTATTGGAAATGGGTATAAAAGACCTTAGCCTAAGGGTCTAGATTTTCAGAAATTTTTGGATTATGGTCCAATTAAGGTTCCTATGGGCCAATAGCATCAATCCATGTGTAGGGAGGAGATAAATCCAATTTGTAAAAGAAGATACCCAAAAATGAGTAAATGCTCACATAAGATGAAGAGTTGACTATGTACAAGGTTTATTAGTAAGAAACTATGAGTAATATCAAAAATATGAGATATTTTGGGTATCCAAAAATGAGTAAATGCTCACATAAGATGAAGAGTTGAAAATGTACAAGGTTTATTAGTAAAAAACTATGAGCAATATTAAAAATATGAGATATTTTGGGTATAATGATTCCATTTTGACACATATGTAAGGAAGGGGAGTCCATTAAAGGAGGTGCATATTTCACATGCTTGAATGAGTTTTAAACTCATAAAAATTGTGATATTTTTATCTCTCCTCTCTCTTGAATCAAACCAAATCAAAATGGAACCAAACCGAATAAAAAAGGAACCAAACTAGATCCAAATCTAGTCCAAATTCAACCAAACTGAATCTGGAAAATTCTAAAATTCAGTTAGCTTTGGTTAGAGCTTCCCTCTCCTATAAATAGAACATGAGTCCTTTGAAAAAAAGGAGGAGAATTTTACTATACTAAAGTTATGTTGAAATAATGCTAATTTCTACTATTCTCTAAAATTCTCTCCAAATTGAAGAAATTGGAGCTTCCCTCTTTCTTCAATCCCCATTGGTGACTCCATCAACATGCTAAACCAATTGATTGGTTGGGGGCCTCTATCGTGAACAAAGAATCAAGCAATCTATAAGGTAATTAGTGAATTTTGATCATTTTCTATAATTTCTCAATGTTTCTCTCTTCTCAACCCCTCTCAAGCTTGAGAAGCTTAATTGGAATGGTTTTTGAATGCTATTGAAGTTAATTGATGAATGGTAGTACTTGAATTACATAAATTTTTATTTATGCTTAATTCTAATGGTTTTTATATAATTTTTCTCTCTCTCACTCAAAGAATGGTCATTCTCATGACCTATTCTCAATCCAAGTGAAGCTTTTCATAAAGCTTTTCCCTAATTTAAGATTAATCTATGCTTGAGGCCAAATTAATGGCTTTTTTCTATGCTTTTAGTTTATGTATTTCTTGAATATTGATGATTCAATCCATTATGGGTTAATGATCCAATTAGGGATCATTCTAATCATTCTCTTAATGATAAGCTTTATCCTTCAAAATAATTTGAGATTTATCAGTCATAGCAGCGGAGCTATGGCAAAATTTTTATAAAAATTACACATAAAATAATTTCATTCAAAGCATGAAAAGAGGACTTCCTACCATATTCTAGGAATTATCATTCTAGATTAATTGAAAGATATTCATTGTAATCATAGAGAAATTGATTTTTATATTATGCTTAATTGGATTTCATGCATAGAGGTATGCATAAAAGATTATTATTTTAATGTAAAAGTGTTACTTTTATCATAATTGGATTTCATGCATAGAGGTCTGCATAAAAGACTATTATTTTAATGTAAAAGTGTTACTTTTATCATATTTGAATTTCATGCATAGAGGTATGCATAAAAGTTGATTATTTTATCATAAAAGTGTTACTTTTATCATATTTGAATTTCATGCATAGAGGTATCCATAAAAGATGATTATTTTATCATAAAAGTGTTACTTTTATCATATTTGAATTTCATGCATAGAGGTATGCATAAAAGATGATTATTTTATCATAAAAGTGTTACTTTTATCATATTTGAATTTCATGCATAGAGGTATGCATAAAAGTTGATTATTTTATCATAAAAGTGTTACTTTTATCATATTTGAATTTCATGCATAGAGGTATGCATAAAAGTTGATTATTTTATCATAAAAGTGTTACTTTTATCATATTTGAATTTCATGCATAGAGGTATGCATAAAAGTTGATTATTTTATTATAAAAGTGTTACGTTTATCACAATTGAATTTCATGCATAGAAGTATGCATAAAAGTTGATTATTTTACTATAAAAGTGTTACTTTTATCATATTTGGAGTTCATGCATAGAGGTATGCATAAAAGATATTCTTTTTATACTAAAAGTGTGATTTTCATCATAAATGGATTTTATGCATAACTTAGATGCATAAGAGAAATTCTTTTATTCTAAAAGTGTAATTCCTACCAAATTGAATTTATGCATAAGAAGATGCATAAAAGATTGATTTTTAATTCAAAAGTGTCATTCTCATCTAAATTGAATTTATGCATAGGAAAATGCATAAAAGATTGAAATTTAATTCAAAAGTGTCATTTTCATTTAAAAAGAATTTATGCATAGGAATATGCATAAAAGATTGATTTTTACTTCGAAAGTATTAATCTCCTTAAATAGAATTTATGCATAAATAAATGTGTAAAAAAATCTTATATCAAATATAAGAATTCTCTTGTATTCTATAAATAGATATGAGATGTGATAGGATGTGATAAGAGGTGTATAAGGTGTATAAGATGTGATAAGAGGTGTATAAGGTGTATAAGATGTGATAAGAGGTGTATAAGATGTGATAAGAGGTGATAAGATGCTTATGAAATAAGTTAGGAGGTGATAAGATGAATTAAGATGTGATAAGATGTGTATGGGATGAGGTAAGAAGTGTATGTGATAGGATAAGATGTATATGGGTTGTGATAGGGCGAGAATGGATGTGATGTAAAAGATTAGATGTGAAGGCATATGGGGTTATATGAATGGGAATGTGGAAATGGATGTATGTATGTGGATGTGTGGATGTGGAGATGGGAGTGTGGATGTATGAATGTGAAAATGGATGTATGCATGAAGATGTATATGCATAGATGTGAATGTGGATGTAGATGTGGATGTATAGATGTGAATGGGAATGTGGATGTGGATGTAGATGTGGATGTATAGATGTGAATGTGGAATGTGGATGTGGATGTGGATGTAGATGTGGATGTATAGATGTGAATGGAAATGTGGATGTGGATGTATGTGAATGTGGATGTAGATGTGGATGTATAGATGTGAATGTGGAATGTGGATGTGGATATATGTATGTATGTGGATGTAGATGTGGATGTATAGATGTGAATGGGAATGTGGATGTGGATGTATGTATGTATGTGGATATGGATGTATAAATGAGGACGTGATAGTGGATGTATGCATGTGGATGTGGATGTATGGATGTGGATATGGATGTGTATGTATGAATGTGGATATGGGATGTGGATGTATAAATGAGGATGTGAAAATGGAGGTAAGCATGTAGATGTGGATGTATGGATGTGAATGTGGATGTGGATGTGGATGTATGGATGTGGATATGGATGTGTATATATGAATGTGGATATGGGATGTGGATGTATAAATGAGGATGTAAAAATGGATGTATGCATGTAGATGTGGATGTATGGATGTGAATGTGAATGTGTATGTGAATTAATGTGTCGTCGATATGAGGAAATGGATGAGAATGAGTACACATTGAATGGAATGTGGAATAAGTAATGTGGACTAAGGAGGGATAATGTGGAAAGACGAGAGTTCGATTTAGAAACTGTATTTTGTGACTGTTTGTAAATGACTATTTTATGTCAAGAATGCTGGGGAAGCATTTTGACCGTCTTGTGGATTAAGGTCATGAAGACCTAACTGTTAAAGTTGCAACTGCTGGACGGAGAGTCAATGGAGGACGTCTCGCGTAGCAAGGCCGACCGAGGTCTTGACCAGCCTCGGTTCGATTTAAATGGTGAGCTTCCGGTATGGTGGATGAGGGACCAAGGAAGCGGCCTATGAGTGAAGCGCTAGGTCACCTGCAAAGGATCCTAGAGGGTGCTGACCATACGGTGCTCGGGCTCTGGGTCGCCGAAGATACCCACACGTGCGTCGTGGAAGATATTGGAACAAGGAATAAGAGTTGTTTTCTGAAACCGGGCATGGATCTGGTTGATTGACCTTGCTGGTCCTCAATGGATGAGTCCATGGCTCTTTTATATGGATCTGTGAGTTGATCTTGCTGATCTTCCACGGAGATTCCATTCTATTATATGAATATATTGCCGGTTACTATGAGCTAGGAACTATGGAAAAGGCCCTTGAGTGAACAGGTGGTGAGCGTTCTGGTTGCCAATGATGCCATAAGTATATCGATGAATGAATGATTGGAAATAAGGATTCAACCAGAGACTGAGGATTGTCATCAGTGACATAATGGTTTCATTAAAGAATTGTTTTAAAGTTAGCTGATGCTAAGAAAAAGGCAATTTCATATTGGGTGTGTAAGTGGTGTGACTAGTTTTATGTTTGCATGAACTTCCGGCTAGGGGGCCTTGGAACTCTTTTCCTTGGTACCCGGGACAAAACCTAACCAAATTCTTAATTGGATCCCATCACTACAGTGGTTGGGCGGTTGGCTAACCCATGGGACTAGATGGGGTTAGGCTGGACTGATGGATCCGTAAACCGAGACTCAATTTCTGTTATTACGATAGATAAAGTAAATCTCGGATAGTAATTGTTCTATGGATAGGAATCAACGGCTGTGCCTCTTTATGGGGAAAAAAGCCTTGATCCCAATGATCCAAGTGCAAGTTTCTTCCTTGATCTGACCGAGTATCTTTATAGGTGCAGTCGGATCAGCTTGATCAGTAATGGTCTAGACTACGTTAGAGTAAAAAGTTATTCTGGTGGAATCGCCCGTGCTTTTCGGGTAAAGGAAGTTTTTTCGGGTTCGGTTTTGGAAAAATCGACGGATTAGTCTCTTGTCCGGATATCCGTGGGCGAGGCCCCAAGTGTGGGACCCTGCCCCGCGTAAGAAATGCTACTTCTGCTGCTAGCATCCCGAATCCCTTGCGTGGTAGGGACAGGGATCTCACAAAAAGACAAGTTCAAGGATTGAGCAGGTTCGGTTTAATCCTTATGGTTGTTATGTTGAAGACTTTAAAGACAAGTGCAGGTTGGTTGCAAAAGGCAACAGAGTGGGCAGAATGTTTACATTGAATGTAAACATGCCTAAAGTGAGTGCTGCGATGTTTGCAAATGGTTCAAGATTTGTTGCAGACACAAACATTTAGCATAAAAGAATTGGACATGTGAATGTGCAGACTAAAGGAATTGTGACAGGGCTACCAAAGTTTAAAGTTGAAGGTATGTAGAAAATATGTGAAGCATGCCAATTTGTAAAGCAAACAAAGCATGTATTTCCACGTAACAGAAATGTGAGCAGAAATGCACTAGATGTTGTGCATTCAGATGTATGGGGTCCTACGAAGACCATGTCTATGGGAGGCTGCAGGTATTATGTGACATTTATTGATGACCACACAAGGAAAGTGTAGGTATACTTCATGAAGGAGAAGGGTGAGGTGTTCACTCATTTTCACAAGGAAAGTGTGGGTATACTTCATGAATGAGAAGGGTGAGGTGTTCACTCATTTTCAGAATTTCAGAGTTATGGTTAAAAAGCAAACAGGAAAATATGTAAAGTGCCTAAGGTCAGATGGAGGGGGAGAGTACTTCTCTAATGAGTTCTCTGAATTTTTGAAGAAGAATGGTATTCGGAGACAGTTTACATGCAGATACACTCCGCAGCAAAATGGAGTTGCTGAGCGGAAAAACAGGCACATTGGTAAGATTGTGCGAGCATTGATGGGAGAGAAGAATATGCCGCATAGCTATTGGGCTGAGGCTGTTTCAAAAGCAGTTTACATCATGAACAGGACTCCAACTGCAGCCATACATGATGTAGCTCCAGAGGAGAGGTTCACTAGCAGAAAACCTGATTTGTCTCATCTGAAAGTCTTTGGATGCATTGCATATGTGCATGTGCCAGATGAACTGAGAACTAAGCTGGATCCAAAAGCTGAAAAATGTGTGTTTATTGGGTATTCCCTTGAGCAAAAGGGATACAGGTGTTATAACCCTGCTACACGTGAGTTGAGGGTAAGCAGGGATGTTGTTTTTGAGGATGAGATGAGCAGCTGGTATGCTACTATAAAAGAAGCTGTGTGGGGGCTGATGTGAGTGGAAATGTGGTTGCACAGAATGAAAGTCAGCAATCACAGTCTTTGAGTGGACTAGGAGAGTCCTCATCTAGTGGTTCAGTTGATAGACCATGGAGTGGCAGGCTACGTCATAATACCAGTCGTCCTGCAAATGTGATTAGTACATCACATAAAGGCAAAGAGAAAGTGGTTGAGTCCCTTAGTATGCCTGACATTTCTATAGGGCATTCTCATGTTGATGGAGAGTCTAGTGGCTCAGAGATGAGTCTTGATGAGGATCTTAGGATATCAGCTATGAGAACACCTGGTGTAAAGAAGGCTATGGAAGCCATGAATGCAAAGCTGCGAAGATCTGGGAGAGTGAAGAATCCTGTGCAGAGGTTTACCTATGATGGTTATGTGACACATCACTATGCATACATGGCAAAAGTTGTGCACGTTGTAGAGCCCACATGCATTGATGAGGCTGTTGGAAATGTGTATTGGGAGAAAGCTATGGATGAGGAGATGGATGCACTATATGGAAATGAGACTTGGGATTTAGTGCAATTGCTTGAAGGCAAGAAAGCCATTGGATGCAAGCGGGTGTACAAAGTAAAACATAACAGTGATGGAAGCATAAGCAGGTACAAGGCTAGATTGGTAGCCAAAGGATATGCACAAACATATGGCATTGATTATGAGGAAACTTTCAGCCCAGTTGCCAAGATGGCAACAGTGAGAGTTGTGATAGCAGTGGCTATGTCAAAGCAATGGTCTTTACATCAGATGGATGTAAAGAATGCATTCTTGCATGGGGATTTGCAGGAAGAGGTGTATATGTTGCAGCCACCTAGTTATGAGGATGTGAGTCACCCCGAGCATGTTTGTGTTAAAATTACAGCAATGTGATGAGCTATGGTGGATCAAATGCTAGAATCAACATCATTAACAAAGTGATTAATGATAATTAAGATGTGATTGGTGAGTAATTAACTAATAGCTTAATGTACACATGGATAATCAAAAACCAGCAAGTTCTCATTAGACCAATGCCTCAATTTATAGAGTTTACATCCAAGCATCTAATCCCACTGATTTCTCCTTGATTCACTCCACCTCTTTTACTTGATTCTCTCTACCTCTCCCAGAATATCTCCATACTTCCTAAATCTTCTCATGCTACCCTTTATTCTCTCCCAGTAGATTCTTCTCACATTTTCATGGGTTCTCTCACATTTACAGATTCTCTTTTATAGCCTCTAGCCAAGGGCTTGTTCCCGCACACACCCTATTCACTTGTATATTTCAACACCTCCCCTCAAGTGAATACTCATAGCACACCTGGACCCTATACCAAGTTTCCCTCTTACTTGATAGTCCACAACCAGTGCCTAGCACACCTCCCCTCAAGTGAACTTAGCACACCTGGACCCTGTACCAAGTTTCTCTCTTACTTGATAGTCCACGACCAGTGCCTCAAGTCCCTAAACTCATAGTCCTTAACACTCTCTCTCTCTATGTGTCCAAGGCTACTACAAATGCCCGTGACCTTGACTAAAGTGCTCACACATACATCTACCATGTGGCCTACATCATCGGTGGCTCAGAGGTGGTTTTACTTTATTGGGGCAGGTTACATTGGGTTGTGGGGTTTCTCTCTCTCTCTCTCTCTCAGAGATTTTCACATGGCTCCTCACTCTTTGGAGCCTCACATCTTCTCTCGTCTTTAGTCTTCTTATCGTGGCAGCTTCTCTTTACGCGTCTGTCTATTTTTTCAGTCTTCTTGTTGTGGCAGCTTCTCTTCTCGTGTCCATGTCTTCCTTCAATGCTTCCTCTAGCTTTTCTTCTTGGTGTGGATCTTCCTCTTGGAAAGAGATATTCTTCTTCTTCCATGGCTGGGGCCATGAGCTTGTCCGTCTCAGTTCTTCTTGCTCCATGTGAGCAACATGTTCAAATGTTTTGTTGGCAGTTCTTTTGGGCTTTTGATGTTTATCTTGTATCATTATGCAATGCAAACCCAAATCTATGTGGGAGGTCTTACATCTTGCCTTATTCTAGACAAGGACAGTGTCTGATCCCATTTTTACACTGATGTAATGTGCCCAATACATAATGCATATAGCATTCATTCTTATGCACATTCCCAAATGCAACTGGCTGTGAAAAATCTTGAATTTGAGTGTGATTTACAGGCATTAACCAAGGGTTAAAAATGCAAAATGATGATTACCACAAATTTATCAGCATAATTTTACCAAAAATTACATTAAATCAAGGGTAACCAATTTGTACACGGAATGGTTGGAGTATCAAACCATCTCCGAATTACAATCTAAAGTTATAGGGATCTGTATCAGATACCTAATGGTTAATTTGAACCCTCAATTGCACCAAAATATAGTTTTTTTAGCATTGATTAATCATTGATTAGCAAATTAATCCTCTATTTTGTGTGCAAAAAATAGAGTATGTGGG
This sequence comes from Cibotium barometz, assembly GCF_041138505.1. Classification (NCBI taxonomy): domain Eukaryota; kingdom Viridiplantae; phylum Streptophyta; class Polypodiopsida; order Cyatheales; family Cibotiaceae; genus Cibotium; species Cibotium barometz. The sequence goes on from NC_141100.1 coordinate 15,805,117, forward strand.
GAGCCCAGATCTGAGGCCTTACAGTTCAAATGAGCTCAAATCCTTTCCAGGCCATCAATAGCAATTAGTCTAGTAGAGGATTAAGCTAAGAAACACAAGATTTGACCAAACATTGAATGCTTATCTCTGTTTTACCAAAGTCACCTGCATATTTGATGAAGAGCTTGGATCTCACTGTAGACTTGATCAAATCAAATTCTGACTTCACCAGCTTGTAGAGCATGCTTGAAAACCCTTGGAGCTAAGAGAAATTAGGCTGATTTGATTTGATGAAGTAAAAATCTTTGATTTGCTGCAGAAAAACGGTGCCCACTAATCAGTGAAAATTGGCTGCGTTTCTTGGCGGTTTGCGCTTCTAATTGGCTTGGCTGGAGCACACTGAAGTAGCTATCTATGGCTAGAGTGGCTTGAGCTAATGTTGAGCCTACAAGGAGAGGGAGCTCCTCCACTAGCTGGGGGTACAGAAGGCTTCTTGAAAATAACTAAAAAAATTGATTATTTCCTAATTATCTACTAATCTTGATTAACTAGATAATGGGCTCATAAACTTGATGGATTCTAGGCTAGGCTTTGATACCATGTTAAAATTACAGCAATGTGATGAGCTATGGTGGATCAAATGCTAGAATCAACATCATTAACAAAGTGATTAGATGATAATTAAGACGTGATTAGTGAGTAATTAACTAATAGCTTAATATAAGCATGGATAATTAAAAACCAGCAAGTTCTCATTAGGCCAATGCCTCAATTTATAGAGTTTACATCCAAGCATCTAATCCCACTGATTTCTCCTTGATTCACTCCACCTCTCCCAGAATATCTCCACACTTCCTAAATCTTCTCATGCTACCCTTTATTCTCTCCTAGTAGATAGTACATCTGCAAGGTACTTCACTTTGCCATCCTGCATAGACCATGGCACATCTCCAACATGGGCAATTGGATGAGCAGTGTCATCCCTTGTTTCCACAAAACCTGGTCTTTCAAGGTTTTTCATCTCCTTGAACCACTCCCCATGACTTGCCATGTGGTTCGAAGCACCTAAATCAACATACCATACATCATCTTTATGTGTTGCTTCAACCTTTTTAGACATGGCATTAAAACGACATGCTGCATAACAAATAACCTTTCATTATCCTCATTGTTTCTGCTCGAGGATGTATAGTTGTTTTGCTGCAATTTCCCATTTTGCATGTCAGCTTGCTTCTTATAACAATCTGCTTGCACATGTCCAGGCTTACCACAATAAACGCATCCACGTGTATCGTTATACTGCCTTTGCCAATTTCCATGACCTCTTTGACTCCCCCTGCCTCTGAATTGGCCTCTTCCACACCTGCGTGTTGTTGTTGTTGTGAATTCTGGGACTGTTGTTGTTACTGTTGGGAGTGGCCATAATTCTGATTACCTATTCGGCCACCTCCTCTACCGCGTCCACGGCCTCCTCTACCTCGTCCTCTTCCTGAACTTGTGTAGAAGGCATGTTGCTCTGAACTGTTTTTGTTTTGTGAAGGCTGTTGGTCTTCACCACCCAAGCTCTTCTCTTCTATGATCAACATAGACACCAAATCTATGAAATTGGGAATGTTTTCCCGAGTCTGAATAGACGTCATCTTGAACGCCTTGTATTGTGGCCCGAGACCATGTAGACAGACTTCCACCTTATCATCATCATCTACTGAAACGCCAATAGATGCCATAATACCCTTGATCTTCAATGTGCATAGTCATTCACAGACATACTCTTTTTCTTCACAGTATGAAGTTCATTCTTCAATTGTATCTTTCGTGCCTTGGTATTCGTTTCATAGTGTAAGGTCCCTCCCAAGCCATGTATGTATGTGTCTCTTTTAATATAGATTTCAAGAAGAAAAGAGAGTGCACTTAGAGAAGAGTGAGACAATAAGGCTAGAAACATTAGGAAAGTGTTAGAATAAAAATATTAGCTCAAAAAATCCTAAAAGAAATAAGAACATAAGAATAGTTCTATTAAGAGATAAGTATCCTCAAAAATAGAATTTCGAATTTAGGTGATAAGAGGTCATATTTAGAGTACTTTTACACATTTAGAGTCCATGCATACTAAAAATATGGAAAACAACACGTTTCTAAAGATGGCGTATTTGTAGCTATATACAGACGTTTTTGCCTATTCTACCTGCGCAAGCTTGTAGACCAAATGCCTTCCCGTTCTTTTGAGTGGCTACATGACTATATTCTGAGTTTTTATCAGAGAGTTATGGCCGAAACAATTTGCTGTTTCTGTCAGGGTCTGTGTACACAGAGAAAACTGTGAGAAGGCAGCAAGTAGCCTCAAGGTAATCCTAGAGTTTGAGATGCATATATCCCTTCATTCTTATCTAATATCTCAGAAAATAAGCTTAGATTGCTATGGTCCTTCGGAGGAAGAGACCAAAACTCCATAGCTTTTCTTTTAGAGAAAGAATAGTATGCTGTAGTCTTGTAAGAGAAGGCTATTTTGCCATAGACCTTAAAAAGAGAGAAGAGTCACAGTATGAGTAAGAGAAGATAAAGCTTGGAGATTATTGGATGATTTCAATCAAAGGACAAGGTATTAGAAGACTCTATTCTCATATGTCAAGTTCTAAAGCTCTTGTTAACGAGCAAAGGCAACGATAAACGACAAATTTCTATAAGGTATATACATATTTTGTTTTTCAATTATATATCATTCTTAGGGGTTGAGATATGGCCCCAGCTTCTCTATTAATTATTAATAGTGATTTATTTGATTGATCTACTATTTAAAGTTTGTATTCTTTTAATATGCCTTAATAAAGAATGTCTTATTGCAATCTCAAGTTGAAATGTTGTGAAAAGGATTGTTTTCTTAAGAAGGTAACATGGATTCTAGTCCTATGGTTTAGTTGAGTAAATGGATTGTTATCTTGGTTAAATTAAGATACAGGTACAACTTCTCCCTGCCTTGACACTGCCCCGTTCTTGTGCTTGTATAGCCGGACGGTGGAGACGTTAGTAAGGCCCGGAGTTGGCCCATGGTATCCCTCATACCATTGGGAGAATGAGGTTCGCCGATTGAGGCGAGTGATTGTGATGCTACCTAGTTCTGAGGGCCCAAGCTAGTGCAGTGAATTAGCCCACCCTAATGCGCAGACATCCCTCTGAGGAGCAGGAGGATCGAGCGATGGAGCCTGAGAGGGCGACAAGCCGGCTTGAGTCCTCGCCAGCGGCCGACGATGAGGTGTATGGTCCCGTAGGGTTTTGCCCAGCATGTAGAGGCTGGAAGGCCGAATTCTAGATCATCGGTGGTATAAAGGAAAAGATTAAGAGAGCTGGTTTGGCTTGTATGGAATTGATTCATGTATGAACTTTCTTTTATATATATCTTGTCTTTGGCATGATTGTATTGTGTAAAAAAGTTGTTTTAACAAACCTTGTGTGAAAGGCCTTAATTAAGGAACATGTTTATTTATGTCAAACAGTGTGGTAGGATTAATTAGAAAACAAATTGATGTGTGAGTAGGGTGGAAAGTGGGAGGATGGAATGTCCCGACGGCACTATCCTATGGACAGGTGGACCCGATTAGTCGGGTAGCTTTCCAACAGATTAAGTGAAAGCCCTACGCTAGATAAATAGGTTCTTGGGCAACTCTATTCTAGAAGACTAGGCCAGCGGCTGTGCCTTACATAAGATGAGGAAAAAAGCGTTGCCTCTAGAAATCAAGTCTAGTAGTTGCCCAATTTATGATCAATTGCCCTATGGGTGATTTGATGTTTAGAAGATCACGCTTCCCCTGCGGGACAGAACTAGGTCTTACCTATGAATTGTATCCTTGAATCTCTGCATGGTCAAGGTGTCAATGAGTAGGAAATTTTCTCCAAGATAAGACTTAGTGGACTATCTTAAGTGTTTTCCCTATTTTGGAAGGGGGGGAACCTTACAAGTGATATCAGAGTCGATCTTAATTCCTAGGATTTGTTTTTCAAAGGTTAACTGTTAAGGGATTAAAACAAGTGATTGTTTATACATATGAGAATGAATCAATCATCTCTACTGGCCATAGAAGTGATTTGAATATCCTCACATGTTGAGACAATCATTCTATGAAATTATGCTTGTATCTTGGGGGTGCACACGCAAGATATTTGTACAATAAATTTGAGAAATTAGATTGGGGAGAAAACCTTTTGTGAGAAAAAACATAGGGTGATCAAATTAAGAATCTAGTGAGAGATTGAATAGAAGGATAGACCGAAACTTTGTTTAGAGAAATTTTCAGGATATATCTCATTAAATCGCATATTATAAATTATTAAGATTATAACTCCATTAAGGTTTGAATAGTTGATGTGTGAATCCCATCCATTGGATGCTTTACACTAGGACAATCATCCAAGATCTTGAACCCATCTCAGACAAACATGGGTCTGTGTAATTCCTAGAGGATCATGCTCTTAGATGTGTTAATCTCAAGATACTAGATGTGTAATTTTCAGAAAACTAATCATCTCAGATGTGTCAATCCTCATAATCTTTGGATGTGTCAATCCCAAGGCACCAGATGTGTAATTCTTAAAAAAGAATGAAGATCTCAGATGTATTAATCATGACTGCCTTCAAATGTGGTGCTATGATAAGCATTTAATAGTTTTGAACTTTTCATGGATATAATGAAAGAAGCAAGTTCACCCTTGCTCGTCTAAAAATTGAAAGAAATGCCGAATTAGTTGGAAGCACTGTTGTCAATCTAACCACTAGAACTAGAATCAGTTATATGAGATGCCATGAAATTACACCTTCATGAAAGGTTTTGTGCTCCAGGATTTTGTGAGGATAAAATGAATGAATTTTTGGAGTTAACCCAAGAAAGGAAGACCCTAAAAGAATACCACCAAACTTTTGTTAAACTTCTTCGATTTGCTGTAGAGAGATGGATGAGGTAACCCTTCTCCATAAATTCATTTGGAAGCTTAATCTACCTTTGAATAACCTCGTCAAGAATGCAAAACCATCCTCTATTTCAGAAGCCATAATTATAGCCAGAGACTATGATAAAGTTTTTTTATATAGAAAGTGTCGAGAAGGACATGAGTCCTTCCATGTTAGTCAAGAAGAAGTCTCCTAATTCAAGAGGAACGTCAAGCCCACCCTTGGCTACAAGGAATCATGAGCTAGAGCAAAAATTAGGTCAAGAAATAGAGATAGAAGGATTAAAGATAACCGAATTCAACAAGTATTTCTATGAGTAAATAGAAGAGGATTGGTGCAAGATTCATGTGAAGTAATGTGCATGATGAATAGAGGTATTCTACAAGACGATTCTACGATTATGAAATTGCTATCATAGGTTAGATTGCATAAAGAATTGATTCCCTTACGTTTTTTCCATGATAATTTGTTAAGTACCATATTACATGGGGGTATAGAATAAGGAATTCGAAGGTTCATATCATATAAGAGGTATATCGATGCATGAAATTAGGATAATAAGGCCAATTAACTTTAGAATAATAAATACCTTTTGGAGGCATAACAAAACGAACCAAGTACATGAAATAAAGGACTCTTTAAGAGTAATGTTTAGATAAAAGAAGATTTTTACCTAGTAGTGGGACACTAATTTGAAAGAGATAGGAGGATTTACTTAGATACTACCCCAGCTCGCGAGATGAGGACATCTCGAATCTTTTAAGTGGGGGAGATTGTAAGGTCCCTTCCAAGCCATGTATGTATGTGTCTCTTTTAATATAGATTTCAAGAAGAAAAGAGAGTGCACTTAGAGAAAAGTGAGACAATAAGGCTAGAAACATTAGGAAAGTGTTAGAATAAAAATATTAGCTCAAAAAATCCTAAAAGAAATAAGAACATAAGAATAGTTCTATTAAGAGATAAGTATCCTCAAAAATAGAATTTCGAATTTAGGTGATAAGAGGTCATATTTAGAGTACTTTTACACATTTAGAGTCCATGCATACTAAAAATATGGAAAACAACGCGTTTCTAAAGATGGCGTGTTTGTGGCTATATACAGACGTTTTTGCCTATTCTACCTGCGCAAGCTTGTAGAACAAATGCCTTCCCGTTCTTTTGAGTGGCTACATGACTATATTCTGAGTTTTTATCAGAGAGTTATGGCCGAAACAATTTGCTGTTTCTGTCAGGGTCTCTACACAGAGAAAACTGTGAGAAGGCAGTAAGTAGCCTCAAGGTAATCCTAGAGTTTGAGATGCATATATCCCTTCATTCTTATCTAATATCTCAGAAAATAAGCTTAGATTGCTATGGTCCTTCGGAGGAAGAGACCAAAACTCCATAGCTTTTCTTTTAGAGAAAGAATAGTATGCTGTAGTCTTGTAAGAGAAGGCTATTTTGCCATAGACCTTAAAAAGAGAGAAGAGTCATAGTATGAGTAAGAGAAGATAAAGCTTGGAGATTATTGGATGATTTCAATCAAAGGACAAGGTATTAGAAGACTCTATTCTCATATGTCAAGTTCTAAAGCTCTTGTTAACGAGCAAAGGCAACGATAAACGACAAATTTCTATAAGGTATATACATATTTTGTTTTTCAATTATATATCATTCTTAGGGGTTGAGGTATAGCCTCAGCTTCTCTATTAATTATTAATAGTGATTTATTTGATTGATCTACTATTTAAAGTTTGTATTCTTTTAATATGCCTTAATAAAGAATGTCTTATTGCAATCTCAAGTTGAAATGTTGTGAAAAGGATTGTTTTCTTAAGAAGGTAACATGGATTCTAGTCCCATGGTTTAGTTGAGTAAATGGATTGTTATCTTGGTTAAATTAAGATATAGGTACAACTTCTCCCTGCCTTGACGCTGCCCCGTTCTTGTGCTTGTATAGCCAGACGGTGGAGACGTTAGTAAGGCCCGGAGTTGGCCCATGGTATCCCTCATACCATTGGGAGAATGAGGTTCGCCGATTGAGGTGAGTGATTGTGATGCTGCCTAGTTCTGAGAGCCCAGGCGGGTGCGGTGAATTAGCCCACCCTAGTGCGCAGACATCCCTCTGAGGGGCGGGAGGATCGAGCGATGGAGCCTGAGAGGGCGACAGGCCGGCTTGAGTCCTCGCCAGCGGGGCTGACGATGAGGTGTATGGTCCCGTAGGGTTTGTCTAGCATGTAGAGGCTGGAAGGCCGAATTCTAGATCATCGGTGGTATAAAGGAAAAGATTAAGAGAGCTGGTTTGGCTTGTATAGAATTGATTCATGTATGAACTTTCTTTTATATATATCTTGTCTTTGGCATGATTGTATTGTGTAAAAAGGCTGTTTTAACAAACCTTGTGTGAAAAAGACCTTAATTAAGAAACATGTTTATTTATGTCAAACAGTGTGGTAGGATTAATTAGAAAACAAATTGATGCGTGAGTAGGGTGGAAAGTGGGAGGATGGAATGCCCCGACGGCACTATCCTATGGACGGGTGGACCCGATTAGTCGGGTAGCTTTCCAACAAATTAAGTGAAAGCCCTACGCTAGATAAATAGGTTCTTGGGCAACTCTATTCTAGAAGACTAGGCCAGCAGCTGTGCCTTACATAAGATGAGGAAAAAAGCGTTGCCTCTAGAAATCAAGTCTAGTAGTTGCCCAATTTATGATCAATTGCCCTATGGGTGATTTGATGTTTAGAAGATCACGCTTCCCCTGCGGGATAGAACTAGGTCTTACCTATGAATTGTATCCTTGAATCTCTGCATGGTCAAGGTGTCGATGAGTAGGAAATTTTCTCCAAGATAAGACTTAGTGGACTATCTTAAGTGTGTCCCCTATTTTGGAAGGGGGGGAACCTTACACATAGAGTTTTACCAAGGTGTCCCACGCCTCCTTGGGGAACTTGGCATCGTGTATGTGCCCAATCATGGTGTCCTGTATACTGAAAGAGAGCCAATACATAACTTTTCTGGCTCCTTGGTTCTAATCCTTGAACTCTTTCACATCTGCAGAGCAGTCGAATTGATCTCCGGTATCTCCGGTGCCTCTTCATGCTCACCTTCTATGTAGTCCCAATAGCCCTTTTTCACCATCAGGAAATTTGTCAACCTGAACCTCCAAGCATGGAAGTTGTTCTTATCAAGCTTCTCAGTAACAATCTGGTTTATGCCATCATTTGACATCTTGCCAAACACACAAATTTACTAGAAACAGCACTCTAGTTTGTCTTGCACAAACTGATGTATTTTCTGCAGCGATACTGTACTACACTCAAATGTCACAACCTGTGACCTCAATGTGCATACATACACCCAATGGCAACTATTGACCTCCTTGCAGCACACACAATGTCTGCACAACCAATCTGTCTTCCTCCAGTTCTTAAAACAGAGTTCTGTAGAGAATCGATGACTTACCCGCAGTGCTCGAAATCGCCTGCTTTTCGAAAAGCGGAGGTCCTAACGCACCCGAAACACGTTTTCGACCTAAAAATTATTGTCCAATAGGACTGTATAGTTGCCCTATAGCTTTACTCCCACGAAGAAAGCTCCTCAATCAGAGATCATTTGCCAGTGCCTCCCGTACAGCTCCCGACAAGGGTGTAGTCGCCAGCACAAATAGGGAAGAGTAGTTGAAGCTCTTATCCTCGTACCGCTTCCTGTGCTTCTCTTACTTGCAGCTCAGTCCTTAGCATGAACCACGCTCTGATACCATGAAAAGATGCAGGGGAGAAGAGAGCTTGAGCTCTTGCAAGCACACACACACTCACAAAACCCTAAAAGAGAACACACAAGGTGAGAGGCTGAAAATCTTCTTCTTCTTCACTCAATACTCAACACACCATATACAAAGATAAGAGTATACACATATGAAAAGGTACTCAACCAAATACATACTAGGGTTCTCTATAGTGTGAACCCAACTAAATGAGCTGGCGCTATAACTATGCCAGCTGTCAGTCACAGAGCCTGTCATCCCACTGGCCATATATCACCCATGATCTCACCAACCATGCCAGTGGTGTAAGTGTGGGGCCTATCCCCCAGGCGGGTCATCAGTGTGTCCAAGCCTCACTAGATGAGCTCGATATCTCAACATCTTGGTTGGTGAATATTTATGTATAGATTTCGTGATTATGAGTTCTTTGATTAAGCATTAGTTTCAGTTTATTAAGCACACTCATATTATCATTTGCTCGGGGGGTGCACTATATGGAAGCCCCTCCTACGACGTGCGTTCAAGGGGTATTTAAAAAACCCCTTATCTGTGAATTTTGAGCTAGTAAAACTACCCCTTTTTCTTTATAGACTTACGGGTTTTTTTCCAAAGTACAATTAAAATACCCCTCTTGTAATTGTATTTCTGTAAATTTACCCAATATTTTGGATAAAAAAAACCCCACCTAATGATCGCACGTGGTAAGACTTACATTTTTTGAGGTGCACCCCCCGAGATCATTTGGAACTGCATTTATGAGGATTTGAGAGAGATTTGGAGCTGCCATTCTCAATTTTGAGAGGAGGTTACATAGAAGCTGCTCACCAAGAGAGTTGCAATGGGAGTTTTGCAACATGGAAAGCCTGGTCATCATCATGGAAGCTGAAAATGGAGATTTCAGCAAGTATGAAGACTATGGAGTCTTCGGCGTCAACAAGGAAGCTGCCAAGGAGATTTGTAAAGGTATTTTGTGATTATTTGCCTCATCAATTTTTTGGTTTAATTATGAGAGATTGCTCATGAAAAGGGTTGCTATTTGATGGGATATTTGGATCCCATGGTTTTTTTCATTTGGGCAAAGAGTGTAAGAGATGCAAACTTGTCTAAGGAAGGGGCAAGAGGTTATGGGCTGAGATTATAGCTCATCTTGAGCTCAAGAAAGGGGTTGAGCTTGGTAATCTACTCATGGAAGATGAGTGAACTTGTGTGGAACCCTCAGTAGCTTCCATAGTGTTTGCACCTATGGCTTTTATGGAGAAGCTAGCAGAAAGCACCCTTGATTACATGCAAGATGGTAGCATGCATGTGGATCTCATTATAGACATTCTAATGGTCGTGGCCATACAATAGCTAAGATAACCTCATGAAGTAGGTTAAGGAGGCAAAGAGTTTTTAACTAAAAAAGTTATATAAATAGAGAGCTTGGACATCAAGCTGGCAAATGCAAACACAGCCATGTTTGTGTTAGGGAATTCTCACACAGTCACAACAGAAGAGCCGGCAGCCTAGTAGAGAGAGACACAGTGAGGAAGTGCAACGATCAGCAAAACATGAAGAAGTGACTGGGCAGACCTTGGTTTAAAGAAAATCAGGTGCAAAAAGGCACAGGCAGTAGCATTACTAAGTTACAGAGAAGGTATGCAAGGGTAGTCTCAATCTCCTAGCGCTGGGCAATGCATTTAGTCCAGCAGCCCAAGATAGGAGCAGTAGAAGAGCTTGACATGGAAGCTACTCTGCTAAGTGTAGAGCAGATGCTTTAAGTATTGTAAATGGACCATTATACCTTGGAGATAGCTTCGGACTTCTCCCCGTTTTCAAAGATTCGGAGTGTGCGCTCGAACCTTTAAAAACACTTTATCACCTTTCTCAAAGATGATTTGTCTACGATCTTTATCTGCATAATGGTTAGCACGGTCCTGTGCTCTCTTAACATTATCTTTCACGATTTCTGTCATCTCCTGGAGATCTTGAAGAAAAATTTTAACCTTTTGTATCTTTTCTTTCTAGAGTCCAACAACCACTAGAGTATCATGAGAGTATCAAATGGCTATCTAATCAAAAAGAGTTGAAGGGACGTAAAGCTCGATGGGCAGAGTTGCTCCAAGAGTTTGACTTTCAACTGAGATATAGAAAAGCACGTTACAATGTGGTAGCCGATTCTCATTGAATCGCATGCCCATGGTTAACGAGTTGAGTTTTACTCAAGTTAAGAGTGATCATCAGTTAAGGGGAAGTGCATTGATGATCCGCATTATGCCCACATGTGGTGTTTCATAGAGAAGAGGCATCCCTTGACTACAAATAAAGATAGCCCCGTTAACGAGACAGAGACTTCCACTAGCGGTAAGTCTCGAGAGATGTCTCAAGGAGACATGTTACTTACAAGAGATGAAGGAAATCATTGGAAGAATTTTTCTATCAACAATGGTTACCTACTTTACAAAGGTAGAGTATATATACCTTTGGGCTCAGACATTAGGCGCCGTATTTTATATGAATTTCATGATAATCTGAGTGCTGGTCATCCTAGAATACGGAAGACATATGCACTAGTTGAGAGATAATTTTATTGGTCTAGCTTAAGTAAGGATATCTAAGACTATGTCTTAAAATTCCAAAAGTGCCAAGCAGAATGCCTAAAGATAGGTGGTTTATTAAGTCCACTAGAGATTCCAAATGGCAAGTGGGAGAGTATCTCAATGGGCTTTATAGTTGGATTACCTAAAACAAATAGAGGCCACGATTCGGTTTGGGTGGTCGTGGATAGGTTGACTAAAATGTGTCGGTTTATTTCGACAAAAACGAAAGTGACTACGCCTCAATTAGCTGGGCTGTTCATTGAAAATATCTAAAGATTATATGGGTTACCTGTCGATATAGTTAGTGACAGAGATACAAAGTTTAACAATCATTTTTGGCGTGCTGTGTTCAAAAGATTGGACACCATGCTAAGTATGAGTATGGCTGATCATCCTCAAAGCGACGATGGTCAAACCGAGAGATTCAACCAATTCTTGGAAGACATGCTATGAGCATATGTAGGCAAAAAGCAAACCAATTGGAAAGAATATTTACCCATATTAGAATTTGCTTATAATAGTACCAAACATGCAACAACGGGATTTAGCCCATTAATGTTTATGTATGGTTTTTAACCATGCAAATTTGACACCATATAAATAATGCCTCCACTTCTTTAAAGCATGAATTATAGCATATAACTCCCTTTCATAAGCTGAATAATTTTGTTGAGATCTGTCCAACTTTTTGCTTTTGAATGCAATAGGTTTCCCCCCTTGGTTGTAAGAGGAATGCGTGTGCTGCATCATTACTAGCATCTGTCTCTACCACAAAGGGTTGATTCGGATCGACAACTTGGAGAATGGGAGCTGTAGCTATAGCTACCTTAAGTTTTTTAAAACTTCTTTGCTAGGAATCCCCCCAAACAAAGGTCTTTCCCTTTCCTTTTAAGCTGATTCATCATTAGAACAGCTATCTTAGCATAATCTTGAACATACTTTCTATAGAATCCAGATAAACCAAGAAAAAATTGTAATTCTTCTAGGTTTGTGGGATGTGGCCATTTCAATATGGCTTCAACTTTCGTTGGATCCATACGAATGCCATCTTCCAAGATTATGTGGCCTAAGTATTGAATTTCTTTTTTGAAGATTTCACATTCACTCTTTTTAGCATAAAGTGAATGCTTTCTAAGTAACTCAAATACTTGCCGTAAGTGTTCGAGATGTTCTTTCTAATGCAACTACAAATTAGGATATCATCTAGGAAAACCACGATAAATTTTCCTAAATAAGATTTCAAGACACTATCCACCACCATGAGTGTCATGACTGTGGCCGGAGCATTAGTCAAACCGAAGGACATGACTAAAAACTCATAGTGTGACCAAACTTAGTTTGAAAAGCTGTCTTTTGGACATCCACTTCCCAAATTCTCACTTGATGATATCCGGATCATAAATTGTTTTTTGTAAAGTATTTTGCTTCTTGGAGTTAATTAAACAACTCATCTATTCGTGCAAAGGGTACTTATTCTTAATCATGATTTGATTCAAACCACTATAGTCTACACATAACCGCATAGACTCATCTTTTTTCTTCACCAATAGAATTGGTGAAGCCCAAGACGAAGTGCTTGGTCAAATGAATCCACTTTTAAGGTATTCCTTTAGTTGTCATTCTACTTCTTGTGCTTCCTTAAAACTAAGCCTATAAGGAGGCTTACTTACTGGCTTTGAGCTAGGTATTACTTCAATTGGATGCTCAACATCGTGGACATGAGGTAATCCTTCTGATAATTCATTTGGAAACACATCTTTAAATTGTTGTAACAATTGCTTTAAGGTTTCATTAACTTTTTTTATTATTAACATGTTTTCATTGAAAAGAAGTCATGTAAACACTATGCTCACTCAAACCACTTATGCTTTCACATGCGAAAAAGGAAATAACATCATCAAGACTCATGTAGCACAAAAAGATATTTTCTACTTCATTAGCTTGTATAAGGCGATTGAGTTCCATAGAGCATATAAGAAGTGAGGAGGGTACATCATGTTTACCAAGCGTACTTTCTTACCATCTACTTCAAACTCAAAAAAATTGTACAAATCACTTCTAGACAAAGATGGACCAATGTTATATAACCACTCACGACCTAGAATAACATCCGCTTGAGTGATATGAATAACTTGAAAATCCAAATGCATCTCACTGACCTTGAATGACTAATGGAACATCACAAACTATTGTATCCTAGACATCTTTATCATAGCCGTTAATCAAAGAAACCACATACTTATGATCACTTGGACTTTGTGACAACTTTAATTTCTTGACTAAAGTATAGTTCAAGAAATTATGCATGGCACTATCATCAATCATAACTTGTACCTTGTGACCTTTAACGTGACCATACATTCGAACCAACTCATGTGGTCCAAATGTTGGCACCCGCATCGATGACGTGACACAACACGCATGAGTAGAATCACCATGGTAAACTTAAACCTCTTTAAACTTTACGAGAAGTCTCTAGAGGGAGCACTTGAATAGTGTGCACTTGTTTTTCTTTACTTTGATCACGCTGATTTTTGTTATTTTATTTTAGCTTGGGACATTGTAGTTTACTATGACCCTTTTCTATGCAATGAAAACATAAATTTCTTTTTTAGCTCTTTCAAAATCTTCATGCTTCAAAAATTTTTATGGTCCTTTAGTCTTCTTAGATTGGTCCTTTAGTCTTCTTAGATTGGCAATTTTTATGGTCCTTTAGTCTTCTTAGATTGGCAATTATTTTGGTTAGGTCCCTTTCTTTTATTTTGACCTTGATGCTTGAAACCCTCGGACACACTAGATGTCTGTTGTGCATTCTACGCATGTTTTTTCTTTTCGACACAGTGTCGTCGAAAATCTGAGCAAACTTAATTACTTCTTCTAAATTTTTCGGCTCATTTTGTTTAACTTGTTAGTCCGAGTCAAATGCGCGAATAAATCCACGAATTTTTTGAAAGTCGTCCATTCCTTCTTTTAACTTGAGAATGATTTCTCAATAATTGGAGATATATCGAGTCAATGTGAGATTTTTCATCTTACAATTGTCCCATGCTTCCCAATTACAATCCATCTCATTCTCTGGAAGAAATTATTTCATGGATGCACTTTTAAATTCAGCCCATGTAGTAGGCTAATTTTCGGACTCCAAGCTCATCCACCACTCGTATGCTTTACCTCCTAGAGTTAAGCTCGCTTCAAGCGTGCGTATCTCCTTTGGAGTGTAGACATTGTGTGGGTGGTGGGCGTCTTCTGTCTCCAGCTACTAGGAGAGAGATATGCACTCGATTCGCTCTCTCCAGTCGGATGCTGTTTTTGGCCTGGGTGCTGCATGACGAGGAGTACAGTGGCAACGTCTTTCAAAGCAGCGTCTGTCAGGCAACTGTTAGGCAATGCCAAAGCCAACTGGTTGGTGCGTTGGTGGCGGTGACTGTGGACATGGTGGAAGTGAACCTTCTTGCTAGTGGACAGTCGAGCTCTCTCCTGACAATATATATATATATATATGTATGTATACATATATACATATACATATATATATATATGTATATGTATATATATATATATATATATGTATATATATGTACACATATATATATACATACATACATACATATATATATATATATATATATATATATATATATATATATATATATATATGTATGTATATATATATACACACACACACATATACATACATAAATACATATGATATATAAACACACACATATATATAATAATAAATATATATGTGTGTGTGAGTTTAGACATACCAACCATATATACATACATATATATATGCTAAGTTGCATTATACGTTATACGAGTTATACGTTATACACGAATAAGGGCATATTTAGTCAAATACACTTAAAATATGGTCGTATTATTACATGCCACGTTGGACATTAGTCGACTTAACGTTTTAGTCCCAGCAAATCGATCGTATGGTATTCGATCGAATGTCATAGGAACGAATGCCATACGATCGAAAGGTATTCTATCATATGTCTTTCGTTCGAATTCAATTAGCATCCGTCTCAACCACAAAGGGTTGATTTGGATTGACAACTTGGAGAATGAGAGTTGTAGCTATAGCTACCTTAAATTTTTCAAAACTCCTTTGATGGGAATCCCCCCAAACGAAGGTCTTTTCCTTTCCTTTAAGCTGATCCGTCATGGGAATCGCTATCTTAGCATAATCTCAAACATACTTTTTATAGAATCTAGACAAACCAAGAAAAATTTGTAATTCTTCTAAGTTTGTGGGATGTGGCCATTTCAATATGGCTTCAACTTTTGTTGGATCTATACGAATGCCATCTTTCAAGATTATGTGGTCTAAGTATTGGATTTCTTTTATGAAGAATTCACATTTACTCCCTTTGTATAAAGTTGATGCTTCTTAAGTAACTCAAATACTTGTCGTAAGTGTTCGAGATGTTCTTTCTTAGTGCGACTATAGATCAGGATATCGTCTAGGAAAACCAAGAGAAATTTTCCTAAATAAGGTTTCAAGACACTATCCCATGAGTGTCATGAATGTGGTCAGAGCATTAGTCAAACCGAAGGGCATGACTAAAAACTCATGGTGGTGACCAAACTTAGTTTGAAAAGCAGTCTTTTGGACATTCGCTTCCTGAATTCTCACTTGATGATATCCGGATCGTAAATCGATTTTCATAAAGTACTTTGCCCTTTGGAGTTGATAAAAAAACTCATCTATTCGTAGCAAATGATACTTATTCTTAATCGCGATTTGATTCAAAGCATGGTAGTCTATGCATAATCGTATAGGCCCATCTTTTTTCTTCACCAATAGAATTGGTGAAGCCCAAGGCAAAGCGCTTGGTCGAATGAATCCACTTTTAAAGTATTCCTTTAACTGTCATTTGACTTCTTGTCCTTTCTTAAAACTAAGCCGATAAGGAGACTTACTTACTAGCTTTGAGCCAGGTATTACTTTGATTAGATGCTCAACATCACGGACATGAGGTAATCCTTCCAGTAATTCATTTGGAAACACATCTTTGAATTGTTGTAACAACTGCTTTGAGGATTCATTAACTTTTTTATTGTTAACATGCTCGGATTGAAAAGAAGTCATGTAAACACTATGCTCACTCAAACCACTTATGTTTTCACTTGCGAAAAAGAAAATGACATCATCAAAACTCATGTAGCACAAAAAGATATTTTCTAATTCATTAGCTTGTACAAGGCGATTGAGTTCCATAGAGAATATAAGAGGTGAGGATGGTACATCATGTTCACCTTGCAAGCACACTTTCTTACCATCTACTTCAAACTCAAAAAAATTATGCAAATAACTTCTAGATAAAGATGGACCAATGTTGTATAACCACTCTCGACCTAGAATAACATCCGCTCGAGTGATATGCATAAATTGAAAATCCAAATGCATCTCATGACCTTGAATGACTAATGGAACATCACGAACTACTGTATCCCATACATCTTTATCATAGCTATTAATCAAAGAAACCACATACTTATGGTTACTTGGACTTTCCGTCAACTTTAATTTCTTAACTAAAGTACAGTTCAAGAAATTGTGCATGGCACTATCATCAATCATAACTCGTACCTTGTGACCTTTAACGTGACCATACATTCGAACCAACTCATGCGGTCCAAATGTTGGCACCCACATCGATGATGTGACACAACACACATGAGTAGAATCAGCATGATAAACTTGAACCTCTTTAAACTTTACGAGAAGTCTAGAGGGAGCACTTAAATCGTGTGCACTTGCTTTTCTTTACTTTGATCACGCTGGTTCTTCTCATTTTGTTTTAGCTTAGGACATTATAGTTTACTACGACCCTTTTCCATGCAGTGAAAACATAAATTTTCTTTCTTAGCTCTTTCAAAATCTTCGTGCTTCAGAAATTCTTATGGTCCTTCAAACTTCTTAGATTGTTCATTCTTTTGGTTAGGTCCCTTTCTTTTATTTTGACCTTGATGCTTGGAACCTTTGGACACACTAGATGTCCATTGTGCATTCTGCGCCACGCTTTTTCTTTTCGACAGTGTCATCGAAAATCTGAGCAAACTTAATTGCTTCTTCTAAAGTTTTCAGGTCATTTTGTTTAACTTGATTCTTATATAGTCCGAGTCTAATCCACGAATATTTTGAAAGTCATCCATACCTTTCAACTTGAGAATGATTTCTCTATAATTGGAGATATCCTGAGTCGATGTGAGATTTCTCATCTCACAATTGTTCCATGCTTCCCAATTACAATCCATCTCATTCTCTAGAAGAAATTCTTTCATGAATGCCTATGTAGTAGGCCAATTTCTGGAATCCAAGCTCATCCACCACTTGTATACTTTACCTCCTAGAGTTAAGCTCGCTTCAAAAGCGTGTATCTCCTCTTTGGAGTTTGATGCAATCGATGCAAATCCTACCACTTTTGTAAAAAAGTGTTGACCGCATCCTTATTGTGTTCCTTCTCCTCCCCATTAAAAGTTAGAGGTTTCAGATCTTTTAAAATAGCAGTAGCATCTCTAGAGTGAGATGTATCGACATTCATGTCGCCCCTTCGTCGGCTGGAGCCACTGGCATCCCTACCACTTTTGTAAAAAAGTGTTGACCGCATCCTTATTGTGTTCCTTCTCTTCCCCATTAAAAGTTAGAGGTTTCAGATCTTTTAAAATAGCAGTAGCATCTCTAGAGTGAGATGTATCGACATTCATGTCGCCCCTTCGGTGGGAGCCACTGGCATCCCTCCCACTGAAGCACTTACAATGGTAGAAGCTTGCATATTATCCTTTAACTCCTGAAGAAAGAGGAGTATCTTATCGTACTTGGTCTCAATGTCCAAAGTACGGGACTCTAGAGCCTTACACTGTTCAGTAGTACTGACCAAATTATCATCAAGAAGATCATCGTCTGTCATCGTGACATCAGGATCGGCCATTGCATATTCCGTGTGTCTGACAAACGACTAGGATCTCCACTTACAGACTTATTAGGGTTATTAGACTCCATATGGACCCCCTAAATTCGATGCAAGAAAATAAACACAAGCACCAACCTCAAGTCCAAGCTCTAGGAAAGCAATCGAAGGTAAGGATTGATTTTAACATAATTTGAACTAAGGTAAAAGACTAAGGTTCTTGAGTGTAATAGGAATTTGACACATGTAGGGACACTCGCAAAGCATGCATAGAGAGCTTGGGAAATACTGACATGTGTCCTCCCTCATTTTTCCTAAAAGAGGAAGATTTAGTAAAACCCAGATCAACCATAAATGGGAAGTCACAAACATAGCCACATGGCCTTCGCGGCCCATGATCACAGTCAATGCCCACAGTCACCACCCACAGGGGCCATCACCTATGCAGCATGGTCTTCATACATCATCGCCATATAAGCACCAGTCGTCGCCAGTGTGGGGCCTCCGTGGGGCAATCGCAACTTGCATGGATATTGCCAGCATCACCATCACATGGTGCCAGCATGGCAATCGTGAGTGCATGGACTTCGCTGGCATGGCCATCACCTGGATTATTTACTTGTGTTTTTTTTTCCTTAATGCACTTCTCTCAAAGTTTCAGCTTTATGCATGCTTATACATAAATATTTAAGCATAAAGATTTATGCACAAGCTCTCAAAATGCATGTGCATTAAGCTCATGCATAAGCTCTATGGATAGAGCTTATGATTATGTATGAGCCACGTCCATGCATTGTCCGTGTTGGCCAAATACATAGACGCTATGCAGGTAACATAGCCCTCTATGCATTAGGGCAGCATGTGCTTGCCCTAATGCATGTAAGGCCTACATTGTGCAGGCATACCCTAATGCATAGAGGGCCACCCTAGGGGGTGAGTCTACCATAGATCTAAAACAAATAAAAGTGCATTAGATCTAAAACAAACAAACCCTACTCCTAATCCATAGAGACCTATGTGTGTATGTGTGTGTGTGCGTGTGTGTAATATGTATTATATATACATATATACATATATACATATATACATATATACATATATATATATATATATATACATATATACATACATATATATATATATACATATATACATATATACATATATATATATATATATATACATATATACATATATATATACATATATATATATGTGTATATATATATATATGTATGTATGTATGTATGTATGTAAGAGCATAAAGCTTAAGCTCTATGCATAAGGCTAAAGCATAAGCATAAGCAAAGATTAAGCTTTATACTTATGCGAGACCAGAAAGTAGGGATCTCGCCCAGAACATAATACTCAAACATCATGCGATGGTGATGAAAATTTGCAAGGGTGTATGGCCAAGAGAAGTTGAATGCAACAAGTGTATCCTCAAAGCTTCAATAAACTCATAATTTAGTTAGATCAAGTATGAGGATTATGCATTTGATTATTGTCGAATTTTGCATTTGATTATTATATCAAGTCTAACTAAGGTGCTTACACCTTTATTATTTCTCAATTAGGGCCTAAAAATAGAGATCAAGCCTCCCAAGGTCTACCCACAATTACCAAGGCTTGGTATTTATCTTATTTATTTATTTTTGGAGTAAAATTTATTCACTTATATTTATTGAAAATAGGCATAGTGTGTAATTCCATGAGTTTAGGAGCTCCAATTCCATTTTTGACACTTCAAATGCTCTTAAAATATTTTGACAATGAGTTTTAATATGTTACATGACCTACTTTTGATCCCGAATGACCATTGTCCAAGATTTCCACTGATTAGGTTCACTTTAGTTACCCATTAAACTGGCTTGTTTCTTAAAAATCTCACTCATATGAGATTGGAATTGAGTTCTATTTTCACATATGAGATCTAGGGACCAATGGAAATGTTTTTAGCCACTTAGCTCTCCCAAGTGTAGCTTTTCCTCTCTAGACTATTTTCTCTCTCCAACCATTTATTGGGGTGTAAAGAAAATATTTTCTTGTTCCAATTAATTCCAAAAAATCTTAAGTAATAACAATGACATAGGTGATACATCGCATGACTCCAAAAAAGACATGCACTTACAAATTCTATGGCTCAGTCGTCTCATAGGAAGGTCCTTGGTATTAGCTTCTCTCTACATTTTTCACCCGTTATGCGTTCAATTTCAATCTACTTTCCCTTATAGTTTCTTGGATTAAAATAGAGTTTTATTTGCAATTAAACTTTTAAATACATTTTCTCTCTCTCTAGAATTTTATTAAATAAATGAAGAGGGATCTTACATCCTCCCTTTGTGTGGCAAGATTCTTGTCAAATGTTGTTGAGTAGGACCTGTTTCTGCATGCTTCTTCCCATGTTCTTTTCATGCTTTTATGTATATTTAAGTACTTTTATGAAGCAGATATACATGAAGTACAAGAAGTGAGTCATATAGACTCTTATTGAACTGCTATGTGTAAAAGTAGCCACTGGTTGGCGAGGATTGAAAGAATTATGTCGACTTGTGAGGCTAATATAGATATCTTCACTAAGGATTGGAGATCACTGATTTGTGAAGATGGTAGCGTGGTTCAGAGAGGTTTGTAATTTGATGGAAAATTCTAGACGATCGGTTGTACCATTGACCAGGCTTTTGCCCACCATGGCCCCCCCATCTAGAGATGTACTTGGAAGTTATCGTCGATGGTGAGGCTTTGGTGCAAACTTTCTCCAGTACATGAGGCATGCCATGGCAAATTCCTATTACACTCAAGAACCTTAGTCTTTTACCTTAGTTCAAATTATGTTAAAATCAATCCTTACCTCTAACTAAGGTGCTTACATCTTTATTATTTCTCAATTAGGGCCTAAAAATAGAGATCAAGCCTCCCAAGGTCTACCCACAATTACCAAGGCTTGGTATTTATCTTATTTATTTATTTTTGGAGTAAAATTTATTCACTTATATTTATTGAAAATAGGCATAGTGTGTAATTCAATGAGTTTAGGAGCTCCAATTCCATTTTTGATGCTTCAAATGCTCTTAAAATATTTTGACAATGAGTTTTAATATGTTACATGACCTACTTTTGATCCCGAATGACCATTTTCCAAGATTTCCATTGATTAGGTTCACTTTAGTTACCCATTAAACTGGCTTGTTTCTTAAAAATCTCACTCATATGAGATTGGAATTGAGTTCTATTTTCACATACGAGATCTAGCCAATGGAAATGTTTTTAGCCACTTAGGTCTCCCAAGTGTAGCTTTTCCTCTCTAGACTATTTTCTCTCTCCAACCATTTATTGGGGTGTAAAGAAAATATTTTCTTGTTCCAATTAATTCCAAAAAATCTTAAGTAATAACAATGACATAGGTGATACATCGCATGACTCCAAAAAAGACATGCACTTACAAATTCTATGGCTCAGTCGTCTCATAGGAAGGTCCTTGGTATTAGCTTCTCTCTACATTTTTCACCCGTTATGCGTTCAATTTCAATCTACTTTCCCTTATGGTTTCTTGGATTAAAATAGAGTTTTATTTGCAATTAAACTTTTAAATACATTTTCTCTCTCTCTAGATTTTTCTTAAATAAATGAAGAGGGATCTTACATCCTCCCTTTGTGTGGCAAGATTCTTGTCAAATGTTGTTGAGTAGGACCTGTTTCTGCATGCTTCTTCCCATGTTCTTTTCATGCTTTTATGTATATTTAAGTACTTTTATGAAGCAGATATACACGAAGTACAAGAAGTGAGTCATATAGACTCTTATTGAACTGCTATGTGTAAAAGTAGCCACCACTGGTTGGCGAGGATTGAAAGAATTACGTCGACTTGTGAGGCTAATATAGATATCTTCACTAAGGATTGGAGATCATTGATTTGTGAAGATGGTAGCGTGGTTTAGAGAGGTTTGTAATTTGATGGGAAATTCTAGACGATTGGTTGTACCATTGACCAGGCTTTTGCCCACCATGGCCCCCCATATAGAGATGTACTTGGAAGTTATCGATGGTGAGGCTTTGGTGCAAACTTTCTCTGGTACATGAGTATGGATATGTACTCATGGAGAAACTGCTACATTAACATAGCCAAAAGAGTAGTAAGCAATAAGCTTAACAAGATATAATGGCTATTGAAGATCCTTGGGAGTTGCTTGTAATATTCTACCACTTCTAGGTAGGCCATATGTGTGACTCCCTTGCGTTTGTGTGTTTTTTTTTTGGGTTACCACCTTGTGAGCAATAGGTTCTTGTGGTGGCTACTCTCCTTTTTGAGAGAATAGGTTCTTATGTTTGTCTTGTAGGTTCTGCACTTACACTTAACATCCAGAGGGGTGAAAAGAGCATTGTGAGTTTGTCTTTGATGCACTCATAAGTCTCCGTTGACGTGGGAATTGATTCTTGAATTTTGGCTCAAATATTATCGAGGTGGTAGGTAAGACTACTGGTTGTTTACCATTGGGGTAACTTGAACACACAAGCTCTTGTGTAGGTGCTGAATGCACGAGAGTGGTTGAGTGACTTGCTTGGTGTTTCTTGGGTTGCCATTCTTGTCGAACTTTAGGTGAAGCTGTGGGGTTGAAGTTGGTGGTGAGGGTTTCTTCACGTTGTTCTATTTTGGCAACCATATGATGGTATTACCTTCATAATATCCTTGTTGTTGAAGCATGTGCACAGGCACCCATCTTTGATGAACATTATATATTGGTGGTTGATGCTTTTGGTGCTGAGGTTTCCTTCTTTGTGCAAACTTAGGGTACTTTGTGATGCGCTTGGAAATCCAAGCATTGGTATTTCCTTGGTAGTACCCTTATGCTTGCAGTAATCTTTTGGGTACCCACACTTGTTGAGATGTTAGAGTTCATTGAGGAACTTGCATAGGCTTTATATTCTCATAATAACAAGTGTTGAGATCTAATGAGGTCCCCATTTCTTCAAAGAAGATGATCCAAAATCTTGAGGTAAACTTTTCATCTCTATCACTTATAGTTTGCCTTGGCAAGCCATGCAATCTGAATATCTCTTTGAGAAATAGCTCGGTGACATCTAAGGATGTATAGGTCTTCAGTGAGAAAGCTTGGTCAACTTTTCCATTACTATAAAGGCAGAGTTATACCCAAAATTAACTAAAGGTAATCTTGTGATGAAGTCCATGTTAATGCTCTTTCACTTCCTCTGTGAATACCTCAAAGGTATACTTTTTTGGGCATTTTCAAACTTTCTAGCCTTGAACCTAATATGACATACAAAACATTGGTTTACATGGTGGAGTTCCTCTCTTTTGATTCTAGGCCCAAAGAAACTTTTCTTGCTAGGCATGTAAGTCTTTATATAGCTAGAGCGACTTGTCTACTAGGCTATCATGGACTTTGGTTAAGATTTTTCTCTTCACTCTACCCACGTTGGGGATACATAACCTGGTTATTGCCTCTTTGCATGACGTACTCTATGTGTGACATCCCAATACAACTTCAAATCAACACAGGTTAGCAGTATATTCTCTGAACTATGGAACAAAAGCATTAAAAAATGGTATTCAAAGATAATAGAGGATGTAGATCAAGGGATTTTAAATCTATTCCAAGGATCTTATTATACAGTAAAAGAAGACCTCGCCTTCAATAAATTTCTATCTTTGCTAGCTTTTTTATCTTTGTGTGGTGTGTAATCTCTTCCGAAAGATATATATCAAAATGACAAGGCTGCTGCTTTGTTTGTCTCCTACATAAGTGAATCTCTTTGCTTGTTATGGGAATATATTTTAAGCCCTCTTAAAAATATTATTATACCTTCTTAGATAACTCGGGGGCGCTTGGATTATCTTTGGATCATGCCAAATTATGTTAATATCATGGGTGATACCATTATAAATATTACTCCCCACAAAAGGCTACTATTCAGAAAGAAAGGTTGCAATGGCTGCTTTACCCATTCTGCCCATGGTTCAAGAACAAATTTCAGCACTTTAATAACAAATTACTAATGAACGAGAACTTTGACATGAATTAGAGCGTCAATTCAAGCGTAGCAAATGCAAACGTGATGCTTTTGATTATTCCAACTCAGATGACGAGTAAAGTGACCGAGTCAGACGCACTATTAAAGCTACATTGCGTGCTCAAAATTCTAAGAAAGACTCACGAATCAGTCGAAAGGTATTCACTTTCCAAAATTATGATGGCAAGAAGGATGCACGAGTTCTCATTGCTTGGATTAGCCAACTAGATGACTATTTCTCTGGCGAGAAGTTCTTTGAAAAAGATAAAATTAAATGTGCTTGTAATCATTTAATTGAAACTGCGGCTTTATGATGGAACGTGATTAAACAAGGTAAACATCGACCTTCAACTTGGAAAGAGTTTCATAAACTCTTAAAGAAACATTTTCTACCATCTCAGTACAAAGCTAAAGCATGACAATGATGGGACACTCTGTGCTAGATTGATAAAGAGAATGTCCAAGCTTATATCGACAAGTTTTGGGATATTCTTTTGGAGGTTCAAGTCATTAAAAAAGTCAACGAAAAAGAGCAACATAGAAAATTCATTGCAGGACTTAAGGCTACCATTAGGGCTAATGTTAACATGTTTCATCCTCATGACCTTAGCACTACTATGGACCTTGCCCTAAAATCAGAACATAAAAAAACTACATCTAGAGATTTCAAGATTCAGGATAAATCTTTTACAAAATCTACTAAATCTTCTTTCCCTATTAGTACTTTCGATAAATCTAGGATGCAAAAGAGTAAAGATGTGGCTAAAGGAGGTTTTTGGAAGGAAAACAACAATAAACCTTCAAATGGACAACCAAAGAATCGAATCATCAGATGCTACAACTTTAAGGAAGGACACCTTGCGTAAGATTGCCCTGACAAAAAGAAGAATTCCACTTCGGCATCTCGACTCAATGTCATTGAAGAAGACAATGAAGATTCTTTCAAGCAAGAGGGTAACTCTGATCTCGACTATTCAAATTCAGGTAAGCTTTCAATTCATACTTTATTGAAAATTCAAGGAAAAATAAAAGGAAAATCAATTTCTATATTGCATGATGATGGCAGTTTGCATGATTTCATTTCTAAGAAAGCATTGAAATCTCTTAACTTAGATGCATCATACTCTAGTTACAAAGTAAAGGCTGCATTTCAAGGTACTAAGTACAACTGCACTAGGGAGGGTAGAGATTTAGAATTATAAATGGGTTCACTAAAAGAAAAGAGAATATTCCTAGTGGCACCTTTACAAAGTGTGGATGTCATCTTAGGTATGCCATGGAGACATAAGCATAACCCCCTTATTGACTATGACACCCATACTATGTGGTTAATAAAAGATGACCAAGAAATTTGTCTTCAATGCCAAAACAAAGGTGAGTTAGGTCCATTTTTTACTCATACTCAAGCAAAAAGAGTTACATGAAAAAAGGAGAAGACATTTTTGATTTTAGTCAACGAGCTTAGTGCTATTGCTGAGGATGACTCCAAATAAAAAATGTCTCATGACCCTTACATCTCTAAATTCTCTAATTTATTTATAGACAACTTACCACCTGGCTTACCTCGACCTCGCCTAGAAGACCATAAGATAGAAATAATTCTTGGTAGTTCACCACCATGTAAAGCTCCTTACAGAGTTAACATGCTAGAACAAAAGAAAATTCAAAGACAAGTCGAAGAACTATTAGATAAGGAATTGATTTGACCTAGTAGTTCTCCATTTGGTGCTCCAGTTCTTCTCGTTAAAAAGAAGAATGGTACATATCGATTGTGTATCGATTATCATGCAGTAAACAAAATTACTGTTAAGAATCGATATCCAATACCTCGAGTAGATGACTTGCTAGACAAACTTAAAGGAGCTCGAGTCTTTAGCAAGATGATCGACCTAAAGTTTGGTTATCATCAGATTCGAATGGATGAAGGAGATATCTATAAAACTGCTTTTAGAACCCAAACTGGCCATTATGAGTTTTTAGTTATGCCATTTGGTTTGACTAATGCTCCAACTACTTTTAACAGAATGATGAATATGATATTCTTGAAATATCAAAACTTTGTTGTAGTGTTTTCGATGATATCCTAGTTTTCAGTAGGAATAGTCAAGAACACGAACAACATCTAGAGAAAGTATTCTCACTTCTTCAAGAGAATCAACTCTATGCTAATCTTGAAAAGAGAAAATTCTTCCAAGAAGAAATTGAATATCTAGGACACATTGAGAAGATCCCAAAAAGATCGAAAGCATTACTAATTGGCCTAGACCACGTGATATTCACGAACTTAGATCTTTTCTTGGATTATGTAGTTACTACAAGAAGTTCGTTAGAAATTTTGCATATATTGCACATCCTTTGACTAAACTTCTTAAGAAAGCTAGACATTTTGATTGGACTAGTCAACAGGATCATTCTTTTGTTGAACTTAAGAAAGCATTGACCCATGCACCAGTTCTTACATTACCAGATTTTCAATGACGTTGTAGTTAGAGATGCTAGTGGACAAGGCTTTGGTGTTGTTCTTATGCAAGATAGACATCCAATTGCTTATAAAAGCTGTAAACTTAAACCAGCAGAAACAAATTATAGTACATATGACAAAGAATTAGTTGCAGTTGTCCATGCTTTAAGACTTTTGAAACATTATTTAATGGAATCTAAATTCTTAATTAAGACAAACCAACAAAGCATTCGTCATTTGTTGACTCAACCATTGATTTCTGATCGACATATCAAATTGGCTTCATTTATCCAAAGTTTCCAACCCATGATTCAATATCAACTAGGCAAAGAAAATGTGGTAGTGGCAGATGCTTTAAGTAGACATCCTAGTATTCACAACATTTCTGTTATTCAAAGTCAACCATTTATTCCTATGAGAGAATCCTATGATACAGACTCAATTTTTTTTAAAATTTGGACTAAGCTTAGAAACAATAATTGGAACCCTATTGTGATTACTCATACCATGATGGGTATCTTTTCTTCCAAAAAAGATTGTGTACTACACAACCTTTCAGACAATTCATACTGGTTTGGAGGAAATGCATCAATCATCATACATGGGTCATCGAGGAGTTTCAGCTACCTTACAACTAGTATCTAGGGAAGAAATTATAGTACATATGACAAAGAATTAGTTGCAGTTGTCCATGCTTTAAGACTACATCCTAGTACATCAACCATTGGCAAGATAATAACCATGAACAATCTAATTTACTATACTCAAAATAAATGTAGATGTAATTGGCTTCATTGATCCAAAGTTTCCAACCCATGATACAATATCAACTAGGCAAAGAAAATGTGGTGGCAGATGCTTTAAGTAGACATCCTAGTATTCATAACATTTCTGTTATTCAAAGTCAACCATTTATTCCTATGAGAGAATCCTATGAGAGAATCCTATGATACAGACCCAATTTTTTTTGAAATTTGGACTAAGCTTAGAAACAATAATTGGAACCCTATTGTGATTACTCATACCATGATGGTTATCTTTTCTTCCAAAAAAGATTGTGTCCTACTACACAATCTTTCAGACAATTCATACTGGAGAAAATGCATCAATCACCATACATGGATCATAAAGGAGTTTCAGCTACCTAGGGAATTATTTTTGTCTCATCTCAAACAAGATATAGCAAAATTTGTGGCTGAATGTTCTGTTTGTCAGAAAATCAAAAGCTAAGGTAAAACCTAAGGACTCAACCCTCTACCAATTCCTAAATGATACTTGGGAACAAATATCCATGAACTTTATCACAGGTTTGCCTAGTACATTGAGTCATACAATATGATTTGGATAATAATTGACCGTTTGAGTAAGCAAGCATACTTCTTACCTTGTAAGAAAATTTTGACTTCTCAACAAGCCGCAAATATATTTATCAACAAATCTTTGTACATCACGGCTTACCCAAAGCCATTTTTTCTGATAGAGATTCAAGATTTTATAGTAATTTTTGGATCACATTATTCTCCAACTTAGGCACTAAAGTAGATTTCTCAACAGCTTTCCATCCAAAAACAAATGGACAAACTAAGGTTACTAACAACACTATCTTAGATCTACTCAAAGCCTATGCTACCCCACAACCTAGCTCATGGGATAAGTACATTCATCTTCTCCAATTTTCTTACAATAATACTCCTCATTCAGCTGCTGCTGGTCGAGCACATTTCGAAATTGTATATGGAAAACCCTTGCCTATTACGGCAAGTAGACTTTCTCACAAAATCGAAGCTGATGATCAATTCACTATTGATTTTATGACCATTCTGAATGACGTAAAACATTCCATTGCTCATGCTCAAGAAAAGTATGTTAAGCAAGCAAATCGTAAACATAAAGCTATATCATTTGAACTTGGAGACTATGTACTTCTGAAAATTGAAAAACACCATCTTAAAAGTGAAAAATTCCCAATTGTTAAGCTTGCACCAAGATTTTATGGACCTTTTAAAGTGATCCACAAAGTTAATGATGTTGCATACAAACTTGAACTACCTTCTCATTGGAACATTCACAATTCATTTCATGTTAGCTTATTAAAACCTTACAAAAGATAACTTCTCACTCATCCAGTATATAAAGAACCACCTTTTATTGAAGGAGACCAAGAAATCTTACTCCCAAATACCATCATTGACCATCAAATTACACCAACTCGAACTGGAAACCAATATAGCAAATATCATCCTCATGAAGATGTAAGATGGGTGCCTGAGAAATATTTTCGTGCTTTCCCTGAGATCCTCCATTCTTTTCAAACAAACCGACAAAAATTGAGGGCAATTGCAAACTCAAGCGATTTTTGTGCAACGCCTTTAGATATTAACATGAATATGCAAGGACATGATGGTTATGGCTTTCTGTCTATTCTTGAATATGGAAGGCAACATGGTTGGTTATGAACATTGTGCCCAAGGTAATGAAGAGGCACATGTATTATGATGTTAGAATAGAGCGATGTGTTGTTGGCTGTGATTTGGCTAAATCTCTTGACTTTCAAATAGAGCTTTGTTTGGAACTTAGGGGAGTCACTCAAGAATACAAGAATATATCACGTGAGTGCATGAAAAGGGTATAGTTTATTTACTTTTTTTTAACAGAAAGAAGGGGTTTGTAAAAATAAATCCAAAATTTTTACAGACTATATAGGAAAAGCGTTAATTTTAATCGATAAAAAATTATAGATAAGGGATTTTAAAAATAGGCCTTGAACGCACGTGATATATAGGGTTTACATATAATGACCACCTCGAGGTTTGGAAATAAAAGACCATTTGAAAATCAGGTTTGGTGACTCTTCCATTATACGAAATTTTAACATTCTTGCTGCTCTTAGGTTTCAACCTATGAAAGAGTTGAAAAGCTTTGGGAGTATTGAAGTAGATGCCTTGGTGAAGCACTAGGGAAATATAGACACATTAGAAGATGGTGTGCAAATTGATGTAATGATTGATGAGAAATTATTAAGGAGAGAGTTCTATGTCTTCAAGGTTCAAGGAGCTTCAGATTGGAAAGGAAAGTCTCTCAAGGACACATGGACTTTGATTGGAAGAAGTAAAGTGTGGCATTGCAAGTATCCTACCTTATTATCTTTGGCTCAACTTGCAATGTTACAATGTTGTAGTACCATTGTTTTTAAGAGGGGGTTTAGCGTTCAAATCATTATAAAAAATAAGCTTAGAAATCGTCTGGAGACAAACAATATGGCTATTCTCATGTAGATTTCCATTGAAGGACCATTTCTCATGTTATTTAATTTCACAGATGCGATCAATTTGTGGAGAGATGGAGCAAAGACTTCAAGACATGTGTACACTCATATAGCTTAAGAAGGCTTATATTTTATGTTGTTGTTGTGGATAGATCATATGTATTTGCTCTATTGATACAGGTAAGTGCATAGCTACTATTGTTTTTGGACAATTACTATTGTGGACAAGTTTCATGTTATTTTTGGATGGGTGTTGCTTAGTACAGAGGTGTGATTGTGAATAGGTTTCATGCTCTTGTTTTGGATATTTTTTGCTATAGTGGATAGCTCTTATGTAGTTGTGTTATTGTAGTGGACAGCTTTTATGCAGTTGTGGGATAACTATGCAGTTTTGTTGCTATTATGGACAGCTTCTATATGCAGCTTTGTTGTTGTTTGTTAAAGATTTTATGCCCTTGCTACTATTTTGGTGTGCAGCTACTCTGGAAAGCAAATACTTATTTTGGCAATATAGAAAGACTTGTTGCTATTATGGAAAGCAAATACTTATTTTGGTGTGCAGCTACTTTGGAAAGCAAATACTTATTTTGGCAATATAGAAAGACTTGTTGCTATTATGGAAAGCAAAGTGGCATCATTAAGATATAATTGCAATGGCACTAGCATAGTGCCTATGTTCTTGTTGCTTTTCTCCATATATTTTGGTGCTTTATGATGTAGTTTTGTTGAAAATGTTTTGTTTATCCATCCATCCAAAATAAATTGCATGGATGTTTCTTACAAATGTATTAACCCTAGGAGAATCAAATAAGGAAATTTCTTATTTTTTCCTTTGTGCAATGTAAAGGTGGTTGTCCTATGCATGCCTTGTAAATTTCTTAATGCAAGTTTTTAAGTTTGATACTTTTGGGAAGTTCTAATAATTCATAGCTTATAAAATTTTGTTGAGAAGTTAAAATTATTTGATACTTCTAGCGTATAAAATTTATCTTATGTGATGATTTAAATGTTGTAATTTATTTCTTTGAATTAATAACTTTGGAAGTTTATTCTTTGTAAAATTTTGGGATTTTTTCTCTAATTTAAAAACTACAATTTATTTAGCCTAAGTTATTTAGGATTTTTCGAGAACACTGGCAGGGAAGTCTAATCAGTTTGCAGGTTTTACAACTGCAAGGCTATAGATGGCAGAGGTATGTGAACCTTTTTAAGTTTTAAATTTGAAAGTATTTTTCAAAATATGGGGGTGCAAACTACACTAAACTCGGATTAAACTCCAATTAATTTGTTGAGTAATGATTAGCGCGGGAACAAATCATCATTGATTGAAGGTGGTGCAGTCGCATCACTGGCTGGTATAATCGCTCAAGTTTGATCACCAAGAATCACATCAAGGATTAAAAAAAGATCAATCAAATTAAATTCTCCAATCGCTTGATTATTTAGACCAATCATCAGCCGTTTTCTATGAATGATTTTGCTGAGCTCAGGGTAGTGGGGATAGAGTGAAGGAAGCCCACACGTGTTGATCAGTGATATGAGAGGCCAAGGATTAACCTAAATGTTGGCAGTGACCCTAGGAATGATTAGTGTATGCTCCTTCTGAGGAGGAAACAATTGAAGGACCCATAGGTTCAATTCAAATCACATAACATGTGAGACCCATGAAACTGAGACCACTTGCAATTCCTTTTACCCTCTTTTATGTTTCAACATAGAGCCTAGATGCTCCCTTTTATGTGGTTTTTGCTTTATTTTGCTCTTTTTGATGTGTTAACATAGAGTCTAGATGCTTAATTTTTGCATGATAAACTATCCTAGAGGATTCCAGGGGAAGGAAGCCTAGAAAGTAGACTTCCAGAAACACCAGTGATGCCAAGGCAAGAAACTGAGCTTATGGGAGGGAGTGACCATTTGTTATACCAACTTTTTAAAACCTTCACACTCCCACTCAATGAACATATTGAAATGGAGAGAGCTACTCCTAGAAACTAGACACCGTGCACATTTAGTAAGGAGCAAGGCCAAAACCAATGGAAATGAGACCTAGGTCTCTAAGAACATTGTCGTCTTACATTGAAACCTCTCACACCTACAAGAATGATGTTAAAACTCACAGATGGGAACACAGCGAAACCCATGGGAATCCTGAAAAATGTTCAAGTATATTCATGTGGGTTGACCTATGGGCATACCTTTGTAATAGTGGACTTCAAGACCAACTAACTACGATGTAATCCTTGGGAGACCATTCATGCGACAGTTTATGTT
This sequence comes from Cibotium barometz, assembly GCF_041138505.1. Taxonomy (NCBI): domain Eukaryota; kingdom Viridiplantae; phylum Streptophyta; class Polypodiopsida; order Cyatheales; family Cibotiaceae; genus Cibotium; species Cibotium barometz. Next base: position 15,837,312 of record NC_141100.1, read on the forward strand.
GATCCATGATTGGGGATTTGACTTTTTATATCTTTGCTAGGATGAAAACATTACAAGAGTTGGCATGGGGAACCATAGTTGTAAAGAGGTGGTGAAAACTCCCCTTGTTGTTGCTGACTTTGATTTCGACACAACAAAAAGAAGTTCGAGAACTTCTAGTTCTGGATCACAAGTAGCATGTTTGTGCTTGTGGGATGTTGTGAACCCAAAAAAGGGGAGAACTATAAAGGACGATGATCTCGTGCTAGCAATTTTTGCAACTAAGAGGACCAAGAAAACTAGATGCATGTCTTAGCTACCATGGACACTTGTTCCCTTGGCGGTGGAACACAATTCTGTGACAAAACGGAAGTGACATAGTCCCCATCTGGACGACTACCCAAGAAGAAGAAGGAATTGTCCCCTTTAGGACCTTCATTGCCATACTTGAACCATCGAATGTCTCAAGATGAGAAGTTGAGGAGATCTACCCATAGGGGAAAAAAAAGAAGTCCTCGGTAATGAGTAGAGTGGAATTAGATCCTAGAATTCTTAAGAGACAATACCCTATTGGAAAAAGATGAGGCTGAATTCCAAATGAGACCAAGGAACAAACCCTCCAAATTTGCACGTAAAAATCATTTTAAGGTTTTTTGTGGCTTTAAAACCAACCAGAGAATTCTACAAGGAGTGGAAAAGATTGATAAAGTCAAGAAGACCTGAAATAGGCATGTTCCAGATTGATCCATCAATCAAGGAAGCCATGGGAGAAAATTCATGTCAAGGAATTGAAAACTGATCAAAAACTTCCACCAAATCAAATAAATCCTCCAAAAGGAGATCAAAATAAGAGAGGCAACAACTTGGAGTTGAATGAAAGGGACGGGAGCCTAGAAACATGGTTGAATCTAAGGAGGAATCCGATGAAGAAGACTTGAGATGAGTGCCTCTGCACTACAAAAGCTTCAAAACATGAAGTAAAAGGATTTGTAACCAAGCTTCTAAAAGGGAGAAACCCAAGTCCCCATGCTAGTTCTATGAGTGACGGATGCCAAAAGTGTAGACTTGGCTAAGCTAGGAGAAACACCCAAACAAGTATGGATAGCAACTGCCCTAATTCCTCAGGAGGAAGCTAAGCTTATGACTCTACTCAAGGACTTTACGGATGTATTGGAGCATATACAGGTTCATGAAGTCCACAATACATTACATACTTTTTTATTAGGTTAGGATACAGGTACAAGTACATGTACATGGGTACACAGAGGTAGTGTCTTAGACAAGAGATTTACCAGCTACTTTATGTTTTCTTTTTGGGAGTGTTGTTTTCTTTAGCAGGTGATGTGGATTTAGTATATGTCAACATAAAGGATTAGGTAGTTAACACCTTCGTAAAGGCATTGGAGGTACAAAGAAGCTCCACAAGTTTAGGAGCTTACTTGGAGTGCAGGGTATGGAGTTGAGCTAGAGGGGGAGTGTTGAGATATCGAGCTCAACTAGTGCGGATATGGATGACATGCGGATGATAGCTCCATAGTTATGCTAGTGGCATGGTTGGCGATATTATAATTAGTATGCCACAAATGGTTTATAGGGTGTGCAACAACCACTTTGGTTTACTAGAGTTATAGCATAGTTATAATATCAGCTCATATAGTTGGGTTCACACTATGGACCGGCCTTGTATGTTCTAGTAGGAGAGTACTTTTCATCATAGTATGTACTCTTATGTTTTTGTTACGGGTGTAGAGAAGCAAAGAAGATAGAGGAAAATTTGGCCGCCTACCTCTCTCTTGTGTGCTTGTCTACTCTTATGTATGTGAAGAAGAAAACTTGCAAGGATCTCAAACTCACCCTCTCCCCCACATTCTTCTCACTAGCTTCCTCACATCGAGAAGCTGGCACCTATTTATTAGCGATATATATGCTAGTGATGTGTGTAAACACCAGCTGGGGCACTTTTTCCCTCTTTGTGAGGTTTTCCCGTGTGTATGTGAACTCCCTTCAATCCACTTATTGGCACTAGGTGTCCTTATCTTTTATACTTGGCACTCATTTCAACATTCTCTCTCTCTCTCTCTCTCTCTCTCTCTCTCTCTCTCTCTCTCTCTCTCTCACACACACACACACACACACACTCATGCTCACAATTAAGGTCTGTGTGCATGTGTGTGTGGGTGTAGCTGCTACTCCAAAATCTACCCAACATTTGGTATTAGAGAGAAGGTTCTGATCTTGCTGCCCAGAGCACACCACTACCTATAGCCTTTATGACATCAGATTCTTAATGTGACTCCCAATGTGCCTCATCGATTATGTCTACGTTGCTCTTAGCTTGGACAATGGTAGTAGTGCATGGAGAACCTCCACCACCTAGCCCAGTCGGGTGATGCTAGTGCACAGAACCAACACTGCCCTAGCCCAATCGGTGTTGTTAGTGTGCGGAGAACCACCACTACCCAGCCGAGTCGTTGACACCACCACTGCCGCTCAACTGAGCCTTGCCTTCTGGGGGGGACAAGAACTTGGGCTATGTAGGGAAGCAGTGAGCTCAACCCCTTTGGTTGTTGCCTTCTTGGAACCTAACCAAACCCGGAGATTCTCAACCCTGTCACCATTTACACGGAACCTCAACTTCTTGAATCAAAAATTAGACCCTCAACATTACTTACAAATTGGGGCTTTTCAAAAAATTGGTCTCCTAATAGCTTCCATTCTCCTTCCATTCCAACATTTGACCATTAATCTCTTTCCCTACACTTTCCTTTTTAATACACTTATAGAAGTGCACACAACCCTCCAACTCCTTTCACTAGATATGAGGAGTTGTTTACACATGTGAAAGTACCTCCTTTTTTTATGAGCACACTTAAGGGAGGAAAACAAACGATGCTGAAAAGTAATGTGCTTCCTAGAACCACTATCAAAGTACCAAACATATGAATTTGTTATTATTGATAAGCATACATCATGTATAGAAGGATCATAGTCATAATGCACACTAAAATCCCAATCATCATGTGTGTAACTAATTGACTTCGTAACACTAGAGTTGATTCATTAGCTAATAGACATGCTTGAATCTTTCTTCTTCTGCTTCTGCTTCTCTAGCCTTTTCTTGCATTCATTGATGTAATGCCCTGGCTTCTGACCGTATAATTACACTTGCCTTTCTTCTTATAGGAGCTTCTCACCCCCTTTCTTGGCATTCTTTCCAAAAGACTAGGCTGATCTGCCTTTAGCTTCTTATAGCCACCCCTATGAAGTGACTTTGCCTTTGCCTCTTTGATTGGTAGAACAAAATCCTGATCTCCAACACGCAAGATGTTTTGTTGTGATTTCTCTTCTTTTGCAAACCAGCTCATCAAAAGTGAGGGCATCTGGCAATGCATTGAGGACATTAGGCACTAAAGAACTGTCCAAATAGCTATCATCAATGCTAGTAAGCTACTCTCTAAAATCTTTGGTCTTTGCAAGAAAATCATCTTTGAAAAGGGGCTTTGGAATGTAATTGTTGGCACTAAGACATGCCCTACCTCACTAATGCAGCAAACAGCAAGTTGCTATGCAACCAAAAGCTCCAAGTGCATTGGATATAAAGTCAAGCACTATTGTCACAAGTGCACCCGCTCCTCCTACTCAGGGGCAGGTTAGATGAGATGGCAAAGATGCACAAGAACATGCGTTGCTTACATTGTCTACAAAATAGAGCATAATCCCACACATTCACTTATACAAGACATACGAAGCTTGGGATGCGCTCACACAGTGCTATACCAAGTGCATAATGAGGCACTTGTTCCCTATCTACACAAACAGTTGGAGTGTGAGCATTTGAATGAGGGAGACTCGATGGATGAGTTTCTTATAAAACATAGAGCAACTTTCTAGCATTGATGAGATCTATCCAGATCATTCTTTGGTGCCTACTATCCTTAATGCATTGCCAGATACTTACCAGGGTTTTGCTTTTACTATCAGGCTCATGATGTTGATGATGGATGATAAAAGAATCTTTTAAAGATTATTTCCTCACATTTATGAGGAAGTTTATGGTGTATTTGGGAACAAATACAAACATTTAGAACAACAAGAATGATGCTCAAAAGGTGTAATGATGTGTTACACATATGGTTAGTGTTGATACAATGGAGAAAATGGGAGTTGATAGTATTGAAGTGATGACAATAATATTTTTTAAAATGAGTGATGCTAGAGTGCCAAGTCACCTAGCCAAGTTATCCCACATGAGCTATCATAGCTTTGTTGTACTCTCCTCATATAAAAGAGGACCATTTCAAGTAATGCAAAATGTAGCAAGCTCTCAAGCCTCTCTATGAGTACAAGTCTCAATCTTTTAACATAATTGAGCTTGAGTCTTAAGCTAAATTAGCTTAGTTCATTCATTATGTTTGTTATTAGGTGTCACCCACCCTAGCTTAGCTTAGCACTAATCACATGTTAATTAGATTAGGATTACGATCTAATTAGATAGTTGATTGTCAGTAGGGAGCTTGATCCATAAATTTTAACATGGTATTAGATAGTTGGTAGGGAGCTTGATCCATAAATTTCAACATGGTATTAGAGCTTGGTTTAAGCTCTCTATTAGCTTAGCCTTAGCTCACACTAGTCTAATTACTTCACTAATCACCTAATTATTCACTAAGCTCAAGCTTATCCTTCTCTTCTACTTGTTGAAAAAAGATGTAGGGGAGAAGAGAGCTTGAGCTCTTGCAAGCACACACACACTCACAAAACCCTAAAAGAGAACACACAAGGTGAGAGGCTGAAAATCTTGTTCTTCTTCACATAACACTCAACACACCATATACAAAGATAAGAGTACACACCATATGAAAAGGTACTCAACCAAATACATACTAGGGTTCTCTATAGTGTGAACCCAACTAAATGAGCTGGCGCTATAACTATGCCAGTCTCTAGAATGGCTGTCACACAACCTCTCATCCCACTGGCCACATATCACCCATGATCTCACCAACCATGCCAGTGGTGTAAGTGTGGGGCCTATCCCCCAAGCGGGTCATCAGTGTCCACCGCCTCACTAGATGAGCTCGATATCTCAACACTCCCCCTCGAGCTCAACTCCATCTCATGTACACCAAGCGAAGCCCTGAATCTGCGAGCTTCTCTGTACCCAGTGCTTTGGTGAAGATGTCAGCGACCTGATCCTGTGTGCTGACATAAACAAGGTCAACGTCTCCTGCCAAAACCTTCTCTCTGAAAAAATGGTAGTGGACCTCTATATGCTTCGTGCGAGCATGAAAAACTGGATTCCTAGCCAATTGTGTACTGCTAATGTTGTCACAGAAAATGACAACTTGTCTATCCAATGATAGACCCAAATCTGCAAGTAGCTTTCTCAACCACCAAGCTACCTCACATGCTGCCATAGCAGTACCTCTGTACTCGGTCTCTGTATTTGATAGAGCAACTGTAGGCTGCTTCTTGCTGCTCCAAGTCACAGCAGCACTCCCCAAAGAAAACATGAAGCCACTGGTAGATCTTCGAGATACTACCAGCCCAATCAGCATCTGTGCACCCATATACACATATCTCTGTCCCAGTTTCATAAAATAGTCCACAATGCAAAGTAGACCTCACATATCTCAGTATGCATCTCAATGCATCCAAATGCAGCTTTCGAGGAACCTACATAAACTGACTCACCAACCCAACAGCATAGCTCAAATCTGGCCTGGTGATTGTCATGTAGATCAAGCTTCCTACTATGCGCCTATACATAGTAGGATCCTCCAAAATCTCTCCTAAATCTGCACTCAACTTGCCATTCTAATCCAATGGCACTGAGATAGGCTTACAGCCTGTCATACCATACTTGGACAACATGTCCAAGCCATAGTGTCTCTGCAGTAATCCAATACCATGTGGTGATCTAATCACCTCAATGCCCAAGAAATATTTGAGCTCCCCCAGATCCTTTATCTCAAACTTCTGTCTAAGCAAGATCTTTACATCAAAGATCTCTGCATCATGATCAGGTCATCTACATAGATGACAACAAGCACAATCCCTCTATCACTTTGTCTCACATACAGCGAGAAATCTGCATTGGCTACATGAAAGCCAATAGTGACAAGATATTCAAAAATCTTGTCAGACCATGCTCTTGGTGCTTGTTTTAAGCCATACAAGGCTTTCTTCAACCTGCAAACATGCTCAGGGTGACTCACATCCTCATAACCAGGTGGCTGCAACATATACACCTCTTCCTGCAAATCCCCATGCAAGAATGCATTCTTTACATCCATCTGATGTAAAGACCATTGCTTTGACGCAGCCACTGCTATCACAACTCTCACAACTGCCATCTTGGCAACTGGGCTGAAAGTTTCCTCATAATCAATGCCATATGTCTGCGTATATCCTTTGGCTACCAATCTAGCCTTGTACCTGCTTATGCTTCCATCACTGTTATGTTTTACTTTGTTCACCCACTTGTATCCAATGGCTTTCTTGCCTTCAGGCAATTGCACTAAATCCCAAGTCTCATTTCCATATAGTGCATCCATCTCCTCATCCATAGCTTTCTCCCAACACACATTTCCAACATCCTCATCAATGCATGTGAGCTCTACAACCTGTACAACTTTTGCCATGTATGCATAGTGAGATGTGCCACATAACCATCATAGGTAAACCTCTGCATAGGATTCTTCACTCTCCCAGATCTTCGCAGCTTTGCATTCATGGCTTCCATAGCCAGGTGTTCTCAAAGCTGGTATCCCAAGATCCTCATCAAGGCTTATCTCTGAGCCACTAGACTCTCCATCAACATGAGAATGCCCTGCAGAAATGTTAGGCATACTAAGGGGCTCAACCACTTTCTCTTTGCCTTTCTATGATGTACTAATCACATTTGCAGGGTTGGTATTATGATGCAGCCTACCACTCCATGGCCTATCAACTGAACCACTAGATGAGGACTCTCTTGGTCTACTCAAAGACTGTGATTGCTGACGTGCATTCTGTGCAACCACATTTCCACTCAAATCAGCCCCCCCCAACAGCTTCTTTTTCACCAGCAGCATACCAGCTGATCATCTCATCAAAAACAACATCCCTGCTTACCCTCAACTCATGTGTAGCAGGGTTATAACACCTGTATCTCTTTTGCTCAAGGGAATACCCAATAAACACACATTTTTCAGCTTTTGGATCCAACTTAGTTCTTTGCTCATCTGGCACATGCACATATGCAATGCATCCAAAGACTCTCAGATGAGGCAAATCAGGTTTTTTGCCAGTAAACCTCTCCTCTGGAGTTACATCATGTATGGCTGCAGTTGGAGTCCTGCTCATGATGTAAATTGTTGTAGAAACAGCCTCAACAGCCCAATAGCTATGCGGCATATTCTTCTCTCCCATCAATGCTCGCGCAATCTCAGCAATGTGCCTGTTTTTCTGCTCATCAGCAACTTCATTTTGCTGCGGAGTATATCTGCATGTAAACTGTCTCTGAATACCATTCTTCTGCAAAAATTCAGAGAACTTATTGGAGAAGTACTCTCCCCCTCCATCTGACCTTAGGCACTTTACATATTTCCCTGTTTGCTTTTCAACCATAACTCTGAAATTCTGAAAATGAGTGAACACCTCACTCTTCTCCTTCATGAAGTATACCCACACTTTCCTTGTGTGGTCTAAATGTCACATAATACCTGCAGCCTCCCATAGACATGGTCTTCGTAGGACCCCATACATCTGAATGCACAACATCTAGTGCATTTCTGCGCACATTTGTGTCACGTGGAAATATATGCTTTGTTTGCTTTCCATTGGCATGCTTTACATATTTTCTGCATACCTTCAACTTTAAACTTTGGCAGCCTTGTCACAATTCCTTTAGTTTGCATATACTTCATTCTCTGCACATTCAAATGTCCAATTCTTTTATGCCAAATGTCTGTGTCTGCAACAATTCCTGAACCATTTGCAAACATCGCAGGACTCACTTTAGGCATGTTTACATTCAATGTAAACATTCTGCCCACTCTGTTACCTTTTGCAACCAACCTGCACTTGTCTTTAAAGTCTTCAACAACATAACAACCATCAGGGTTAAATCGAACCTGCAAACCCTACTCAATCATCTGGCCAACTGAAACCAGATTCTTTGTTATGCTTGGAACATGAAGTACATCTGCAAGGTACTTCACTTTGCCATCCTGCATAGACAATGGCACATTTCCAACATGGGCAATTGGATGAGTAGTGTCATCCCCTATTTCCACAAAACGTGGTCTTTCAAGGTTTTTCATCTCCTTGAACCACTCCCCATGACTTGTCATGTGGTTCGAAGCACCTGAATCAGCGTACCATACATCATCTTTATGTGCTGCTTCAACATTTTCAGACATGGCATTAACGACATGCTGTATAACAAACAACCTTTCATTATCCTCATTATTTCTGCTCGAGGATGCATAGTTGTTTTGCTACAATTTCCCATTTTGCATGTCAGCCTGCTTCTTATAACAATCTGTCTGCACATGTCCAGGCTTACCACAATAAAAGCATCCACGTGTATCATTATACTGCCTTTGCTAATTTCCAAGACCTCTGTGACTCCCCCTGCCTCTGAATTAGCCTCTTCCACCTGCGTGTTGTTGTTGTTGTGAATTCTGGGACTTTTGTTGTTGCTGCTGTTGGCCATAATTCTGATTACCTGTTCGGTCACCTCCTTGGCCACGTCCACGGCCTCCTCTACCTCATCCTCTTCTTGAACTTGTGTAGAAGGCCTGTTGCTCTGAACTGTTTTTGTTTTGTGAAGACTGTTGGTCTTCACCCAAGCTCTTCTCTTCTATAATCAACATAGACACCAAATCTGTGACATTGGGAATGTTTTCCCGAGTTTGAATAGACGTCTTGAACGCCTTGTATTGTGGCCCGAGACCACGTAGATAGACTTCCACCTTATCATCATCTTCTACTGAAACACCAATAGATACAAGGGATTCCACAATACCCTTGATCTTGCATAGCCATTCACAGACATACTCTTTTTCTCCACAGTATGAAGTTCATTCTTCAACTGTATCTTTCGTGCCTTGGTATTCGTTTCATAGAGTTTTACCAAGGTGTCCCATGCCTCCTTGGGGGACTTGGCATCCTGTATGTCCCCAATCATGGTGTCATGTATACTGATAGAGAGCCAATACATAACTTTTCTAGATCCTTGGTTCCAATCCTTGAACTCTTTCACATCTGCAGAGCAGTCGGATTGATCTCCGGTATCTCCGGTGCCTCTTCATTGCTCACCTTCTATGTAGTCCCAGTAACACTTTCCCATCAGGAAATTTGTCAACCTGAACCTCCAAGCATGGAAGTTGTTCTTGTCAAGCTTCTCAACAACAATCTGGTTTATGCCATCATTTGACATCTTGCCAGACACACAAATTTACCAGAAACAGCACTCTGGTTTATCCTGCACAAACTGCTATATTTTCTGGAGCGGTACTGTACTACACTCAAATGTCACAAACAACCAGTGGCCTCAATGTGCATACATACACCCAATGGCAACTATTTTACCTCCTTGCAGCACACACAATGTCTGCACAACCAATCTGTCTTTCTGCAGTTCTTAAAACAGAGTTTTGCATAGAATCAATGACTTACCCGCAGTGCTTGAAATCGCCTGCTTTTCCGAAAAACGGAGGTCCTAATGCGCCTGAAACGCATTTTCGGCCCGCAAACGATGTCCAATAGGACACATAGTTGCCCTATAGCTTTACTCCCGTGAAGAAAGCTCCTCAATCAAATATCCTCAATCAGATATCGTTTGCCGGTGCCTCCCGTAGAGCTCTCCCGACAAGAGTGTAGTCGCCAACACAAATAGGGTAGAGTAGATGAAACTCTTACCCTCGTGCCGCTTCTTGTGCTTCTCTTGCTTGCAGCTCAGCCCTTAGCATGAACCAGGCTCTGATACCATGAAAAGATGCAGGGGAGAAGAGAGCTTGAGCTCTTGCAAGCACACACACACTCACAAAACCCTAAAAGAGAACACACAAGGTGAGAGGCTGAAAATCTTGTTCTTCTTCACACAACACTCAACACACTATATACAAAGATAAGAGTACACACCATATGAAAAGGTACTCAACCAAATACATACTAGGGTTCTCTATAGTGTGAACCCAACTAAATGAGCTGGTGCTATAACTATGCCAGTCTCTAGAATGGCTGTCACACAGCCTGTCATCCCACTGGCCGCATATCACCCATGATCTCACCAACCATGCCAGTAGTGTAAGTGTGGGGCCTATCCCCCAAGCGGGTCATCTCAGTGTCCACACCACCTCAATAGATGAGCTCGATATCTCAACACTTGTGGTCCAAAATTACAAGAGCTTTTTCTCCTCTATAAAGCCACCATTTCTCTTAAAATTTTAGGAGCACATTACCCAACCCTAGGTGCTTCTATACCTTAGAGGAATTAGGCGCATCTTCGCTACAGTCCAAAAACAGCGCTGGAATTCTGACTGGTCTTTTGATGAAAGGTCTGTGCCTGCTCAAAATTGGTCCAAGCCCCTTTAGGGCTAGCTTAGCAATGGTGCAAGGACTCTACAAATGAAGTCTTGGCCCATTTCATCCGCGGACGCGACCACAGTAAGCAGAAATGTGGTCACCTACTAATTCTGGGCATATTTGGGTTAATTTATGAGTTTTTGAGCTAGTTCTTTGCACAATTCACTTCTCCTCATCTAGTGCAAGAAGTCTATACAAAAAACCCTCTCAATGTTGCATTGTACAAGCCCAATTTTGGCTACCAAAATCTGTTGCCCTTAATCATAAGCACCAATCACTATCATTAGTGCTGTGTTAACAGAAATTGGGCTAATTAAAGTCCAAAATTAGAAAATTGGGGTGTAAACTCAGTGTGGGAAGTTCTCTTTTACATAAAAAATCATTGCATTCTCTTGCATTACTAAAATTGAAGAGATTTTTTTATCATCCTTGTACCAGGACTAGACACTGGCCGTGAATCATTATCATGTGCAAAGACCTTCCCGACCTTGAGACTATAAATTTGTATGAGATTAGACATTGTTAACAAAGCAAAATAAAAGCTTTTTAGTAAGACCTTCTCAGTATGGAACGTGTTGAAGTTGTTTCAAGGTTTAATGGTGATGGGTTTTACACATGGCAAAGCAAGACCATGTACTTGCTTATGCGTAAGGAGCTTTGGCACCTTATTGAGGATGAAGAAGTGGAGTGTTTGGGACATCATAGCATAGCGGAGGCTACACTCCAACCCACACACTTGTCAATCCGTGAATGCAACCCGGTTAGCGCATAGAGGCTATCCCGAATGGGAGAAAAAGAGTTAACCACACACTAATGACTTCTAGTCCTACTCAATCCTTCTTCATCACTCAAGCAATCAATCTTACATAATCAAAGCATCAAGATTAGGCTACACTTAAGCACACAAATACAACTTATGCAAGGAACCTAATATGCAAAGAGCTATCACACAAGCCTCAACTACACATTATTTCAAGCACAAGCTTCATTACAAGCACTCTACAACTCACAAATCAAAACATCATTAAGAAATCTAGATTAGCAAGTATGTAGACCAAAACCTCATATCATTGAAAATGTAAAGAATAGAGAGTACAAGATTGAAGCATGAATGGAGATGGAGAGCCTTGGGAGAGCACTCGAGATGGAGCTATGGAGCAAGCTCTCTCTATGAGCCTCTCAACCAAATGACCAAAGAGTCCTCCCTAGCTCTCAAATGGGCCACCTTTTATACAAAAATTCTAGAACTCCCAAAAGTTCCCATGTGGGATTATTGTCAAGCCCTCTCCCACATTCATCTACAACTTTGAACTCTTTTCAAGAGCCCTAAGTGTCTTTTTTGTTGCATCCTTGTATTGATCTTCATTCGTGCAACACTCCCCCCTTCCTATTTTGCGCACGTCCTCGAGCGCGGTAGTAGCAAGAGCTGCAACAAAAAAAAACAATGGATACATTAAAGTCTTTTATTGAAAAAAAGAAAAGAAAAGAAAAAACAGCAATGATAATTTCACGCGTGAGCATACAAGTGCAAGGCTGATTAAAGTTTTAATGAGTACTAAAATAGGTGAGTAAAGACTAGTCAAAGTGAGACTTAAGTGGTAGATAGTGCTATGCAAAGGCAAGTGTGCTTTGTACACCGCCGGTTATGACCGCAGTCTCAATGTCCTACAAGTATGTAAGTTATTCCTAAGTGGCAAACCTACTTTTAAATATGAGCAAAGGTGATTGGAACTCTCTTTTTTTTTCTTTTTTTTCGTTTTTTTTTTTCTTTTTTTGATGTGTGTGTAGAAGGTGATAAAGATTAAGGTTCCATCCCAAAGAGACCCAAGCAATGGCCAAGAGACCTCCGCCAAGAGAATCTAAAGACCGCTAAGTATCTCAAGGGCGACATACCCTTTTTCTTTCTTTTATGACCTAAGGAGTACCCCATGAAGATGAGGGCATCGGTCTCGAGGGCCCATAGTGTACCCCAGAGTCCTACCAACATCCATCAAGGCGATAGATTCCTCAAAGGTCTTTTTCTGAGGCTTTTAGACATCAGTGTTCACCTCATGGAAACCAAGGCATCGGCCCCAAGGTGCTAAGACAACCCCAGGTCCTACCAAGCATTTCTCATGGCTGTGGACACGTCATGTCTCAATTCACTTTGGATATATATTATTATTATTATTATTATTATTATTATAGGATATATTTTCGTAAATTTTTATTACTCCTAACACCTAGCTCATATCTAAGAGGTAGCCACCACTAGGAATAACTAATATACCTTGAAAGCATAAGAACTTGGCATATTCCCTTGGTATATATCCTACACTATCTTTAGATAGAAATATCTTTTACTAAGTCTTCTAAGACTCTAGAATTTACTCACCATATTTTAACAACTAATCAAAAACTTAAACCAGCCAACATTGTGTGAACATGCAAACCATATATTCGAAAGATAAGAGCACATAAAGAAATAAAGATTAAGATTTGAATACACCTGTTGTAGTGCCCTGTTGATGTTGTTCGTTTGCATTGATGAATTGCTGATTTTGTGCAAATTGCTCCTCCTTGATCTTTGTAAGCGTAGCATGTCTCCCCCCTTCCTAATTTGTGTGCACGATAGGTGGACTATTGGGGCGTGTTTGATGCTCTTTTTTTAGTGGAGATCTCTGCAAAATTTTTATTAACAAACAAGAAAAGAAAAGAAAAGAATAAAATTTTGCCATTGGTGCCAAACACCGAATATAGCCGAGGGGAAAAAAAACCCAATGGGAGAAAAGTGCCCTGGCTTGTCGATCTTATTGTGGAGTCGCTGAGCTTACCCTTGCGCTGGTGGTGGATCCGTGTCCTCGTCTGCTGGAAAGATGGTATCAATTTCCTCAGGATGCAGAGACAACCCCTCACAAAAACCGGCCGCTGGAGAAGGTGGTAGAGGAAGGAGTGCTTCCTCACTAAAATATGGCATTGGTTCTATGGGAAGGTTAATCAGACAGTTTTGATTTTGGAACTGCGCAATATAGGTACTCATATTTATCCAATATTGACATGTTGAGGCTTGGGGAAGGAGGGCTTGCAAGATCGGTGGTTGCAAGTCATTTAGGCTTGTATCCCTCATTGTTGTGCTTGAACCTCCTCAGGTAATCTACGTTGATTTGGTCCTCTCTCTGGTATTCTCACATTAAGAAGATTATGGCGTTGGGGTGTAACTCCCACAATTTGCTTCATTAAGCCCGTGCCATATCGTCTAAAGTAAGAGCCGCATATCCAACAAATATGTGAAGCTTCTTCTAATACAAGCCGTGCACACTCTTGACAATGTGGAAATGGGTGATGCTGTTGATAGAATAATGTGACAAAGTGATGCCCACAGCAACTTTCACCTAAGGGAGCATAGAAGTACCTAGAATGTGTTTGAAACGGAGGAGCACTATAACCCCCGCGATGATCTGGTCGAGTACTATCAGGGTCAATGCATGGTGGACATGTATCTCGCCAAATATCCATCAGGAGTTATCTGGATGTAGAACAATGAAATTTAGAACACTCATATCCATCATGACAATTCCAATCAAAAACAAGATTATCTCAAAGAGAACACATCTTCTAAAGGCATAAGGAACTACATTATTCAAACATTGATTTACCAAAGAGCTTTAATTGTAGTGTTAATGCCTTATTGTTAGTTTTTGGTATATCCTTTTTAAGAAGTGGAAACTTTAGCAATTGTCTTGGAATTTGAGCAAGATAAGAGGATTTAGGCATTGAAATGCTAGAATCTATGCTCAAATGAGACTCATTTAGGCATGTCGTAGGTACACAAGTTGATGGTTGAATTGTGTAACAAGGAGAAATCGGGACAACCGGTGTTTCAATACATGTTTTAGGAAGATCAACACAAGTAGTTTTGTAGGTGCTATCACAGCCACCTTTCCTTTCTTGAAGAGTTTGTGTTGATTTCTTTTGCACCCACTGATATGGACAATCAAGGGTGGCTTTTGGAATCTTTCTGAAACACTCTTTTACCCCTGTCAAAGCATGGCATTTTGGAAGCCAAATTGCTGTTGCACCCTCATAATAGCCTTGTGCTTTGAGCACATTTTTTGGGACCCATCGAGTAATAATCCGAGGCTTAGGCTTGGAAATGATGTGCTTCTTAAGAGGCTTAGCAACTGGACTAGATGGTACAAGTTTGTACGCATCTTTGGGTAGCCACATTGATAATTCCTTCTTACCTGGCCTTCTTTGAGCAGCAACTAGAGTAGTTGGAACATGCCAGCCATGGCCCTCACTTGAGTATTCATCAATTATCCACATCATTTGTTTTGGAGCTTCAAGAGCAGATTTTGATTGTGGGTTGGGTAAGGTAGAAACATTACCCCTTTGACACGATAAAGCTCGTGGTGTAGCAGATCCCAAGATGTAATCAGAATCAATTTGCAACTTGTATTGTCTATTCTTCCAATCTAATGAGCAATTGGTAGCACTTAACAGAACAACCTCTACTACTGCTTTGGACTTACGTGCCACATAAAAGGACACTGACATCTGGTGATCCTGAATGGTCATCATAATGACACATTTTCCCTCTATAGGGTTATCTTCTCCGGAGAAGCTTCGTAGGTCCACAGGAATTTGCACAAGTGGTGGTTGACCCAAGGCTATCCAGGTGTCAAACGAGAGAACATTATAATCTGCACCAGAGTCAATTAAGGCAGAGACAAAGTAGGTAGTCTCATGAAGATGAAGGCACACTTGAATATTGAATGGTTCGACATATGGCTCATCAGTAGCCAACTGTATGGCTAACATAGAAGCTTTGCGACGCTCCTTGGCTTTTGCAACTCTAGCTTTAGCCTCCTCTTGAGCCTGACGTTTAAGTAGGTCAAGTGCTTCTTTCCGTGTTTGTGCAGCATGCATCTGTTGAAGCATGGCTTCAGTTAATGGTTCATTGTATTTCTTGAGACGACTTCCATTAATGAAGTTAGGCATTTGCTCACCGTCTAGTGTCTCTAAACGCACTGCACCACTTGGAGTAAGCTCATTAATCACAAATGGTCCTAGGCCACGTTTTTTGAGCTTTCTCTTATGCTTCTTAAGTGTGTACAAGAGCACCAGGTCTCCTTTTTTGAATCGGCCAGTTGTTACATTTCTATCATACCATTGCTTTTGTCTCCTCTTCTCGGCATACATCCCCATTACCGCCAATAAGCGGGTCTCATCAAGCTTTTCCAATTCGTCAACGCGTTGTGAAAGCTCATGACCAGTCCAATCCAATTGTTTAGCTACTCGTAGAGTAGGTACAAGAAATTCAATGGGAAGAATTGCATCTAGTCCAAAAGCAAGTTCAAATGGGGTTGTGCCCATAGATGTTTTATAGGCTATCCTATATGCCCAGAGAACTGAGTGCAACTTTTGCTCCCAATCAGTCCTATGTCCCTCAACAATCTTTGTGAGTGCTGTGCAGAGAATCTTGTTAGTACTCTCGGCTTGTCCATTGGTCTGGGGATGATAGGGTGCAGAACGCTTGTGAATTACCATAAATTCTTGAAGCAAAAATTCTATGACTTCATTTACAAAATGTACACCTTGATCACTAACGATCTCAATAGGTAAGCCATAGCGTGTAAACACGTACTCATACAAGAACTTGGCTGTGGTTCTGGCATCATTTTTGACTGTTGCCTTTGCCTCTACCCATTTGGTCAAATAGTCGGTTGCGACTATAATATATTCTGCATGCGTGTTACGAGTTGGAGGTTTAATGGGACCGACAAAATCAATACCCCATTTTGCAAAAGCACGTGTGCTTAACATAGGCCGCAACGGCATATTGTCCTTTGTGATGGGAGGTTTGGTCCTTTGACAATCGTCACAACGTTTCACGTATTCTTCGGCATCCATTTGTAAGGTTGGCCACCAAAGCCCAGACCACCTAATCAACTTCGCTATGGTATTGCCAGAAAAGTGTCCACCCCCAATACGTGCATGTGCGTGAGTTAAGATTTTCAGATAGTCAGCTTCACATACACACATGCGTAAGTTGCCATCCTTGCCCCTCTTGTAGAGTTGGCCCTCTATCAGCATATAGTTTGCCACTTCAATTTTAATAGCCTGCTTTCGATGTTTAGGAATTGTTTGATCCAAATGACCATGCTGAAGATAGTCCACAATATACTTACTCCAACTTGGTGTAGTTGAAATTTGGAATAATGTGACATTATGAATTGGCTTCTGAATTTTACATGAAGCACAGTTACGAACAAATGTTTCAGCATCTGCATGTATGGTAGGCCACCATTGCCCATCTTGAGATATACGTCGCACACAAGTAGTAGCTGATGCATGGATTCCATCGATACCTGCATGTGCCCATTCCAAGATCTCCTCATATTGGTCGGGGTTAGGTATAAGCCTCAACACTCCATCATTACCCTGATGATATAATCTCCCTGAGATTAATGTGAATGGTCGCCATAGGTCCACATTAGGACCCGCTAGTTGTATCTGCCCACTTGTCAAAATTTCTAAAATGGATTCAGACCATCTAGGAGCTGTCTCTACAAGGAAAAGTGTTGAATCTAACATATCATCATTCACACCCACAGGAGCTTCGCCAGAGGTGATTCGAGACAAATGATCTGCCCTTAGATGAGTTGTTCCTTTTCAAACTGCCACTTCAAAATCAAACTCAAGAAGGATGATAAACCACCTCACAATCCTTCCAGTTGCACAAGGTTTATTCACCAAATATAGCAATGCTTGATGGTCCACAAAAAATATGAATTTGTTTGCCAAAAGGTAATGGCGAAACTTTTTCACTGCATATATCATGGACAATCCTTCTCTTTCTGTTGTGGTGTAATTCTTCTCAGCATTGTTCAACTGTCGACTAGCATATGAGATTGGAAAATCCTTATTGTGTTCTCCAGATTGAGCCAAAATACATCCAATTGCAAAGTTTGAAGCATCAATATGGACATGAAAGATTTGGTTCCAATCTGGGTGCAGTCACTAATGCTTGCTTCAACTTTTCAAAGGATTCCTCACACTCATCAGTCCAATTAAACTTTACAAGAAGAGCATATAACGGTCTGGCTAGGACAGCATACATGTAGATGGATCTACGGTAATAGCCACAATGTCCCATGAATGTTTGTACCCCTTTAGGGTTGATAGGCCGAGGTAATGAGACAATGACATCAATTTTATCCATATCTGTTGAAATCCCATTGCGAGAAACAATATGGCCCAAAATTTTCCCTTGTCTTACCATGAATTTGCACTTGTCAGGATTCAAGCATATACGATAAAGTTGACACTTTTGAAACACAAGTCTCAGGTGTTCTATATGATCATCACGCTCTTGTGAGTGAACACATAAATCATCCATGAAAATCTCAAGAAATTGCCTAAGGTACTCCTTGGTGAATACATGACTCATTAACCGCTGAAAGGTTGCTGGTGCATTTGTTAGACCAAATGGCATAACACGATAGGCAAAGATGCCATCTTCAGTAGCAAAGGCTGTCTTGTGTTGATCGTTTGGATCAATTGACACTTGATTGTACCCGGAGAATCCATCCAAGAAACTATATGCCTTTTTCCCTGCAACTCGTTCCAGAACATGATCCGTGATTGGAAGTGGGTAATGATCACGCACAGTAGCTGCATTTACCTTCTTGAGGTTTACACATACTCGAAGTTTTCCATTTTTCTTGGGCACCACTACAATAGGGGAGACCCATTCAGTGTGTTCAATCTCATAGATAAATTCTACCTCTAAGAGCTTGTCTATTTCTTCCTTTATCTTCCGTGCAAAATTTTCATTGTAAGTATAAGGACGTTGCTTGGAGGGTTTTGCATCCTCTCGCAATGGAATTGTATGCTGACATATGCTTGGATCAACTCCTTTGAGGTCTTTATAACTCCAAGCAAAAACATCGCGATACTCCTTTATTATTTGTATTAATAACTTCTCCTCTTCTAAGGACAAGTCTGTGGCAATCCACACATAACGAGGCTCTTCTCCTGGCTTAGCAATATCAATCTTTTTTGCATCTTCCGGACCATCGTATGAAACCCCTGGCACGCTTGGTTTTTCTCGCATGGGCTGTTGAAGAACAATCTTCCGATCTTGAAGAGTGTACTGTGTGAAATTGGGAGGAACATTAAGACCTTGTTCTTGTCCACTTGAGTCTTCACTCATTGATGACCATGCGGTTTTGAGCTCTCCTTTGCTATCTTGCATCGGATTTTTTTGTTCAACCGTTGTCTTTGCACTTCCCACACTCTTTTTTGAATCGGTTTTAGACTTGAGTTTTGGTTTTTGTTTCTTCGTTTTTTTATGATTTTTGCTAACAGTTGTTAGCTTTTCCCCTGCTTGGAATCCATCTGATCGTCTTATTTGGTCTTTGATACTATCTTGTGCTTGGACATAGTATAGATATCTGTTCTTTCTTGAGAAGTGAGGTGGTGGTCGAGAGTTTTCACTCTTAGACTCCTCCTTTTCTTTTTGTAGTCTCTCACGTTGTTCACGCTCATCTGGTCTACGGATTCTTTTATGGCTCTTACAGCATTTACGTTTAGGTCGGCTTCTAGGGATCTCTACCTGAACCTCCCTTCCTCTCAAGAGTAGGCGTGCCTTTCCTAACTCTTCCTCAGGGATTGTCACATCATTATTAAAATTAGAGTCCCATCCATCTTCCTTATCAGCATCATTAGCAGATTCGAGTGTCAAATCCTCCACTGAGACTTCCTCGACATGCAGAGCTGTTGTGGATGTATCTCTATAGTACAAATCATCTAGAAGGGCACGTGGTTGTACCATTTGTATAAGAATAATATCATATCCATCTGAGTCACAAAATTGAATTGGCTTCGGTAAAGCACATGTCGATAATGTTGCAAGGACATGACTCCATTCTAATGGATCAATTAAATGCTCAGGGAAGGGTTGTGGAATGTATGCCTCGTCTGATACACTTCGATTACCCTTAAGTCTCTCAGTGTTGAAATCCCTACATGAGGCTCCACACATCCACAGATCTTCTCGTCCATCGGACAATGTAACTCTTGAGCCCTCAGATGAAGCAGAATCAAACTCATCTATTGGAGACCTTGTTACATCACGATATGAGTGATTCCTTAGGTTGACCCTTGTGATGACAGAATCATGTCGGAGGTACAAATAATTGTATCCCCAATCTTGAATCATTTGAAATTGTCGCATGAATGGTCTACCCAATATCACTTCGTAGTTTGGATGTTTTCCAAAATCCACTACTGCAAAGGTGTGCTCATATTCAATCCCACATGTGGTGACCAATATGTTCTCAAGTAGCCCAAGGGGATGTTCTAAGCTTCCATCTGCTAGCTGCAAGCGCATCCTGGTACTCCTAATAGCTGGTTTGCCCCATTTTTCCCAAATGGACCTTGTCACAATGCCCACTCCTGCACCACTATCAAGTATTGCAATTGAAGATACTTTTCGCACTTCTAATGGGAGGGTAGCATTTCCCTGATCGTCCTCACAAAATTTTCCTACTTTGTTGATAGGAACTGGCATTACATGCTTTGTTTCAGAGTGTATAGTACACTCATGGTGACCCTTTTGTAGCAATACCTGCTCTGACAAACTTGTGGCAATATCATTCCACAACTCAGGTCGAATTTTTATCAAATCAAGCAAAGGTAAGGTACAAGCCACTGGTGCTGACAAAATAGCTTGCACCATACTCATATCTTTCTCCTTTGTCAACCTTTTATGCATGGAGGGTATCCTCAAGGTTTGAGAACAGTTCTCATATTCTCCCAGATATGATGGTAAGGTTTTCATTGTATGCTTACTTCTAGGAGAAACAATTGTTTGAACTTCCTCCTGGATGCTTGGGCGTCCAAAGTTGTTTTTCGTGCCCCTGGTAAAATCCACCTCAGAGAATGGAGGCGAACTAATAGAAGACATGTTCTCATGAACTTTCTCATGAACTGCGGCCCACATCTCATTTGCCATGTCCTCATTAGCATCAATAACTTCATCATTGCATGGGAAGACAAGGCTAGGTGGTGGCAGATTACCCCCTTTCAATTGGGTGTCAATTGGTGCAGACCTTTTGCTATGAGCTTGTGAAATGAGTTCACTTTTCATTTCCTGACTTGATGACACTTCTGGTATGGTTTCTAATGTTGGCTTAAGAGAGGTTGGGCCCCGAGGAATAGGTGGTGGTGGTCCCTCAAGTATTGACTGAGCTTCCCTAATGAGTTGCTGATGTACAGCTAGATTGATCTTCTCCTCACGAGGGTTTGGGTATTCTTGAAGCTTCTTGGGTAGCTCAGATAAAGCCGCAATGCGACTTCTATGAGCATCAATGATGGCCTCTAGAGTCTCATTCACTTTATCCACAAAAACAGAACCCCCAGAACTATCCTCAGTCGTACTAGCCTCATCTTGTTTAACACTAGGTCCAAGTTGAGGTTGATGTTCCTCATGCACTTCTTGGGAAGTAAAAGTTTTATCCCTCATGTTTTGTTTAGAGGCTTCTTGAGAACTAGTGGATGTACTTTTAGTTTGTTTGCTTCGGTTCTTCTTCCTCCGAGTGGTTTTTTTTCTACTGGACTGTAGAGTCTTGTCCACTAGATTTGTTTTTGCATCCCTAGTTCGAGGTGTCTCATCAGTTTGTATTTCGGCATTTCGTGTCTGTGATCTAGTCATGACTCTAAGTGGCATGACATCCTCATTCTCAGATGAAGGTGGCGATGGAACTGCCCCTACAAGGTTGAGTGAGACCTTTGGTTGAGAGGTGCCTTCCTCATGTGGTTTCAGCAGACAGTCTTTTGGGAAGTGTTCTACACAACACCCTAGACAATATCTTTCAATTGGTGGAAACTGTTGTACTGTTGTATTGGACCGAGATGCTTGCCTTGAGCGATGTGGACAATCACGAGCCCAATGGGGTTCTCCGCACTCATAACAGGGGCCCATTGGTTTGGCCTCTACTTTCCTTGGCTGCCATTGACCTGAGGGGCCTGGAGTCCTAGGTTGGTAGCCGCCTAGCAACATTAAAGAGTTTTGTTCCCCTAGTTGAACGTCCAGTGCTGGGCTGGGGTATGCGGGACTTTCAAAGATATTTTCTTTGGATGAATATGATACATATTCTTCCTCCACATAGCCTGGGTTTACCAATTCTCTACACATATTTGAATTGTCGTAGTCGACAACCCTCACAGGAGCAGTCCCTGGAGCAGGAGGTTGAGCACCAAGAACAGGTCGTGCTTGCTCTTGTGCCATCGGTGGCTTACGTTCAAAATTAGTATACTGTTGATACATTTGTGGAGCCACTCCACCCCTTGGCTGCTCACGTTCCTGTCTCATTCTCGCAATGCGAGTACATTCCTGTGTGGTGTGGGTAAAGTTCCAAGCACAGGCTTGGCACCACTTTTTTGTGGGTTGGTTTGTGACTAGAGGAGAAAAGGTATTACAATCCTCTGTTTTATGGTTACCGCCACATGCTCCACAAAGATGAGGACCTGTAGGAAGTACACTCCTCATTCTCTGCTGCTGTTGTTGTGGCTGCATGGGTGAACGATAGGTCTGTCCCAATCTCCGTAGTACTAGGTTAGCTATCTAGTCTGGATTTACTAGCGCGCTAGACCCTGAACTTTGGTCGTCTCCCCACTGATCTCTAGGTTTCACCTCTGGGCCAGAACCATCTTGGAACTTGAAGTTATCGGTGAAATCCATAGCATCATGGCAACACTCATTGAAATTTGTATGTTTCTTCGCATAGAGATGTGTATGCAGTGTTGAATTTTTGAGTCCTTTTAAGAAGAGAGAAATTAATCGACTTTGGGCGGGCTTCTCATCTTCTGGGCAACGATTAATGTACTGCTTCATTCTATTTACACAGTCTCTAACACTCTCATTCTCGCCTTGCTTGAAAGAGTAGATGTGTGCTACCGTGTCATGTTGAATTCCCATCAAGGAAAAAGCAGCAATGAATCTCTCTTCCAAAACTCATAAAGAAGATTTGTCTGAAGCCTCTAAGTCCTGAAACCAAGCCAGGGCTTTTCCCTCAAGAGTGAGTCCAAATCCTTCAATTTGAGTATGCTTATCAGCCACTTGCTCAGCTCGAACTGCTTGTCTAAATGCTGCTACATGATCGTATGGATCTCCCGACCCTTCATACTTCTTTACCAGTTTCTGAAGAGTTGGTGGCCTTACTTGTCTTGAATACTCATCATAGGACCTACGGCCTCTCACTCTCAGTGGGAATTGTTCCTCCCTTTGGAAAGATGGTCCACATGTTTCCAAAATTGGTATGGGTACCCTATTACCAGCCTCACCAAACCCCTCCAAAGATCTTGCCACCCGCATTTCAGGAGGTGCATTAATGGGAGGCCGAGTTAGCTCCCCTACCCTCCGATTGTTATAGTGAGAAAGATGTTGGTGTGGTGTGACCTGTGGTCGCACATTTGGTGTAGGACGATATCTTGGTGCTAGAGTTGGGCTACTAGCAGTGGTCCACTTAGATGTTGAGGGTCCCTCTCTAGTGAACTCTCGTAGGGGAGGAGCAACAGTTTCTCCAAAAAAGGCTGTCTCTCCTGGTTTGGCTGTATTTGTTGAGAACACTTCCATGAATAATGGATGTCCTTTCCACGTGAGTTCCCGAATCTCTTTCCAATCTAAGGTTCGGTATTCATTGGCCTATTTATCAATTATTCTGTTCATGTGTCCTGCAAGCTTCTCAACTACCACCACATGAGCTAGAGGAAGATCCAGCTGTGGCAATCTAGTTGTGGCATAATATCCCTCTAACGAGTCCTTATAGACCTCTTGAAGTGGGTCATCCTGTAAGACCTTTGTCACAGGAATTTGTCGTACAAACTCCCATTGGTTTTCAGCCCCCTGATCCATTTTGCTCTTGCCTTTTCTATCCCTTTCCAAATTTAGATCTACAAGAAGTAAATCATCTATGGATGGTTTTGAGGACTGGGCATTGGAGGGTCCAGGCATGTCCGGTTCGATGAGCCAATCATCTCTAGACTCCCTTGCTCTGGAAAGTTCTGATAAGTCTAAGAACTCGGTTCTAGAGAGCTCCCCTAATTTGTCTACCTTTTCTGGATGGTAGGTGACTTCGTAGCGAACACCATCTCCACCCATGTACATGTTACCCTGGTCATTGACTAGAGGTGCTCTATCAAGTTCTGAGAAAATGTCTGCGATCTTAACAAGATACCGTTGTTGTGGATCCCTAAAGATCTCAGCTCCTTGAGCATTTGTGTAGACATATTGGAGTCTCACATTGAGTGTTAACCCCATGGTGTCGGCTTCAAATGGATTAAAGGATCTTGAGGGTGTCCTATTTGGGGCTACGGGATGACTATTTGTTCAGCCCTAGATTGTCCATGGACAATGAACTAGTTGTTCTGGAGGAAAGGGTATCGGATTGGGATTCAGAAAGGGTTTCAGCAATATCTGCCAAATTTCCTACCGATTGGGTCCCACTTTCCTGCGTAGGTACTCTAGAAGGTGCCCTAGGCCCTATGGCAGAATCTACAAGACGTCCTGACCGCAAGTGCATAAGGTCAAATTTTTTTGGTTTTTTTATGTGTTTTTGTTTTGTTTTTTTTTTATAAAATATATATATATATATGTGTATATATATATATATATTTTATTTAACCTACCTAATCACTAAATGCAACTAAAAGGAGTATGTGTGGCGTAACTATCTATCCTATTTTTTTAAATGATTTTTTTTAATGATTTTATGATTTTTATTTTTATATTTTTTTTAAATTTACACAAAAATTATGAATCACACTAAAAAAATACTAATTATGCACAAAGTTACAAAAATTTAAAAAATGCAGGTTACACTAATTATGCAAAAAATTAAAAATGAAGAATTACAAAATATGCAAAAAAATAAACTCCTAAAAAACACTTAATTTATAGAATTTTTTTTTTAAAAAAAAATCTTTTGTTTTTTTCTCCTTTTGTTGGTTTTTTTTTGTTTGTTTGTTTTTTTTAACTAATAAATTTCGTGCCAAATATAAAAAATATGAATTTACTAATTATGCATCATTTACAAAAATTCTAAAAAAAATAAAAATAAAAAATGCAAGCTACTTTAATTATGCAAAAATTTAAATAAGGAACAATGGATTCAAAAAATAAAAATTGTTTTTTTTTGAATTTAATTGTTTTTCCTCTTTTTTTTTAAATTTTTTACTATTCTTTTTTTTTCTTTTTTTTAATTTCTTTTTCTAAATTTAATTGTTTTTCTTTCTTTTTTCTTTTTTTTTCTTTTTTAATCTCTTTTTCTTTTTCTTTTTTTATTAAAAAAATATTATTATTTTTTTTGTTTTTTTAATTTAAAAATATAAAAAAAACATGAAAAATTAATAAAAATAAAAAAATAAAAAATGAAAATTCCACCTACCTTATCAACCGCTCGCCGCTCGCTTCCGGATTCGTCGCCGCGCCGCTAGCCTCTTCACGTGCTTCTTCGCCAGCCAGCTGGTTCCTTCACCTTTACAGCCAGCCAATGGCCACGCAACGGCCACCGGCCATTCTCCACGCCTTCTTGCATCGTGGCCACTACCTATTCCAAGTCTGCTGCACAACCACCGGTCACCTTCTTCACCTTCTGCTTCTCTTTCCCAGGCTCTCGCCTTCAACTGAGGCCCGACCTTCGCAACAGTCGCTTCGCCTGGCTCTACGCCTTCTTCTCCTTCTTGCGGCTCTACTCTCAGCTGCAGTCACCCGTCCTCTTTCTTCTTTGTCTGCTCTGCAGCCAGCTGCCAGTCGCTCCTCCTTCTTGTGCTTTCGTGGCCTGCAGCGCAGCCGCCTACTACTGGCCTTTAGCTGTAGCCAGCCAGCGGGCCTTTAGCTGCAGCCAATCGATGCTTGCTTCGCCATTTGTGCTAGCCTCCAGCCGCCTTCACAACCGCCGCCACAACCTCTCTTGTGGCCTACATTGGCCACTGCAGCAACGCCCTCGCCACTGCACTACTTGCGGCCAGCCTTCGTTAGCTTCAGCCAGACGTCTTGTTCAAGCTCCAGCCCCTTCTTCAGCCGCCTTAGCTGCAGACGCCCTCCACAGCGCTCTGCCAGCTGCGCCTCCTTCAAGTATATTTATATATATATATATATATATATTTTAAAGCCGCCTCCAACACTTCTTGCTATCTACAGCCCCACGCCTCTTCAACTTCACGCCTCCCACACTGATGTAGGCACTAATCTTCTTACAGGATGATGGAAGGAAAGATGAGGGCCGCGTCACAAAGCCCTCCCAACCGCAACACAAAAAAACACAAATGTTAGTGTGTTAGTTGATTAGTGACAAAAGGTATGCCAAAAAATACAAAAACAGAAAGCACTTAAAGCTAATTAATGGCGGGATTACTCTACCGCAATGGGGTTTTAATTTTCTTGCTTCTAATCAAAAAACAGAAAACACACAAGGCGCCCTTGAGATCACACACTCAATGCCCTTGCAAACTCTACTCTAATCTACCCTAATCCACGATTTTGCAATCAATGGAGCACTTAGTAAGAAGTAATGGTTAACACCCTTCACTAACTTAGGTGTGCGTTCCCCGGCAGCGGCGCCATTGTTTGGGACATCATAGCATAGCGGAGGCTACACTCCAACCCACACACTTGTCAATCCGTGAATGCAACCCGGTTAGCGCATAGAGGCTATCCCGAATGGGAGAAAAAGAGTTAACCACACACTAATGACTTCTAGTCCTACTCAATCCTTCTTCATCACTCAAGCAATCAATCTTACATAATCAAAGCATCAAGATTAGGCTACACTTAAGCATACAAATGCAACTTATGCAAGGAACCTAATATGCAAAGAGCTATCACACAAGCCTCAACTACACATTATTTCAAGCACAAGCTTCATTACAAGCACTCTATAACTCACAAATCAAAACATCATTAAGAAATCTAGATTAGCAAGTATGTAGACCAAAACCTCATATCATTGAAAATGTAAAGAATAGAGAGTACAAGATTGAAGCATGAATGGAAATGGAGAGCCTTGGGAGAGCACTTGAGATGGAGCTATGGAGCAAGCTCTCTCTATGAGCCTCTCAACCAAATGACCAAAGAGTCCTCCCTAGCTCTCAAATGGGCCACCTTTTATACAAAAATTCTAGAACTCCCAAAAGTTCCCATGTGGGATTATTGTCAAGCCCTCTCCCACATTCATCTACAACTTTGAACTCTTTTCAAGAGCCCTAAGTGTCTTTTTTGTTGCATCCTTGTATTGATCTTCATTCGTCATGCAACATGGAGGTTGAGCCATTTCAAAACAACAAAGCATTGGGTCTCATTGCTCAAAATCTTGATGATGATGTGATTAGGAACTCAACAAGATTTTCGACACTGACTCAAAGAGCTCAAAGATCAACCTTCTCATGCAGTTCTACAAGCTCGACAAGAAGGAGACCGAGACCATGGCACAACACATCAGTAAATTCAAAGGTATCAAACAACAACTTAGTGCATTAAAGAAAGTCATTGAGGAAGATGAATCTATAACTGTATTGCTAAAAAGTGTTGACAAAGAACCTTATGAATCAATTGTTGCTACACTTAAAAATGTGCCCAACAGTAAACTTCAAGATGTAGAATCATCTCTCCTTGAACAACAATCGAAATTCAAAGATAAAAAATCATTCAAATCACATTCAAGTGAGCAAGCACTGTATACAAAGGGTGGGAGATTTCAAAGGACAAATCAATCAACATCTTAACTTCCAAGATGCTATCCCTGTGGAAAACTTGGTCATACCAAGAATGAATGTTGCAATAAAGATAAACCAAAGCTTGTTTGTGACTATTGTGAAAAAATTGGTCACCTAGAAGAAGATTGCTATTATAAAAAAAAAGCAGGTAAACTACATTGAGGCCAAAACTGTCCCAGCTGAAGACGTGCTCTTTTAGAGAAAGAACCATTGTTCTTTTTCACCCCTCTTGTCTCTACAAAAAGTGTGATGTAATAAGCCTCTAAGGCCATATGATGCACTCAAGCTGAAATTCATAGCCAAAGTAGCTATAATGCCAAAGTAGCATAAAGGCCAAAGTAGCCTAGCATAAGGGGAGAGAGAGGAAGAGTGAGCCTAAAAATTGTACCCAATCTAGCATCAAGGGGGGGTGTTGAAATGAGTGATGGTAAAGTGCCAAGTCACGTAGCCAAGTTATCCCACATTAGCTATCATAACTTTGTTGTACTCTCCTCATATAAAAAAAAGAGGACCATTTCAAGTAATGCAAAATGTAGCAAGCTCTCAAGCCTCTCTATGAGTACAAGTATTAATCTTGTAACCTAATTGAGCTTGAGTCTTAAGCTAAATTAGCTTAGTTCATTCATTATGTTTGTTATTAGGTATCACCCACCCTAGCTTATCTTAGCACTAATCATATGTTAATTAGATTAGAATTACGATCTAATTAGATAGTTGATTGGTTAGTAGGGAGCTTGATCCATGAATTTCAACAATATTGTGGTGATAAAGAGGTGACTTGTAATGATAGGAAATGGTGGGTTCATTAAAAAACACTACAAGTGAAACAAGTATAAAAGGTAAGGGAGTGGTTAGATTAGTGATGAGTGTCAAGATTCTAGAGTAAGATGTAATCATAATTAATAAAATGTGAATTATAGAAATATAGAGTTCAAGCTCCGTAGGGTCTTTTTTTGACACCCTTGTTTGTCTTTTAACCACTTCTTGTTTACTAGTCTTCTTCTCATTGCTTTTGTGCAATACAAATTCTAACTACTCAAACTCATGAGTTTAATTTGTATCTCCTATTGTATGTCGTTGTGTGCATGCTTTATTAGGACGCACTACCATGGACCAGCATTGTTCTTTAGATGAGGAAACTAGTGATTGAGGAAATTCGCATGGCTTGACTAGTGGTTATGCACTTGCAGACATGTAATCTTATTGAAAGACCCAACAATGATAGGTGGAGATGAAATGGAGCACTTGGATAGGATTGAAAGAAGCATGTTTGCAAAGCGGGGTGTTGGTTTTTCTTCTTGTTAGTCAAGGTAGCATCTTATCACTTATTATTTTGCCAAGCATGTTTTTGCTATTAGTTTGTATTCCTCGTCTTACCAATTCTAGGACCACTAAGCACAAACGAGGATTGTGTGAATCCTACCACCTGAAGCAAGAGGATTCCTTTGTCTTTATAATCAAAATCTCAACTAAAAGATCTTAGCCTTTTGCCAAGCATCGTTTTGTTATTAGTTTGTATTCCTCTTTTCTCAACAATTCGGCACAAAGGCTTGCATGAATCCGACCACTCGAAGGAAGAAGGTGCCTTTGACCATGGCTAGTTTTTCTTTTTCTTTTTTAATCAGAACGAGAGATTTGTATTATTTAGAAACTAACATTTTAGATACAAAAAGAGATTTTCTAGAGAAGCTTAATTCATTGGCAGTCCTGAATGGAGTTCTTAATCTCAGTCAACTCTAGTATGAAGTGGGATGACTCAACATCTTCCTTTGTAGGCTGTTTTCCAACCTTTGCCCATTCCTTCTCTTGACTCTCATGATTTTCCTTGATGTTTCTAACCTTTTCATCATACTCGTCCTCCCCCCGAGCTTCATTGATGTCTAGAGCTTCTGTTGGGCCTGGCATACAATATTGTCTGCTTTTGAAATCATCCTCATCTGCACATAAAGAGCACTCCTCAAGCCAAGACATTTGAGTGAAACTATATTATGAAACACTGAATAATTGCACATAATCCAAACACACCAAATATATTCTGCCCTAATTGTATTCCATAATTTTGGATGAGTAGTGAGAGAAGTCTCCAAGTAGGACTTGCTTCCATGTTAGCTGAGATTTCTTGACCATGGAAAGACATTAGTGAACCAGTTCCAAGAGGCTTTTATTAAATTTGCATGTAATAAACAGATGGGGTATGGTCTCTTCTTCTAGGCGGGGGCACACTCCATCTCCGATTCCAAATTTTTTTCTCTAGAGTTAGTTCATAACCCTTTATGCATAATGAGCCATAATAGGACCGATTTCTTTGGAGAAATTACAGTTGACCAAATTTTTTAGAATCGGAATTCCCACTGTTTTCTATCCCATAGGATATTCCATTTTGTATTGAGTCTAACATGTACCGGCATTCCATTAAATGGAAAGGGGGGGGGATGGGAAAAAGGGAATTGGACTGTGACCATTTAAAAGCATCCAGTGTAAAGGCATTTCTACATTGAATAAGCATGGCCTTGTTTGGGGCCCATTTGGATATTCTAGACTGTATGAAGAGTATATCATCTCTATTGAGTCTATACATCTGGCTTAGTTGATTAGTCTTAAACCATGTTTGGGTAGTGAAATCCCATATATCTTCCACGTAATCATCCAAGCAAAGGGAGAACCACATGGAATCCTTATGGAAAATACTTGCAGCTTTCCTAGTGATCTTTGATAGGCGTAGTATTTTCCTGACTCTTTTCCATGTTGACCTGATACTTCTAACCAGATCAGAGCCAGAGGGTTTTATCTGGATTCTACTCAGAAATAGTGGGAGGAACGGGAGGTTTTTCCATTGAGGTATATCTGCAGTCTATTTGTACTCTGATTTCTATGAATTAAAACCGACCAGTCAGGTTGATACATACTTCTTATCATCCATTTGGCTGCCATTCTGATGGCTAAGTCCTCTACATTTGGGATCCCTAGTCCTCCCTTCTATTTGGGATCCCTAGTCCTCCCTTCTGTTTGGGCTGAGTATAGTATGTCCAGGCAACCTTAGGAATTTTGTACACATCCTGCATCCCCTGATGTAAGATCCCTGTCCCCACCACGCAACGGATTCCGGGTGCTAGCAGCGGAAGTAGCACATCTTGCACGGGGCAGGGTCCCACACTCGGGGCCTCGCCCCCACGGATATCCAGACAAGTGACTAATTCCTCGATTCTTCCAAACCGAACTCGGAAAAACTTCTCTTGCCCGGAAAGCACGGGCGATTCCACTAGGATAACTTTTCCCTAACGTAGTCAAAAGCCTTAACTAACTGAGCTCATTTGACCGAACCCGTAAGTCCCATAGTCAGATCAAGGAAAAAGACTGTACTTGGATCATAGAGACCAACGCTTTTTTCCTCATTGAGAGGCACAGCCGTTGATTCTTTTCCATAGAACAATTTTTATCTGGGATTTACTTCATCTATCGAACTAAATAAAATTTGAGTCTCGATTTACGGATCCATCAGTCCAGCCTAACCCCATCCACAGCCCCATGGGTTAGCCAACCACCCAACCACTGTAGTGATGGGATCCAATTAGGAATTTGGTTAAGTTTTGTCCCAGGTACCAGGGAAAAGAGTTCCCAGGCCCCCTAGCCGGATTTTCAAGCAAATTTAACTCCAGTCACACCACTTACACACCCAATATGAAATTGCCTTTTTCCTAGACTCAAATGTATTTAATTCAGTCATTTAATGAAATCATAGTGTTACTAATCATAAACTTCCAAGTATTCGGTTGAATCTTAATTTCCAATCATTCCTTCATCGGAGTATCTATGGCATCATTGGCAACCAGAACGCTCACCACCTGTTCACTCAGGGGCCTTTTCTATAGTTCCTAGCTCATAGTACCCGGCAGATAATCACTTATAAAAATCAAGATGGAATCCTCGCTGAAGATCAGCAAGATCAACCAACAGATCCATATAAGAGAGCTATGGACTCATCAGTTGAGGACCAGCAAGGTCAATCAACTAGATCCATACTCGGTTTCAGAAAACAACTCTTACTCCTTGTTCCAATATCTTCCACGACGCACGTGTGGGTATCTTCGGCGACCTAGAGCCCGAGCACCGTATGGTCAGCACCCTCTAG
This sequence comes from Cibotium barometz, assembly GCF_041138505.1. Lineage (NCBI taxonomy): Eukaryota > Viridiplantae > Streptophyta > Polypodiopsida > Cyatheales > Cibotiaceae > Cibotium > Cibotium barometz. Next base: position 15,868,753 of record NC_141100.1, read on the forward strand.
GATCCTTCGCAGGTCACCTAGGCTTCACTGATAGGCCGCTTCCTTGGTCCCTCATCCACCGTACCGGAAGCTCACCATTTAAATCGAATCGAGGCTGGTCAAGACCTCGGCCGACCTTGCTACGCGAGACGTCCTCCGTTGACTCTCCTCTCCGTCAGCTGTTGCAACTTTATTAGGTAGGTCTCCACGACCACATTCTCAAGGCAGTCAAAATGCTTCCCCAGCATTCTTGACATAAAACAGTCATTTACAAACAGTTCACAAATACAGTTTCTATAATGAACTCGCATCTTTCCAGATTGTTCCACATCAATCGATTTTACTTAACCCAATTCCAATTCATATATGTATCCATTCTTGACCAGATACATCATTTTCCATTCCATCACATCAGATTCATTCACTTCACATAACATTCATTCCTATCTTTCTTAATTTACATTACGTCTCATCACATCCATTTCTCATTACATCTCATTCATTCACATCTTATATCATTCATTCACATTCTGATTCACATGACATCTCATCTCATCCATTCGCTCATATCGACGTCATATCCATTCACATACATATTAGTATTCATTATTCCACATATACATCCACATTCGTACATCCATATCCTTACATCCATTTTCAGATCCACATTCATACATCCACATCCACATCCACAGTCATACATCCACATCCACATCCACATCCACATCCACATTCATACATCCACATCCACATCCACAGTCATACATCCACATCCACATCCACATCCACATCCACATCCATACTTCCACATTCATACATCCACATCCACATCCACAGTCATACATCCACATCCACATCCACATCCACATTTACATCCATACATCCATTTTCACATCCACATTCATACATCCACATCCACATCCACATCCATACTTCCACATCCATACATCCACATTCACATCTACATCCATACATCCACATTCATACATCCACATCCATACATCCACATTCACATCTACATTTCCACATCCACATCCATACTTCCACACTCATACATCCACATCCATACATCCACATTCACATCTACATCCATACATCCACATCCACATTTACATCCATACATCCACATCCATATTCATTCATTCACATCCATATCTACATCCATACTTCGTTCATTTTCATCTAACTGATTCATTTCACATCCTCATATCCATTTATAGAATACAAGAGAATTCTTATTTTTGATATAATATTTCTTTACGTATCTATTTATGCATAAATTTTAAGGAGAATAACACTTTCGAAATAAAAATCAATCTTTTATGCATCTTCCTATGCATAAATTCATTTTAAATGAAAATGACACTTTTGAATTAAAATTCAATCTTTTATGCTTCTTCTTATGCATAAAATCAAAATTGATGAAAATAACTCTTTTGAACCAAAAATAGATTTCTTTATGCATCTTTCTATGCATAAAATCAAAATTGATGAGAATAACACTTTTGGATTAAAATAAATTCTTTATGCATCTTTCCATGCATAAATCTAATTTAGCAGGAATTACACTTTTAGAATAAAAGAATTTCTTTTATGCATCTAATTTATGCATAAAATTATTTATGATGAAAATCACACTTTTAATATAAAATATATATATCTTTTATGCATATGTTTATGCATACAAATCATTTATGATGAAAATCACTCTTTTAATATAAAAGAATTTCCTTTTATGCATCTAATTTATGCATAAAATTATTTATGATGAAAATCACACTTTTAATATTAAAAAATATATATCTTTTATGCATATATTTATGCATACAAATCATTTTGAAAATCACTCTTTTAATATAAAAGAATTTCTTTTATGCATCTAATTTATGCATAAAATCATTTATGATGAAAATCACACTTTTAATATAAAAGAATTTCTTTTATGCATCTAATTTATGCATAAAATCATTTATGATAAAAATCACACTTTTAATATTAAAAAATATATCTTTTATGCATATGTTTATGCATACAAATCATTTATGATGAAAATCACTCTTTTAATATAAAAGAATTTCTTTTATGCATCTAATTTATGCATAAAATCATTTATGATTAAAATCATACTTTTAATATAAAAAAATATCTTCTATGCATATGTTTATGCATAAAAATCTTTTATGATGAAAATCACACTTTTAATATAAAAAAATATCTTCTATGCATATGTTTATGCATAAAAATCTTTTATGATGAAAATCACACTTTTAATATAAAAATTATCTTCTATGCATATGTTTATGCATAAAAATCTTTTATGATGAAAATCACACTTTTAATATAAAAAAATATCTTCTATGCATATGTTTATGCATAAAAATCTTTTATGATAAAAATCACACTTTTAATATTAAAAAATATCTTCTATCCACCCATTTATGCATAAAAATCATTTATGATAAAAATCACACTTTTAATATAAAAAATATCTTCTATGCATATGTTTATGCATAAAAATCTTTTATGATGAAAATCACACTTTTAATATAAAAAAATATCTTCTATGCACCCATTTATGCATAAAAATCATTTATGATGAAAATCACACTTTTATAATAAAAAATAATAATCTTTTATGCATACTTTTATGCATGAAAATCAATTATGATTAAAGTAACACTTTTATAATTGAAAAAATAATCTTTTATGCAAACTTTTATGCATGAAAATCAATTATGATAAAAGTAACAATTTTATAATAAAAAATAATAATATTTTATGCATACTTTTATGCATAAAAATCAAATATGATAAAAGTAACACTTTTATAATAAAAAAATAATCTTTTATGCATACTTTTATGCATAAAAAACAATAATAATGAAAGCAATACTTTTATAATAAAACTAAATTTCTTTTATACAAATAATCAAAATGCATCTTCTATGCATGAAAATGACACTTTAGAATATAGAAATCATAAGGATTACTCTTTTAGAATAATGAAAGATAATACTTATTTCTAAATTTTTGAAAAATTTTGCCATAACCTCCTATGTATGGCTGACCATTTTTTAATTTTAAGTCTCTAAATTTAATTAGAAATGCATCAAGAGTATTTAAATCATTCTAAAGTAACATTTTTCTACTTATTTAAGAGAAACATTAGGAAAAACTTGATTTTATTCATTAATCATTCACCTAGGATAAATAATGGTTGGATTTACTAGAGAAGAGAGGGGAATGCCTTTTGCAATGAGGCATAACATCATTTGCAATGTAGAGAAGACAAAATCATAAAAAAAACCATAAAATGAATGGGAAAGAGAAGAATCTCCAACTTACATAGATAATTTGAGAGCTTTCCTTTGGCTTGATGGTTTGAGGGTTCAACTCTTGTTTGAGACAAGAGTGGCCACCAATCTTTTGGACGAGGGAAGGTCAAAAACTAATGAATTATGAGTAAAATTCACTGTTTTTGGCACTTGGGAGAGGCAGGGTAACAGTGCAAAACACTATTAAGCTTCAACAAAGGGGGAGGCTTCTATTTATAGGAAAAAGTGAGCCTCTAACCAAGCAAACTGATTCTAGAATTTTCTGGATCAGTTTGGTCAATTTTACCATTTTTAGGTCAGTTTTGCTCACTTTTTGGATCTAGTTGAAACAGGAGAGAGGAGAGATAAAAATATCTCATTATTTGGGAGTTTAAAACTCATTCAAGCATGTGAAATGGACGCCTCCTTCATGAGGGGAATTCCCCCATACTGAGGTGTCAAAAATGCATCATTTCACCTAAATATCTCTCTTTTTTATCTATTAACCTTGTCCTTAGTCAACTCTTCATCTTATGTGAGTATTTACTCATTTTTGGGGGATTTTCCTTTTATTCTTCTATTTATCTCCTCCCTACATTTGGATGAATCTTATTGGTCCATAGGAACCTTAATTTAAAATTTCGAAAAAAATCTTCACCCCGAGGATAATGCCTCTTGAACAGATTATACTTAATTTCTAATGCACCTTCTGAAAATCTTTTTGAACTTCTATTTCAGGAAAAATTATTTTAATAAGATGAGATATTTTTCTATCCAAAAATATTTAAAAACTGAATTACCACTCTCTAGAAGATTTTCTCTCTCTAGGCCAAAACTGGTAGAAACAAGATCTTTTATATTTCTGAAGAGGGATTTGACTACAGGGGAAGATACTGGACATCCTGAGAGGCCGGGGGAGGAATCTTACACCTGACCAGAGAAAATTTTGGCATAATGATTGCAGCTCTTTAATATTACTCTTAGAGGGTATCCAGCATGAGACGAAGTAAATGGTCGTGGGAATGAGAAAATGTTTAAGCACCAAGCATCTTCCTGCTAGATTTTGCTGGTGGTAACCTTTCCATCTATCAAACTTTGCTTTCACTTTTTCCATTACCCATTGCCATCCCTATTTCATCGTCACTCTGAAACCTATTGGAATGCCTAGCAACATGAACACTTGTCCCTCTTTGATGACTTGACATCCCTACTCAGTTATCCAATTTGGAGGGTCATTTTTTAATTCATGTTTTCTGGTGATTAATGAGGGATCTTGAGGCAGTACAAAATATCTAAAGGTAACACCAGAATGTTCTCATAGATTTCTCATCATTATGCAGTAGACCATTGGTGTCATTTGCAAACAACTTTGTCCCTTATTATTTGGCAAGTCAATGCCTATCATTTCACCTTTCTGCAAGGCATCTTGTACCAACCTTTTGAGTGCATCTGCATCTATAGCAAAGAGTAAAGGAGCAAGAGAGCAACCCTGTCTGATAGATCTATTAAGTTCAAACCGTTTTGATAATCTGCCATTGATCACTACTTTGGCTCTGGCATTCCCAAACAATGTTACAACTTTTCTGATAAAAAGAGGTCCTAAACCCATAACCTTTAGAGATTGAAGGATGAATTCCCATTCTAATCTATCATAAGCTTTGTGAAAGTCAATCTTAAAGAAGACAAAGTCCTATTTAGTGTCTTGGGCATGTTCCACTCCTTCCCACAAGGAAATAATGGCATCAAGGATGTATCAGCCCTTTATGAAGCCTTTTTTTCCCTCTCTTACCCACTGTTTAAGGTTGTTATTACTGAGCCTCCTTGCTAATACTTTAGCAAAAATTTTATATGATGTTGGTAGCATGGAGATAGGCCTCCATTTGGAGAGATCATCCTTAGTAGCCCCTTTTGTGAATCAGCTTGATTATCCCTTCATTCAAAAAGATTGGAAAAGCTCCGTGATCTAAACTTTCTTTCCACACAAGAAGGAGAGGTGTGATCATTAGATCCTTAAACTGCATGAAAAATTCAGCACAGGAAGGCCATTTATTCTAGGACTTTCCCCATTCTGTAAGAAATCTATTGCATCTGCAATTTCCACTTTCGACACATCACCTTCAAGAGTTGCTGCTAGAGAGTTGGGTACATTTTCTATCTGTAATCTGCAATTACCTTACATGCCCTGTCTTTCTCCTCATTTTTGGCTAGAGGAGTGCTGAAAATGTTTGAGAAGTATTCCCTTGCGGTATTCATGTTCTCGTCAATGGATACCGCCGGGAGGCCTTGAGGAGTTTTGAAAAAAGGGCAAAATTCTTTGTCAGTTTTATTTTTAAGGTTCTTTTTAAGGATTGCAATCATCTCTTTGGATGGTCTGTCTACCTTTGCTTGCCCATCATTCTCTTATGAAGAGTTTGATATGTTGGTATTGAATTATTTCCTCCCTTCTCAAGTTAGCTTTGATATTATTTATTTCACTGATAAAATCCTCTTGATATGAAGACACTCTGCTTTCTAGAACCTTAAGTCTATTGTACTTACTGTTCCTTATTTGAGCTCGTGCTTTGGTGATTTCTTTTTGATTGAAACTAAGAAGTTTTGAGTGTCACAAACAGCTCTTGACCATGCCCTAGTAGGAGCTCAAAAGGAGGAAAAGGATTCTTCCCATAGTTGTTTGATCCCTGCATGGACTGTCGGCATCTTGAACAATTTGGGATCGGTATGGAACCACCTAGATTTGATTTTTTGACAAGAGGTTTTGAGGGTTAAAAGGATTGGAAAATGATCTGAGAGAATAATATTCTTCATAACTTTGACAATTGAACTCATTAATTTTTGACTGAGAACATCCGATATGTAACATCTATTCAACCTAGCCTTCCTTGTCAATATATCTGTCCTTCCATTACTCTAAGTGAAGATGCCATATCCTAGAGTGCATATAATATCTTGCATTCCATTACTCTAAGTGAACTCATTTGAAGATGCCATATCCTAGAGTGCATACAATATCTTGCATTCCTCCCGTCTTTTCTTTTCCTGACCTCTAATTGTTTGGCTGAGTTACTTGTACCTGTCCATTTGTGACTCCACCATGTTAAAATCTCCAAGCATAATAATTGGAGAATTAATTCTCATCAAAGACGTCCACGGCCAAGTCAGGATCCTACAGGACCCGAGGCATATAGAGAGATCATAGTAAATACATCCTCCCTCATGTCAATCTAGACATCAATCAATCTGTGAAAAGGGTCCACTTGTATCTTCTTGATGCATGAGGCCAGTGTTACATCAACTCTAAGGACCTTTCCCCCACTTCCTTTGCGGATGGTTAGTTACAAACTGTTAAATCCCCATAGATCTCTCTAGCTAATCACTATGCATAAACACACATAATCCAAGAATATACTCATCCACCCGACCACCCTGAGCCCAAGGGTGCACACATCAAAGTAATGAAGAACCGTATACCTAACCTTGGTGTCCCATACCACCAAGATGTATGTCTTCAATCCAGCATCACGTAGCTCTAGTATGAAATGGCAAGAGAATAGATACTATGCTCTACACAAGAGAACATCCCTTGGGAGTGCCCCATGCTCCTATTATATAGGAGAGCTCTCAAATGACTCTTGACTCTCCATTTCCATGTGTGACCCTTGGTTGCCTGACCCTAACCCCAACCCTGGTTAGGTCTAACCCTTGTCCCACTAGAGCAGGTTCCCATGATCCCATGCTCATATGCCTAGGGTGGGTTAGCTTCCTGGTATACGCACATAATATGATGTGTACATAACATACTTCCTCTCTCTCAAAACATTGCACTCTTGAAATTTAAAGAAGGAAACCTGCACTGAAAGTTCTCAACTAGCTCCCAAGTCGAATCCTCGATTTCCCTATCTTTCCACTTAATTTAAACCTTAGGGATTAAGCAATTACGAAGTTCCTTTCCGTGAATTCAAGTACCTTTTCAAGCTCATGTGGAACATAGGATAAATCCTCGATCTCAACGAGTTTGTGAGGCATAACTGTGTTATCTTTACCTCCTAGCTTCTCTTTCAGTCTGCTGACATGAAAGACTGGATGAACTATGACATGTGGAGGTAGTTTTAGCTTATACGCAACCATGCCAATCCGACGTATAACTCGGAATGGACCACAATATCTAGGAGATAATTTTGAGCACTTTCCTATTGATAAAGTCTGAGAATATTTAGGAACTTTTAAATAAACCAATGCTCCTGACTCAAAAGACCAAGGTGAGCATCCCCTATTAGCATACAACCGTGCTCTATCATGAGCATCCTGATAAAATATTGAGCTTGGGTCAACATTTCATACATATCATGCAAGAAATCCCTCGATGCATCAACCTCAATGTCCTTAAGACCAACATCAATACATAAGCATGAATGGACTATAACCAGTAGCCGTATGCTTAGAACTGTTATAGGCAAATTCCATCATTGGAAGATACTTTTCCCAACTCGATGGTTTTCGAGAGATATACACACAAAGCATATCCTTTAAAGTCTGATTCACATGCTCTGTTTGCCCATCAGACTGCGGGTGATCAGAGGAACTCATACTCAAAGTAGTTTCCAATTCCTTGAAAACTTCCTGCCAAAAATGAGCTATGAACTTTGAGTCCCAATCACTCACAATATCAAAAGGTAGACCATACAATCTAAAAAACTACTTGACAAATTGGTAAGCCAATTCTGACGCTTTGACTGTTGTCTGTGGGTAAAAACCTAGCCATCTTTGTCAATCTATCCATGACTACCCAAATGGCGTCATGACCCCTGCTGGTACGTGGAAGTCCTGTAATGAAATTCGTGGAAATACTTTCCCACTTTCGAGATGGAATATCCAAAGGATTTAATAACCCAGCAGATTTAAGGTGTTTAGCCTTGTTTATCTAACATTGATGACGTCGGACCATATAACTCTGAATTAAATCTTTCATTTTTGGCCAGTAAATGTCCTTCTAACCAAAGCCAAGGTTCATTGTATGCCGGAATGTCTTGCCAATGATGCATCATGGCACTTAAAGAGGATCTTAAGTTTAATTTTCGGCACACAAAACTTATCATTTCGGAATAAGAGACCATTCCAAATAAAAAATTTGTTGGCTTTTCCTTGATTCACCAGCTTTTGATCTACCTCAAAGTTGGACCCTAATTCTGCCAAATTCCAATACTTTCCAAAGAAAATATCTGTACTGCATTTTTCCTTGAGTGAATTGTACAAGTTAGAAGTAATTTCCATGAAGTTAAGTTCATTAACTTCACCAATTTAACTCAACGCATCAGCAATGCGATTCGAGCTACCTTTCTTGTATTTAATCATGAAATCAAAGTCCTGCATCAACTCAGTCCATTTGGCCTTTCTAAATTTGAAGTCCGACTGATCACACAAATGTACTGCAAAGATTGGTGATCTGTTCAAGACCATAAACTGAGACCTGTAGAGATACTGTATCCATGTCTTTAAAGCATAAATGATCGCATACAACTCTTTCTCTTGAACTAGGTACCTAGTCTGTACATCGTTGAGTTTCTTACTCTTGAAGGCCACAGGCTTCCCATCCTAGAACAAAGCTCCGCCTATCGCAAAATCACTAGCATCAGTCTCAACGATGTAAGGCCTGCTAGGATCCGGCAAGGCTAACATAGGGGCATCTTGAACTTTATTTTCGTCTTATTCCACTCAATTAGAGAATTAGACTTCTTATTTTTACCCTTAAGAATATTGGTAAAAGGCACTGTCAACTTTGAATAATCCTTGACAAATTTTTGAAGATAGAGTGGGTATCACCACGTGTGTGTGGCACCACAGGAGGATGTACACAAAATGGCACCACGAAACCTAAGAAAGATCTTAACTGCTTGACCGTATGTGGAACTGGCCATTCCAAAACCTTTTGGATTTGATCCAAATCTATACTTAAGCCATCTTGAGAGATTTATGACCCAAGTATAACAATTCCTTTTTGAAGAAATCACACTTAGATAACTTACAATACAATTTCTCCTTCCTGAGCTTTCATAGAACCTTTTTAAGATGATCCTCTAGCTCAACCAAAGTTTTACTATATATCAAAATGTCATCTAAGAAAACCACCACGCATTTTCCTAATAGATTCTGAAATAAATCATTCATGGAAAGTTGCTGGTGCATTAGTGTAGTGTGAGACCAAAGGGTAACATTAAAAATTTGTAATGGCTGTAACGTGTCCTAAAAGTAGTTTTAAGAACATCTTCCTCTGCAATACAGATCTGATGATAACCGGTTCGCAAATTAAGCTTTGTGAAATACTTAGCTCCTTGCAACCTATCAATAAGATCATCTGATCTAGGCAATGGGTATTTGTTTTTAATTGTAACCTTGTTAAGACGTTTGTAATCAATGCACATCTGCCAGGTACCTTGATCTTTTTTCTTAACCAGGAGAACTGGAGCACCCCAAGGAGACTGACTTAGTCAAATCTGACCTATCCTCAAGTATTCAGCTAGTTGCTTGGCTACCTCATCTTTCTCAGTCTGGCTAAGCTGATATATGGATGAATAGTATACATGTACTGCAGTGGTACTAGCTCAATTTTATGGTCCACCTCTCGTTTAGGAGGTAATTCGTGAGAGGTAACTCATCAGGAAATACATCCTGAAATTTGCTCTTAATGGAATTTAACACTTTACTTTCCCAAACATCTAAAGACATAGTGTTAATATTAAAATGAACACATGATGACACTGGATCCATAACCAATTGGAAAAGTTCATAGTTAAAAAGGTTTTCCATTAACTCAAGCTCATTTAATGAAAGTTTCCTTGGGTACAACAACGTTTCCCTTAAGAGTAACAAGGTTTCCATTGTGACGAAAAGTCATCAAATGTTTGACCCAGTCAAACAGAAAAATCTTTATTTTTTCAATGAAACCATTCCATCCCTAAAATGATGTCTACATGACCCAAGCTCATGACATGAAAATTAAGTCTTTTTGAGTACAACTGGATGTCTAGTGGCACCTTTGACACCTTCTTGTCCCATAATTGGACTTGTCCTCCAACCATCCTGACCTTGTACATGTGATAATTCAGATTGGTTTCCAGCTTCATCCTCTGTACCACAATGTTGTCAATAAAATTGTGAGTACTACGGGGATCAAATCATATATGAACATGATGTCCATTTATTGCTCCATAAATACGAAATAATTCGTTTGGACCAAAAACGTCTTTACAAAAAGTACAATCTGGACATTGGCTTCCTTCAAAATGCGTAATATTGACTTCAAAAAATTTACCTTGAAGTTCTATAATGTGCACAGATTTCTTTGGTATAAACTTCTTCAGTCCTGCCTTTTGTCCAAGCGCCGAAGGTGTTGCAGCTCCATTCAAAGGACATAATTTCTTTGTGTGTCCCTTTTCTTTGCATTTGAAACATGTGAGATTATCCCTACTCACAAATTTTGACTTCTTCTGGCGTTGTCAAATTTTTTTGATTTTGGTGTAAAAACCATCTTTCTTTTTTGTCCACTCTTCGTAAAAGTGAACGTGGATTTTTTTTTCATTAGACGATCGATGGCTTTGAAGTGTTGGCACCGACCATTATCTTATGAAAAACCTGAGCTACCTAAATAGCATCCTTAGCCGTTTTGACTTTGCATTTTTTTTACCTCGTACTGATAGTCACGAGCTAGACCGTTGATGAAAATCCCATATAAGGTATGATCATCTGATTTGGCTTTGGTAGCCAATTGTCTAAACTTTTGCACATAATTGTCAAATGCCTAATTCCCCATGCTATTTTTGGGAAGCTTGGCAATTATCTCGAATTCATCCTCTGGTTAGACGAACTCTTTTTTGAAAGCTTCTTCGAAATTTTGCCAAGTGGTAGGAATGGAATCTTCTCTGAGATCCTTCCACCAAGTCAATGCCTTCCCTTTCAATAATCCATACACTATCTGCAGCTTTGCACATCGATAAATGGATGAAAGGCAAAGTGTGTAGTCCACCTGTTGAGCCAAGCATCTACACATTCTTGAGTCTTGTCTTTGTTCTCACAGTCGTACACCTTTGGTGCAAACGACGGAGCAACTGCTTTAGTAGGAGCAGGAGGCGCCGCTAAAAGAGCCTTTTTGTAAAGTCAAGATCTACACCTTCGGTGACTCCATCTCGTCACTCATGACATTTGGCAATAGTTGCTTCCAGACGCTCTGTTACTTCCATAAATTCACTCTTTCCAACAACCTCCTCTTCTTTAACAACTTGGAATTTAAAATCTTCCCTTCCTGAGTCGGGATGATCACACATCTCGTCGACATTATCATTATCATTGATCGAGAAATCAATGTGAGCCATGGTAATAAGGTTCTCCGAAAATCACGAAGCACTCGCCAACTTCACTTGACCACCCTTGACCAAAATGATCTAGTGAATTAAGTCACTAGAATTGACTGCTCATAAAAAAATGCTTTAATTAGCATTTGGTGGCTAAACAACGGTAAAAAATCATGAAAACACTGTCTAGAATTACTCCAAATGGAAATAACTACTAATACGAGGCACACTTGCGTTGATTATATGCGCATCTATCTAATGCCATCACGTGAAAACGTACTTTAACACTAAATAACCCCCGAAAATATTAAATTCTTGAGAAAAAAGAATTATCATTATTTTTCCCTAGTTCTCCCTATTTTTCTAGGGCCTCAAAATTTACTAATTTTGAACTCCACCAAATCCTATCTTATGGCACTCCAAATCTAAATTTCTAGAAAATTATAGCGATAAATTTCACCAAAATACAATTGGTATACAAAAAATACCATTTTCTAAGATTTCTAAAAATAATTTTTAGAAATTTTCCTAAGTATGGTAATTATGAAAAAAATTACCTTGAGAATCCCATCGATCACGAATTTTTTTTTATTTTATTCGACAATCCTAAAATCCAATTAAAATCTATAATTTTAATAAAATTTTTAATTTTCTAGGGGAAGAAAAGATTTTTACAAGAAATCGAACAGTCATGGGCGCCCGAATGGACACACCACATGCTGGACGACAAACCCAGATATTCCAAAAATTGGAAAAATCCTTTGTCTAATTTTCCACAAATTTTTCAGAAATTTAGTTGTACCCCGAATGCACGAGAATACGAATGGACATAAATTTCGGAACCCAAACAACCATCCTGGAATGTGGACAGCCAATAGACATGGAAAACAAAAGCACATGAAACTCCCCGAATGCGAATGGTTAAAAAAAAAGGGCCCGAAAGGTCAAAGGTTTTGAAGGAGTTTTTAAAAAAATCATGAAAATGATATTTTTAAATGATGAGTATTAAAGATTTTATAAAGCTTTTTTTAATAAAAAAATCGAATCATCATGGGGGGGGCGTAGGCTGCCGCTGGCCATGGAAACCCCCCCTGTTGTGCACACGATTGCATGAGGGAGAGGGGGGGAAGCAACAGCTCTTCTTTCCCCTCCCCTTCTCCACCTCATCAACCTCTTCTCCATAATTTTTATCTCCTTCCTCTCTTCCTCTATTGATCACAGTAATTAATTACTAATGATGTTATTAGTAATTAATTAACTCCACGGTGTTCCCACGCGCAAGAGAGAATTTGAAAGAAAACTCCGATGAAAGAGATAAAAAATATGCAGTGCACACGGGAGAGAACCCGATGCATTAACATACTGCCTCCCATTGATTTTTAGTAGAAAATCAGTAGAATTTTGCTAACACGCCTGCGGGAAACCCCAAAAAATGCATATTTTACCATAAAAATGCTCTAAAAAAGTCCTAAATAATTAGGAAAAAATCCTAAAAATTGTAGAGATGTAGGGAATCCTTTCTACCAAAAAATACCCTCAATAGCATGTGCGGTATTTTGGTAAAAAAAAATCCGTAAAATACTTATTTTACCATAAAAAAAGAGAAAAATAGCATTTTCACTCACGGAATTTCCCCACATTGTCGATACATCCATCCAAGTCTAGAAGCACCACGTTTCGATTGCCATATTGGCGTTCCCAATGCATAAGACACCAAAACAAACCAAAAAATAACATTTTTTGCTTAGTAAACGTTAAAATTTACGTTAAAATGCTAAAATTTTGCTATATTGAGAGAATTAAGAGGAGAAAAAACACCAAAAATTAACTAGAGACCGCTCTGATGGTTTAGGAGAAGGAGGGGGGAACTTAACAGGATAGTTTCTGATGAAGTGATCCTTAGCTCCATAGTGGAAACATTTGTTGGGAATATTCTTATATACTACTGGTTGGTCAATGGAGTATCCACTTCCCGCTGAAGTTGTTAGGTTGGCTAGTAGGTCTTGAGTGATGTCCATCTCAATAAGGGCCTAAGGGTGCCACCTAGGATTGGATCGTCAGTGGGTCTAATCCCTAACAGTCTACCTAGAGGGTTAACTATAAGTTTCAGCAAGGGACAAAGGTGTAAAGGCAAGTTGGGGAGCTCTACCCAAATGGTACCAAAGAGGGTTTAGGGCCTAGAGGGAAAAAGTCCAGGGACCATCTAAATACAGATAGTGGGGAGTTCCTAACCATCTATTGTCCTGCCCCTAGCACATTAAGGGCCATTTGCTCAGTTTTAAATAGGAAGCAATAGTAGTTGTTAGGTGAAAATCGCATCTTTTCTACTTCCCAGCCCCTCATGGTCCAATTATTTCTAATCCATATACATAGAAATTCTGTTGGAGGTCTAGGTCCAAAGCACAGTCCCACTATCGCTCTTGCCTGGTAAGAATAATTCCACTCATTTACCAAATCTTTAGGTAATGAGACATAAAGGTTCTTACCAATTCCAGGTTGCCAATTTTGCATTCGAGCAGGATAGTCGCTTCCCTCTTCGTTGCCCTCTGCTGGATACTCAGGGTTGTAGACTGTACGAAAATCTACAGTTGGTTCCGAAGAAGGCTGGAAGTGCCCTAAGGTTAGGTTATCTAAACCTAAGTAGGGGGAAGGTGCCACGTGGTTACCATGCAGTGGAGAGGGTGCATGGTGGCTTTCCTGCATGATATCCTGGATCCCGATTGAAGCGTGCCGGGCCCTCTGCATACTGTGTACTGATTGATCCCCGCCTGGGATGTCGAGCCCTCCACATGAGGCTGCATGTCATGAGTGTCCTGCTTGGGGCGACGAGCCTTCTGCTTGAGGAACCAGTTGATTCGGCTTCGGTTGCTTGGGAGTCAGTTTGGGGGTGCCCGAACTGGAACCCCCTGGTTTCGCCATGGGGGAGCCCCCTAGGGCCTAAGTGCAAGCCTAAGCGCAATGCAACCGTACAATTGAAGCCCTCACTCACCCTAACCAGATGAGGAGCTCATTTTCCGGTTATGGCTAGTTTTTCTTTTCTTTACATGATCAAAACATTCAACTAAAAGATCTTAGAATTTATGATGGTAGCCTTCTGGGTTGAATGAGGGTGATAACCAGCCTAACTTGTATGTATTAACTATTAGTTTGGTTACACATAGCATGCCCAGCCCCTGCCCATGACCTTTTTTAGCCTCAATCCTACAAAAGGGGGAGATCTCCGGAGCTCATAGGAGAGTCCATTGTCATTTTCAACTGACACAAAAGGGGGAGATCTCCTTTGCTCATGGGAGAGTCTCACTTGCCCATCCCTTGCCCATCCTCATTTTCAACTGACACAAGCACATGATGGGCGGGGGATGAGTGTGTAACCAGCCTTAGGGTGTTTACAAACCCAGGCCAAGAATTTTTTAGGCTAACAAAATTAGGGTTCCTCTGCAATAGCAGCAGGGCTTTGGTGGACGGATCAATCAGCGAAACTACGGTTTTCGTGATCAGTAGAATCAGGGCAAAGACCATTTTTTCTGAATTTAGGTTTTGTACTCAGTGTACATGTACAGTGTTCCTGCACAGTGAAATTAAGGTTCCTCTGGTCAGTTGAATGCACAGACTCTTGCGAGAAGATGAACAGGATGGCTCGAGAAAGGTGCTTGTTGGGATGGTCTGTAGGGCGAAAGAAGTTGTCATCACTGGCAGAGTTTGCCGGATCGCATGACAACAACGCAGGTGCAGAGAAGGCATGTGTTGAACATCCCATGGATAGCGAAGGTATGGCCATTCTGAACTCCCTGGACCCTGACAACGGTCGGCACCCAATCCCAATTCAACTCCCCATGGTTAACCCGTACATTACTGGGCTTAACGCTGTGACACCTGACTACGCTTGGCCCCCAATTCCCTCGCAACCCCCCTTTGTTAACCCTAAACGGTCTGATTTTAATGATATTGTTGACAGAGTAATTAGTACCATCTCTGGAAGGCCTTGGGGTCCTCCTGTCGTAGATGATCTCAACAAACTGAATTTGTATTTGAATTCCTATCATGTTGTTGCTGTTCTCAAGGCCCAGACAAATGCAAGTGTTGCATTGGGTTTCTTTACCTGGCTCAAGCAGCAGGAAGGTTACAAGCATAATGGGTTTACTTACAGTAAACTTTTTGAGATCCTAGGAGATGCCAAAGAGATTCACACCATAGATTCGCTCATGCAAGACATGGTTAACGACAAAATCGAGATGATTCCCAACGTCTTCACAGCTGTTGCTAGAGCCTATGCTAATATCAGGATGTCCGAGGCTGCTATATCGGCATTTTCCAGCATGGAAAAGTATGGCTGCTTGCCTGACTCGCATGCCTATGATATCATCATTGATATCTTGGTGAAGGCAGGATTTCAAGAACAAGCATACAACATTTATGATAAGATGCTTCAAAGTGGGTTTTTCCCGAACTTGTACGTATGCAACCTCTTGTTTGACTGCTTCTGGAGGGAGGAGAAGCCGGATGATGCATTGGCATTGTTCGAAAAGATGAAAGAGAAGGGAGAACTGCCAAATATGAACACTTACAATTTTCTTGTCAAGGCGCTTGCAAAAAGTGGCAATGCTGAAATGCTATGCTCTGTCATAAAGGAGATGGAAGACAAGGGGTTAAATCCCAATCTGACGACTTATAATACCCTTATAGGTGTTTTGGTGCAGACTGGGAGCATCGAAACGGCTATGAAGTTCTTAGATCACATGGTCGGATCTGGTGTGAAGCCTAACAACTATACATATTCTCACCTCATTGATGGTTTGGGCAAGGTGGGTAAGCTGGACGAAGCACAAAAACTGTTCAGAGGACTCAAGGAGTTGGGCGGTTCCCCAGATGAGTATGTCTACAATGCTCTTGTTTTGAATCTCAGCAAAGCAGGAAAGTATAATAGTGCATGGGAGGCTTTGCAAGAGATGAGAGCTGCCAGCGTAAAGCCCAGCAGGGCCACTTACTTCGCATTAGTTGATAGCTTCAAACAGGCAGATAAGCCAGATCTTGTCCGACTTGTGTTTGATGCCATGCATAAAGATGATTGCACTCCACACATAGTCGCATACCATGACCTGATCGAGAGGTTCAGTGCAGCTCAAAGTTTAGACAAAGCCTATCAAGTATTCCAAGACATGAAGCAGTGTTGTCCACCGGATGTAGGAACTTACAATCTCATGTTAAGGTTGTATGGCAGGGTAAAGGATGTGAAGAAGTGCAGGCAGATTTTCAGTGAGATGGGTAAATCAGGCATTGAGCCATCTGTGGTGTCCTATAGTACATTGATTCAGAGCTTAGGCCAAACAGGAAGTGTCAAGGATGCATACAATCTGTTCAAAGAGATGAGAAAGAAGGGTTGCAAACCAGATGCAGTAGCGTATGGGACAGTCTTGAAAGCCATGGTGAATGCAGGGCAAGTGGAGAAAGCGGTTCAGATATTTGAAGACGGGAAAAAAACATACAAGGATTTGGTGATGTACAGCATTATGATTGATGGTTTTGGCAAGGCTAGAAAGTTTGACAAAGCAATGGGTCTGCTGAAAGAAATGAGAGCCAAAGGTATCCAACCCGATGTGGTGATCTTCAACTCTCTTATAGCCAGCTTATTCAAGGCTGGTGAGGGAGAAGAGGCATATGATCTTTACAGGAACCTGAAGAAATATGGCTGTGAGCCAAACAAAAGAACTAAGGACATTATGAACAGTTCAATGAAACGGGCCATGACAAGAAGACGCAAGTGTTCTTGATAGTTTGATACTTCCATGAATTAAGCTGGATTCACAGCTTTCCTGGCAGAAGTGATGGAAGCTGGCAGAATGGAAGCTTACTAGCTGTCATTAGTGATCGGAAGAGGAGAGTTTTTTCACATCGTCCATGCCCATTGTTATGTTGGGCCCACCAAGCAGATACCTCCCGAGCCAGATGCACTGACAAAAATCTGACCGGTTGGCATGGCTAAACCAGCCAACCTGGGCTTCCTGTGCATATTCCTTTACAGCTGGAGTGTTCCCATTTGCTGATAATGCTATGGCAACTTTTTGATAAGCCCTGTGTATGAACTGGTGTGGCTGGACAGGCTCCTGTGTCCGGCCACCTTCATGGTGCCACATCACCAACTTGCGCCAGGAATCTATAAACAGAACCTTAGTTACATGTCAAAGTAGACATTACTACCACTAACTGAGGGCTCGAAGCGACAGGGAGAACGATGTGTTCTGCTTTGTGCTTTTTTGTGAGCTGTAATGAGTTTGGCAGCAGAGTCTCTATTTTCATGTGGGTGTACACTATGGCATGATGCGCTACACAAAGTGATTGCATGAGGGGTATGATAGCATAAGCGATGGCATGATGGCTTACAATTTTGGGATTTAAACATGTCATCCTTTTCAAAGAAAATTGTGCCCTAACACAGACACCAAAGAGATCACGCACGGAGTGTCAAACCTACATTTATCAAGGTGGGGAAACTTGGTCAATTAAAGGGCTAAGTTGGCAAATAAACACCCCTGCCAGCTGGAAGCTACTCCTTGAGAAGTAGCAGCAAGCAATAGTGATCCAAAGCCATGCAAGGGGGGGGAGAGATTATATTAATGTCTGCAAAAGATCAAATGGTCTATGAGACCAGAAGTGTTAGAATGTATTAATGGACTAATTACATCATGTAGTGATGTGAAAAAGTTGGCTAACTAAAAGAACAGAAAATTCATGAGACCATAAGGCGTTACAATGGATCCCTGGAGAGATGGTAAGATGTAATGAAAGTAACAAAAGCTGTCTATTGGAAAAGAGGGAGCCCTCTGTCTGGTCAATAGGGATCCCTCATCTGTTGTGATGCCATATAGACTGTCTACAATTATGCCTTGGGGTGGAGAGCTTATATATCTCCAAAGGATCTCGTGGATTTGGAGCTGTCAAACAGAGGGTTGATTTGGTCAAGTGGGCCCCTGGTGTTTGGCACGTTGTAGCTGGATTGTCCACTCCTAGGCTATATAGGAATGGAGGTAAGTCGTCCATGTAGAGCCATGTGAGTTGAACCATTGTGTGATCTTGGCATACCACAGCCTATCTTGGCCTTTCTGTGCTATTCATCTAGATGATTCCAATGCTAGCCACGGGAGTAGGTATTTGTGCGTCTACACTGGCCTTTCCCTGTGCTATTCATCTAGATAAATCCAATGCAAGGCCTAGGGAGAAGGTATTTGTCTATGTGTAGATGCAGTGTAAGTGTCTCACTTCTGGAAAAAAGATCATTAGTTAAAAATAAAACAGACAAAGGGTACATGTACATGCTCAAAGCCCTCAAAAGAGGTGAAGATAATAGCTAGGGAAAAAGCCTTGCGTTTGCTATTGAAGATGATTGTGCTTAATATAGCATTGGTCTTCCGTAAGATTATTTCTTAAGCAATAGCAGGATTGACACCAAAACTTTGAAACATGGTTTAACCACTTTTTGAGAGAGAAAACCTTGAGGTTCCTAGTCTTGCTTTCGTTCCTTCACCAAAGTCTTAGCCAAGGTTAGGGTGGTTTAATGTCCTTTTCATGAATTTTATGGCGTTGTTTACAAAGTTAGTTGGTGAATTTAAAGCTTAGAGGATTGTGGATGGCTCTTGTTTCCAAGTGTTCTACTATTCCTTTGTTCACGTTTGTGTTTAGTTGGCTCATTTTATCCCAAAGCTCCTTGTTGTAGGTGGATCTGAAGGAGTTTTACATTCTTAACAAGAAACGCGCTCTATTGAGTAGTATTGGTTGTTTGCTAGGACATCGAAGGTTGAGTGGGTTTAAGCAAATGTGGTTTGATACACTATTGAATGACTGTATTGTCGTTTTCAACAATTAGTCGAGATCAGGATCTCTACTGCTTCCTAAGTACGTCTCTATTGCTTCCTAAGTAAGTCTAAAAGTGATTTCAAACATGCTATTCTACTAAAAAATGCAAATTGTTTTTTTAATAAGTTTTGAGATTTGTTGGTTTTTTTGTTGACGTCTCTAGGTTCACACCTTCAGACTCACGTCTGTTGACTCACACCTCCAGACTCACATCTCTAGGCTCATTTGTGTTGACTCACACACTTGTTAACTTAGGTCTGTGGACTTGCAACTTTTTTGTATGAATTAGACTCACATACTTTGTTTTTATGAAATTGGCTTACCTAGGGTACATTATTTTATGCACTAGGCCTATAACAGGGTTAGTATGCATGTAATTATTGGATAATAATTTAATGTCCCAATAATTACAAAGGATAAGAATTTTCTTTGGAAATTATAGCTGGTATTGATTGTATGGCAAGAAAATCTTTAAGGACATAAGCATGCCCTTACAAGTCTTCAAGGCAATAATAATTGATTGGTACAATATCAGGTATACATACCTCTACACTCATGTCTGGTTGACTCACGTTTGATGAGACTCACATCCCCAAAATCATGGCTCAAAGACTCAGGTCTCATGTCTCAAGCCTCACGTGTGTTTGACTGGTGTCTTTTTTTGCTAGGTATTGCTTAAAGTTTTAAAACATATTCCTAGACTTCTTGCTATGCTAAGACTTTGTTTTGGTATTTTGTTTACTTTTTATTTATTTTTCTTTTAATCCCCCTTTTGAGG
Organism: Cibotium barometz; assembly: GCF_041138505.1. NCBI lineage: Eukaryota > Viridiplantae > Streptophyta > Polypodiopsida > Cyatheales > Cibotiaceae > Cibotium > Cibotium barometz. Next base: position 15,889,014 of record NC_141100.1, read on the forward strand.
GAATGTAGCCAAGCTAGAAACTACACCACTCACACACACAGCCCTACGGTGTCTATGCTCGAATCCACCACCCCTTAGTTGGGGTGGGTCGTGTGATGAGCTAAGCCACTTGGGAAAGTCCCTGCCTCAAAGCTGATGTATTTTGTTTACTTCGTAGATTGAGGATCTTCTACTTGGAACCTTTTAGTACCAAGATTGTTTGATGTATGATGTTTTTGGCATGTTAAGCAAAAGAAAAAGGAGATCATTAGGGCCGAAATTAGAACACGATGATGCATTCTAATCCCAAACCCAACAAAAAAGAGAGAGCTTGTTAGAGCCAAAATTAGAACACGATGATTCATTCTACTCCCAATCCTTATAAGTTTTTATTTTCCCTTTCTAATAGCCCAATTATGATCTTGAATACTTCATGATTTGGTCTTTATTAAACACATGTATGAGAATTATGAGGTGTTTCATTTTTCCCATTTTAGGCATTGAGGTTGGTTATTGATGATGATTATCAAAGCCCTTTGTTTGTAAATTTGTACTTGTGTGTGAAAGTCCTTGTATTTTTAGGTACATGGAAACTTTAAAGATGATGTTTTCACTTTGTTGAGTTCACCAAGGTCTTCATAGGCATGTCTATGTTGGAGTCTATTTACCCTCACTATTTTCATGACGTGAATAACCTTGTGTTTTGCGCACATGAATACGTGAACATTGCGTTTCTTAACCTTTTCAAGGTTATTGAGCTTCCAAGTATGACTTCTTGGTTGTAAAAGTCCATGTCCCTTTATCATGTGTTTTTAGTTTTCATGGTGTGAAAGTCTCTTTGTTTTTACGTGAAGACTTGAAGTGTTGGTTTCTTGGGTGATTGCCTTGACCTAGAGGGTTAAGACTTTGTGTTTTGGACACTTTGGGTGGTTCACTAATTGGTATGAGTAGGGATCTCTCACACACGTAAGAATAAGCAAGATTTTCACGTCATGAGAATTCACCTCAAAGTGTGGCTTAGTTTTAACCCAAGGAGGTTTTAGAAGAATACGCCAAGAAAAGTTGTACATTGAAACAATGGCCATAAGAAGTTGCGATTATCTCGATGTGAGTTTTTATGGGGATTAAACTTAATGATTGTGTATCTAGGCATGGATTTGAGTTAAGGTGGAATATCCTCACATTGTTTGGACACCTATGATCTTTCACGGTGTGAAAGTGTAGTGTGCACTTCTATTATGAAACCACTTGTTGAATGCTCTTTTGATGTTTAGAATTCTTTTTTGTTTGTTAGAATGCTCTTTTAATGCTAGAGGTTAGTTCCTTCCATTATGGAACCACTTGTACCCTTATAATGATGACTTTGATATTCTCACGCACGTGAAAATTCAAGTGTAGTTTTGACTACATGAAAACTTGATGATTGCTTAGAGTTAGGCTTCTTAAGATGTGAAGGCTCTAAAGTTCCACCTTTAGAGTTAGGGTCCTTACTCAACATGTTGGAGGATAAAGATGATGTTCTCACCCTTTAAAAACCATTGATACCTGGTTGTTTGACTTGATCTTGATGAAAGGTGTGAAGGTTTTAAAGTTCCACATTGGAGCATTTTAGTTCTTCAAGTGTATCAATATGTCTAGTAATTCTATGACATGTTCAAGTTCTTATGTATCTATTTCCTATTGAAAGAGGATTCTTATGGCTATGTCACTTTCCCTTTTCCTTTGGAGCATGTCTTCAATGGCATTACTTGTTTCAGTCTACCATTTATTGCTTTGTGATCATTAGTGCCATTGATATATGAAGGTTCTTGTGGCTTAGGCTTCCATACTTGTCTAGGTCCTTGTACTTCCTATTGGCATGTTCCTGGAGGGGTAGGCCGTTAATGTATACTAATAGATTGGGTGAGAGATCCATCAGAAGGGCTTGTTTTTTGACCTCCTATCTAGATCATTCAGAGTATCCTTGTGCCTCTAGCACCTTGGTGGGTAGATTAACATGGTTTCACCCGCCTGACCTACCGTAAGGTGCTTTGCCATAATACTCGCTCTTGAATGAGAACTTATCTTTTGTAAGATGGTGCTCTAACATATAAAGTGGCCATACCTCTTGTGCTTAATGTCTAATAGGAGAAAGTCTAATGACTTTGTGTACAAGCTTGCTTAAGACTAGTAATAGAGGCTCGACCATGTTTAAATTTGGCCAGCCTAGTGTGAAAATTAATCATTTGTTTATAAGTCATTTTTGACAATAAGAAATATACAATCATTCCCTTGCAAGAGAACTTATGAGCTCCCCTTCATCTCAAGTAAGAGCCATTTTGAAACTTTAACCATCTCCAATATCCTCATAGAAGTAGCCAACATCTAATAGTAGTGTCAAAGTGTATTGCAACAAAAATCTCTATTTGACTTCATGCCAATGAATACTCACAAAATGCTCTCCCAGGCTACACGTGATGTATCGGCCAGTTCTCAACCATATACTCAGTCTCGTAAACTTAGCTAGATAAGATCACCAAATGTAGACAATTTAAGGAAAGGTTTCAAGTGAGATCGCTAATCATACTTGTCTCATTTTGCCTCATCCACATCTTAAATATCCTCCAACAAGACACAACCCCATAAAACCTCCTACTCGCCCAACATTCATCATGAGTCTATCCACATTATTTTACATAGCCACTAGAAAGGTGTAATTCATGATGTACCGACTATCTTGTAGCAGTCTTGTAGCATGCCTCTTGGATAATAATGGCTTTTACTACTTCTTATCTATCTAGCCTTGTGTGACCTCTAGAATCTTAACGATGCCCTCTGAGTGAAAATCATATTCACTCATGTAAAATTGCAAAGCATGCTTGGGATACGCTTGTTGGCACCTTACCAGGTGTGCATAACGAGGCACCAGTAACCTACTTGCACAAGCAGTTAGAGTCTGAGCATATGAATAAGATTTAATGGATGAGTTCCTCACAAGGATTAAAGATCTTAGTGGAATGTATTGATGAGGCTTACCTGGAAAGTTCTTTGGTGTCTATTGATCTCATGGCTGTATCGGATTCATACCAGGGTTTTGTATCTACACTTCGGCTCATGATGAAGGGTAAACTCAATGCCCTTACGTTTGATGAGTTGGTTGTAGTGCTCTTGCAAAGAAGAGTAATCTTGTCAAAACCGAACTAGTATGCGTGTGGAAGATCAAGCATTTTTTGCCAGTCAAAAAGGTAAAGGTAAAGCCTTTTAGGCAACTATAAGCCAAAGGTAGAATTAGCCTAGTCTTCTAGAAAGGATGCCGAGAAGGGGGTGATAAGCCTAAGAATAAAGGCAAATGTAACTATTGCCGAAAGCCATGCCATTACATCAACAATGAATGTAGAAAAAGGCTAGAGAAGGAGAAGAATAAAGTGTTAGCAACAGCAGGCATGGATGTGGCTGATGCATCAACACCAAGTACTCAAAAGGAGGAGTCATCAAACTATGCACAGGATGATTGGGCATTTCATTGTGCACTATAGTTATGATTCTTCTATCCATGATGTATGCATGTCAGTGATGACAAATCAACATGTCTGGTATTTTGATAATGGTGCTAGAAATCACATTACTTCTCAGTGTGATTCATTTTCCTCACTTGAATCTGCTCCTCAAGGAGGAACATTTACATGTGAAAACAACTCCTTGTATCCAATAAAAGGAGTTGGTAAGGTTGTTCTCACTACTAAAAATGGTGGGACAATCTTCTCTCAGAAATCTTATTTGCACCACCAAGCCATCAAAAAGAACTTGCTATCAATCTCGGTAAGATATGTATGAGAGATTGGCACACAGTGCGTGTTCACGACACGTGCTATGAGTGATGCGTGCAGCTATGGCATGCCCTCTTTAGTCACTTAAATTTTGGTAGTTTATTGCACCTTAAAAGGTAAGAGATGGTGTGGGAGTTGCCAAAGTTTGAGGCCCCCATCAAATATGTGTGTGAGGGGTACATTTTGGGCAAGATGCAATGGGCATCATTCTCATGGATCTGTTAAGGCTATCTAAAAATTACATCTTATACACAGTGATGTAGTGGTCCCATGAGAACACCATCAATTGGGGGATATGTGTACTTTGTGACTTTTATTGATGACTACTCTAGGCACGCCTTGGTGTATCCCCGTTGTTGAAGGCAAGGTTAGAGATTTTTACATGCTATAGACACTTTGTTTCTATGGTTGAAAATGTGTCTACATGTAAAGCTGGCACCCTTTGTACAAATAGAGAGGGGGAGTATATGTCAAAGGAGTTTCATGTATATTTGGATGAAAGAGGCATAAAACAACAATGCACAATACCTTATACACCTCAGTAAAATGGTGTGGTTGAGAGGATGAATAGATCTATCATGGAGATGGCATGTTGCATGGTTAAAGGCCAAAATTTACCTCGTATTTTTTGGTTGGAGTCAATTATGTGTGCCACTTATGTGCTAAAGAGATAACCCACCAAGGCCTTGTAGGATGGCATGTTTCATGGTTAAAGGCCAGGATTTGCCTCATGTTTTTTGGTTGGAGATAATTGTGTGTGTGTAAGTAACCTTATCATGTCACTTCACTTGTACTTCAATCATTCTCATTAATCTACTTTGAGTGTTGTGGTTCCATCTATCTACTTGCTGCATCTATGTGTGTGTGTGGCTACATTGATCTCCACTCTAACACACATCTCTAGCCTTTCAGTATGCGTATGCCATTATTTGTAAAATGTCATTTTTTCTATAGATCAATGACATATTAGAGACCAATATCATACCCAATAAAAAAACATTTCGCATAATCTCAAGTGATACTATGTAAGCTCACTACTTTAGAAGCTAGCTTGGACAAAGTCAAGTAGTAGAACTTGTCCTTTTGTGAGATCTGCCTTCCCTTATCTTAGTGTAGCTGAGATATTAATTTTTTGATGATGTATTTCTACTAAGAGAGTATAAGATTTTGATACTTAATAAGAAACTTAATGGGAAATTTAGAAGCCTGAGAAATTAGGAAATAAATGTTTAATGATAAAATAGCCAAGTCTCCATGTACAAAAAATAAGTTGGGCATTTCTATGCACACAACATTGGGGTTAAAATAGAGAAATAAAAGTATATTTTTTAAAGAAAATATTTTTTAGAAATAAATAATAATAATTACCCATAAAAATATATAGTGGAATATGTGTGCATTATTAGCCTTCCAAAATGATGTAAATAGAGTGCACATTTAATTAACTTCAAGGTTGAATGGGTGAAAGATTAAAGTCTAAGGTTGAAAGGTGAGTGGAAATACCTTAGGGTTAATTTTTAGAACTTAGGTGAGTACAAATATCTTACAATTAGTTTTTAGAAGGAAAGTTCTAATTAATGTGGAGACAAGCACACTGAACTAATAGATAACATGCTAGTCATGCATATACGTGGAGGAGTTGACTAGATGTATAGGTGGATGCATGTAGAGGAGTTAACTAGATGTATAGGTGGATGCATATAGAGTAGTTGAGTGCATGGGAAAATGGATGGATGCATGAAAACATAAGGTTGAGTTGCATGAGATATGGTGGGATACCAACTTGAGTAGGCTAATGGTGTGTAGAGGTCATTTTCAAGTATAAATAGTCCCCCCTCCCCCCTTTCATGAGAAATCCACGAGTTTTTTCCTAGAGCTAGGAGAATACTTTTGCTTGGTCTTCAATGTAGCACTCAATTGGTCCTAGGTTAGCTTTCCCAAGATTCAAAGCAATCATTTGAGGCATAAGAGGTGATTTATTGGATATTGTACAAGCCTAGGGATCTACAAAAAAACTCATGGATTTTTAAAGAGGGAAGAAGCTCAATTCTTTATCCACTGTGCTTTTACCTCCTATTAAGGAATTGTATTTTTATTATCCTTTTACAATAAAATTGATATTTTTAATTTAAGTTAAAATAGAAGATTAATTTATTAATCTTTGCACATTTTTCAAGACCTAAGGTCTAATTTTCAAGACTAGAGACCCTAAGGTCTATTTTTTCAAGACCAGAGACCATATTTTTATCATTTTCCTTTAATTTAATGTTCAAGTCTTTGTATATCCTTATCACATCAAGGAAAATTTATTATTATCTTGAACTTTATAAAATTTAGATATTGGGATAGCCTACTCGTAAACCTAGAAGAATTTATCATTTAATTAAATTATGGAAGAAACCTTAGGATAAATTAAATTTTAAAGAGAAAAAAATTAAGGCTCTAAATTGAGATGAACCTAAGTCTAGACAAGGCTTTAGATTGGACATTTAATTAGGAGAATCATATTTAGTTTATGAACTTAAGGTTAACCCCATGCCTAGAGAGAGAAAGTAGGATTAAGAATGAATAGAGTTGAAAAATATATTAGTCTAATAAAAGAGAAATTAGGGTTTGTTTAGGAATTCTTTTTTAGTTTTAGTGCAAGGATAACCAATAATTATAGAGAGAGAAAGTTTTAAAAGTGAGTTCTAGAGAGAGAAAGAAAAGTTATTCTCCGTGCATAGGTCAAGAATAGAGCAAAACCCAAGAATTGATTTTGGAAAACCAAATTGTATAGATATTGATAAATTGCATCAATCTCTCCCAATGAAACATATCTTTAGAGAGAGAAAATCTCAATTAATGCTTGATTCACAGATATTGTGAGTATCTTAATTAAAATCAAAGTTATATCTGTTGTTGCAGCAAAAAAGCAAGGATTGGATGTGCTCAATTCAAAGATGCTAAGTCCTTAAGTTTTGTGAAGGATTTGACATCCCAATGATATCAAGGGAAATTAATCCAAGGAATCAAGGATGGGATATTTTTAACACTAGTTTGGTACCAAAACAGGACACTTGAGTGTCCTTTTTTGGGGGTTGCGAAAAAAAATCAAACTCCTAATGTAGGCTTTAAAAACCAAAATGCTTCATTGGGCATGTAGAACATAACCCTATGATTATGTAAAAAATGCTAAACATATAAAATGCCTTTTTATTTGGAAGTACATAAGCAACAAAGTAGCATATGTCTTGAAAATGAACATTTTTCAGGATTTTTCAGGATTTTTCCAAATATGCAAGCATCATTCTCTCAAAAAAAAATCCAATGATATGAATAGCATTTTTCCCAAGATATTTTGATAGCATACATCAGTCCAAGGAGGTAGAAGTTCACCAAAAAAATCATTTTCCTTTCCTAGAATTTTTTCCAAAAAAGTTGTATAAAATCAGCAAAAGTAACGCGTATTATCAAAACTCAATCACGCCACTAAAAAAAATTGTAGCCCTATCAATGAGAATGTTGATTATTAGTTTTCATGCTTGAGATGAGATAAATAAGCCATAATTTGATGTGTATGACACTAACTTAGCCTCCACTTAAGTAGGTTCTTATCGCCTAGTTCTAAAAAAACTGTAAAAAACAAAAATACAAAATTTGATCATCTTTTTTCAAAAACTAATCATAACTATGCTTGCACAAGTAGTCTACACCTATAGTGACAACAAATAATGCACTTACACAGCTTTCCCCTTTGATGAAAATCAAAATTAGGCTCATAATTAGACATTTTACGTATTAAAAACAGGTTGCGCAAAAGGCCATGTATGAGAAGAGGCCCAAAAAGTGGCTCTAAAGTTTTGGAAAATTCAAAACAAAGTAGTATTTACCCTATATAACATGGGTGCACCTCAAGTTTTACATTATTAGCTTGCATATGGAAGGAGAAAAATTCATGCTCCACCTGTATAAAAAACATCATTTCAATATTAGCGAGTCAATAATTATCGTTTGATGATTCCAAGATTTAGTTTACATCATGGGCTTTCCATCAAGCCAAGTTTCATGATCAAACTATGTCCCTTCTAAAAGTTATGTACAAATTACTACTATTTTGAAAACAGCAAAAATCATGCGTTTTATCAGCATGTGTCTAAGAAAATTAAAATATTGCCTTGCAAAAGCTAAGAAAAGTGCAATTTAAAAAATCTCAATTTTTTTTGGGTCTTGAGGAACATCTGTGGATGTTAAGCATTTCAAAACTCTTAATAGATTGCCCACCAAAATTCAAGAAAAATGCTAACTTTCAGGACACTTTAGTGTCCAATTACAGAACTAGTGTTAAGGAACCTTGAGGAAGGGGAAGTCCTTAAAAATGACCAAAAAGACCCTATAGATTTTCAACATAAAGATAAACCTGAATCCAAGAAATCAAGGTTGGGATATTTTTTAAGGAACCTTTGAGAGGAAGGGGAAGTCCTTAAGAATGGAAAAAAATATCCTTACACATTTTCAACATAAAGATAATCCTAAATAAGAGAAGTAGATAAATGAACTTAGAATGACCTTCTTTGTAGATAGATGACCTTAGAATGACCTTCTTTGTATGCAAATAACCTTAATTACAGTTGAATGGATTGGCTTATGGAATCAAAACTTGGAGATGATCCCAAGAAGGGAAAATCTTGAGAAGACCTTGCTAGGAAATGTTGTGGAGGAATTCGATTTGTTTGAAGTTTTCAACTAGAGAACTATGATGTCTCATTGAGCTTATGATGGTTCATTTCGGATATGAAGGTGGGTTCATATAGAATATCCTTCCGATAAAAAATCTAACACAATGCTTTCATTGAGACTTATTTGTCTGCTTTCTTTGACTCTTACACATGGTTAGAGACAGGGAATTGAGTGTTAATGTGTGGTAAACTACGAGCGATACATGGCTTCGAATAATGCCGAGATTGTAGGATATGACTTTCAGTGACCTGGGCATCTCTACTTGTTTGATTAGCATGGTTGGGAGCATGTTTTGCTCCTTAGAGGGAGATGTGGAGCCTGGTTAATTCTTAGGCTTTTATCAGTAGCTTCGGTTACAGTGTCAATAGCTCTTCTACCCAATGAGGTTCTCTTCTCGATTCTCTTTTTTGGGGAGGTTTTCATGTGTCCCCCCCCCTCTCTCTCTCTCTCCCTCTTCTCTTCTTTTATGTTATCCTTGCTCTCTTTCTTTCTTCTTCTCTTGCTCTCTTTCTCACTTCTTTCCTCTTGCTCTCTTTCTCTTGTTTTTTAGGTGATGATGTGGCAACATGATCCTACGTGATGACATGGTACATGTGAGCATATATGATGATGTGACACTTTTTTCAAGATTTTTCTTTTTGACATAACAACATGCTCCATGAGCTCTCTTTATACATATAGCTCTTGAATTGTACTTCAAGGTCCTGACAAGAGAATCTAAGCTAGAAAGCTAAACTATAATATAAGTAAAAGCCTTGTAACTATGTTGTGAGCACTTGCATTACTATCTTGGCATTGAATTCTATCAAACTAAAGAAGGGATTTACATGTTCCAATGTGAATATGTCAAAGAATTATTGCATAGATTTAATATGCAAGATTATAAACCAATCAACACTCCTTTGCAAATTGGTTACAATCTTGGAATGCATGAAGATGAGGATGCAGATGATACTTTGTTTAGACAAGCTATTGGTGCTTTCATCTACTTATGTGCTCTACTAGGCTAGACATTATGTATGATGTTGCTTTTCTTAGCTGCTTTATGTCCTACCTTGAATCTTCTCATTGTGGCAAAGCAATTAAGAGAGTCTTAAGGTATCTTAGGGTTACTTTACAGTTGGGAATGTCTTATTCCAACTATGGTAATCCAAACTTGTTTGGATTTAGTGACTCTTACTAGTGGGCAGGTGACAAAGATGATAGAAAATCGACCACTTGGTTTTGCTTCTTACTTGGCTCTCTTGGGTGAGAAATAAGCAAAATACAGTGGGCACATCCTCATGCAAAGCGAAATATAGAACCATATTCACAGCCATATTAGAAAGTATATGGTTGACAAGACTTATGTTGGATATGCATTTTCAAAAGGATGATGCTATAGTCAAAGTGCTATAACCATTGCTCATAACCCATTTTTTTATGTAAGGACTAAGCACATTGAAGTTCACCAACCATCATTATATTTTAGAGCACATTCATGGAGGTAACATCAAAGTTTTCTATAGTCCATTTGAAGACAATGTGGTGGATGTCTCCGCAAAAGCTCTCTAAAGACAAGCTTAAAAAGTTTAAGTTGCCTTAGGCATGAGAGATATTTCAAGAAAAGGGGGGATTGTAGGTTGTTGTGCAATATTTCTCATCATGTAAATATGAGATAAACTAATACTTATGAAGGGCCTAAGGGGATAAGGTTCCACTTGAGTTAAGTAGCTTTAGAACTCAAGTGCATTTTTGAAAGTAGTGGAGCATCTTAGTTAATAGATATGCATAAATAAAGGAGAAGTTAATATATAAAGGAGTGGTGCTGCATGGATAGGAATTTTCATGCACATGCAATGGTGGAGAATCAATGCATGAGTCTACATTTTCATGCACATGCAATGGTGGAGAATCAATGCATGAGTCTACACTCTTATCCTATATAAAGGCTTGTAAACGCACAAATCTATTAAAAAAAGAAAATTTTAAAATCAAGGTCACCTTCTCGTCTTTTTGGATATTATAAAAAAGAAACCAATCTATTTCAAAAAACCATTCAAAATAAATTTGATTGTTTTTTTCTTGATAAATGCCAAACAAAATATGTTATTCACTCTTTTTGTGGGGTGGAAAGAACATATTTTCTTGTGCCATTAAACTAGGTTGGCATGTTTTTGGTATTGCATCCAATCGGGTTTGTGTGCTAACAATGTGGGGATTGGCCTTGCATGTTTTTTTTGTTGCATGGTCAATGGTTTAGGCACTTTTATTGACTGATGTATTTTTACTTTTTGGATTTAGCATGATACTTGGCTGATTTTTATTTAGATTGGAGGTTTGGCTCTTTGAGACTCATGTATTGGACTGTCATATACATAACATTCGTATATATAGCTACTGGTCGCAATGATAAAATTCATAGTTACCATTACACACATGGATTTTTTAAAATGTGCACTATAACTCAGAAAAAAATTGTAAGCTATTGCCATTTAGAAGGATAAGAAAAGAAGGCAAAAATTACTCTCCAAACTTCATATAGTTTATATTCAAAATTATAACTATTCAATATAGATTGTATGCCAAGTAGTAGAAACTATTAGGACTTGCATAAGGGCACTTAAGGCTTATAGGCTATGAAGGCAATGACCACAAAAAATACATTTAAGACTGGTCTAGATAAGATTTCTAGATAGAATGTCCTCTTATCTTCCTTGAATACATTTGTGATATAATGAAAATAAGGAGTCAAAGGTAAAAGTGTAAGAAGAACTTCCAACATTTGGGTATACTTTGAAGACTGTTGTTGTTGCTGTTGGTGGCCATAATTTTGATTACATGTTCGGCCACCTCCTTGGCCACGTCCACGGCCTTCTCTACCTCATCCTCTTCCTGAACTTGTGTAGAAGGCATGTTGCTCTGTACTGTTTTTGTTTTGTGAAGACTGTTGGTCTTCACCCAAGCTCTTCTCTTCTATAATCAACATAGACACCAAATCTGTGAAATTGGGAATGTTTTCCCGAGTCTGAATAGACGTCTTGAATGCCTTGTATTGTGGCCCGAGACCACGTAGACAGACTTCCACCTTATCATCATCATCTACTGAAACGCCAATAGATGCAAGGGATTCCACAATACCCTTGATCTTCAATGCATAGTCATTCACAGACATACTCTTTTTCTCCACAGTATGAAGTTCATTCGTCAACTATATATTTTGTGCCTTGGTATTTGTTTCATAGAGTTTTACCAAGGTGTCCCATGCCTCCTTGGGGGACTTGGCATCCTGTATATGCCCAATCATGGGGTCCTGTATAACTTTTCTGGCTCCTTGGTTCCAATCCTTGAAGTCTTTCACATCTGCAGGCAGTCGGATTGATCTCCGGTATCTCCAGTGCTTCTTCATGTTCACCTTCTATGTAGTCCCAATAACCCTTTCCTATCAAGAAATTCGTTAACCTGAACCTCCAAGCATGGAAGTTGTTCTTATCAAGCTTCTCAGCAACAATTTGGTTTATGCCATCATTTGACATCTTGCCAGACACACAAATTTACCAGAAACAGCACTCCAGTTTGTCCTGCACAAACTGCTGTATTTTCTGCAGCAGTATTGTACTACACTCAAATATCACAACCAGTGACCTCAATGTGCATACATACACCCAATGGCAATTGTTTGACCTCCTTGCAGCACACACAATGTCTGCACAACCAATCTGTCTTTCTACAGTTCTTAAAACAGAGTTCTGCGCGCGCAGAGAACTGATTACTTACCCGCAGTGCTCGAAATCGCCTGCTTTCTGAAAAACGAAGGGCCTAACGCGCCCAAATCGCGTTTTCAGCCCTGAAAATTCTATCTAATAGGACGATATAGCTGCCCTATAGCTTTACTCCCGCAAAGAAAGCTCCTCAATCAGAGATCGTTTGCCGGTGCCTCCCGTAGGAGCTCCCGACAAGGGTGTAGTCGCCAACACAAATAGGGAAGAGTAGATGAAGCTCTTACCCTCGTACCGCTTCCTGTGCTTCTCTTACTTGCAGCTCAGCCCTTAGCATGAACTAGGCTCTGATACCATGAAAAGATACAGGGGAGAAGAGAGCTTGAGCTCTTGCAAGCACACACACACTCACAAAACCCTAAAAGAGAACACACAAGGTGAGAGGCTGAAAATCTTCTTTATCTTCACACAACACTCAACACACCATATACAAAGATAAGAGTACACACCATATGAAAAGGTACTCAACCAAATAAGGAGAGAAGAATGCAAGGGTCATACCGGTTTGCACCTCAAGCCACTCTTGGTAGAGTAACTCTCTCTTGTGGAGAGCTGTCCTCAACCTTGCATAATTTTTTGTCACCACAAAGGAGCTTTGCAAATGGGTGAGGAGAAAGGAGAGAGAGAGCTATGGAAATCTCAACCTCTACTTTGATGCCACAATGACTAAAAACATGAGAGAGCTATGGAAATCTAAACCGCTACTTTGATGCCGCAATGACTAAAAACATGAGAGAGTAAACAAGAGAAGGAGATAGGGAGAAGAGAGTATACATCAACACACCATCACTCACCCAAGCATGCATGTAAAAGGAAGAAGAGAAAATCATAAAAGAAACTTCAATGAAAAGAGCAAGAAGACTCAAACTCTATTGTGAGAATGGGATTAGGTTTCTTCTCATTAACTTATATACAATACTCATTTATATAATGCCCGACGGCCCAAGTGATGTCTCGGGGACCAATAAGCTGGTCTAGGCTAATTTCCTAGTCCAATTGTACATCACCGGAATTACACGTCGTAAGCTCAGTGTTTGACTATCTTCTAGCATTACATAAGTGGTAAGCCCGAAGATTTCCAATAATCATTTACATGAAGTGCATTATGCGGTACATGGCTTGAAGAAGTTGTTGCACATTTTGGAGTAATGTAAGGTAGCCAATGTGGTTAACAACCCTTACACATTTTTGATGTGCATTTGATTTGTTTCACTCACATTCTTTTGCCAGTGGCACTTAGGCACAGACCAAATAGTTCCTTCTACCTTGTGGTCCATGCGGCACCCATACTACACACCTCCATGCCTTTGACACCAATCGCACACCCAATGGTCTAAACTGCATCTTTCAAGGCACTCTGACATTGGATTCCATTCTTGCACGTAGCATCCATGCCTCATGCCAACACCTTGCATGCTTGTCTTCAATCCAGTTGTCTTATCTTGTCTTATCTTCTTCATAGAGTCTCTCTCTTTCTCAATCCAGCCCTCTTCCCAATCCATGCATGCCCTCAATCTAGTTATCTTGTCTTGTCTTGTCTTCTTTATGGATTCTTGCTCTTCAATAGTCCAGTCCTCTTCCCATCCATGAATCATAATTCTAACGAACACTCATAATAAGGGTTACTAGCGTTCCATTCATGCACAAGACTTGGACTTTGTGGAGATGTCCATTAAAGAATCCTCCATCTTTCCCAATCAAATAGGCATCCCAATCGCAATCTATGGAGCCACTGGATCCATGTACCCAAATGTTGACCTTCATGTAAAACAATGATTCAATCAACCACGCTTTGCATCTTCTTCCAAGGCACAAAACTTGCCTACATTCGTACTAATTAAGCAAGATAGAGATGCTAAAAAGGTCAAAGCAACACTGCATGCCAAGATCGGCATTGTCTAGCAATCGAAAATTTTACCCCTAAATAAGCGACAAAAGCTCTGTAATGCTTCCCTTCTTTCCGTAGTCATCGCCATGCTTTAAGCAAGTGGGCAGAATAGTCACCAAAGTTTCAAAAAGAGGCTCAAGAAGCACCCAAATCCATTCGGCCATGTCTGGAAAGCCACCCATAGTTTGTAATTTACCAATATACTTGCCAAACTGGGTGTCCTAAATTCTTCCATTATTATGGATAACGCAACCTCATTTACACCTGCCTTATCGAGTTATCCTCGTTACACATAAACCACCAATTCCCCATCACAAATTTTTCACTTCTCGCATCTCACGGCACCACACACAAACACATGCACCTACAACTACTAACCTCATCAACCACCAATTCTCCATCACAAATTTTCACTTCTCGTATGGCACGGCACCATGTACAAACACATGCACCTATAAACTAACCTCATCAATGCCCACCCTCCAAGTACATCTCAAGGACCATGCTAAGCAAAAACCTATTCCATGCTATGACCCATTGCCTAGAGAACCCTCGGCCTTGCAGGTTCCTCTAGAGAGCTTTATTGTCCATAACCTCTGCTTCAACTCCACTTCCACACCCCCATAACCTCAATTTACATTGTTCTATAAGAATGAAAAACTTATGGCCCCGCACAAACTCACCACATGTTAAAATTGATCACTAGGTATTATTATTCCTTTGGTTTGTGAATATGCCTAGCAGCAACCTTTCAACTCATCATAAACATTATTAAACTTTGCTAGGTATTGATTATTTCTTTGGTTTGTGAATAGGCAGGCCTAGTAGCAACATTTCCACTCATTATATAAACATGTACATGCATCTAAAACATAAAAGTGCTTTGGGATTTCTAAGTAATATCGATGTGAAGGGAGATCAAACGTTATAAGCAGTATGTTTGCTAGGGACTTGTGGGTTGTATGTTTGCTAGGGACTTGTGGGTTGTATGTTTGACAAGGAGATGATATAGAATTCAACACACACACACACACACACACACACACACACACACACACACACACACATACCCACACCCACACACACACACACACATACCCACACACACACACACACACATATATAGGGACTTGTAAGTTGTATGTTTGCTAGGGAGATGTAGGCTGTGATATAGCATTCAACCTACACACAAACACATACCCCCCCACCACACACACACACAAACACACACACACACACACACACACACCCCTACAACCCTTCCTCTTCTCCAAAAAAAAGAAACACACACACGCACACACGCATGCATGCATGCGCACGCACACACACAAATAGGCCACAAGACAAGTTTGCATGAATTGTTTAATATGGTAAAAGCCAAGAAAATCCCAAGATTCTTTTTTTTTAAGTTTCTTAATGGTCTCCTCATAAGGGTAAAGATTTTTCTTCCTTACACCTTGGTTCTCACCTTTGTTGCACAATGTAAAGGTGGATCACTGATAAATTGTGATTGGTTGCATGAAGCCTAGCACCATCATGTTTAAAGAGAGTTGGCATGCCAAATGCTTCACTAAAAGTATGGAAAGGTAAGAATAAGGAAAAATAAAAATGCGATAGCCATATCACTCTCAAAATGACCCCAATCAGGGTTTGTGAAAAGAGAGGTTTTCTTTGACCTAGGGATAAATTTCCTCCTCAAACTTTTCAAGTTCTAACAAAATGCTTGTTCCTCCCCTTCTTGTTCAAAATTATTAATTCCTCTTTAAACCATGGTGAGAAGGATTGATGTAGTAAAGGTTTGATTAAAAAATAATCTCTGGAGCATTGATCCCAATGCTTATAAAGTTGTTCTGAAATAGTCAATATACAAGCATTCATAACAACCTTTCCAATTAAGGGTTCTTCCCCCCTTATACGAAGCTTAAAATGGTATAAAAATGCAAGGTTTTTTTATATAGCAATATTGATCATATATATAACAACCTTTCCAATTAATGCTAATTTCAAGGTTATATATATACACACACATATATATATATGTACTATACATACACACACACATATATATACACACACACATACAGACATATATATGCGTGTGTGTATATATAGTACATATATGTATATATATTTATATTTATATATATATGTACACACACACACACATATATATATATATGTACTATATATAATGTGTGTGTATGTGTGTGTGTGTGTGTGTGTGTGTGTGTGTGTGTGTATAGTACATATATATATATATATATATATATATATATATATATACATATATATATAGTATATGTATATATATATATATATACATATATATATATATATAGTATATGTATATATATATATATATATATATATATATATATATATATATATATGTATATATATATATAGTACATATATATATATACACATACATACACATATGTACTATACACACACACATGACACATATAACAATACTGTTTTGTCATGCTACTTGAAGCTTAAATAATATTACAATATGAAAAATTCGACAAGATTGTTGATGTGCCTACTTTGGATTGGCTGAAAATGTAGTCTGAGGCTTCACATAGCTGTGGGTGGAAAGCCAGGTGGGCACAAGTCTTGTTGAGAATACGCTACCTGTCAGCTTTGGCGGGCCCCCGCGTCGCCGCGCGAGAAGCTAATACATAATATATTTAAATTAGGCCACCCAAATCAAATTCGCTATTGCTCTTGGCTCTTGGTGGACACATCATCTTTTGCTCAAACCTGTTTGTACACCCTCGTAGCCTTGGGATCTTTGTCCCACTTAAGTACATGAGAGCCTTCACGAATCTCATCCCTCCTCTTATCCCCATCTTTCCTCATCAAAACCATTTTAGCCTCCCCTTGAAAGCTCCCACTAAACAAATAAAGGCCATAAAAGCAAATTTTCCTTAATCGTCGCCTTCAAATGAAGGCCAAGATAGCGACTAGGCCTTCAATTTTGAAAATTTCGACTTCTAGGATAGGGTTGCAAATTTCAAGCATGTATATCACAACATAAACTTGAAGCCTTTGCTTTCCCCACCAATTCTTTGAAGCATGGCCACCCTTTGCTATGATGTGAAGCAAGACCTCCTTATAATTATTCCCACTGACCCTCATCTCTAATGGGAAGAAGTATAGAGTGGAGTAAAAATATCATCTTAGAAGGAAATGGAATAATCCAATGAAGAGTCTGCACTTATATGACAACATACTATAAAGAAACCTATTCAACTTCATTATTTGTGCTTTGAGGGGGTTTCATGTATGCCCCATGTATGTTCCGATATACTTGAAGCTAG
Organism: Cibotium barometz; assembly: GCF_041138505.1. Taxonomy (NCBI): domain Eukaryota; kingdom Viridiplantae; phylum Streptophyta; class Polypodiopsida; order Cyatheales; family Cibotiaceae; genus Cibotium; species Cibotium barometz. The sequence continues at coordinate 15,906,490 of NC_141100.1, forward strand.
AGGTTCCAAATAAGTATCACTTGTTGTTGGAAAGGGTTTGTTCTAAAGGTGCAATAAAGAAAGGACCACTCATGAGCTTTGTAAGAGCAAGGGTAACCTCACTAATGCATCATATGCATACACAAAAAACGTGAAATGGTGTATGTTTTACTAAGCACTAAGGAGGCCACTCATACTCACAAGTTTTGCTTATGATGTATGTCTAGGTGGGAATGCTTCAAAAATGTTAAATAATGCAACATTTATGTAAGTTGAATTTTTTGATGTAAAATTGAGCCTTGTCATTGACGAAAAAAAGTGTGGTGTGATTGCTCTCAACAAGCTCTTGTCAAGCTTGGTACAATATGAGTGGGCTTTCTCATTGCCTTTTTTTGTTTTGTTTTGTTTGGGAGTGTCCAACTTGTTGATCATATATTTATCTTGTGTGATAAAGAGTAGAAGCTAAAATTGATGATATGGTACTCATGAAGCATGGAGCATTTCCTTACATAATGGCAAAGTTTTCATACGAGCTTTTGAACCTTAGCGTTTGTTCGGTGTTGTGCGAGAGTTGAAAGGTCTCATTGTTCTTAGGTGATGATTGTCGTTACTCACTTGGCTGTAAGCTTAATTCCAATGAAAATGTGCAAAGCATTTTATGCTCGATATGAGTGAGTCTCAACACACCTTCTCTTTTAATGAAATTAGTAATAAAGTGTTGTATGTATAAAGCCACATAGACCAATGTTGTGGCAATCATGGAACATGGTTCCTTATCCCATGGTATTGTCTAACAATTGATACTGCCTCTTTTCTTATCCATGTCAACCATGTACACATAGCCTTAGTGTATTTTGATCATTTTTTGTGACCCTCATCAAAACTCCTTGAAGTTTTGCCCACAAAACCTCTAGATCCTTATCCTTAAATGGGTAATCATTACTTTGATGATTTGCTTCATTCCCCTGCCTCCTTTAGCATTCCATTGCCCCTTTCTTCTCACACTTAGCATGCTGCTTTGGTTCTACACCTTTACGTATCCTTGCTATAGACTTCTTTCTACATGTCTCAATCCCTTCCTCCAACTCCTTTCCTTCATTCACGCCATTTGCATGCTATGTTCTAACCTATGGCCACCTCTTGTTGCATCCCTTGTCAACCTCTTATCCCTTTGGATCTAAACCTCTCTCCTCCATCACTTAGCGCCTTTCTTCAACCCCTGGCATTTCTCCACATCAATTCCATGCTAGCTTTAACTTATCAACACCTCATTTTTCCTCCCTCCCTAACTTCATGCCTCCCCCTCCCTCCTCCTTGCACATTATCCACACCATTGACACCAAGCCAACTTCCCCCCTCCCCCAACCTATCACCCTTGTTCTAAACATCTCTCCTACATTATTCCATGCCTTTTCTCCCACCCCTTGTCTTCATCTATATCACTTCTTGCTAGTCGACCTATCAAAAGCTCCTCCCTAACTTCATACCACTAGCCCCCACCTTCTTGCACCCTATCCATGCCATTGATATACTAAGCCCAACTTCCCCCTCCCCCTTCCCCCCTCCCGCCACCCCCACGCGCACACACACACACACACACACACACACATGTATAGAGACGTCTTTTTTATCACAATTTTAAATATGGATATAGGGAAATCTAGTAAACAATTGCATAAAAACCCTAAGGCAATTGCAAAACATAATAACATCATCCAACAGTAGCACCTCACCTGCAACATCTATCCAATGATTAGAACCTTGATAAATTATGGGTATGCAATAAGTGATACTTAATTGTCATCTCTATCAAGGAAAGTCTCTATCAATAAGTGATACTTAATTGTCATCTCTATCAAGGAAAGTCTCTATCAATAAGTGATACTTAATTGTCATCTCTATCAAGGAAAGTCTAATAAATGTATAAAAAGTTAATCAAACTATCCGATAATTGCTAAGGCATATTGTGTGTTTTGAGTAGGACACATAAGAATGTGGAAAAACTATTGCAGAGTTCATCAAAGATAATGAGATTTAAGACTACTTCGCACCAAACATTTATCAGTAAAGTAGTTCTTTATAAAACTAATCTCATATGTTTCAACACAGAGAAAAACATTCATCAAGGCCAAAAGATTTTTTTTAACAAAAAGCATAAAGTTGAAGACACTAGTATATGTTTATTTATTTATAGAGGGGGGAGAGAGAGAGAGAGAGAGAGAGAGAGAGAGAGAGAGAGAGAGAGAGAGAGAGAGAGAGAGAGAGAGAGAGAGTCATCAAAAGAGAAAACCTGTCTAGCAATCACCTTATGCTTGTGGGGTGTGCCAAGTATGAAATCCCATAGACGAATTGACCATTGACCTTGAGGGTCTTTTTGTCACAACTTCACATTGGTCTGGCCGTTTGAAAAGGTTGCCATTGTCTTTGATTCCTTGACTAATCAACATTGATTTCCATCATGAAGATAGTATGAATTCATGTATGTGTTGCCATTTCATAGAAATATATTTTTCCTTGCATCAAGGTAGTTAACTAGACTCCTTTGGATGATAATGTATGTAGTGCAAAGCCCTTTACAATGATCATAATGTTGCAGGTTATTGAGGATGTGAACTGTTCTCAGAAAAATGTAGGTAGAAGAGACATTTGGTGATTAAACCCTTTTTTTTGTCATATATATCTCATTGTAGATTAGACAAATGGTTTCAAGCCATTGACTAGTGGTGGGTCAAGTCAAGTATATGTCAACAATATACATGTTGATGTTTGGATGGTTAAAGATGTATAGACATTTATTAATAGTTCTCTTTAGCTCAATGGTTTATGGTGACCAAGTCTTAGGCATCACATACCCTCTTAGAGGTAGAGTAAGGACATAGTATACAGTGAGCCTTGAAAAGTCCTAATTTGTTAAATGTTTATATCATCGTATTGGAGTGAAGATGGGTATAACATTTACAGTTTGCAAATTGTCCACTATTGTAAGATTTAAAATATGGTTATGCATGTTTTAATACATGGAATCATGAAGGGACAATGTCATACAAGGTTATCTTAGTATGGTTTTCAAGGAATGACAAGCGTATTGATCATTTATACCATAGTGATGGCATCATTTATACCAAAAGAGACTCATTGCAACCATTTGTGTGTGATATTAATTGTGTGTGTGTGTGTGTGTGTGTGTGTGTGTGTGTGTGTGTGTGTGTGTGTGTGAGAGAGAGAGAGAGAGAGAGAGAGAGAGAGAGAATATTAGCACACATTATTCATATTCTTTATTATATTAATATATCATTAATGTATATACTATTTTTTTTTTCGAGAAAAGATCCTTTCATTAGTTAGGCAGAGCAGAGATCCAATCAAGGCAGCTATAGGGAGACTCTCCCTAGGTGCAGAAAGATACAAATAAAAGTACAAATAGCTGAGAGGCTATATCATACAATAGGAGGGGGGGAAATCCAAACAGGTGGCCTATAGTGCCAGCGGGGGGTACCCGTGCGTGTAGAGTATAGAAAGGGCCGCTGCGCCAAGTGGTGTGGAAGGCCTGGCGCCGCAAGATCGCTCGATCTGAGTCGCCCCAGATGCGGTCATACTGTCCTCGCATGGTGTGAATCAACTCCTACCAGATAGCCCGAACAGTCTCTGCTGGTGGCTCCAGTCTCCCCTCAAAGGCCCTGAAACAACGGGCTCTCTAGGTGAACCATATGGTGAGGCTGCTGATGAGGAGCTCCCATCGTAAATCCCTCTCCTGTGTCCAGCCGGCTGTCGAGAAATCCGGTGAAGGAACAAGGCGAGGCTGGCCCCCAATGAATCTGATGGCCTGGCTGTCCTGCTCCGTCTCGTATCCCAGAGCTGGCCCTGACGAAGTCGACCAAGCAGCGGCTCCCCACGTATACATGCCCTCTGGAGAGAGGGGGGCCAAAATGCGCAGCATCCTCAGCCAAATCTACTGCACCTGTGGACAGAGTCCCATAGGCAATGTCTCTGTGTCTCCAATGGGTGGCCGCATCGGACGCAGACCGACGGAAGGCCACTGTAGACAAGCCAGGTGCCAACTGCAGAGCCCCTGTGGACAACCAGCCACCACTGGAAAGCCGAGATCCTGCGTGCCTGTCTGCTAGCCCAGAGCCTGGTCCAAAAATCCTCCAGGAACTCCTATGAGAGTCCCTGAAGTCGCCAGTGCTCCGATGCAGCTGGAAAGACCGTCCTCTTCGCAGTCAAAATATGCCTCCCCAAACGAACAGTGTATTGAAAAAAGGTGATCTCTGTGGCCTCGGGGGACGCATAAGGATCATGCCACTCGTACTCGCCAGGGTCCCACTGGAACCGGGCCAAGGGGCGCGCAGCATATGCCCATATGCGCCAATCAGAGTCCACATCTGCAGGGTCTAGATCAATATGCCACTTCTGAGAAGCGACGGCCACTACCCGTATCCTCTAAAAGATGCACTCTGCAAACCAAAGCGACTCCGCCTCCACTCTCTGAAGTCTGCCCTCATCCTGTATCTCATAGTAGAGGCATCTACCATCCTCAGTGCAAGCTCTGACAGCAATCAGGATCTCCAATTGTGTAAAGGCTCCCATCCACCGTGGGGCCGCTGGTTTGAAAGGCGTGAACCACTCCTCAGTGAGTGCCTCCTGAATGTCATCCCTCATAATCAACCCCCCTCTGAAGTGACTCAGCCTCTCCGCCTGGATCTCCTCCGGGAGACTGCAAAAGGCCTGCCAATCTCCAAAACTGCACATTGGGCCTGCCGCCAATGGTCCCCAGGCTAGACGAGGCCGAGAACCCAGCATATGACCCTGCCCTGTGCGTACCCCGGGGCTCCAGCTGAGCGGCTATCTGGCCCCCTCCTCATCACAAGTGGGAGGTCTCTGAGAAAGCCCCGTTCTCTCAGCAACTCCCAAGCTCGCAGGATACTCAAGGCAAATCTGTTCTCCCATCCTCTACTGAGGCCTATCCTCCTCATCTCTGTGAAGATCCACCGAATCTCTAGTGCCCAAGTGCCCCCTGCTGGGGGAGCTCTAGCCTGTAGTAGCAACCGCCGCTGAAAAAGAAGCTCCTTCCAAGGCTCATCGCCTGGAAGCAGTCCCCGAACAATAAGCTTCCCCAACAAGGCTCTACTCTAATCAGCTGGATCTATAATGCCCAAGCCCCCCTGGGCCAGCGGAAGAGTAATAACTGCCCAAGCAACCTTAGCCCGGGCCGGCTGACCATCCCACCCCCAGACCAAAGAAAGTTTCTGATCAGCCTCTGTACCTGGATGATGCAAGAGCTCGAGAAAATCCAACAAGACGTGATATACCACATAGTCGCTAAAAGCACCTGATTTGTCACCACCACCCTCCCAGCCAAGGATAGCCGAGCTGTACTCTAATATAAAAGCTTCTTCCGAATGCTCAGAAGAAGCGGGGCGATCTGCTGCTCAAGTGACAAATCAAGTCCAATCTGGTATCCCACATACCGCACTGCTGTGCCAGGAGGAATCCATCTAAAACCTGGGTCTGGGCTCCATGCCGGAGCGGGAGCGCTACTGATCCAAAAAGCCACTGTCTTGCGCCAATTGATCAATGCTCCCGAAGCCACACCAAAAACCTTTAGCGACTGCTCTGTCCTCTTTTACTTGGCCTCCTGGCCATGTAAAAACAATCCCGTGTCATCAGCAAACTCCGAATCGAGCAGGTCCTCTCCCCGGACTGGAAGCTGGAGTCCTCTCAAACCAACCTCCTCTGCTGTCAGATACATGCTCATAGCCTCTACAAAGAAAAGAAAAAAGAATGGGGCGAGAGAGCATCCCTGACGGACTGATGTGGTCAACTCAAAACTCGGCCCCCATCCTCCTGCCATCAACACCTGGCTACGAGCTGTGGAATATAGAGCCGCCACTCCTCGAATCTAGTCTGGCTCAACCCAGCCGAAGCATAGTGCCCTCTAGAAAACCCCAATCAACTCTATCGTATGCCTTCTCAAAATCGAGAAGCATAACGACCAAGTCCTCACCGAGAAATCTAGCTCGGGCCGTCGCCTCCAAGAAGGTGAAAATGTTGTCAAGGATACTGCGCTCCTTGACGAATCCTGTCTGGGTAGCATGAATCAAATCCCCAAGGAAGGGCTGGATCCTCAAACTCAAGGCCTTTGCTGGGACCTTGTAGACAGTATTGAGGATCGTAATAGGCCTCCAATGCCGAATATCATCTGACACTCCCTCCCCCTTAGGGATAAGAAAGATCAAGCCCTCTGAAAAACTCTGTGGCATCACCCCAGTGTCAAACACATACTGAAAACCCCTGCGAAGGCCTGGCCCCAAAAGGTCCCAATAGCGCATAAAAAAGGCAGGCGTCAATCCGTCCTCCCCCATGGCAACTATGACGCGGAAGGACCCTCAAAGCCTCAACAAGATCATCCTCTGAAAGGGGCTCACCCAAAACTGTGCGCATACGATCTGTGACCCTCCTCTACACATGGGCCCACACAGTCTGTCTGCAAGCATCACGTGCCTCCGTGGCTGGCTCCGCTGAAAGCAGGTCTCTATAGCACTCAGTGGCAATAGCTCTAATCTCCCCGGGCTCAGTGGCTAACGATCCGTCCTGCCTCCTGAGCTGGCGTACTCCTGCTTGAGCATGTCCGGTGATCTCAAAAAACTCCCCAGTCACTCTATCACCAAGCTGCGTCCACTGAGAGGCCTGGCGATGATAGTAGAACTCGTGTCTTTGCTCCTCTGCCTCTCTAACCTCCTGGCGTGCCTGGCTCAGCTGGGACGCCACCCACTCACATGTAGGCTGCTGCTCCTGAAGACGCTAGAGCGAAGCAAGGCTACGTCTCAAGCGACACTCCCGCTCTCGTGTCTCTCCCATCCGTGTCAAGGCTGTAACGTGCATAATGTATATACTAATTATTTAAATTAATACATCATTAATCTTTTTTTTTATTTTAATAGTTTTATTATCAATACGAGAATAGGGCAGGTTGAATTGAAGTGACCCTAAGGAAACCGAGAGAGGATGGATACTCAATGGGCCTAGCCTAGTTTGAATCAATGTAGAGGTGGCCAAAGAACAAAGTGAGGTGGATACTCCTCACATCGGTAAGGACGACAACCACCTTCATGTCCCTGCCATGCATACACAAGCTTCAGTTCATTGCATGAATTGCACACAATAACCCCATCAATGCTTCATTTCATTGCAAGAATTGCTCGTTGTTGATATTCATAAGTAGCTTCAGTAGCACCTTCTTACTCTCCGCATGTGAATTGGCACATGGATACTAGGCATATGACATGTTAAAAGATATAGCAGTTTCTCTCCAGAGCTTATCAATATATTCACTAACAAGATGTGTGCCCTTATCGCCCACAATCTTGAGCATCATCCGACGTGAAAAAAAGATGTTTTTGTAAAAGGAAGTTGGTTGCAATATTAACCTTTTTCTCTCTTGTTGCTCTTGCTTGAGCTCATTTCGTTGCTTAATTAGTGGACACCCAAATGTACTTCCAATTGCTCAAGCGTGCTATTAAGGTGATGGAACCAACAAAGATAACGTGGTCAACTGATTGGACAAGGATAGGACCATTAAAGTCCTAGCCACGTTTGAAGAGTCCCTCGAAAGAATGCAAAGGAGTAAATTTAGTAAGTGGGCTTAAATTGTCTTTGTATGCACTACGTAACATGCTCCTTACAATCCTAAAAAGGATCACCACCACTCAACTTTACTGAATTTTTTAGCAGTGATGTGCCTCGGGCATTGTCCACCACAAAGGCCTTCATGTGCATCCTCTAATAGCAATTGCTCCTGAAGTGGTCGGTTGGATCAATCTAGACCAATCGTAAGATGGCTATGTTTTGGTTGTAGTCGAAGGAGGTATTCTTTGAAGATCTTTGGAAGTTCTTACACGTTTTTAAAAAAAACCCAAGCAATGGATCATACCATGAGTCGCACCCCATCCAATGACATACTTAGATACTTATCAATGAGGCGACTGGTGTGCAACTGCAAGTGCGAGTGCATGTTCACGCAAGATGTCCATGTGAAGTATGAAGCCCTTAGTGGATGTGGTACATGGTTTGTGTGAGTTGATGGTGCGCCCTTGTGTCTACTCTCTTCACGGCATGTTCTCATGTCTGCATTCTACAACTCTTTCAAGTTTCCTTGACATACGTTCATTGTTCTTGGTCATTATATGAGCAGAGCGTTGCAAGGATTGACTATAAAATAAAATGCTATTGGCATCATTGAGAACCTATCGTTCTTGCACCTTTCAAGGGAATCCAAGCAATAGGTCATACCATGGACCAAACAAGCACAATCTATTTGTTCGACAACTATACAAACTACATGATGACATTTTTTAAGATGGAACAAAACATCTTTATTGAAACTCTGCAAAGATCATTTTCTCACGGTCCTGGCGTAAGTAAAATGTTCAAATAGAGCATGTCCTATTCTCAGTGGGGCACATAGAATAAGACAAAATCCCATCTCTTCAAAGGAAATTATTGCTTTCAATTCTTTTAGGTTGAGGGAGTATATTCACCAAAACATGCATGCTTACTACACCTAACAATAGTGACTATTCTGTTGAGATCTATGATTACCATGTCTACCCCACATATACGGAGCCTGGTTTTACCCCTCTCAATCAAGAAAGCTTCAAGGGAAATGAGAGGATTCAATCAAAGACGGCATTCATGGAGAATGAGGATGCTGGATACATTGATGAGAGGTGATTGACGAACAAAGGACACATTGGCGGTTTTGACATAACTTGTTTAATAGTTTTTCTTTCTTATTAGTACATGTTTGACCGTATTCATAATATTGATTTATTATTGTGTACTCCTTTTCTTGAATCCCAGTCACGTAAATAAGATGACAGATTTTTGTCAATTTAAAATTCCTTATGCCTTTTGAAACACCTCTGCTAGTTTATCATTCACAATTAGAGGTTAAAGAGCTCACTAACTACAAACATGTTTTTCACCTACAAGCATTAGGATTCAAAACCCCACCAACAGAGCTTTGATCGACATTAGAAGTTAGCATCCTTGAACCTCTGCTATATATGCACCAAGCAACCATATGTTTCAACCTGGCCTACTCTATGCACCCTATTCTAAATCCGCACGTAAAAACATTTTCCATCGAGCATTATTAAGAAACATTTGAAAGTATGCCTGAATTCTGAGCAAGACTAGATCACTGCTTTTCTTCAGCTAGTTGATACTGTTGACTGAAAACCTTGAAAGCTGTTGTGGAATGGACGAGATGACTGGACCGTACCTCTGCATAGAAAAACAGATCCGAACTCATTCCAAAATCATTACCCTGATTCATCCCAGACCTCACATAGTATTATTAAATAAGTCAAATCAAGACAATGACTAACACACCACATCTTCCGAGAAAGCACAAAAGCTACCAACAGAAAGCCTAAAACCTTGCAAAAGGCCCGAAGATTCCACACATAAGTGCCACAAAGCTCGCAATAAGGCTGAGAATGGGCAGCAACACAACCGGATGAAGAACAGTTTCTTTCTTCTGCAAAATACGGTTTCTATTGAGTATTAAACCATAAGAGAACATGCAAAGGCACCATTGTTTCCGACCCGCCAGGTTTGAGCCATAGCCACTAGCTTCTTCAGTTTCCTACTCATTGCAGAGCCTCACTCTCCGCAGGTACTGGATGTGAGAGAGGTCTGGCAGCGTACTCGTGAGGTGCTCCCACCGGCACCCCCGAGTTTCTTGATGACACCCTTCTCTTCCAAGGAGATTGCAGAGGCTTTGCAAGCGGGCAAGTGCCCAGGTGAGGATGGGCTTCCGGTTCCCCTATTTCTTCATCACTGGGGCTCATGGAGGGTGGCTTCCAAGCAGCCTTCAATGAGATCATGATTTCCACATCTATGCCAGAGAGGCTGGCAGAGGGCTTGGTTCACTTGAGATCCCCAATGAGGGAGGCGACAGGTTGGAGATTCACCAGTGAAAACCTATCACCCTCTTGGAGATGGCCTACAAAATCCTAGCCAAAAAATCATCCACCGTCAACTGCAGCCCCACCTCCCAGATCTGATCCATGGCACACAGACAGGTTACATCTAGGATATGAGCATCTTGGATAACTTCTTCACCTTCTGGGCGGTGACCACCACCACGGCCCGTTTCCGCCAGCAAGACTTGGGGGTTCTCCTGCTGCATTTCGAGAAAGCATATGACAGGGTGGATTGGGGCTTTCGCGAGGGGACTGCAGGATGGCCTTCCTCGTCACCTGGGTCCGAGGTGTCTCCACCCTCTACTCGGCCTCTCACGATCATATCCAAGGTGCTCGGGGTGATAGCGGGAACTACCACGCCACCCACCAAGTCCAACAGGAACATATAGACACACATCATACACACCTTCCGTGGCCAGTGGGAGAAGCTTCGAGGTGGCTCTAAGCGTATGCAGAAGTGCTGACATGTTTTTCTGCAAATTTGGAGCGGCGGTCCTTTCCTCAAGGTAAGACACAGTGAGGTTCCTTGGCATTACAGGCCACCTATTTGGCTGTTCCCCCCTCCCCCCCGTTGTATGAGATAGCCTTCCTCCAAGAGTGGCCAGCCAGTGAGGAAGAGCACCTCTGTCCCCTGCTGTTTTTCTTGTCTCCCATGATTGAGACTGGGTCATGTACTTAGCCGATTCAGCTGCATTTTTTATAACTAACTAATAGATCTTTTCTTGGGAAAAAAAAAGTGAACATACTAAGTCAAGAATCAACCAAGGGCTTCTCAGGAATGTGGCAATGCCAAATGATCCCACTAGTGCAGAAAGAAAAGAAAATCATATCAATGTCTTACAAATGACCACAAGGTTCTATGAGACTAAGGTAATACATCACCAATGTAACTATCATGTACATTAGCAAGTAAACAAGTTCTTTTTATTAAAGCCAATGGGTGGGTAGCCTAGCGGTGTGGTATTGTGACCGAGAAGGGGAAGGTCCTGACTTCAAATCTTTGCGGGCTCCCAAGAGGCATTCAGGCCGTTTGCGGCCATAAATGTACCACCTTCGGGCAGGAGACCAAGCCACGTTCAGGTGGGCACTCAAGTTGCTACTACAGAAGGATCTAATCAAGGGAAGAAAAAAAAACGAGTTCAAAAAAAAGTTTAACAACCAAGTGACTACTTCAGGATAGAGGCTGAAATCCACACATCTTGTACTCGCCTATCTAAGATTGTCTAGTACAGGGCCTCAGATGTCGGATGTTTGATTTATCTCACTCTGATGACACAGCTTCTTATACTCGGCTGTTTGAGATTGTCTAGTACAGGGCCTCGGATGCCAGAGTCTGATTTATGTCACTCTGATGACAACACCTTCGTCGACTCTGAACCCTGGACGTTGGGCTACGGGAGGGCGACGCGAGTGGAGGGGGGGGGGTCGGGGGACCTATAAATTTAGGGCAAACTGCAGGAAATCAAAATTTAGGGGCAAACTTTAGGAGGGAACCATAAAGTTTTGGCAAATTTGGAAAGAACCCACCAACTCGAGGGTAAAATTGAAGGAAATCAGTGTGAGCGCAACCACGAGCTAGAGCTCCCCCTGTTCGTCACACCCACCCCACCCCCCCCCGGCACCCCATTCGCTTGTGCACAGCCTGCCGTCACCATTGCTTTAGCCCTCCCGCCCTTTGTGCGCGCCCCCCCCCCCCCCCCCTTTCCAAGCTGCTGACTCCCACCTTCCCCCCTTCGCCGCCTACCTGCCTCCCGCCTTCCTCTCCTTCAGCATGATGGAACACCCCCCCCCCTTCTTTCGCCGCTGCTGACTCCCACCTTCCCCCCTTCGCCGCCTACCTGCCTCCAGCCTTCCTCTCCTTCAGCATGATGGAAACCCCCCCACCCCCCGCCCCAAAAAAAAAAACCGCCACTTTGGTTCTTGCTCGGATGGCCAAGATTCCATTCCTTCGTATCTACATAACCTCGCAGAAGTCAATTCCTCGTGCCATATCGCTTCCTTGCCTCCGCCATAGTTGTCATGGTACGAAAATACGATATGGGAATTTTTCGTACGATATGAAATTTTGGGTTAACGTACGATAAAATACAGTATTTTTTTTTAACACTTACAAACTATGGAGCTTCAAGCTTGAATGTGAGAAAAGGTTGGGGGGGGGGGGGGAGGGGAGGGGGAGGAGAGGGGAGTCTACAGTGCTCGAGGAACCAGAACATGGAGATGTCTCTCTCCTAGTTGGATCTCCCAGTTGTCTCTAAAAAAGAGCCTGCATATAAATTTAGGGCAAACTACAGGAAAGCAAAGTTTTGGGGCAAACTTTAGGAGGGAACCATAAAGTTTTAGCAAATTTGGAAAGAACCCACCAACTCTAGGGTAAAATTGAAGGAAATCAGTGTGAGCGCAACCACGAGCTAGAGCTCCCCCTGTTCGTCACACCCACCCCCCCCCCCCCCCCGGCACCCCATTCGCTTGTACACAGCCTGCCGTCACCATTGCTTTAGCCCTCCCGCCCTTTGTGCGCACCCCCCCCCCTTCCGCCGCTGCTGACTCCCACCTTCCCCCCTTCGCCGCCTACCTGCCTCCCGCATTCCTCTCCTTCAGCATGATGAACACCCCCCCCCCCCCCCCCCCCCTTCTTTCGCCGCTGCTGACTCCCACCTTCCCCCCTTCGCCACCTACCTGCCTCCAGCCTTCCTCTCCTTCAGCATGATGGAAACCCCCCCACCCCCCGCCCCCAAAAAAAAGCCGCCACTTCGGTTCTTGCTCGGACGGCCAAGATTCCATTCCTTCATATCTACATAACCTCGCAGAAGTCAATTCCTCGTGCCATATCGCTTCCTTGCCTCCGCCATAGTTGTCACGGTACGAATATACGATACGGGAATTTTTGGTACGATATGAAATTTTGGGATAACATACGATAAAATACGGTTTTTTGTTTACCACTTACAAACTATGGAGCTTCAAGCTTGAATGTGAGGAAAGGTTGGGGGGGGGGGGGGGGGGGGGAAGAGAGTCTACAGTGCTCGAGGAACCAGAACATGGAGATGTCTCTCTCCTAGTTGGATCTCCCAATTTTCTCCAAAAAAGAGCCTGCATGGGTAATGTGATACCAAAAGTCTCCCAATGTAGCGTTTATGACTAAGGGACCGTCCTTGCACAAATACGGGCAATGCATCTAGGGTGATAGGTTTAGGGACTCCTCTATAGATCAAATAGGCCCTGTCCAAATCTCCTCCCTCATACATAACTTGAGGATCTGACTGTCTAGCCTACCTATACCAGGGATCTCCAAGTGATGTAGCAAGATTCTCTCATCCTACCAATCAAGTGTACACTACCAGTCTACCTTGCCAGATTTTTTAGGTATATTGAGTGGACACGAGTTGCAAAGTATTGTGGGCATTTGGGATCTTCGTTGAGCACGATTTATATTTTTTTTGAGCATTTGGAATTTTTTTCTCAAGTTTTTTTTTTGGGGGGGATGGGAGGGGGGGAGGGGAGGGGGACTCGTACCGTACGAAACTGTACGATATTGTACGGTGCCTATCATACGAACCGTACAGTACGAATAGGTTCGTACCGGTACGAGAAACAACCATGGCCTCCGCAGAGATCCCATTTTGCAAAGAGTTGAGGACTCCGGCCTCCTAGGCCAATGTTTTTCATCTCCCGATAGATGGGACACCTTGTTGGAGCTTGTCCTCGCTGTCACGCCCAAAATGTTGCTCCCCCACCCCGGGTTCCCAGTTCAGATCCTCGAAAAGGAGGAGGGAGGGATACTGGCTCCCAAACATCAAAGCACCAGGACCCGACCTCGGTCGATCGTGGTGCAAGAGAGTGTCAGACTGCTAGCCCAAGGTGAATCCACCGGCAGACTTCCAGAGCAGAGCAACGCCGCCACGCGCGCCACACTGGCGAGATACGGTCTTGTCAGAGAACCGTCCCGAGCATTTACCTCGGCACCCCCCCCCCCCCGGAAACCTGCCTCCATGCCCCCGCTGTCTCGAGACCGTTGCCTCGTCGAGACCCCTCTCCAGGCATCCAAATTCCCGAGAGCCTTTGACGCCCCTCCCCCTCCCCCTCCCCCCCCCCCTCTTTTGCTCCGGCTTTTCCCCCCTACAGCTCCCTCTGCTCCGACATCATCGGAATCTCCAGACCCCCCCTCTTTCCGGAGCACTCTAGCTGCACCTGATCCGGAGTAGTGGCAGTAGGCTAGTTCAATCCGTCGTTTTATCCCTGGCTTCACAGAGCTAGTAGAGATGACCATCGCTGCCTCTCCTGGTGCAAGCTCGCCAGCAATATGTCCAAGGTGTGGCCATCCCCAAGAGTCCGAGTGTCATTGTCTTTGAGATTGCCCGAAGGCTCAACAGGTTTGGTAGCGGATCCTCTGCATCTTTTCTATAGACCGGGTCCCCTCCCGCACTGTTATGTGGGGCATTGTTGCTTGAGCCACTCAGGCCAAGGCCGTCTAGCATATGAGGAGAAGGGTGGGGGACTATCTCTTCAATCTCTCACCTTCGTATTTCTGCGATGCTAGTCCCTGCTCCATCTACTAGTCACTGGACTCTAGGTTCTTGCCAAAGATGGGAGATTTGCAACAATATTGCCGCATGACATATCTGGAGAGATCGATGCAGCGAAGCCATCGAAGGCACCCTCACTCCGCCAACGGAGTCCATCTGGAGCATCAGGCTCGATATCATTCATACCCTCCATGGACAGTGGGGGAAGCTTTAGGGTGGTTCAAATCCCATGCGGAAGCGTCACGAAGCCTTCCTGAGGATTTGGCATCCGGTCCCTTTCTCACTAACAATGGTGGTGAGCCTGCTTGGCACTATAGACCACCTGAGTGTTTGTTTCCCCTTCCCCTCATTGTATGAGATAGCCTTCTCCTCCTAGAGCAGCCAGAAGTGCATCCTCCCCCCTCATTCTGTCTCTTGAATCTCGCTCCACATGTGGAGACGAGTTTGTACTTAGGCATTGACGCTGTATTTTTTTGGTAGCTAATAGAAGGATCTTTTTCCCACGCGCATATTGAAAGAAATTCAGGCAAACAATTTGGGGACGTCCCTTAAAATGAAATCATAAATCTTAACATTGGAGTTATTTAGTAACGGCACTTTACTAGCATTCACTTTAAAATGTTAAATTATTGCTGCTTTTTGACCCACACGTTTCGTAGGCCGTTTCGCATTCTTGAAGAAGAAATATCCCACTTCGAGCAATTCAAAAACCGTTGCGTTTCACACTGGTCTACTCACGGTTTCCCCCACACTTAGTCCTCTAATGTTATAACTCCTATCCACAAAACCAGAAACCCCATGAATCATGGTGAGCTAGCCAAATTTTACTCATGCTCACTAGAGCTCAAGATTATTATGTTCTTTGTTACAATAGCTCCCATATGATGGGCACCTCCTCTATTATTTTGTCCTTCAAGGCCTTCCGTGGACAATTTCTTTCTCTCTACTTCAGAGAAATTGTTCTCATACTTAATCTGCCAACTCTATGATAAAATTGAAGGAAATTTGGGCAAATAAACAATTTGGGGATGTCACTTAAAATGAAAATCATAAATCTGAAAATTGGAGTTTTTTAGGAGTGGCACTTTACTAGCATTCACTTAAAAATGTAAAATTATTTTGAGTTACCGCTCTAAAATTCTGCCCCACCTTTTGTAGGCCCTTTCACATTCTCGACAAAGAAATGTTTTCATTTCGAGCGTTTCAAAAACCGTTTCGTTTCACACTTGTCCACTCAGGGTTTCCCTCACACTTAGTCCTCTAATATCATAACTCCTATCCACAAAACCCGGCACCCAACCATCATTGTGAGCTAGCCAAATTTTACCAGCCCATCGAATTCTTTTGTTTCACCACATGCTCACTAGAGCTCAAGATTATTCCGTTCTTTTTTACAACAGCTCGCACATGATAGGCAATTCCTACATTATTTTGTCCTTCAAGGCCTTTCATGCACAACTTCTTTCTCTCCCCTAGTCTATTCCATAAAAGATAATGTGCTCGTACGTAATCATATCCCCCCCCCACCCTAGGCGGCCACTTTTTCTTTCCCAATTTGGTCAAGGGGTCCTTTTTTTGGCAACAGCACATGGTATGTGTATACAACTCAAAAGCCAATATCAAGGTTTTCCTCAAAAATATATATATACCTAGATGAATCCAGGAACATGCCCAAATTCACCTTATAAGAAAGTACAATTTATAACCTCATGGTAGTCATCCACAAGACAATAAACCATAACTCCATCATGCATAGTATGGACTAGATACTACGACATCCCCACTAATGTCATCAGTGCCCAATAGTGGGTGTAGAACTTGGTATCAATATATGCTCCCACGCACACACCCCCCACGTACACACACGCACACACATAAGAGCATACATTCATACAAAGGTCTGCATATTGAGTTTTTGTCAGAGCTCCGGAGATGCAGGGCAGACTCAGCCATAATGAAGCCTATAGAAAGAATTATTACAACAAAAAAGGTATTTCATAGGGCATATGCACCACTAAAGATAGAAAGAATTAACACAATATCCTCAAAAAAATGCATAACACATGCATGCAAAAAATTGAAAATTAAATATAAACCAAAGATCTAACAAGCTTTGCAACCCACCTGGACATTGTCATATAATTCAAACAAAGGAACCGCCAACAACTTGTAGTTCTTTGGTACGGCAAAGTGCTGTCGTTCTGCCAAATGGACCACAAACATTTTTTTGCATTCCTACAATTCAGATTGAGCAACATGTGGGATGAGCAATCCAAGCTTCTTGTAAACCACTTAAGCCAAAAAGATAAAGGAAAAGGAAAGAAGCCGCCACACATCATGATCATCTCTTGGTGGTCACTTCCTAAATGATGCATCAGACACCTTGTCTACCTTTGGTTTTGTGATATGAGGAGGACAATAAGGGTACATTAGTGTCTCAAAATTAGGTCTCCACCAAACCGCAACACACTCTCCGATCTGCACAGATCAAATTGATTAGAAAATCAGTGTTTTCTAGTATCAATTTATATCTTACGCTAAAACTGAAAACTCATGGACTATCAGATGTAAATTTTCTCTCTTCTAGTATAGGCTGTTTTGGATCTGTCCTTAGATACTTAGTTCATGCCCACAGTACATATGGAAGAATAATCACATCGAAACGCCATCACACCATGATGTCACATCCATGGCATGCCATGTCACTTGGTACATCTATCAGCAGATTTCAACCTCTTCCTTGCCATGGCACACTGTTTAGAGAGATTTGGCATTTCTTGTGAGCATTCACAGCAATGGAGGCTTCACTCTTAAATCCTCTTGAGTAGGGCCACTATGTTTCAGTTTTTCATGTGCAAAAAGATCTTTGCTTGTGAGTGTTGTGTTGTAGACACCATAGTTTCACTTTGCTCAAACACAATGCATAAGCCAGCAGCATGACGACAGAGAGGATACAGCAGCATAAACCAGCAGCTATCTACCCCCTATGATGCTAGGTGCATGGATGAAGACAAGGCCAACCGAGGGAATCGTCTCCTCTATTGTGTCTCCAAGACGTACCCTCAATATGTACATGACAAGCTGAAATGAGGCCTCTATGTGTCACAGTTGGGCCGCAAACTCTGCTAATGAGACGAGCCAGTAACTTGGGGAGCTCAATTGGAAGTTAAGCACAAGCTTTCTTGGTGATGTGTAATGTTCAAGTTTTGAATCAACTTTTAAACTCTATATTGCTTTATTTAGAGCTCCTTCGTCCCATCCACACGTGGTTGTAGCTACTTTGTGGGTGATTTCAGCAGGCATACTTTATTTTCTTTCCAGAAAGTCGCATGCTTTTCATGTACAGTTTTAAATTATGTTTGAGATGCAAATTGGGAGATACATAAAGGTATTAAGGACTGATCAGGGAGATGAGTACACCTCAAATGCAGTTTATGAGTTTTACAAGAAGCATGGCGTTCACATACAAGTGGCATGCCCACATACCCATCAGCAAAATGGGGTGGTACAAAGGAAAAACAGGACATTGGCAGAACATGCAAGATGTATGCTGAATGAGAAGAAGTTACCTCATCCATAATAAGCACAAGCAATCAATACTTCTTGTTATCTCATGAACAGAATGCCTACACAAGCTATTTATGGTAAGACACCTTATGAAGCTTTGCATAGAGAAAACGTGTTATTTCACATTTGAGGATATTTGGATACCCAACTTATGCACACACAGCAGATGATGATAGAAGAAATCTTGATATCATCCTATTCATAAGCATTTTATGGTTAGTAGAGATGTAGCGTTTGATGAAGGTCTTTAGGACATTTCAGTCCTGACCTCTTCACCTCATAAGCATTTTATGGTTAGTAGAGATGTAGTGTTTGATGAAGGTGTTTGGGACATTTCAGTCCTGACCTCTTCAACTCCAAATCAGCCCACTACTCTTGATCCAAACCAGCCTTTTGTTGATCAAAATCAGCAAACACTTCAACCTAGAAATCACAAACATCACCCCACACACCTACCAGGTTGACATATCAGAGAGTTCGTATGCATCATCAACAAGTTGAAGAAACTAACTATGCATTGATGACTAATATGTTGCAGGTACATGAGCCATTTTTCTATGAGGATGCATGTGATAATCCTCAATGGCAAACAGCCTATGGATGATGAAATGGCAATTTTACAAAGGAATGGGACACAGGATTTCACTCCCTTGCCAATTGGTAAGAAACCAATAAGCTGCAAGTGGCTTTACAAAGTGACATACAATGCTGATGGTTCAATTGATAGGAATAAGGGTAGATTAGTAGCCTGTGGCTTTAGTCAAAAATGGAATGTGCATCAAATGGATGTTAGAAATGCTTGATGAGGACATCTACATGGAGCCGCCACAAGGTTATGTTATGCAGGGAAAAAAGCATTTGGTATGCAAGCTCAAGAAGAGTCTCTATGGACTCAAGGCAAGCACCTAGAAGCTTGTATGAAAAAATAGAAAGGTACTTCTTCACATTTGCAGAAAAGCTTAAAGCTAACTTGCATGCTAAGTTTGATATAAAGGATCTTGGCATACTTCACTACTGTTTGGGAATTTAAGTTTACAGGTCTTAAAACACTACTTTCATTTGCCAAGAGAAGTATCTTCATAGTGTTTTGCAAATTCAACATTGTTGATTGTAAGCCAGTTAAGATTCCAATGGATGCAAACACCAAGCTTCTCAAGTGTGAGAAGAAGCCAGCAGTGAATGCAACACAATATCAGGTTTGGTTGGTTCACTTATCTACCTAATCCAAAGGATGCCCATTGGAGTGCAGCAAAGCGGGTACTTAGATACCTCAATGGAACAAGGGACTTTGGTCTCACATACGGTGGAAAATTGATGAACTTACATGGATTCTCAAATTCTGATTTTGCAGGTTATCCCAAGAGGAGTTGTCACCATTTGGTCCCTTCAACTGTCATGACCAGTGTTTCACACACCGAGCGGAACCAAGTCGTGAACAAGGATTTTTCCACATAAGAAGCTAAAGCATTTTACTGGCATGGTTTGGCCTGAAAGATGGCCATACAACATAAGCAACATGGGATTTTATTCATCAAAGTGACTTAGAATATTTATAAGTCGGTGTGTTCACATATCATTGATGATGGGCTGGACATATTATTATTTTGGGCTTGGATAGGTGGACAAAAGGAGGCGCCTACTTGTAACTTGGCCAACAAGCTTGCGAAAAGCACAAAAGTTGATATTTTGCGTTGAAACTTGGGAGTACAAGCCAAGAAAAGCATAAAGTTGATATTTTTGGCTAAGTTCAACTATTTTGGGCAAAAAGGAAAAGCACTTCAATTATAGAGCAACTCGACTTTATAAATGCAGGGATTTGGGGTTGTTTTACCCATGCACATCCTTCTGGAGTCTTCTCTCTGCTGACCAACTACAGTTCACTCTCTCTCCTCTCTCTTGCACTGGCCGTACAACAAATTCGGGGCTGTTTTAGCAAGCCAACTTGCTCTATGTCTTCTACGAGGATGGCCGACTTGCTCCATATCCTCTACTCGACTAGTCGACTCCCACCAGGACAACCACATGGCTGGTCGTTTTCTCCCAGAGCCTGACAAGGTTGGTTGACTCTCTTCTGGGGGCAGATTTTCGGCTGTTTTCCGGGGCAAATTTGAGAGCTCTTTTGGGGCTGACTTATGGCTCCGTTTCGGGCTGCTTTGGCACGGAATTCAGGGCTGTTTGGGCTCCGCACCGGGCTGTTTTATGGACTGTTTATGAACTGGTTTATGGGACAGTTTTTGAGACAGGTTTTGGATGGCCTTTGGTGCTGTGTTTTGTCTTGGCTCTGGATAGATATCCGGGCAAGAGATGTGCTAATGATTTGTGGAAAATCCGGTGCTGTTTGCACCCGCACCTTGGTATCTTGTAAAAGCTCCTATGTGAATAAAGTTCCTACGCGGGGCCGGCCGTTCCAGCTCAATGCGGTGTTATTATATTATATATTGTTCTTCCGCTGTGTGTTCATGCTCTGTGTCTGGTATTTGGAAGTGTTGGTCTATTATTGTTCCGGGTCACACTCCCCCCCTCGCGTGACATTGGTATCAGAGCAAAGGCTTTCTCGGAAGCAAGAGGCTTTCTTCCAACAATGAGAAAGAGAAAAGATCAGAAGTGGGGACTACAATGACCAATAGTTTTATGGACGTTGTCATGAAGCATGTGGAGTACACAGCTTGGTCTAAGGATTTATGGATTCACAAATTTTATCCTCAAAGTATGGAGTTGGTTTTATGTGCCCGAGTTCAGCACTCCTTCCATATGGATTATGGTGGATTATAAATCAAGCTATTGGAGCTATCTCTCAAGATATCTTATGTGTATGCTGACGAGATATTTCTTTTGGCTTCATGACGAACATGGCAAAGAAAAGCTAAGTATACTTTGAATTTTACCAAGTTGACGCTTTTTGCCAATATTTGGAATTCTGAACATGTTGAACTCCCTTGCTAACGCAACTGGAGAATGTTTCTCATGTCTATCTTGAGATGTGTTTCAGGATTTAAAAAAAAATCTAAAAGCGTTTTCCTTGGAAACCATTCTGATTCTGGAAAAGGCTTCTCTATGGTTTTGATGAATAGTTTATGGTTTTGGTCTTGTGCAGTGGAGGCTTCTAGCAATATGGGATGCTAGAATTGTCGCCTATACAAGAATCTCATATGGGGGGTATTCTAGTAGTATGGGACACTAAAATATGTAGCATATGCGGTTACAAAGCTATGAATATTAGGTTAGGGTTGCACAAAAACAGAGAGACACATAGAGAAAACACAGTAGCAAGCACACTCAAGAGAGGGAGATTGTGATTGATGCTCAAGCCAAAGAAGATGAGATACAATGTGTGGGGCAAGAGAGTTGACTCCACAATATCAAAATACAAATAAATGTGACGTCCTTTCACACCTAATATCCAAGGGGAAAAACCCAAAGGAAGAAAAGTGCCCTTGGTTAGCCCATGTTCACATGCGGGACTACTCATAGCATGTGTGGCATAACTCATAGCATATATGCCAATAAATCCCCCCTGTAGTGGCAATGTAAACCTATACAAGGTCTAAGCAGATCACTCACTGTAGGAGAGTAAGCCTAAAGCTTTGCGGAACGCTTCAAACTTCTCTCAAGGCAACGCCTTCATGAACAGATCTACAACATTGTCCTGTGTAGAGCAGTAAGATAATGAGATCTCCCCTGCATG
The DNA here is from genome assembly GCF_041138505.1 of Cibotium barometz. Lineage (NCBI taxonomy): Eukaryota > Viridiplantae > Streptophyta > Polypodiopsida > Cyatheales > Cibotiaceae > Cibotium > Cibotium barometz. The sequence goes on from NC_141100.1 coordinate 15,928,233, forward strand.
AATCCTCTCCCTGACATAGTGATAATGAATTTCTATGTGCTTAGTGTATGCATAAAACACTGGGTTTCGTGCCACGGCTATAGCACTCTGACTGTCAGTGAGTATGGAGGTGGGTGTCTGCTGACACTCACGAAGATCAGTCATCAATCTCCTCAGTCATACACAATCTACTGTGGCTGTAAAGGCTGCCCTGTACTCAACCTCACAAGTAGATGTGGCAACAGTGGGCTGCTTTTTACTCAGCCATGATATGCATGAATACCCCAAAAAGAAACAATTCCCACTGGTGGATTGCCGTGTATAATAGTCAGAATCACTGTAAGCATGTAACTGCAAGCTGCACCCCTGGGATATACCAACGCAAGATCCAAAAAGCCCTGAAGATAGCGGAAGATCCGCTTCACTGCTTTCCAATGCGTTGTACCTAGGCTGTGCATAGATTCGCTACACTGGGAAAACCCAAGCTAAATATCCAAGCGTGTGTTGCATAAGTATATGAGACAGCCCACTACTTGGCTATAAACACTCATATCAAAAGGCTCTTCAACATCATACATGCTCAATTTCAGCCCTGGCTCCATTAGAGTAGAGATGGGCTTACAATTTTGGAAGCCAAATTTGTGCAACAGCTTTTGAATGCACTTTGATGTCACCATTTGGCCGCCCATTTGGTCCATCTTCATTTCTGGTGCAACTTCTATGGGACTGTCACTCGATAGAGCGGCCAGATTTGCGCCATGTTCACATGAGGTCAGGCGGGTGTCTCATGTGAAAGGGCCAGTTACTGTGTGTCACATGGACAGACAGTAGCCAATCTCATGCCACCCATGTGTGACCAAGATCGTGTCATATGGACGGGAGCCTGTATCGTGCCACACGTGTATGGCTAGGACGGTGTCTTGTCCATGGGACTGTCACTCCATGGAAGGATCCATGTTTGTACCACATCTTCCCTATGGGACTGTCACTCCATAGGAAGGCCAGGGTTTTCACATTCTGTCACGCCAGATTTATGCTCAACGAGAATGTCTTGTACAAGTTTCATGAAAGGGAGATTTTGTCCATTATATGTGCACGTGCATTCATCTTTGCATGTCTGAAACTGTGTTCGCGTGACTTGTTTTTGTGTATTTGCATGCTATGATGTGCCACTTACTAAGCGAGGACGCTTGCCAGTGAGCCGTGAAGCTTGCCCTGACCGTGCTCTCAAGTTTTGAGAGCCAATAAAGGTCATTGGGCTTGGGAATTTGGGAGCAAACCTTTCATTGGGGGTACCAAGTTTTCCTCCCTCCACGGTGAATCACCCTGCCAGGTGTTAGTACGGGCATGCCTATTGGTGCACGGTTCGAGAAGACCAATGTAGTGCGGGTGCCTAGCCCAGTGAAGGTGGGAGACTGCCTGTGACATGGTATTTGATGTTGTCCCATCTTATTCGATTAGAGATGGGTTTCTGATGATGCAAAATCGTATTTGTGTAGGTGCGTGAATTATGCCAAAAGGTTATGGAAGAGTGTCATGCTCCACCATATTTTGGTATTCTGGCTACTCCACAAGCTTTGGAAACATATTTCTTTTGGCCAGCTCTACGAAGGGATATTGAAGCTTATGTGCGAGAGTGCATAGTGTGTTAGAAAGTCAAGTTTGACAGACACAAGGCACTTGGTTTGCTTCAGCCCTTACCCATTCCACAGGAACCATGGGAAAGCATTGCTATGGATTTCATTATGGATTTGCCGGAATCGGCACATGGAAATGATGCTATATGGACTATTATAGATCGTTTTAGCAAACATGCACACTTTATTCCTGTGAGGAAAACAATCAAGCCAGATCTCACGAACAAAAGATGAAATCTTTGCAACAGATGAGTATGTCCGTGATTTGGATACTGCGTTTGCAGAGGTTCGGACAGCCATAGAAAGATCTCAAGCTAAGCAGAAAAAGACAGCTAACAAACACAGGCGAGAGGTGGTTTTCAAGGAAGGTGATTGGGTATTTACTAAAGTTTGAGAAAGCACGTCTTCGGGAGCGGCCAGGTAAGGAAGGCCGGTTCCCTACGCTTTCAAACAGGTATTATGGGCCATTCCAAATTTTGCAGAAAATAAATGAAGTGGCATATAGATTGGTATTGCCCGATCACTGGAAAATACACAATGCCTTTCATGTCAGTTTACTGAGGCCTTATGTGGGACCACCTCCTAGGGAACCAGTTTTGGAAGATCCACCAGAAGTGGATGAACCTGAGGAGGTATTGCAACGTGAGCAGATAGTTTTTCATAAAGAGCACAAGCATGCAGGTGGCAAGCTAGTGCGCAGGTATCTTGTGAAGTTTAAAAACTATTCGGCTATGGATGCAAAATGGATGGACAAGGATTATTTAGAAGATTATCCGAAACTTCTGAAGGCCTACTTGGAAGCTTTTCAATTGCAGTCAACTGCTTAGAAGCCGGAGGGAATGTCACAAAATTCCTTACAGCTTCTATTTTTCTACTGTTCATGTGTGGCATGTGGAGCCTGACATGATATACATGTATGACTGGTGTAGCCTGACATGGTGTGTCTGTGTGGCATATGGAACCTGACATGACAGTACATGTATAGCTGGTGTAGCCTAACATGATAGTACATGCGTGGCTTGTGGGGCCTGACATGGTGTACATGTATGGCCCATGGAGCCTGACATGATGAAATTCTCTGGGACTAGCTATCTTGGAGATCTTTTGTACTTATGTTCTGGGAAGGTTCCGGAAGGATCATGAGCCCTGGACATTTTATCGGATACAACTGAGCAGATGGGTGTTTCTTCCAATCTAGCTGCACTCGTGTGTACATGACTTTGATTTTATCTTTGGATGACTTGTCTTGTTTGCCTGGACAATGCCTGAGATTTCTACCTGTGTTCCATGGGGCCGGGGACGCTGTGGACGTGTATGTGCACACCTGTTTGGGACTGACAGGTGGTCTACATGTGTTTTGCAAGTGGTAAGTATTCCCAAAAACTCAATTTACACCTTTATGAGTTCACATGCTAATAATTATTGATGCAGGTTCACACTCATTTATAAGTGGCCGAACAACTTATAAGTGAGTACACATTGAGCACGACTTATTTAATACACGTGGCGGCCAAAAGCTGGGCACTGGACATTATTTGGGCCTCCTTCAAGTAGGCACCCCCTTCTAGACCTAAAAAGCACACGTGGGAGCTAAAACTGGCGGAGGAGCTCTAATCTGGAGTAAGAATCCAGTTTTATGTGAGGCGCCTGCTTTTCCGGGTGCATGAGAGCTGGTCGACTGCTTATACAGGCTGTTTACAGCCTTCTATCGCGACAAAAACCTAACAGGTGCATGGGAGGTGCTGGCCGACCCTTCTGCATGTTCTCCACTGCTCGTTGGCTGATTTACAGCTTGGACAAAGGCTGGACAGAGGATAAAAACAGAGAGCAAGAGCTGGTCGTGGGTATCTGGACAGTTTTCCTTCTGACCGGGGGCTTGCAGGCTTGTGTACAGCTGCTGGTCGATTTCTTCTAAGGCTACTGAGGGCTGGTTGACTGCTGAAAAGAGCCTTTGAGGGCTGGTCGACTTGCTCTATGAGCCAGACAGGAAGAAGACGATGATGTTGAGTTGTCCCAGGCTGATGTGGGAGTGCTATGGTCTAGACGTCCATAGTTGTCTTGCATGTGCTTGATGCCGGGAATGCTCACTTGTGCTGAGAATTATAAGCAAATTCAGTTTATGTTATGTTTTCTTGTTTTCATATTGAATTGGAAGAAACAGGTGGTCAGCCCATCTTCTGGCCCCTAGTGTGGTGTACTGTGCAGATTTGTCATCTTGTTTTATCTGGCATGCTTATGTGTATTTTCAGATTTCATGATTGATTAGATTTTCCGTGTTTAGTTGCCCTTCCGTTTACAATGCTCAGTTTCACAGTCACCACCACTCCACCCACACCCACACCCACACCTCTACCTCCCACTACACATTACATGACTACTCATTTCACCCACGATAGCGATCATATCTATTGCAATCACATCTACCACGGCCTCTTATCAATGGCTCCACCAACTACAACTCTTGACACTCACTTCTCAGGTCACAACACTTCTCCATTCATCTGCTTTTTCCAGCTTCCCTCATACATCTCTATCCACCGCCAAACCTCGGACCGGGACAATGCCCCATAATAGTTAGTATGATGAGGTCATTTCCGCTAAGATATATTACCTTTAGCTACAGGTTTCATAGTAGTGGTGCTCTACAAACTTAGAATCTGAAACTCTACCCTTAGCATCAGGTTATCCTCAAGTTGGATGGCATTAGACGTGACGTGCGCTGGATATGGGAACGCCGACCACCCACACCCATCACTGACCCACATATTTGGCACACATATGCCCACTCATTATATCACATTCCTGATCAACCCCCACTTCCACACCCACCAAAGCCTCGCCCCACTACATCTAGCTTTTTCACCACAAACATGGGTGGAGAAAACTACGAGGAGACTTCAGCATGGTTGCTCCCAGGATCACACAGGGATTAGAGGAGAGCACCTCTGAATGCCTCTGAAACCCTCGCCCCACTTATAGTGCACAAATTTAACAAAGCACTTTCCGAGGGCTTTCCACACACCTGGTCTCTTCATAATAATGCCCCTATCCATGGATCCCAACAACTACAGGACCATTATGATCGGCCATATCATGGCCAAGCTTTATGGATCAATTTTTGAGGCACAACTCAATGCCTTGGCAGAGAGGGAGGACTTCCGTGTACCAGGCCAGGACGGCTTCTGTCAGAACTTCTCTACATTAGATCATATCTTTACTCTTAGGAGCCTCATTGAGCAGGCTAAGGCAGATGGCAGACACCTTTATTGCTGCTTTGTGGATTTTTGCAAAGCCTTGGACACAGTGCCAGGTGACCGCTTGCTCTAGAGGTTGCAATTATTGGGGGTTCCATCGGATATGATCTGGGGGATCATTTCATTATATGAGCTGATACTGGGGAGAGTTAGATGCCCAGGGGGCTTTTCAGAGGAGATCACTAGCACCATTAGGGTGAAACAAGGATGCCCCCTATCTCTCACTCTCTTTGGTATCTATATTGATGAGATCTCAGCCTTTATTGACCAGGCAATCTCATTGCTATACTTCTCTATGCTGATGACATAGAGCTTATCTCAGATTCTCAGGTCAGACTACATCGTCATATGGATGCACTACAGGATTTTTGTACACAGCGGGGGCTCTCAGTTAACCTTGGGAAAACCAAGGTGATGGTCTTTCACACTTCCTGCAAAGTGATGAAGAATACAGTGATCACATACAGAGACAGTAGAGTGGAGCTGACTAGTTCTTATGTCCACGCACCAGGCCTCCTCGAGCGCCAGTGCCATTAGTCTCACTTCTAGGAATCCCGTGCAAAGGGGTGGCTCTTACACCTTGGTCACTCCAGTGATGATGTATGCAGTCCCCTTTTGAGCACCGGGATTATCCTCGGCAAACTGGCAGTGGATTGAGCGGCCTTTGATCCTCATGCTATCACGGATGATTCGCAACAAACCATCTGTCCCACTTCATATCATTCGAGAAGAGGATTTAGCCTTATTGGATCGACTCAATTTGAGTTCCAATTACTCGGTGGCAATGGCGGCTACGATTAGTTGGTGTAAGGTGTGACCAGGATACATTTGTAGTCCCGCTTTGTATACCGGTTACAATCCCGATTGAAACCTTCTCTTCCTTTCCGCCTCGGTGATATGCATAAATGGAGACACCTCGTCTCCGGCTTTAAAGTCACGAGACTTTGATGCATGAACCTGCATCTCAACATGTTTTCCCGCATGTACCATTGGGACAACCCCTGTGACTGGCATCATTTTAAGAGCAAAAGGTGATGCATTAGGCATAGATACACGTGCCCTGTAAGCATGAGGCATGGCTGGCCCCTCAACATGCATTGGTGCATTTTCACCCATAGCTTCTCCCTCACGAGCACACTCGAAGGCATGAGTGGCATGAGAGATACCCGGAATACCTGCACTAACAGAAAATTGCAGCCCATGTTGCATGTGTTGTGCATGCACATTTTCAACCGGTAATGGCATTTGACATACATTTTGACCACTGCCATAAACATTGCATCCTTCGCGGGCTACATAAGGTACTCCTACATGGCGTGAAGTCGCCGATGGTTCCTCTCCCATAGCATGGAGATTCATCCTCTTAGACATAAGTTCTTGTTCGGGCACCTGTGGGCATTCCAAGACATGTGGAATGGTTGCCTTTTCTACATAGGCATCCGAGCCAAGTATGCACATGCTACATCCCTCGGTTGCATGTGCAACTCTTGAGCAATCATTGCCATTGCATGAGAACTGTTTTGCTAAATTTCACTCATTGGGAGTGTAGGAGAGTGCACAGCACCTGGAAACACTCTTGGAAGTTGGAAAAACACCCTAGCAAGCTTGGATATGGAGTTGGGAAGAAGAAAGTGCAAAAAATTATAGCCAAAGATGCCTCATGAAGAAGGCGCCTACTTCTAGAGAGAGAGGGAAGAGTGAGGTGGTGAGTTGTCCACTCTAGGTGACAGGTAGGTGCTTTGTGGTGCAAGGCTAGAACGGACACATGGCTAGTTACTCCCTTTGTACAACGGGAATAAGATCTGGGCGGTTGGCATTGGGTTTTGTCCACCTCGAGACATCAGTGTGTGTGAACATCGAGCTGGTCATAATTTATAAGTGAGTTTTGGTCACCCAAAACCTAATGAAGTGTGTACACACTCACTTATAAATTAGTGCTAATTCCTAAGACTAGGTTTATAACCAATACTTACTACTAGGGTGAAAGCCAAAGGGAAGGAGACCACTAGGCATCAACAGGCTAAAATTAAGCTCAAAAACAGCTCACACATATGCAAAAGAGACGCAAGCAAAAAGCAACCAAATTGGGCATTTTAAAAAAATAACCTCATAAGTTTGGACAACACAATTTTTTGGGGAGGTTTCAGACGGTTTTATAAACGTTTCGCAAATTTTGTGAGGGCCAAACACGTTTTTTTGTTTCAATGTTCAATTGTCATGCGCTTTCACCAGCTTATGAATTTTCTTGGCAGGCTAGGGTTGGAAGGATTGCACCAAACTTTGCAAGCACAAGTAGGGCCAAGAGAATGCTTTTGCAAAGCTTCTTCATTTTTGGACTACCACATCCTATTGGCTAAACAAACAATAGTCCGAGTAGTTTTTTTTTTCCCCCATGAAAAGATCCTTTCATTAGTTATAAAAAGAAAAAAGCCCAATGGGCTACAAACCCTCTCCTGCTCATAAGGCAGAGCAGAGATCCAATCAAGGCAGCTAGGGAGACTCTCCCTAGGTGCAGAGAAGTACAAATAACTGAGAGGCTATATCATACAATAGGAGGGGGGAAAATCCAAACAGGTGGCCTGTAGTGCCAGCGGGGGTACCCGCGTGTAGAGTATAGAAAGGGCCGCTGCGCCAAGTGGTGTGGAAGGCCTCGCGTCGCAAGATCGCTCGATCCGAGTCGCCCCGGATGCGGTCATACTGGCCTCGCAGCGTGTGAATCAACTCCTGCCAGATAGCCCAAACAGTCTCTGCTGGTGGCTCCAGTCTCCCCTCAAAGGCCCTGAAACAACGGGCTCTCCAGGTGAACCATATGGTGAGGCTGCTGAGGAGCTCACATCGTAAATCCCTCTCCTGTGTCCAGCCGGCTGTCGAGAAATCCGGTGAAGGAACAAGGCGAGGCTAGCCCCCAATGAATCTGATGGCCTGGCTGGCCTGCTCCATCTCGTATCCCAGAGCTGGCCCTGACGAAGTCGACCAAGCAACGGCTCCCCACGTATACATTCCCTCTGGATAGAGGGGGGCCAAAATGCGCAAAATCCTCAGCCAAATCTGCTGCACCTGTGGACAATCCCATAGGCAATGTCACTGTGTCTCCAATGGGTGGCCGCATCGGACGCAGGCCGGCGGAAGGCCACTGTAGACAAGCCAAGACAAGCCAGGTGCCAACTGCAGACCCCCTGTGGGCAACCAGCCACCACTGGAAAGCCGAGATCCTGCGTGCCTGTCTGCTAGCCCAGAGCCTGGTCCAAAAATCCTCCAGGAACTCCTGTGAGAGTCCCTGTAGCCGCCAATGCTCCGATGCAGCTACCGTCCTCCTCGCAGTCAAAATATGCCTCCCCAACCGAAAAGTGTACTGGAAAAAGGTGATCTCTGTGGCCTCGGGGGACGCATAGGGATCATGCCACTCGTACTCGCCAGGGTCCCACTGGAGCCGGGCCAAGGGACGCACAGCATATACCCATATGCACCAACCAGAGTCCACATCTGCAGGGTCTGGATCAATATGCCACTTCCGAGAAGCGGCGGCCACTACCTGTATCCTCTGAAAGATGCACTCTGCAACCAAAGGCGACTCCACCTCCACTCTCTGAAGTCTGCCCTCATCCTGTATCTCATAGTAGAGGCATCTACCATCCTCAGTGCAAGCTCTGACAGCAATCAGGATCTCCAACTGTGTAAAGGCTCCCATCCACCGTGGGGCCGCTAGCTCAAAAGGCGTGAACCACTCCTCAGTGAGAGCCTCCTGAATGTCATCCCTCATAATAAGCCCCCCTCTGAAGTGACTCAACCTCTCCGCCTGGATCTCCTCCGGGAGACTGCAAAAGACCTGCCAATCTCCAAAACTGCGTGCTGGGCCTGCCGCCAATGGTCCCCAGGCTAGACGAGGCCGAGAACCCAACATATGACCCTGCTCTGTGCGTACCGCGGGGCTCCAAATGAGCAGCTGTCTGGCCCGCTCCTCCTCAGAGGTGGGAGGTCTCTGAGAAAGCCCCATCTCAGCAACTCCCAAGCTCGCAGGATACTCAAGGCAAATCTGTCCTCCCATCTCTGTGAAAATCCACCGTATCTCTGGTGCCCAAGTGCCCCCTACTGGGGGAGCTCTAGCCTGCAGCCGCTGAAAAAGAAGCTCCTTCCAAGGCTCATCGCCTGGAAGCAGTCCCCAAACAATAAGCTTCCCCAACAAGGCTCTACTCTGATCAGCTGGATCTATAATGCCCAAGCCCCCCTGGGCCAGCGAAAGAGTAATAACTGCCCAAGCAACCTTAGCCCGGGCCGGCTGACCATCCCGCCCCCAGACCAAAGAAAGTTCCTGATCAGCCTCTGTACCTGGCTGATGCAAGAGCTCGAGAAAATCCAACAAGTCGTGATATACCACATAGTCGCTAAAAGCACCTGATTTGTCACCACCACCCTCCCAGCCAAGGAAAGCCGAGCTGTACTCCAATATAAAAGCTTCTTCCGAATGCTCAGAAGAAGCGGGGCGATCTGCTGCTCAGGTGACAAATCAAGTCCAATCTGGCATCCCAGATACCGCACTGCTGTGCCAGGAGGAATCCACCTAAAACCCGGGTCTGGGCTCCATGCCGAAGCGGGGGCGCTACTCATCCCAAAAGCCACTGTCTTGCGCCAATTGATCAATGCTCCCGAAGCCACACCAAAAACCTGTAGAGATTGCTCTGCCCTCTGTAGATTGGCCTCCTGGCCATGCAAAAACAATCCCGTGTCATCAGCAAACTCAAAATCAAGCAAGTCCTCACCCCGGACTGGAAGCTGGAGTCCTCTCAAACCAACCTCCTCTGCTCTCAAATACATGCTCATAGCCTCTGCAAAGAAAAGAAAAAGGAACGGAGCGAGAGGGCATCACTAACGGACTAATCTGGTCAGCTCAAAACTCGACCCCCGTCCTCCTGCCATCAACACCTGGCTACGAGCTGTGGAATATAGAGCCGCCACCCCTCGAATCCAGTTTGGCTCAAAACCCAGGCGAAGCATAGTGCCCTCCAGAAAAACCCAGTCGACTCTATCGTATGCCTTCTCAAAATCGAGAAGCATAACGACCAACTCGCCGAGAAATCTAGCTCGGGCCGTCACCTCCCGAAAGGTGAAAATGTTGTCAAGGATACTGCGCTCCTTGACAAATCTTGTCTGGGTAGCATGAATCAAATCCCCAAGGAAGGGCTGGATTCTCAAACTCAAGGCCTTGGCTAGGACCTTGTAGACAGTATTGAGGATCGTAATAGGCCTCCACTGCCGAATATCATATGACACTCCCTCCCCCTTGGGGATAAGAAAGATCAAGCCCTCTGAAAAACTCTGTGGCATCACCCCAATGTCCAAAACATGTTGAAAACCCCTGCGGAGGCCTGGCCCCAAAAGGTCCCAATAGCGCATAAAAAAGGCAGGCATCATTCCATCCTCTCCAGGGCAACTATGACGCGGGAGGGCCCTCAAAGCCTCACCAAGCTCATCCTCTGAAAGGGGCTCACCCAAAGCTGTGCGCATACGATCTCTGACTCTCCTCTGCACATGGACCCACACAGTCTGTCTGCAAGCATCACGTGCCTCCGTGGCTGGCTCCGCTGAAAGCAGATCTCTGTAGAACTCAGTGGCAATAGCTCTAATCTCCTCGGGCTCAGTGGCTAACGATCCGTCCTGCCTCCTGAGCTGGCGTACTCCTGCTCGAGCATGGCGGGGTCCGGTGATCTCAAAAAACCTCCCAATCACTCTATCACCAAGCTGAGTCCACTGAGAGACCTGGCGATGATAGTAAAACTCGTGTCTCTGCTCCTCTGCCTCTCTAACCTCCTAGCGTGCCCGGCTCAGCTGGGACGCCACCCACTCACATGTAGGCAGCTGCTCCTGAAGGCGCTGGAGTGAAGCAAGGCTACGTCTCAAGCGACGCTCCCGCTCTCGTGTCTCTCCCAGCCGTGTCAAGGCTGTAGCGTGCAAAAAAGAGCTAAGCTCGATGAGCCCCTGGGCACACTGGCCTGCTGCATCCAGGTCAGAGCTCTGGCTATCCTGCCATATCCTCTCAATGTCCTCAAAAAGACTGGGGTCTGTAAGTATCCTCTCTGGGATCCTCAACTGCAAGCTGGTCTCCCGTGTCCTCTCCTCAAGAGTCAAAATAACTGGCGCATGGTCTGAGAAAGAGGTGCCAGCGAGAATGCCAACGGAGCCACCACGCTCCCCGAACCTGTCGCCCACATAGAAGCGATCAATCCGTGATAGATTAGTCCCTCCCTGCCGGCGATCCGACCGAGAAAAACTAAGACTGTCCTGAGAAACTGTCCTGAGAACGGGAGAAAGCCTCATGCTGCCATGCATCAGTGATCCGCAGTGTCATACAAAATCGCTCCCAAGCTGCAAGCTCCGTGCCGTGCACTGTAACATGACTCTCTCCCACCCTATCGGCCGGGTTCTCAAGCATGTTGAAGTCTCTCCCAACACACCAATGTGCGGCCTCGGGCAATGCATCTGTAACAAGGGTCCAAAACTCTGGCACTAGCATGATTGGGCGCATAGACATTGAGCACACCAATGTGCTCATCGTGCATCCTCAGAATAACATACTGCACTCTGCCAGGCACAGTGACCCCGCGATCCACAATGGCCTGCCGCCATGCATCCGCAATGACCATACATACTCCTCCCTGCCCACCCAAGGGGCCAAAACCTGCAGACCAAAAAGTGTCCCATCTACCAAGCATCACCGAACCATATCTCCGAATCCTGCTCTCACTCAAATGGTGCTCCTGCATCATCAAAATATCAATACTGCTCCCAACCAGGCATCTCTGTACATTCCATGAGATGATCCTCATGGATTGCCTGCTGAGGTGGAGGCTGTCTCAGCCATACGGCGGGCCTTCGCAAGCGGCTTGGATAGAGAGTAATCCCCATCCGAGCGACTACGAATCTGCCCACCCGGTGTGCTACAAGAGTCTCGGACCAGGCGCCAGTGGCTGTGTCCCATAGCGACTGCCTCCCGCTCGGAGAAAGAATCCTCATGTATGCATACATAGCCAGGGTCTCGCGCTAGGTCTGCCACTATGCGAACCACCAAGTGTCGATTCTCGGAGGCATCCGCACTCCTGGTGTCAAAGAAATGTGCCAACTCCCAGAGTCGACCTACCCTGTAATCTCCCAGTCGCTCACATGGTGAGAAAACTCAACTGCCTGTGTCTGCAAAATACTAAGAGCAAGATCCAGAGTCCACTCCCGGTCGCGAGTGCCGCAAAGAGGGAAGGAGAAGGCCACCGCTGAATCAAGTGCCTCCTCCCCTCGGGCCGGAAGTATCACCACATGAACTCTGATAGGTGCTGGCTCATGGGGGCCCTCCGCTCCAAATAGGCGTGTAAAGGAGTAGTCGAAAGCCTCCGAGCGTTGTCTACTGTCGAGACTACTCAGCCGACTGCGGATAGAGGATATCCGTGAAGCACGAATCGGCATGGTAGGTCTCCTCTGCGGTACACGAGCAAGGTCGGTGCTCAGTGCCCGCCGGACTGCAGGTGAGCGCCAGGGCACTGCCAATGCCTCCCGGGGAGCTGAGACGAGCGGAGGGGGAGAAGGGGGTGGGGAAGGAGACGCTGAAAATGCGGGAGCGGGAACGGGAGGAGGCGAGGGTGGAAGCGAGGCGGGAGGGGGGGACGGGGGACGGGGGTGGGGGTGGAGGTGAAGGGGGGGGGGGGGGGGGCGCTGGCATCTCCTGATCCTCAGTCTGCGCTGGGGTCTCCTCCTAGAGGGGAGCAAAGTTATTCCTCACTGGAACCCAATGATGCTGAGGCTGTGTCTGCTGCTGCGTCGGTCTCTGGGCATGCTGCTGTGGCTGTCTCCCTCTACGGCGCCCCTGTCCAGGCTGAGCAGGTGTCCCGGAGGCTGCCTGCCGAGCCACATCTGTGGACGAGCCATCGGAGGTCTGTTGCTGCGGTGAAGGTCGGGGTCTCCTCCGAGGGCAGGCCTTGGCCAGGTGGCCAACCTGCCTGCATATAAAACACTGGTTCGAGAGCCCTGAAAACTCCACTCTCTGATCGATCCATCCCCCCCCCCTATCCTAGGTAACTGAATGACCTTCGGAAGGGAGGAGATGTCAGGAACCAAAACTCTGACCGAAGGAAGGCCAGCTACTCTAGCCACCACTGAAGCTGCTGTGGGGCCAGTCTCAAGCACCGAGCCCACCAATGATCCTATTCTAGAAAGGAGCGGACGGTACTCGCGGCGAAGTCCAGGAAAGCAAACTGTGACATGGAATAGGCGCTCTCCCTGCTCAGCCGCTGCTGGGTCGAAACCATGCTGCCAATGTCTGAAGAAGGCCTGAGCGCCCCTGATGTCAAGGGGACTCATGGCTAGGACCTGGGCTACGCTCTGGGCTGTCTCGAACTCAATCTGGTAGTGTCCGCGGCCTAGTAACTGAACGTCCAAGATCTTGCCCACATCTGCAAGAAGGCGGGCCAGGAGAAGATCCCAGATCTCCCCTCTGCTGGGGCGGGTGCCAACTATACGGCAGATGGTGGAATGTACCTGGAGGCGTTCCACCTCTGCGACGAGGCTCGCTTCCTCTTCTGGCGAAGGAGAAAGCCTGATGGGGGTATCCTCAGGGGCGGGCGAGGGGGTTGCAGAAGAGTCCCTCTGAGGTGAGGCGGGATGGGCCTCCATCAGAGTTTGAAGCTGAGTCGAGGGCGAAGCGGAGACGGAGGGTCCTGCAAGAACCAAGCTGCACGAAAACGGGGGGAAGCGCGGAGCGGGGAGGGAAAGACCGAAAGCGAGGGGGGGGGGGGGGAGCGGATGACAGAGGAGAGAGAAGGGGGGGTGGGGGAAGGCGAGGGGAAGCGGGGAGGGAGCGGGTAGCGGGTAGCGGCAGCAGCAGGAAGGGCGCGATAGGGGGCAGGAAGGGCGCGAAAGGGGGGGCGAAAAGGGGAAAGAAGGGCGCGAAAGGGGGGCGGGAGTAGGCGGGCAGGCGGGCGCGAAAGGGGGGCGGGGGGCACGAAAGGAAGAGGGGGCAGGCGGGCAAGGACGGGACGCGGAGGGGGGGGGCGCGAGCAGGCGGGGACGAAGGAGAGGGCGAAGGGAGAGGGCGAAGGCGAGGGCGAGGGCGCGGGGCAGGCAGGCGGGGGGGGGGGGGGGGGAGGGGAGGGACGAAGGCGATGGCGAAGGCGAGGGCGAGGGCGAAGGCGATAGTAGCAGGCGGGGGGGGCGGGGGGGCGGGGGGGGGGCTTCAGCGAGCTTTCAGATAGGGCACTTTCTATATATAGGCCCTTGGGGTAAGCTATAGGCAAACAATAGTCCAAGTAGTATTACATCACCCAGTTTATATAGATAGGCCCCTAGGGTAGGCTAGGTCCAAGCAACAAGCAACTATGATTGGGAAATTCAACCCGACTAACCAAGGTAATATTAGACCAAATGTCTAAGTGCAACCGTGAGACCCATCCAGACACGCCTAGGGGCCCATTTGGACACTTCTATGGACCCATCTGGCCTAGCAACTCGAGGGCAAGGTCCCTCCAAAAAATCTCCTTCAGCCCTTAGTGCACCCCAATATAGGAATATCAGTCCACAACTGCATGTAACCTATTTGACACTGTGCCGAAATTTCCTAAGCCCTCCACCTCCAGCGGCGGCTGCTATTTGGTATCAAAATTAGGCATGACAAGTGCTCAACCATGGTGCACCTCATAAAGGGTGCCTCTTACAAACATGATCTAGCCAATGTACTTACAAGTAGAGGGTGGAACATTGATTTCCAACACAAACAATAGCAGCCATAGGAATCGACAAAGAAGACACATAGTAGTCATATTCAGCTGGTCAGAGACTTTCACCAACTCTCCAGAATTTTCTTGGACATTTAGACTTGTAAAATTGCACCAACTTTGCAGGCAATATATGCAAATCTAGGACCAGTCACGATCCAAAATGAAGGGGCACGCAAACTAGGAGGGTGGTCTCCTTATACACAAGGAAATGCTTTTGTTGCCATGAGGTAAGGCATGCCAAACAGCATTGCCCCATCAAGGAAGCCACACAGACATAGACACAATCCCTTGAAGACAAAGGAGGGATTTTCCACAGAGGAGATTACCATGTTTTGACCGGTTTAACAAACAGAGAAAGGTGGTGTTGCTCTTCAATCTTGACCCAATATACTGCACAAAGCCAGTCTTTCAATAACACATACAGCATTGTAGGTTTCTTGTGTACTTTGGGTGCTTATTTGGAACCTTCATCAAAAGCTCAACTTTCACTGAAGAGGAGGAGCCACATTTACCTGCCAATCTGGCTGAACAGAGGCTGTGGCAGGTGCCAGCTTGCTGGTTAGTTTACGCTTCAAACCTTCAATCTCTGCAAAAGTACGATGCTTGACAAGTCAAACTACTGCCAACCGGCAAGAAAGCTGAAGGCGGAACTAAAGTTGCTGCACGTGGTAAGAAGACATACCATCTTCCCCAGGCTTCAAGCGTCCACCTGGCAGCTTGCAAAAGGTATTTCCTATCTGCAGCATGAGCACATGTGGATGATTGTGCTCTTGTACCTGCATGCGATCATGCAATGACAATGTTATTGAAGACAAGCACAAGAAGTTTTACTTGCAAAGTTGATTGATTGACTTCATCATGCATAGGGTAGACTTGAGAGATGCAAGCCTAAACTAACCCAGAAGTATCAACATGTGCATTGTAAGACTACTAGTGCAGTGCATGCATTAACACAAGTATCATATTCTAATCCTCGTATTAATAATAAAAATTTACAATAATTGTCTATAACCTATTCCCAAAAGGTTTATCTCTAGATCTCAGCCCATACGCTTGCAGACATGTCCCTCAGCCCAAACCCTAGCTGCAGATCTGATTCCACCTCTCCAATTCGTATATAAACCAACACTCCAGATGGCAGAGCGCCAAGAAATATGAGATACTGAATTGAATGCCCAAACACCCTATTTATAGGAGCTGGTGGGAACTGGTCCACTTCTGGTCAGTTTGGCTGCCTAGAACGCAACCGATCTGGCTGAACATACCCGTAGGTGTAGGTGTGTCTCATGCACTTACCATTTCGTACAAAAGCTCAATGAGCCATAAATTTCAGTCTCTGCTCTCTGTCAGCTGCTGCTTTTGAAGATTGAAATAAGTTCCATGACGAGAAAAAGCCCCTGAGTAGCCAGCGTGCACATTCCCACAAAGCAAATTGTGTCCCACTTCCATATAAACCTGCACTCTCCTCTCTCTCTCTCTCTCTCTCTCTCTCTCTCTCTCTCGTGATGTCATGGGAGTAAGGGCCAGGCCCCCACCAGCTCATCAGGAGCAGCTGGCACTAGATCCACATGCTAGAGGAACCACTTAGTAACCATGGCATACCAAACCCTAACATGTCCCGTATCGGCTAGTCGCCTAGACGACTCTAGTGCAAGCCAGAGAGCCTGTCTCTAGCAAGGTATAGATGCGGTATATGAAGGTCCCTATCTAGAAGAGAGCATCAACTAGTTGACGGGACTGCCCCCCCATTTGCAGATATATGGAAGGCAAGGAAGGATATGACACAGGAGCGGCCCCTCATCATCAGATTCCCTGATGCCACCAGCAGACAGGCTTTCTTAGACAGAGAGGCTGCCCTCAAGGGCACACAGATGTACATGGGAGATGATCTCAGCCCAGCATATATGAGAAAAATAAATGAAAAGTGTTTCTTTTGCAACTGTGAGTCGAATCCACATGTATCTCGCATCCTTGCTGGTCATCCCCTATAAACTGGTATCGAAAAAGGATTGCTACTGTCACATGCACTCTGCACTCAGTGCATGGTGACAAGATGGCTCATCATCAGAAGTGCAACAGTTGTACAGTTTTAGAACCCAATAGGATGATATTTGTCATACGCCGTGACCCCATTGTACATCCTCAGTCCAGGATAAGTCAGGCACGAGCTACGTAGGTCATTCCTCAGCCTTAGTGGGTCAGTCAGTCAGTCAAGTCCCTTAACCCACTTGGAGAGAATCATTCATGCATGTAGAGTCAGTAGAAGCCTTAGGGTTTGTATCAGAAAGCACTCTGCATCTTGCATAACATGCATACATATGCCTGTGCATCATTTAGAACATCCCCAAAGCCTTAGGGAATTTACTGGGATTTATCTGGTATTTTTCCCATATTTATTAGTATTTATTTATCATTATTTGCATTATTGGGCATTTATAAATATTAAGTTTATTAAATGACCAACCTCCAGTTAGTATAAATAGGCTTGCCTAGAGCCTCTTTTGCTGATTCAGTCTTCATTGTGCTAAGAGCTCTCCTCTCTCTTGCTTTCAGCCAAGACTAATCCAACCCTAGAGCCCATAAGCTTGCTTCTCCAGCCCTTGAGAAACCCTAGCTTCATTCAGCCCTAGGTGCTTGCATTCAGCCCTGAATTCAGCACTCAGTTCAGGCTCTGATTCAGTCCACAGTTCATCTTCAATTCAACGCCAGTTTGCAGCCTGTTTTCACCTGCGTTTTTGCACAGCCGTACAGCAGCAGTGCTGCGTTTTCTGTCCAGCAGCCTCAGTACCCTGCAGCTTCTGTCCAGCAGCCCCAAGACACCTGCGTTTCAGTCCATCAGCACTCCAGACACCTGCGTTTCTGTTCACGGCAGATTCCAGCCCTGAAGCAACAGTCTACAGCAGTTTCCAGCCCTGAAACTGTTGTTTGCATCAGTGTCCAGCATTCTGTGCATCATCAACACATTCAGCAGTCATCTGGTGAAGGTAACACAGCATTCATATGTGTTTTCAGCATTCTAACAGTGTGTAGAACAGTCCACCTTCTTCTTCTTTGAGCCTCAGGTGTGCAGCCCTTCCTCGTGCCCTTGGGAGGAGTGCATAGGCTCGAGATCAAGTCATTGAGGTGTTTCTACAGCAGTGTACAGATCAGCCGGTCGCCGATCCTCCGAGATCTTGCGTTTGGCTTATCTACAGTCCAAAGTCATTCTCTCTAAAGTAATAAAGCAAATACTATCTCGTTATCGGGATAGGGGGCCCTTCAGTGGGTAATTCGGGACCCAATCTGGTGTACAGTGTTCATATCTCTCTCTCATCTCTTTAAAGTTTGAAGTATTAAAAGTGGATTGCTAAACTCACGAAACTCAGGATACAGAAGACGGTGTGAGCATATTGTGCGACAGGATCAACCAATACAAAGACTTCCGCTGCATATCACATTGGTATCAGATTCAGATAGTCCACACACACCGTATCCTAGCGTGGGGGCATCCTCAGATGGTTAGATTGCGTTCCGGCACGACCACCGACTTCAGCATCATGTCTACAGGAGAGAGTACTCATCAGCCGGAAGACGTCTCCCCCGAAGGAGACCTTGCTCTTCCGCCTACAGCAGACACCATAGCTCTTCTAAGAGCTCAGAACCAGCTACTCATGGAGCGTCTCCAACTCTTGGAGGCAGCAGCAGCACGTCCTTCTACACCTCCAGCAGCACCCGACTACATCTCCCTCTTCTTTCAGATGGAACAACAAAGGAGAGAGGACGAGGCCCGAAGGAGAAGAGAAAAAGAAGAAAGACGGGACTATGAGGAAGCCCAACGCAGGATCGACGAAGACCGGCGTCAGGCTGAACTCGCCGCTCGGGAACACCAACGTGAGCTTGATCGAGAACGTATGCTACTCGAACACCAACGGGAAAAGGAGGCCATACACTTGAGGTATCAGCAGCTCTCCTCAGTCTCCCCAGTCATAGGTGTCACCAGCCAGCAGCCCGCAGCAGCAACCACCATCATTCGCAGTCAACCGAATTTCAGCAAGTATGATGGTAAGTGTGATCATTCTTCAGTTAATCAATTTGTTCATCAATTTAATGCTCATTTTCCATTAGCTAGGATCACAGACCCTCAAGACAAAGTCCACTTAGCGGCTCCCCATCTCACTGGTGAGGCAGTCACTTGGTGGCAGCATTGGTCTAGTATTCATACTGACCAGGCCACAGGTGTCACAGCCTTTGACTGGGACATCTTTGTCCATGACCTGAAGACCAGATTTCTCCCGCCCCAGTACATGACCGGTCTGAAAGACGAGTTCTATGGACTCAGACAGAACGGTTCCCCAGTGCTTCAGTTTTCCGGTAAGGTTATTACTTTAGCACAGCAGTTAGGGTTATCTGAGCAGGCCAAGATGGAGCAATTCATTCGTGGATTGGACTCCAACATTCGGTTCACAGTTCGTAACTTTGAACCAAGTACATATGACCGGGCTCTGACTCTCGCTCAGAATGAAGAAATGAAGCTCAACAGGGGCCAGCCCAAGCAGACATCTCAGTCCAGTACCAAACCCCAGCAGCAGCAATCAGCTGCACAGACAGGGAAAGGTAACGCATCTTCTAAAGATGCTAAGAAGGACAGCAGTAATAGCTCCAGTTCAGGGGGTAAAAAGGATAAAGAACCTAAGAAAACCCCTGATGAAAAGGCTAAAGCAGGCATTACTGGAGGTTATCTTCCTCCAGAGGAGCAAAAGAAGTACCAGTCAGAAAATAGATGTTTTTTCTGTCATATTATAGGGCATGGTAAGAAGGATTGCCACAAATGGCAAGCGGCACAAGCTGCCAAAGCTCCTTCTGCCACAGTTGCCACAGCTTCCCCAGCTCCTCCAGCCCCGCCTACTACCTCAAATGCAGTTCAACTTTTACCTTCCATGCATCCTATACCATCCGTGGTATTTGATGCTAAGCAGGAGGGTGAGAGCGATGCTGCTCAGAAGAGCCTTATCCGAGCTTATGGCTCTGCCCAGGGCCGACAGTTTGTAGTCCTTTTCGATATGGGTAGTTCTGAAGACGCCATCTCTCCCCAGTTGGCTAATAAATTGAACTGTACTTTAGTCCCATATCATTTGGATGTGGACGGGTTTACACCTGGTCTTCGCACCCACATTTCCCAGAAGGCACAGCAGTTTGCCTTTGAAGTTCAGAAGGCCTCATTTCAACGAGATTTCATCGTCTCCCCTCTGTTAGGGTGTGACATGATCTTAGGAATTCAGTGGTTCCGTCAGTATGAGCCTATTCCCGATTGGGGGCAGGACACTTTTACTATTTGTAAAGGTTTTCCTGAGCCTGTCATGATTCGTGGGGATAGAAGCATTCTTGGCATCCCATTGATTTCACATCTCCAGGCCAAACGAGCTATCCGCAAGGGAGCAGAAGGAGCACTCCTTTATGTTCGTGCTCAAACAGCCCCTCCCTCATTAGTAGCATCCCTTACATCTTCAGTCCCTCAGTTAGCAGACCTCCTATCCAGACACCAGGACATTATGCTTAGGGACGATCTCCCACCCAGTCTCCCACCCTCTCGCCTTGAGGACCATCACATTGATTTGGTCCCTGGATCAAACCCTCCTAGCAGGTTTCCCTATCGTCTTTCCAAGACTTTAGAGGGCAAGTTGGAAAAGCAGTTATCTGAGCTTCTCCGAGCCGGATTCATTCGGCCTTCTTCCTCCCCATTTGCTGCACCTATCCTATTTGTCCAAAAGAAGGACAAGTCTGGACGCCTTTGTGTAGACTACAGGGCATTAAACAAACTCACTATCAAGAACAAGTTTCCTATGCCCAGGATAGAGTACATTTTGGAGCGTTTAGACGGTGCTAAATTTTTCACTAAGATCAACCTCAAGAGTGGTTACCATCAAGTCCGCATTTTTGAAGCTGACATTCCAAAAACAGCTTTCAGGACAGAGCGTGGTCACTACGAGTTCGTAGTCATGCCTTTTGGGCTTACAAATGCACCAGCAACGTTCAATAAGATGATGTCTAGGATTTTCGCAGTCCACATTGGGAAGTGTGTTTTCATATTTCTTGATGACATACTAGTCTTCTCAGCCACTGCGGAGCAGCATGAGAAAGATGTGGAGAAAGTCTTGCAACTTTTGCGAGATAATCAGCTCTACATAAATGCCAAAAAGACTATCTTTGGTGTTAAGGAAGTTCAGTATTTGGGCTACATCATCGGTTCCGATGGGATTAGACTGGACCCCTAAAAGGTTCAGGAGATCTTAGATTGGGATATTCCTAAGACCGCCCAAGAAATCCGTTCATTCGTAGGTCTTTGTCAGGCCTATAGTACCCATGTGCATCAGTTTTCCAACCTTGCAGCACCTCTTACCGACTTGCTCAAGGGGGTGAAGACTCGCAAGCAGAAAGTCTCAGTTACAAGTAAGGCACTTGATGCATTCCGTGCACTCCAGAAAGCTGCCTCAGAAGCACCTGTATTAAAGTTAGCATCATGGGACGAACCTTTCGAGGTCATCACCGATGCCAGCAATGTAGCCATAGGTGCAGTCCTCCAGCAGGACAATAGACCCGTGGCATATTAAAGCAGAAAGTTGGATGTCGCCGAAAAGAATTATTCGGTATATGACAAAGAGCTTTTGGGTGTGATCACAGCGCTCAAACATTGGAAGCCTTTTCTTTATGGACAGGCTTTCACAGTGAAAACAGACCACCAAGCACTTAAGTGGCTTCAGACTATGCCAAGTGCCAAGTGGAGTGATCGACAGGCCAGGTGGAGTCAAATCTTCCAACAGTTTGGAGGTATGATTGAATACATCCCTAGTAAGCATAACCCAGTAGCAGATGCTCTCAGTCGAAAGTCCAGCATCCAGGCAGTCCAAGAAGCTACCATTCTCGAAATCACGGGGAAGGACTTGGATAGTATGAAAGACCAATATGTCGACTCCCCTGAGTTTGGTACTCAGTATAGTTTGGCCCTCACTTCTGAGCCTGGCCACTATTCAGTACAGAACGGTTGGTTGTTCTACAAGAACCGTCTCTGTGTTACTCGGGAAAAGCCTTCCGCTCTTCTCCACGATGCCCATGACTCCTTAGTTGGAGGACATAGGGGTATCAACAGTACCCTCGAGAAATTAGAACGGTCCTTTTATTGGCCAAAGATGAGACGTGATGTCTATGCACATGTACAAGCCTGTAAGATTTGTCAAAAAGTCAAGGTTCCCCATTCAAAGAAGGCAGGTTTACTTCAACCTTTGCCTATCCCCGACGGACCTTTTATCGACATATCTATGGACTTTGTAGGGCCTCTACCAGCATCCACTGGATCCCGTAACACTCAGTGTTTTACCATTGTGGATCGCTTTAGTAAGTTCTGCATGCTCATCCCATGCAAGCATACGACCACAGCCGAGGACGTAGCCCGTCTGTTTCTCAAGCATTGGTATCCAATTTGTGGTTTGCCTAGCACCATAACATCAGACAGAGATTCCAAGTTTACCTCGCATTTCTGGAGGGCATTATTTGAAAACTTTGGAACTAAGTTGCAGTTGTCTAGTGCATTCCATCCCCAGACAGATGGCCAGACAGAAATTTATAATCAATTGGCCGTCATACTGTCATGACCAGCAGTCCAAATGGGAGCACTATCTTCCGTTGGTCCAAGCTATCTTGAACGACACGCATTCATCCAGTATCGGACGGACTCCATATGAAGCAGCCTTTGGTCGCCGTTTTTCTTCTCTTTTGACGAGAATGGTGTCTCCATCTTTAGAGGCTAATAAAACCACGGAAGCATTTTCCGAGATCATTGAGTCAGTCAAAGACCGCTTGACCAAAGCTCAGGAAGCATATAGCAGACAGGCAAATAAATCTAGACGAGATGTCCACTTCAAGGAAGGGGATTGGGTCTATTTGCGTATCATGAAGCAGAGATTGAAACAAGTGGGCAAACGTTGTCCCAAGCTTTCTTTCCGTAGTTTTGGACCTTTTCCAATAGTTAAGAAGATAAGTGATGTCTCAATGAAGTTAAAGTTGCCTGCCAGTTGGACAATGCATGATGTTTTCCATGTTTCTTGGCTAAAACCATATGTTGGTCCAGAAGTGTTTGATGTTTCAGATGAACAGCAGCCAGACGTGGTAGACGAGGCAGAAGTTATTGAGCCTGAGCAGATCCTTCTTCATCGATGGAAGCATGGTTCTGGTTGACGGATTCGTTAGTTCTATACGAAGTTCCGAGATCGAGGCACCCACGAAGCCGTATGGCTCAACGAGGAGTTCTTCCAGGAGTACCCCCAGTTATTGGCGGACTACTTGGAAGCCATGAACCTGCCGCCAAGCTAATCAGGAGGGAATGTCACATGCACTCTGCACTCAGTGCATGGTGACAAGATGGCTCATCATCAGAAGTGCAACAGTTGTACAGTTTTAGAACCCAATAGGATGATATTTGTCGTACGCCGTGACCCCATTGTACATCCTCAGTCCAGGATAAGTCAGGCACGAGCTACGTAGGTCATTCCTCAGCCTTAGTGGGTCAGTCAGTCAGTCAAGTCCCTTAACCCACTTGGAGAGAATCATTCATGCATGTAGAGTCAGTAGAAGCCTTAGGGTTTGCATCAGAAAGCACTCTGCATCTTGCATAACATGCATACATATGCCTGTGCATCATTTAGAACATCCCCAAAGCCTTAGGGAATTTACTGGGATTTATCTGGTATTTTTCCCATATTTATTAGTATTTATTTATCATTATTTGCATTATTGGGCATTTATAAATATTAAGTTTATTAAATGACCAACCTCCAGTTAGTATAAATAGGCTTGCCTAGAGCCTCTTTTGCTGATTCAGTCTTCATTGTGCTAAGAGCTCTCCTCTCTCTTGCTTTCAGCCAAGACTAATCCAACCCTAGAGCCCATAAGCTTGCTTCTCCAGCCCTTGAGAAACCCTAGCTTCATTCAGCCCTAGGTGCTTGCATTCAGCCCTGAATTCAGCACTCAGTTCAGGCTCTGATTCAGTCCACAGTTCATCTTCAATTCAACGCCAGTTTGCAGCCTGTTTTCACCTGCGTTTTTGCACAGCCGTACAGCAGCAGTGCTGCGTTTTCTGTCCAGCAGCCTCAGTACCCTGCAGCTTCTGTCCAGCAGCCCCAAGACACCTGCGTTTCAGTCCATCAGCACTCCAGACACCTGCGTTTCTGTTCACAGCAGATTCCAGCCCTGAAGCAACAGTCTACAGCAGTTTCCAGCCCTGAAACTGTTGTTTGCATCAGTGTCCAGCATTCTGTGCATCATCAACACATTCAGCAGTCATCTGGTGAAGGTAACACAGCATTCATATGTGTTTTCAGCATTCTAACAGTGTGTAGAACAGTCCACCTTCTTCTTCTTTGAGCCTCAGGTGTGCAGCCCTTCCTCATGCCCTTGGGAGGAGTGCATAGGCTCGAGATCAAGTCATTGAGGTGTTTCTACAGCAGTGTACAGATCAGCCGCTCGCCGATCCTCCGAGATCTTGCGTTTGGCTTATCTACAGTCCAAAGTCATTCTCTCTAAAGTAATAAAGCAAATACTATCTCGTTATCGGGATAGGGGGCCCTTCAGTGGGTAATTCGGGACCCAATCTGGTGTTCAGTGTTCATATCTCTCTCTCATCTCTTTAAAGTTTGAAGTATTAAAAGTGGATTGCTAAACTCACGAAACTCAGGATACAGAAGACGGTGTGAGCATATTGTGTGACAGGATCAACCAATACAAAGACTTCCGCTGCATATCACAGCTACACCTCCAGATCCTCCAACTCCTCAAGATGTGCGGGTCTTCTCGTGGTATGTAGACTCCCACTAATATCCTGCAACCCTGGGTAGACCTCTCTCAGCACTCTAGTGTGTCTCCATATAGAAGATGACATTTCGTCCGAAGAAAGTATGCTGGAAACCACCTACATCTGACCATTAAGTGCCATTGCAGTTCCAAACCGCCATGTCCAAATGTGGTGTCTTACAGGCCCCGCGCCCCTATTTGGTGCGCTTCTCTGTGATGATGACTCTCCCATCTCGGTGAACCACCTATTTGCCCTCCTTACAGGCAGGCATCCATAACTTTCTTCATAGAGCTCTTCCAATGAACCACCTATGGGGGGGGTGTAAGATCATCAGAGAGGTAAATAGTCTTGCCCTTAAGCGCTTTGCGGGTATCTATGAGTGCCTTGCGACTCGAAAGATCCAGGAAGCAATGAGCAGAGGGCGTGGTCGTGTAGTGTCTATTTTGGCTCTCCATGCATCCACAAAGGGAAGTCTGTCAACCTTGAGCTTCTTGCAAAGCTCTAGAAAATCGGCCTTACGAGAGCTCCCCTCAGGCACCAATAACTCACTTTTATACAGCTTCTCTCTCTCTACACTTCTGTGTTTTCTTTCTCACAGCAGTTCATCTCTTTTCCGCTGTGCATTCTGACATGGTATCAGAGCCCCAGGTGGCTTGAAGCTTGGAGACAGTGAGAGCTTGAGGGTTTGCTGTTTTATTTCTGAGCTGCTTGGGACGTGGAGAAGCAGGTAGAAGGAGGCCATCGTTGCTGGACAGCCACCTTGCATAGTGTTTGCAGCCTCTTCTTCATTTTTTTTCCCACGCACCCTCCCTTCACAAGACCTTGTGAACCCTTGAGATGGTTGATTTGCTTGAGATGGCTGAGAAGCATGTGAAGATCCCCACCCTCCCGATATTCCCAGTGGACCGACAATTGGACAGGACCAATTATGGCATATGGAAGGTAATGATGGAGTCTGTCCTAGAGTCTTATGCTTTGGCTGATTTCATTGTAGTTGGAGTTCCACGGCCAGAGTTGGAGGAGGGTGAGCTTTTACCTTCTACTAGGAAAGAGCAAGAGGCTCAGGCACAGTTGTGGATGAGCTGCGACGGGGTTTCCGGGACCAGATGGTGGATGGCTTGCCGGATGTTAGCAATAGGCACGGACACTGTAGTTATTGCATTCGTGGTCAGCAGCACAGGGAGTCTTTTTTGAAGTAGGCTACTAGACGGGCTTCAAAACCTTTGGAGTTGGTACACACTAACTTGTGTGGACCTATGCAAACCCCATCTTTGGGAGGTTCCTTGTACTTCATGCTGCTTATGGATGATTGTGGCGGGTTAACATGGGTTTATTTTCTTTCCCAAAAGGACCAAGCCTTTTCTCGGTTCAAGGAGTGGCATGTTATGGTGGAGAAGGAGTCTGGATTGCAAGTGAAGACTCTTCGGGCTGACAAAGGAGGGGAGTATTCTTCTAATGCTTTTGTGCGGTTTTGTGCGGAGCATGGCATCAAGCGGGAGTTGGCCAGGATCGCCTTCAGAGAATGGAGTAGTTGAGCATACGAACCGTACTGTGGTGGAGATGGCGAGGACGATGCTGGAGCATCGTGATCTTCCTCCGTCCACTTTGGGGAGAGGCTGTGGGTACGGCTGTCCATACCCCCAAGTTTCAAACAAGCAACGACTTCAGTACCTAAGATGACTCCGTATGAGGCTTATTGTGGCAAGAAACCATATGTCTCCCATTTCCGTGTTTTTAGGAGTGATGCCTATGTTCACATTCCAAAGAAGCAGAGGGGGAAGCTTGACTCGAAGTCCCAGAAGCTTGTATTTGTGGCATATAACTATCTTTCCAAAGGCTACAGGTTATATGACCCAGAGCGGAACGAGGTTGTTGTCAACAAGAATGTTGTCTATGATGAGCATGTTCCAGCCTCCAGCCACCACTTCTTGGAGAACCAGATGAGTATGAGGATGATTCCCAAGTTGTTGTTCCAGCTAGTCAGCCTCAGTCAGTTGTAGAGGTTGAGCCCGAGGTTGGAGATGAGCCCCAACAGCAACAGGAGACTCCGCGTTCTGTTCGAGTACCAAAGTGGTTGTTGGACACCATTCAGAAGTCAAGTGTTACGGAGTATTTCTCCAAGTGGACCTCAAAGATCGCACAAAGTTCGTGATAAAAGTCAATCAGAGGAGTTGTTACAGGTGAACTATGCTTTGATGTCTCGTATCAGTCGAGACAAAGAGCCCACTTCCATTAAGGAAGCCCTTTCCAAAAGACTTGGAGGAAAGCCATGCAAGTGAAACTTGAAGCCATTGAGAAGAATAACACTTGGGAGTTGGTTCCGAGGCCGTCAAAACGTTCAATTATTGGTGTCAAGTGGGTCTATAAAACCAAGTATACGTCTGATGGGTCGGTGGACAAGCACAAGGTCAGACTTGTGGCTAAGGACTATGCTCAGCAGCTTGACATCGACTATGAGGATACCTTTGCACCGACAGCAAGGATGACCACGATTCGGACAGTTCTTGCCCTTGCCTCTTCTCAACGGTGGCCGGTGAATCAGATGGATGTAAAATCTGCGTTCCTTAATGGTGACTTGCAGGAGGAGGTGTATGTTGAGCAACCTCCAGGCTTTGAGGTTCCAGGATCAAAGGGGATGGTTTACAAGTTACGGAAGGCCTTGTATGGGTCTTAAACAGGCTCCTAGGACTTGGAATCAGAAGATTTGATTCCTTCTGTCTACAGAAAGGTTTTCAGAGATCAGCTGCAGATCCTAACTTGTATCTCTTTCGGGAACGTAGTATGGTTAGTACGCACTATGGTCACTTTGATTATCCTTTATGTGGATGATCTTATTCTCATTGGCGGTCATGTGGAGCACATAGCTGTGCCGAAGGCTGCCTTGTCAAAGGAGTTTGAGATGACTGACTTAGGCTTACTCCATTTCTTTTTGGGCTTGGAGATTTGCCAGACCCAAAGGGGGTTCTTTGTTTCACAGCAACAATACTGCAAGCCTATTTCTTCACCGTTGGACCCGAATACCAAACTTACCGAATTAATGATCCTTGTGAGCATGTTGATGCCTCCTTGTATTGGGAGCTTGTTGGTTCATTGATTTGGTTGCTGAACACCAGATTGGACTTGAGCTTTCCAATGGGGCTGTTGAGCTCATTCATGCAGACATCTTTGAAGACTCATTGGGATGCAAGATTGCGGCTCTTGCAGTATCTACAGGGTATGAAGGATCTTGGACTCTTCTATGTTACTGGAGGGGGAACAAAGGACCGAGTCAAACTCTGTAGTTAGAGTGACTCAAATTGGGGAGGAGATCCACACACGAGGAGATCTACATCAGGCTACAGATTTACCCTTGGCTTAGGAGCTATTTCTTGGAACAGCAAGAAAGAGCCAACTATTGCCTTATCTTCTATAGAGGCAGAGTATCGGGTTGCTTGTCGTGCTGCTTGCGAGGTTGTGTGGTTGCGGAGGTTACTTGGTAAGTTTGGGTTTTTCCACAGAAGGAACCCATGGTCATCCAATGCGATAACCAGAGCTGTATAGCTATTGCTCGGAACCCAGTCTTCCATGGTCGGACCAAGCACATTGAGATACAATATCACTTTATTTGTGAGAAGATTTTGGCAAGTGACATCTTACTTGTTTATTGTTCAACGGAGGACAATGTGGCGGACCTCTTCACGAAGTCTCTACCTCAAGCAATGCTCCGTCAACACTCCAGCTCACTAGGGTTGGTTCCACATCCAAGAGCTGAGAGGAGGTGTTAGCAATCATCTCCTATCTATACCATATTACTCAGTGAGGGCCTCTGTTGTGGGTGTGCCCACCCACGAGTTCTCTCCATTTTTCCTCATTTTCCATGTTCTTCCCTGTTTTTTCTAGTCGTGGGGGCTGTCTATTTCTAGCCAACTTGTCCTGTGATGCTAGCCGACTTATTCAGGAGCTGGCTGACTAATATATTGCTCGCCGACGGGTATTTTTCAGTCGTGGGCACATCTCGGGCTGTCGGCCCAGTTTGCTACTGGCCGACTGCCTTCCCCAGATAGTATATATGCTTGGTTGCCCCCCACACCAAGTTTTGTACCAGATCTTGTGTATATAGCAGAGTTTATACAGCTTCTCTCTCTACACTTCTTCGTTTTCTTTCTCACAACAGTTCATCTCTTTTCCGCTGTGCATTCCAACACCTATATGCCACATCACCGGACCCTCTAGCCCCACGAGCGAAGTCATTAGAGAGAGAGAGAGTAATCCCTTATGAGAGCCAAACACCCTCGCTCCCCGCGGTTCCGACGACCTACCCCCACCAGCGTCACGTGCGCACAACATGGATGTCCCCATTGGTTTCCTACAAACCTCTAGTTCTATCCAGTGGGTCTCCGAGGGTAAATTTATTGTGAGCCCCAAGTAAAACACACGCACATATCACATGCCATGCAAATTTCCATTGACCAATTAAAGTGTATCATCACACCAGAGTCACGTAGAGAAGAGAGCAACCATTTGGAGACACGGGTATGGACGATCAAAGAGGTGGAGACAAAGGAGCTACGTGTTCAAATGCCCTATGAGATTCATGGGAGATTCTAATGTCTTTTTCGAGATGGATTTGGCCTTCTCTCACAAGTGATGTAGTATGAGGATACTTGAGTCTATACTTACTTGAGCTTCATCATCATCACAAGGTCTTACTCAGATAGTGCATGGGGAGACAAAGTTAGCAAGACCTCCCAAACCTACATACCTTCTTTCAATTGTATCCACGAAGACAAAGAATGCATCTGTCACCATTTGGTCCATCTCCATGTTTGGAGCCACTCTTCTGGGATTGTTACTCCATAGAGCGGCTAGATTTGTGCCATGTTCACATGGGGCCAGGCCGGTGTCCCATGTGAAAGGGCCAGTCTTTTGGTGTCACATGGATGGGAGCCAGATTCGTGCCACCCGTGTCACAAGCACTGCGTCACATGGACGGGTACGAGTTTTGTGCCGCCCGTGTGTGACCTGCTTCGTGCTGTATGGACGGGAGCCTGTTGGTGCCACCCGTGTATGGCTAGGATGGCGTCTTACCTATGGAATTCACTCCATAGGAAGACCAGGACATATATTCATACTTCTGTTGAGCCAGTTTTGTGCCCGACAAGAACTTTTTGTACAAGTTTCATGAAAGGGAGATTTCGTCCATTACATGTGCACATGCATTTATGACGGCATGCATAAACTTGTTTTCGCCTGATTTGTTTGCGTGTTTGCCTGTTTTGCCGTGCCAGTACACTGGACGGGGATGCCCCCAGTGTACCGTGGCAGTACTGTTTGCTCACACATTAGTGTGGCGTGTGAACAGGTGGTAAGTATTACCATTTTGGCCCTTTTAAAATGTAAAATCCATAAGCTATGGTTAACTTTAATGTTTATTAGTAAATGTATAATGTAAAATCCATAAGCTATGGTTAACTTTAATGTTTATTAGTAAATGTATTCAAACACATTTAAAATTTGGACTGGATATTTACTTTCTAGTGTGGATGCCCATAAACTAACCTTTGATTAAAGTTTAATAATACTTAAATCAACTATTGCATGGGAACATTAGTACTTTCCCCCACGTGGGTGGTGGCCAGCTACTCTCTCCATCGCCTACTGCCCATGTGCTGTATTCTGATCTGTACCCGCCTCCAACCTGATTGCACCCGCTTGCTGTATCTGCTGAACCCGCCTCCAACTCTTGCCCGTGTGTTGTACGACTGCTGTACCTGTACCCGCCTGCTGTATTTCAGTTGTACACGTCTACAGTACCTGGAATTGGCTGCTGCCCTGTACCTGGCTGGCTGTACCAGCCTGCAACAAGTATTGTACCTACCTGCAAACTGTACCAGCCTGCACCAAATCTATACCTGCTGTATCAAACTATACCAAGCTATACTTATTGTACCAACCTATACCAAATTGTACCAGATTATACCTGCTGTACCAAATTGTACTTATTGAACCAAATTGTACCCTAGTGTACCTAAACTGTACCAAGCTTGTACTTACTATACTAGGACTTGTACTTACAGTACTAGGAGGATCTGACTGCATGGTGAAAAGAATGCAACTCCATTGACTCTTGCTACAAGCTATACCAGGTGCCTCATGTTTCTTATTTGTGTAAAATTAAAATTTGCTAAATTAAGTTCAAAGATTTCTTCAAGTTTTGTGCAGAGCAAGAACAAAGCATGTTTATGCTAGCCATACTCAGGAAGCTTTCCTAGTTTGGTTAGTTTTTCCTGGAGTGGTAGTGCTAACCGCGCCCTCAGAATTTCTGAGAGCCAGTTGGCCAGCTCCTGAATAAGTCGCACAACATCACACGACAAGTCGGCCAGAAATAGACAGCCCCCACGACCTTTAGGAAGCAGTCACATTGAAATGCTACAGGACGCCTACAAATCGAAAGACAAAATTACACATTTTTAGATCACTTAACTAATATCAACAATGGACATTATTAGCAACATTAAAACTGAAAATGACCAATAACACTTGACACCAGCACTGGGGCCGGAAAGGACCGACTCCCCCCTCAATATATTTGTATTTCTTGGAGTATTTATATGTACAAGTGTCACGGGCCAATATGCCAGATTTCTCCTCGCATGGAGTGAATACAACTCAAATAATTGGGTACTTGTCGATAAAGTGTAGACAGTCGAAGAAGACCCAAGTCACAGGCACACTCCCACCTTCACTGGGTGCACACCTGCTTTCATTGGTCTTCCGAGATCGTGCACCAGTAGGCACGCCCGTAGTAGCACAAGCAAAGGGGTACACCGCGGAGGAAACATTGCCTAGTTCTCCCAGATAAGCTTTGCTCCCGGATTCCCTAGTGTTTCTAACCTTCACAGGCTCTCAGAAATTCTGAGGGCGTGGTTAGCACTCCCACTCAGGGAAAAACTAACCAAACTAGGAATGCTTCCTGAGTATGGTTAGCATAAACATACTTTGTTCCTACTCTACACAAAACTTGAAGAAATCTTTGAACTTAATTTAGCAAATTATAATTTAACACAAATAAAAAACATGAGGCACTTGGTATAGCTTGTAGCATGAGTCAATGGAGTTGCGTTCTTTTCACCGTGCAGTCAGATCCTCCTAGTACTGTAAGTACAGGTCCTAGTAAAGTAAGTACCAGCCTAATACAATTCAAGTACAGCAAGGTACAATCTGGTACAGCATGTACACTCTGATACAGCAGGTACAATCTGGTTCAACATGTACATGTTGATACAGCTAGTACAGCTTGGTACAATCTGGTACAACAAGTACAAATTTGGTACAAGCTGGTGCAATTTGCAGACAAGTACAGTACTTGCTGCAGGCGGGTACAACCAGCCAAGTACAGAGCAACAACCAACTGCAAGTATTATAGGCGTGTACAGTTGAAATACAGCAGGCGGTACAGGTACAGCAACCGTTCAGCACACGGGCAGCAGCTGGAGGCGGGTTCAGAACGTACAGGTGGATGCAATTAAGTTGGAGGTGGGTACAAATCAGAATACAGCACATGATGGAGAGAGAGTAGCTAGCCACCACCCATGTGAAAAAATTACTAATGATCCCATGCAATAGTTGATTTAAGTATTATTAAACTTTAATCAAAGGTTAGTTTATGGGCATCCACACTAGAAAATAAATGTCTAGTCCAAATTTTAAATGTGCGTGAACACATTTACTAATAAACATTAAAATTAACCATAGCTTATGGATTTTACATTTTAAAAGGGCCAAAATGGTAATACTTACCACCTATTCCTGCCACACCAATGTGTCAACAAACAGCACTCCCACGGTACACTGGGGGCGTCCCCGTCCAGGATACTGGCACGGCAAAACACACAAACACACGCAAACAAAACATGCGAAAACAAGTTTATGCATGCAGTCATAAATGCATGTGCACATGTAATGGACGAAATCTTCCTTTCATGAAACTTGTACAAAAAGTTCCTGTCAAGCACAAAACTGGCGCGACAGAAACATGAATATATGTCCTAGTCTTCCTATGGAGTGACAATCCCATAGGTAAGACGCCATCCTGACCATACACGGGTGGCACCAACAGGCTCCCGTCCATACAGCACGAAGCATGACACACACGGGTTGGTTCCCGTCCATGTGACAGTATTGGTCACACACGGGTGGCACGAATCTGGCTCCACCATGTGACCAAAAGACTGGCCCTTTCACATGGGACACCGGCCTAGTCCCATGTGAACATGGCACAAATCTAGCCGGAGATGGACCAAATGGTGACAGCATCTTATGCTATACAAGAGCATAGGGACCTCACGGCCCATCGAGACCACATAAACCTCTAGCCCCACGCACCTGCAGTTACTAGAAAGAAAGTGTGATCCCTTTGGAGAGCCCAACTACCCCGCCTCCGCCTCCTAGGATTCTGACCTACCCACCAGCTGTTGCTGCAGGTCTAAGGTATACTCCATAGACATGGAGACGCCTCACAACGGGAGGTGGTCACACACTTGCAAACCGTCATGGAGGAGGATAATACTATTATTGGATGGGACATGCATTGCTCCCATCCTACTGTATTGGCGCCTGATATTAGCCACATGGCTATCTGTACTACCTTTTTGTCAACACACGTTCATACTATAGGTAGCTAGTTTCTTTTCCACTTTTCAGTTTTTCCCATGGATCAATATTTTCAAGGAGCTTCTTTCTTGCTCTTTGGTCTCATAGACCCTTTGGGTCTTTTGAAGACATTAATCTCTCTCTCTCTCTCTCTCTCTCTCTCTCTCTCTCTCTCTCTTTGATCTTAGCCTTCAATTTAAAACTTTAGTTTACTTTTGTTTTCTCTTATGATGAGATTTCATGGACACTATATACACATCAATTTGGTCTCATAGACCCTTTGGGTCTTTTGAAGATGTTAATATAACTCTCTCTCTCTCTCATATTTTTCTTTTTTCATGTTGCCTCGGCATCCAGTTTACTCATTGATCACATGTAACATCTTTGCAAGTCTCATAAACCCTTTGGGTCTTTCGTAGACATTAACAACGTCTCTCTCTCTCTCTTGCTCTCTTTTTT